>NC_092335.1:535710000-536910000 GCF_046630445.1 Rutidosis leptorrhynchoides | reverse complement strand
TCTTTATTTGGTAAGAGAGAAGGTGTATCAACTAGCATATCGTTAATTCTACTTAGCTCGTCCAAAGCTCTCCCTCTAATTATTGATCGCCAATCCCGGGTACCAACTAGCTCGGTATTACCATTTATTACTCTGTTAGATACAAAGGGGTCTTGGTTCTGATCCAAATCAAATAGCCTTGGGCACAAGACTTTCAATAGGTCTGAAACCTTTGGGAGCCATGGTCGTGCCAGAATGCAGCGTGTTTACCATCACCTAGTTTGCAAAGTATAGACGAAGTAAAGGGGATCCCACAATCATCAATTTCTTCTCTACATTTTTTGATTGCTCATCAAACAGAAGTATTAACTGATAGTTTTTCCAACTCGCAAAAGTGTCCATAAATAGATTTAATCACCTTCACCCAAAATGCCTGATCGTCATGTTTAAATCTTCAACACCATTTAACAAGCAAGCTAAGATTTTTTGCTCGAATGCTACCAATTCCAAGCCCACCGAATGCTTTGCATTTTAAAGTTTGGTTCCAATAATCCCCACAAGAATCGCATGCGAATTGATTTGAGTTTTCTTATCACACCAACCGAGGCTTTAAAGAGAAACATATAGAACAATGGTAAACTTCCTAAGACGGACTTAGTAAGCGTGAGCCTACCTCTAATTGACAAGACTTTCGATTTCCATGGATTCAACTTAGACATTATTTTGTTAATAACCACATCCCATGAGTTGATTTTCTTATAAAAGCTAATCTATTTTCATTTGAACTATCTAGGGATTGTGTTACCAAAAGTTAATCAAGAAGAGTAGTATGGACTAGATAGATTAAATGATATTATTTTGACTGTGAATTGATTAGTTGCATCTAATCATGTAACATTATGTTATTGGTATCTGATTTGATTTTTGAGATTTGCGAATGGGTCTAATATAAAGTTCTTTTTTATGAGTAAGAAAGAATATATTAATAGACAAAACTTACAATACGAGGCTGGATATACTTAAAGCCTAAGAATGAAAATACAACAATCAACTATATCCATTACACCAAAGAATCAAAATCCTACCTAAATCAAGGCCTTTCATGTTTTACGGCGCACTAAGATTGCGAGCTAAAACCACCAACAAAAACACTACAATTGTAATGAAGGTCCATTCCATTCTAGGTCTCAATGGAATATAAAGTTACTAGCCTTTAAGAGCCCGTGCGTTGCACGGCGAGTTTTAATCAAACAACTGAAAACGTATATGTTATATCAATTGACGGTATGATAAAGAGCGTATCACAACTATTCTTGTGGATGAAATAAACATAATATGGTTAACCTGAACCATCTGCCCAAATTTCCTTCTCTAACCTGAACCAATGAGAAATGCTGGAAACATTAATGTATCACAGTACATACATCTCTCAGGTGCTCTTCTAATGTCAAGGAGTTTCGATGTACTTGTAATTATGAGTTGATACATCAGTGATGGCAGCAAGGGAATGCCGAAGGCCCTGTGCCTATGGCTGGTCACCAACATGAAAGTTTGCTTGGCTCTCTCTTTTCCAACAACACCTCTAAACCTTATTGTTATATATCAAATACATCCAACTACAATATAACCTAACCATATAAACCAAATGATTCTGACCATATAAGATTATAAAACAGTTGGTGTTTTTATAATATAAAAAATGTATCAAAACACATAACATTTAATGTAGTATGCTTAGAAGTAAACGGGATCTCTACCCTTCAAAACAACCCAACAGAAATATACAGTGCATATATTTTAGAAGGCTATTGGATATGATATGAATAACAAATTATATAATAGATATTAAGCTTAGATAAAATAGATAAATAAAAACACCAACAAACATGATTGCAATATAGATTGAAACACAGTCGTTATGTTGTGGATGGAGATTGTGTCAGTATGACATCAAGTTGTTTGATAATGGGTCATACACATGAAGCAACTTTAACTCTGTTTAAAATTCAAGATTATATATGTCTAAATGACTGGGTTGGGTAATGGGTCATACACATGAAGCAACTTTAGAACTAATTGGTCAATCATTTTCTACTGATTTATAAGCACAAAAGTTGCACAGTGCAATAGAAACATTGGACCAGAACAATGGTAGTGGATAAATTTGACAATAATAAGCATGTATCTTACTTCTTCCAATTAATGAGTTTCCTCTTGAATAGATAACCCATTGTCCTCCTATTTAATTTCATGTGTGCAATCATTAAGTATTTCAATTACAATAAAAAAATAACTGAATGAATCAAATATGTAGCACGATAGAAAGAACGCCATATATAGCAAGTGTTCAACCATTCAATAAATCTAAGTGAGATGAAGAATCAGTTATGAGTGAATTAAAAACCAAACCTGTTTATGTGTAGAAGGGAAACTGATTGGAGGTTAACGTTGAGCAATCGAGATGGCGTTAAACCAACGAAGGAAGAACGCCAATATGGAGAGATCCAAGTATTCCCTTAGTGAAGTTGTTTAATAAAGGAAGATCCTTCCTACACATTTGCAGATACTGTTTGCTCATATCATCAAATACAAAAGATCTATTACCGAAAATCGAATTGATTCGCGTTTTAGAAACGTACAAATTAATCAAGTTGTCAAGTGGCATCTACCATTAACTGAAAAGAAAGAGTTAGTGGGGATCTTCTCTCTTACTGAAAACACATGATGTTGATCTGTAACAAAATTTATTTAAATATACAAACTTGGTCGTTTTAATGTTTCCTTGGCGAAGAACAAACATACATATAAAATAAATCGAAAATAAATAGCAGATAATTTCATAACGTATTTCAAAATCCGCATTCAACTAAAAGAAAAGCCACAATCTTCCTAAATCCTAGTTATACATACCTTCAATATCAAGGGAATTATACCGGTCATATCCGAATAGGCGATGATTTTACACACTGGATGTTGATCGCAACACAAGTCGTTGACTCATAACACTTTCAAAGAAATTCAGTGGCTTGAAACCTCCTCAACCTACAGATTTGTTACAAAAAAAAAAAACAATAATGTTTGAATTTTACTAAAAACAGAAATAATTAATTGACTTTTTGAATGACCATTTGGAAGCAGATTATTGACAAAAGTAAAGACAAGTAATCTAGCTAATACATGGATATCGTTAAGTCCCTGACCCATACTAAAATATAACAGACTTGATAAATGCACCTATTAACAGAAATGTATAACCCATGTATAATTACCTCACCTTTCTAAGGAGAACATCAATATGAGCTTCAGTTGACTGAATACCACACTCTAAAGACGAAGGTTGTGACTAATATTTTTGGTCGAGCATTACTAAAAACTCAATAATCAAAAAATATATATATAATAACCTGTACATCCTCCAAATCAAATACAACAGTTAAATTCCTAAACAACAAAACAGAAAGTGAGCCAATAAGAAAACAAAAAAAGAATAAGTAAAAAAAAAACAAAAAACAAAACAAAACAGAAAACAAAGTGGACCAACGTCGCAAAATAGACTTTGAAACAAATACTTCTAAATCGACTTTGAGGAGGGGTGGTCTTCACTCATGTTAAAGACCAAAGATTTTGAAAGTGACAATCGACACCCCGTGCTCTAAAGATACTCTTCATGGATTTTTTGGTGGATTAATTAGAGGTGGTGATATGAATGGGTCGCATAATTTTCTATAATTTGTGTGCCGTATAATATGTTCAGAGTATAACAAATATTGTCGTATTTATGCATCGAGAATACACTCTGATGGTTCTTCATCTCTCTGACCCATTTGACCATTTTTTGTCCAATGTGACCCATTACATATAAACCATTCTCTGAATTGGCCAATATGCTAAGTGAATGGGTCAAATTGCCTAATGTTGCAGCACACAAGTAATGCCTAACACAACTACAAAAATTGCTAATTCTTTTCTTATATAAATATTAAAAGTAGGTTGACACATATTCAATCAGTGAAACACCCGTCTAATCGAACGGATTTTTTTTTCATGGAATACATGTATATCAAACATATAGTAAAGGAATTAACTATTTTCGGGGCTTAAGCCATTAGGACCCGACCCAATATACATGTAGTAACCAAACCCCAAACAATTGGATTATCAGTTCCAAATCACAAAGAAAATAAAATACTTTGATTTTCTCTGCAGGTACGTTTTCAATATTGATTAAACAATCTGGATTTGAAATTTTCACAGACTGAACCATCATCTTCTAAATTTCTGAAAAATAATCTTTTAAAAAAAGTTGTTGTTCAGATTTCATTTATGATATAAATAACAAAATAGGAAATAATGATTAGTAAAAATGATTAACTACCTTAGTGTACCACTATGACGGAGTAAAGGCTGCAATACAACACGTCTTGAATTTTGTAACAAATTTTGTATCCAGGGGTGAGATAACAGTGTCTTTGCCTCGGGTCTCAGCTTAGGCTGAATCAATTTTATACCTGCGTAGCAATTAACTAAGAATAATTAGCCTGAATCCGTGATCATAGGCACATACTTACCTAAACATTACATTTTGTAAATTTATTTATTTTTATCATTTATAATACATGGAGTTTTATAAAAGAAAAATAACAATACCACTATTATTAGACAAATTGAACCAAATCGATTACCTAAAGTCCAAATTAAGATTAAACAGGTTTCCTGTATCAGTATGGCCATCATGTTAATAACAATGAATCATCAACTATGCAATATGTCATTACTTCTACTTCAAATCGTGTATATGAGTTGGACCCCTTTTTCATGCATTAAAGAGAAACTCAGAATTCATCTTCACAAAAAAAAAAAAAAAAAAAAAACACGTTGACAATGACATAAACTTCCCCTTTCCATTGCTATTCTGTAATTATACAGTAAAAGACTATCATTAACAAAACTAAATCTGACTAATTTCTTATTTAACAATGAAAATTTCCTAATTAATATACATGACCACACAGGCCTAATTAACATACAAAATTTGCCAATTACAAAAATATTCTTTGTAGAATTTATAGATTCATGGTTGATAGTAACAAACCTGTAGAGAAATCATGTTGATGCAACTTGATAAACGTCGATTGTGATTTGATTATGTACTAAGAGTTATACCTTTTCTGCAAACAATAAATCGAGGCAAACCCTAAATCGAACCCTAATACCTCTGTTTGATCACATAAACGCTGCAAACCCTAAATCACTGCAGATAACGCTGTAAACCCTAAATCGTTTAAAACCCTAAATCGCTGCAATCCCTAAATTGTTTTTGTAATTCGTCTTCATAACTTTGGCTTAAGCGCCGGAGAAACCTCTGGTGGTTTCACAGATTAGTGTTAGTATACAAAATTTATACCAGCATGTGCGTAATTGTGTACCGAATTAATCTGTTATGGCGGCTAACAATATTAAGGCAAATGTAGGCCATAATCGGCGCTGCAAAGTTTGTGGGTGAGTGAATGTTTGACAGAGAGAGGGACGATGCTAATAGATCTGTAATTTTATTTTATTTCTGTATTTATGTTTTTAGCTGATTTGGGACACGTGTCAGCCCATGAGATTTTTTGCAATTTAATTATTGACCAATAGGAATATTACACGTGGATAAAAAACTGAGGGTGAACCACAGCGTGACAAGTGGCGGTAACCCTTGTGCTTTGTAAGGGGTAGAGAAGAGAAGAGAAGATTTTATCAGGGATTATCATGATTTTTTATTTGTCAATTTTTATATAAACATGTTATAATTAGGTGACAATTTCAAACTTCGTTTGGGATATGTTCCATATCTGTTCTCATAGTAAGTCAAAACTGTAACTAAAAAGAAACTAATTAAAGAGAAATGGGTGGGTCAGAAGTCAATCATTTGTACGTATTTCTTATGCATAAAACCTTCTCTACCTACTTTTATAAATTATACGTGTATAACTTTTTTAAGTAAATATATATTTGTCTTCATACTTAAAATTATACGTGTATAACTTTTTAAAGTATATATTTTTTATTTCTTAATTGTCTAGATCACCAAATGGTGTTGAAGTACAAATTGAATCCCATTTTAAATCACTTAGAAATGTTTAACAACTTGTATAATTAAAATTAAAATAAAGCTTAAAACAATCATAGTAATGGATCTTCAACCAAGCACAATAATTATCAACTTATTTGTTGGAGGTTTTATTGAGATTTCGTGTAGGGTAAAATAATCGATAGCCGGATAAATCACTGAATCGTGGTATCACTTTCCGAAAGTAATTATTCGACCCTTATTGCCTGGGTTACACGAATATCACTTTGGGATAAGACAGAGATTAGTTCTTGTTATTGGCAGTAAACAAGAACTCTTTTGCATAAGAGTATTAAGGTGTTTTTCGTATATCTTATTCTCATAAATGATAGTCTCTATTTATAGGCACCCAAAAACAAGTATTATTCCACGATGGAGATGTTTCACTAACTAATTTCGTTTTCAAATCTAAAACAAATCCTTTACATAAAGTTGTTTGTTTTATTTCAAACATCCTAATCAAGGAAATCGTTTTCAAATCTAAAACAAATCCTTTACATAAAGTTGTTTGTTTTATTTCAAACATCCAAATCAAGGAAATCGTTTTCAAATCTAAAACAAATCCTTTACATAAAGTTGTTTGTTTTATTTCAAACATCCAAATCAAGGAAATCGTTTTCAAATCTAAAACAAATCCTTTATATAAAGTTGTTTGTTTTATTTCCAACAACCAAATCAAGGAAATCTAGATTAAATCCTTTTCATAAAGTTGTTTGTTTTATTTCCACCTAGTGCAAGAATAATACTTCCGTAATCACTCAAATTTGTGATAATGGAAAACCATTTTCGGGTCCGGGCAATCTATCACTTAATGGGTGTACACTCCGTACCTCCTAACCCATTTACAAGTATAGATTAAATCCCTCAATTACACTAAATTTCTAACAATCCTCCCCAATTTAGTGCAATTCGTTTCATGAGAATTAAACAAATTAAAACAAAAACTCATGCATAAATGAAAATATCTTGAAGATTGAATTTTCACCTTAGTACATTACACATTCCAAATATTCGAGAATCAGGGTGTTCTAAGAATTGAACCCTTCAACCCATTTTGAATAACTGAAAATAACATACACATAAGTTTTCAAATACTCTAAAGCTATCCTGACACTTTACAAGCCATGTGTCCATATCCTTTCATGAATGTATCCAAAGCTTAAAGTCCAAGCTTTGTTGAAGCGGCAAAACTTCACATTCACATAGGTAGTTCACTTCAGTCATGCACCTGCTCTTGCACTTTTTCAAATGAACTATTAAGAAGCTAGACTTCAACCTGACCTTCAGCAGGTCCGAGTACATACCTTACCTTGGGATGATATAAAATTTATGTACTCCAAATTTCTAAGTATAAGCCTTCCGCATTGAATTCAACTTCTAATTTTCATCAGAAGGGAATTGGGTATCTTATAATTAGAAATTTATGTGGACTTTAAACCCATCCCCACAGCAGACTTGTCAACCAAGTCTCTTGCCAATCCCTTCGTCAAGTGATCAGCTAAATTCTGTTGTGACCTTACGAACACTATAGAAATCACCCCATTCATGATGAGTTCACGAATCATACTATGTCTGACACCTAAGTGTCTAGACTTTCCATTGTACATCTGGCTATAAGCTTTTGCCAATGTCGCAGCACTATCACAATGGATAGACATGGGTGCTATAGGTTTAGGCCATAATGGTATCTCATGGATCAAGTTTCTAAGCCATTCTGCTTCTTTACCAGCAGCAGCTAAAGCAACAAACTCAGATTCCATCGTTGAGTTGGTAATACATGTCTGCTTTTTAGAAGCCCATGAAATAGCACCTCCCCCAAGCAAGAACACCCAACCACTCGTTGAAGAATGATCTTCAATATTGGTTATCCAACTCGCATCAGAATATCCTTCTATTACAGAAGGAAATCCACTGTAAGATAAACTATATGCCATAGTTTTCTTTAAATACTTCAGTACCCGCCTAATTGCTTGCCAGTGATGAGTACTAGGATTACTAGTATATCTACTCAGTTTTCCCACAGCAAAAGCAATATCTGGCCTTGTACATGTCATGGCGTACATCAAACAGCCAATCACCTGAGAATACTCAAGTTGTGATACAGCTATACCTTGGTTAGGCATAAGCTTCTCACTTGGATCAACAGGTGTACTCACAGGAGTACATTCAAAGCAATTAAACTTTCTCAACACCTTCTCAATATAATGAGATTGAGAAATTGAAATTCCTTTGCTTTCACGTTTGATCCTAATACCAAGGATAACGTCAGCCTCCCCCATATCTTTCATGGAGAACTTTGATGACAAAAATTCTTTTGTTAAATCAACTTGACTTTGGTCAGTCCCAAAGATTAACATGTCATCAACATATAGACAAATTATAACTCCTTTACCAGAATCATCAAATTTGCTATACACACATTTATCTGCTTGGTTCAATCTAAAACCACTAGATAAAACTACTTCATCAAACTTCTGATGCCATTGCTTAGGTGCTTGTTTCAAACCATATAAGGACTTCACAAGTTTGCACACCTTGCTTTCATTTCCTGGCATGACAAAGCCCTGAGGTTGGTTCATATAAACCTCCTCATCCAAATCACCATTCAAGAATGCTGTCTTCACATCCATCTGGTGAATAACCAGATTGTGAATTGTAGCCAAAGCAATCAGCAGTCTAATGGTAGTGATACGTGCCACAGGAGCATAAGTATCAAAATAGTCAATTCCAGACTTTTGTCTAAAGCCTTGAATGACTAACCTTGCCTTGAACTTTTCAATAGTTCCATCCACCTTCATCTTCTTTTTGAAGATCCATTTGCAACCCAAAGGTTTGCAACCGGGAGGTAGATCAGCTAACACCCAAGTGTTATTGCCCATGATGGAATCCATTTCATCATTAATTGCCTCTTTCCAGAATGCAACATCCTGAGACCTCATTGCTTCATCATATGTTTTAGGATCATCATCAACATTGAAACAATATGAATATTGGGTAGAAACATCATCCCTAGAACCTTCAACTAAGTATAGTTGAAAATCTGGTCCGAATGATTTAGGTTTCCTTTCTCTTTTGCTTTTCCGAAGCTCAAGTGACTGATCAACAGCCTTTTCAGAGACTTCATCATTACAATCCTTATTGATTCCATTGTTACTTGGAATCATATCCTTTGGTCTAGGTATAGATGAAAATCGATTTTCATCAAAGATTGCATCCCTTGAATCAATCACAGAATTGATTGAGACAAATTCATTAGGCTCTATTACATAGAACCTATATGCCTTGGAATGTTCAACATATCCAATAAAAATGCAATCTATACCTCTTTCACCTAAACTTTTCTTTTTGGGATCAGGCAGTCTTACAACCGCCCTACAACCCCATACACGAAGATAATTCAAGTTAGGTTTCCTTTTATTCCAAAGTTCATAAGGTGTAATCTTGTTTCTTTTGTTAGGAACTCTATTAAGCAAATAACAAGCTGTTAACATAGCTTCCCCCCAAAATCCTTCACTTAAACCCGAATAGGATAACATGGAATTAACCATTTCCTTAAGGACCCTATTCTTCCTTTCAGATATACCATTTTGTTGTGGAGTATAAGGAGCTGTGGTCTCATGGATAATACCAACGGATTGGAAATACGATTGGTCAATGTATTCACCTCCCCTATCTGTTCTAAGTCTTTTAATCAAAGCCTTTTGTTGTAATTCTACTTCAGTTTTAAATATTTTAAATTTATCTAATGCTTCATCCTTAGTATGTAACAAATAAACATAGCAAAATCTAGAAGCATCATCAATAAAAGTCACAAAATATTTCTTGTTTCCTAAAGTAGGAGTAGCATGCAAATCACATAAATCACTATGTATTAATTCCAAAATTTCAGTATCACGATGTACATTTTGAAATGGTTTCTTAGTGATCTTTGTTAACATACACGTTTTACACTTTTCATTGTTCATGTCAAAAACCGGTATTAATCCATCTTTAGACATATCTTGCATTCTTTTAAAGTGTATATGTCCTAGTCTAGCATGCCAAAGTGTAGAATTATTTATGCTAGAAGTAGATATAAAAGCAAAATTAACATTTAAAGTCTAAACATTCTATTGCATAAATAACCAAAACCAACAAACATACCATGTTTTGACAAAACAAACTTATCAGATTCAATCACTTGTTTATAACCACAACAATTTAACACACTACTGGAAACTAAATTTTTTCTTATTTGTGGTACATGCAAAACATCAAACAAACAAATAGTTTTTCCAGAACTAAAACACAAATCCACACTTCCACGTCCATGAACAGAGGCTGTTGACTCATTTCCCATATGAAGAATTGATCCATCAGTCACGGACTCGTAAGTCTTGAACCAAAATCTATCCTTGCATACATGGGTGGTGGCTCCCGAGTCAACCCACCACGCGACATCATCATCCTGCACAAAATAAGCCTCAGATATATATGAAACATAATAATTCTTATTTGAATTATTAAATATATTCTGACCTTTCGAGTTGTGGTTGTTTAAACCATTTCCCGAACCGCTTGTGCTAGATCCTTTGGCATTATTATTACCAAAAATAACCTTGCAATCCTTTTTTATGTGTCCAGTTTTACCACACTTCCAACAAGTCAATTTAGACTTCTTGTTCGGATTAGCCTTGTTATAACCTCGATGTTTACGTTTGCCCTTTTTGTCATTATTACTAGTGAACTTTTTATGTTCCACCATATTGACAACAGACGTACCAGCAACTTCGTTGCTCTTTGGCTTGTCATTATCCTGCAACCTGAGGGATTCCTCAATACGCAGATGACTACCCAACTCAACAAGAGTTAACTCCTCCTTCTTATGTTTCAAAGAATGTTTAAATTCTTTCCAAGATGGAGGTAGTTTATCAATTATGCTTGAGACTTGAATAGACTCATCCATGTTCATCTTATGTTGTGTGAATTGACCAAGTATACGAATGAGCTCATTGTATTGTTCCAAGACCGGTCTAGAATCGACCATCTTGTAATTATTAAAATTACTAACAAGGAACTTTTTACTAGAAGCATCCTCAGACATATACTTGGTTTCTAAACAGTCCCATAGTTCTTTAGAAGATTCAACATTTAGGTAAATATCAAAAAGGGAATCAGCCATACCATTGAGGATTAAACCTCTAGCGATGTAGTCATCGTTCTCCCACTTGCACCTTTTCCGAATTTGTTCAATAGTGGCATCATCACCATGATCTTCAGGAATTGGTGTGCTGAGTACGTACACCACACTCATGCTGCTCAGAAAGAAGTGCATCTTCTTTTGCCATCTCCTAAAATCAATTCCCTCAAACTTATCAAGTTTGGAGAAATTCGCCGTCATGTGTTTCATCGTAGCCGCCATCGATTATAACGAATAATTACTTTCGATTGTTGGAGGTTTTATTGAGATTTCGTGTAGGGTAAAATAATCGATAGCCGGATAAATCACTGAATCGTGGTATCACTTTCCGAAAGTAATTATTCGACCCTTATTGCCTGGGTTACACGAATATCACTTTGGGATAAGACAGAGATTAGTTCTTGTTATTGGCAGTAAACAAGAACTCTTTTGCATAAGAGTATTAAGGTGTTTTTCGTATATCTTATTCTCATAAATGATAGTCTCTATTTATAGGCACCCAAAAACAAGTATTATTCCACGATGGAGATGTTTCACTAACTAATTTCGTTTTCAAATCTAAAACAAATCCTTTACATAAAGTTGTTTGTTTTATTTCAAACATCCTAATCAAGGAAATCGTTTTCAAATCTAAAACAAATCCTTTACATAAAGTTGTTTGTTTTATTTCAAACATCCAAATCAAGGAAATCGTTTTCAAATCTAAAACAAATCCTTTACATAAAGTTGTTTGTTTTATTTCAAACATCCAAATCAAGGAAATCGTTTTCAAATCTAAAACAAATCCTTTATATAAAGTTGTTTGTTTTATTTCCAACAACCAAATCAAGGAAATCTAGATTAAATCCTTTTCATAAAGTTGTTTGTTTTATTTCCACCTAGTGCAAGAATAATACTTCCGTAATCACTCAAATTTGTGATAATGGAAAACCATTTTCGGGTCCGGGCAATCTATCACTTAATGGGTGTACACTCCGTACCTCCTAACCCATTTACAAGTATAGATTAAATCCCTCAATTACACTAAATTTCTAACATTATTCAAACATCAAAATCATCAATTAGGGCAAAATCCAAACATCAAGTCTTACAATCAAGTGAACACACCTAATCTAAGCTATAAACATAAGATAAACAAGATCAAATCAATTAAAACTAAAGTGCTCATCATTACTACTAAAATGGAGAAGAAATAGTGCTAAAAATGAAAGAGATTACAAAATGGAGAATGGATGATGGAGATTTAGCTTCAATCTTCATTAATCTTTGACTTTGGACAGGAAATTAGGCTTTGATCTTATTAGAATCATGAAATGGACCCTTTTAGGGATCCATTTTGTACCCCAATCGCAGCTCTTTTGGGTCCTCTTATCACCTTCCTTCTATAGTGAGTCAAAACAAAAAAATGTTGATTCAGCGTCGGTGCTCCGCATCAAAAAGGTGGTGCTCCGCACCATAACAATGATTTTCACTTGGTGCGCCGCACCAAGCGCCACGCTTTCCTTATGGTGAGCCGCACCAAAAAGGTGGTGCTCCGCACCTTTTCACTGATTCAGCTTTTGATGTCGATTTTTCTCTTTTTAGAGTAATGGTGTGCCGCTTTCAACTCCAGGTGCGCCGCACTTTAACTTGGAACATTATTTTCACTCCAAAACTTCACTTGGTTCATTTCTTAGGCTCAAGTCTTGATTCTTTTGCATAAATTTGAACTTTTGGACTATTTTTGCCTTGAACCATCTTCTAATCAGCAAATCATCACTTTCGATCTCAAATCTCTTTAAAACTAAACGAATGGAGAAGAATATTGCGAGGATAAATATGTTTAATTTGAGCAAGATCACTCGTATAAGTTGCGATATAATGAAGAGGATTTGGTACTGGGTGGTGCGCTTCAAAGCGTGTTTACGAATGCTAACGGAGTCGACGATGATGATCGTGAGGTTGGCAATTTTCCTTTGGCTTCTCTTATCGGGGACGAGTCTTCCAATGTCCTCTCCTTTAGGTTCGAGAATCGGGTGAGAAAGAAGTTAGGACGACACGGTCAATCAGTGGCGGATCCAGAATTTTTTTCCACCGGGGGCGAAATTTTTTTTAAAACCATAGCAATTTTTTTGAGTAAAATATGGAGGTTTTGGGGCAAAAAAATTGAAGTTTTTAGGCAAAATTTGAACATTTGTAGGTAAAATTTGAAGGTTTTGGGGCAAAATATAAAGCTTTTGGAGCAAAAAAAAAATTCACCGGGGGCAAAGTCGAAAAATCCAAAATTTTTACACTAAAATTTCGAAATCCACCGGGGGCGGGCGCCCCCCCTCCTTACACTCTAGATCCGCCTCTGCGGTCAATGGAAATTTAAAAAAGGTTGCGCCCTAGTTTGCCTTTCTATCTTGGTTTTGCAGTTCTTTTGTGTGATTCATTTAGTTTGCATTTACATTGTCTTTTGTCGGAAAGGGATTTTGTCGTATTTGTTATGTTATTATCTCTAGTTAGGTTCGTTACCTTTTGTTTGGTAGTTTGTATCAGACGAGTCTTAGTTATAAATAGATTTTTGTTTATATTGTTTAACTTTTTAGGTACGTGCTTTGGTCCATTTATTTCTCTTATAACTCCTTTTTGATGGCATTTTTATTTGAAAACGTCTCAATTTTTACATGAGAATAGTATAGTATTTTTAAGAAAGAAAAAAAAATTGCTATGTCCATTCCGTCACGGCATATATTCCATTTAAATTTAAACGATTTCAGGTTATTTCGTAATAAACCTGTAGTCAACGGTTATACTCGTTCACGCAATCCAACCGTTTCCCCTTATTTGCAAAAATCTGTATCTATTGCCAGTATTATACCCAAGTTCGCCCTGATTCACTAAATTAAACCCTAAATTCCTTCAATTAACACTCATAATTGTTCAGTTACTTTCTCAATTTGTTAAAACGTCCTAGTTATAACTCAATTCAACTTTCTAGGGTTATCATTATGTTCACGTAAGCTCTAAAGGCAGAATTACGTTTGGTTACGATCTGTGACATGAAGATTGAGGATTTAGAGGATTCATCTGATTCGAATAATAATAGTAATAATAACAATAATCATCAAATTGTTAGTTATAATAATCATTATAATTATAATTATAGTGATAATAGGCAGATTGTTATGGTGGATGCGAAAAGAGTATTAGTTGGAGCTGGTGCTAGGATTCTGTTTTATCCAACACTTCTGTATAATGTTTGTCGTAATAAGTTGCAAGCTGAGTTTAGATGGTGGGATCAAATTGATCAGGTTTGTTATTTTGATTGTTAATTAATTATTGTGTATTGATATTTGTTTTGATGATGTGAAAAAGTTACAGTATGCTGTAATATGTTAAATTAAACCTATTTGCTTGTCACATTCTAGTTTCTTCTGCTGGGTGCTGTTCCATTTCCGAAGGATGTTCCTCGATTGAAGCGGCTTGGGGTCGGTGGGGTCATTACCCTCAATGAGTCTTATGAAACTTTGGTTCCCACGTCCTTATACCGCGTAAGTGTCTATTAGTGTAAATCTTAGTGTGCAAATTGATTCGTCTGTTACATTTGTGTGATGTGATTTTGTCTTATAACTTCACCCATCTTCAACTTGTACGCCCCGTTCGTACATTCGAATCAAATACTCTGAGCATTGTGTCTAGAAAAGGCAATATGGGCAGAGTGGGTGGCATGTTTGGGCAAGGATAACACTTCTCGTTCATTTTAAATAATATATATATATATATATATTTTTTATGATTGATAATGATCGCATGTATATGAGTAAAAAACTATTAAGTAGGTGGTATGGTTAAAAACATACTTTAGGGAATTATCATTTGGTTTGACCTGTGCGGTCAGCCAAAACGGACCCACTTTTATGTAAATAGCTAAAAAAGTGCGACCTCTGGTTACGTCTTGTTCAATCCAATTCAGTTGAGCTATTATCTCATTTGTCTTTTTTCCAGGCTCATGGTATAGACCATCTCGTTATTCCAACCAGGGATTACCTATTTGCTCCTTCATTTGTTGACATTGATCGAGCTGTAAATTTCATTCACAGTGAGTGAAGTTTATATATGTATATTCCTTTGCCAGTATTTTGTTTAGTATGTCGTGGCACTGATTACATGTTTCTCTTCTTCTTGTTATATAGGGAATGCAACCAGGTGCAGGACTACATACGTTCACTGCAAAGCTGGAAGGGGACGGAGTACGACAATTGTGCTTTGCTATTTGGTAACTTCTATGTTTATGTACATATATTTAAGTAGTTAACTCAAGAGGTGGTAAATATGGCGGGTTGGGTAAGAGGCCTAAAGTAGGTCGAAACATGCAATGCTTTTAATATCGTGCAGGTTACCCATAAACACGTCCAAAGTTTTCAACATAAGGGGTGCATGGTGGGGGGGTAATAGGGTGTAAGGAATGGGAAAGGTAATGAATAGTGTTGCTTGTTATTGTAGAATAATGGCCCATTACCTAAAAGTGGTTAATACCTCATTACCTTACAATTGTGGGTTATAACTTTCATTATCCCATGTCTACGGCTACACTTTTTTTTTTACCTAACTGTTGTTAATTTAGTTATAGATAATACTTAGTTTTTAAAAATCTTATTCATTATATTATATTAAAAATATAATAAAGAATATTATTATTACTATATATTCAGAAACAAAATTATGAACTTTTATTTTGCTCATTTATCCCCATTCCAACGTATTTCTCCGATCTAGTTCCATTGTGTTGATAGTTTCTCCTCGTTCTTGTAGTTGATAGAATTTTTTTTCCTGAGAGGTTGAAAATCGGTAACATGAAAAAATGCATTTCATATACACGTAGGTTAATATCATGTGTGTAAAAAATTTAATGGGTTAATCATTATAGGTAGAAGATATTGTAAGATCAAATTGGTTTTGTTTTTATCAGATATGCGTTGCATTGTCAAACATAAATTTAATTGCTTAGTATTTCCATTGTCGTTCCTTTTCTCATTACCTTAAACGAACCACTGATAGATAATTATTGTTTGATTATAATGACAAAGTTTGCATTTATAATAGTGATAGTGATTTATTGTTTGAATATATTGATGTAGGAAGTTTTATGTTTATAAAACAAAGTGAGTCAAATTCGACTTGTTTGAAATCAAGCCAAAATTTCAATCTTACGAGGATGACTGGAAATAGATTCATTATTGAGTTGAAACTTGAAAGTGCCATCTAGCCTCTTGCTTATGTTATGTTCTTTTAACTTTGGAACTTGTAATGAGTTGGTCTAATGTTGTGCAGGTTGAATACAAGCACATGACCCCTGTGTCCGCATTAGAATACGTGCGATCTAGACGACCTAGAGTGCTTTTGGCTCCATCTCAATGGAAGGTTAGTTCCTGTTGAGGCTGCATGGGCATAAGAAGGTTATGCTTATGCATGCTTATATCCTCGATAGGTATTTTTGAGTTCTACTTAAAGAATAAGAAGTAATATCCCTTTTGTTTTAACAGTAGTGCGTGGTCAGGTTTCCTGATCCATCGACGAGTGAGGGTAATTTGTAATATTTAAAAAGTGACAAATGAGCGGATTGGGTAAGGGTTACAACCGGGTAGTATAAAGTTTGTGTCGAAACAGGGCGGGTTAATTATATACATACTAAAATGAAGTGGGGAACTTATAAATGAAGTGGGGAACTTGGTCGTTCCCCTTTTTTTGTCGTTTCACAACCCCATTCACACTGCGAATTTTCAGTTTACCCCCCTCAACTATCTTGAACTCTTAAATTCTGCAGGGGTTAAAAGCGTAACTTCAGTTTTTAATTTATTTATATAAAAATACTCACCGTAAACTTCAACGGGCCCTATCTTCCTACTCATCACGCATTAATTTTCGCCGCTGCTACCATTAAACTTAAAATAATTTTACGAACAAAACGAGACTAACTACGTCCGAAACGGATACTAAAAACGCTAACCACACCGACATTTAAACGGGTCTTAACACATGGACCGTTTCTCTCTCTGTACATACACAACGCTACGTTAAATACGAACATGCAGGCAGAAAGCCCCCGCCGCATCGCGCGGGTTGCTCCGGACTAGTTTTAATAATTTGAGGTGGAAAATGGGTGGGATGGGCAAGGGTCAAATTAATAGTTAGTTTAGGTGCATGATTATACAGCCTGTGTTCGAGGCCAACAAACACATCTCTTATTCATTTTATAACCAACTAATGTTCCACATATGATTCACAAAAACTAAATTATTACTACAAAAAAAATTTCAAGTGTATTGAAGCGACTTAGGAAGTTCTTATGACTTAAATACAATATAATTCGGGTGATTTTCAACCCATTATCAAGTTGTGTAAACGGGTATTTGTTTTTTTTAGATACCACTGGGAATACCTGATTTTCAGTAAAAACATTTCGTTGACTAAAATGAGTTCTCTTGTGTGTGCAGGCAGTTCAAGAATACAAACAATGGCGATTAGCTTCGATTGCCACATCATTACCATCAGGGGATGGTGTTATGATTACAAAAGACGATTTAGAAGGGTATCATAGCCCATCTTCACAAGGCAAACAACTTGCATTGGTCCCAAGAGTAGCTAGGACCAGACCAATGATCGCAAAGCTTTCTTGCCTATTTGCATCTTTAAAAGTTTCTGGTGTCTGTACACCAATCAACATGAAGATAACAGAGGCACCCGCATGTTAATTAATTAGATTATATCAGGATTAGTTGTAAGTAATCATTTTGGTGCTCTTGGTCTTTATAAAGAGTGGATCATCGTCTAATACTGGAAGAACGAAGTAAAAGTTAGTCATATCGTACGTGTGAGGTATGAACACAACTTCTGTGTACATATATATAGTTGTATGTTTGTTAGTGAAAACATATTTGTATATTGCTTTGTATTGATAAGTGATCTCTTGAGCATGTTAATCAAGCTGATCGAACTTAATTTAACTCTCTATCAAATTCGTTTGAAATATGTATTTCAACACTTGTACATATTTTTTGTATTTTATTTGTTTTTCTCTGAAATGGAAGTGGGAAAGGGAAGGTAAGTAATGATAAGAAGGATTCTTTGTGTTATAAATAAAGCAGTAATGCATGTTGTCATATTCCTTAATTGCCTGCAACTAGCTTCTTTAACAACCAGTAGTAACTTTAGCTACTTCACATGTACAATTCCTTCCTCTAAGTGTAATTCTGGTCCATCTTCTTTCTTCTTTTCTCATAAAAAGCTTCCAAAATCTTGTACTACGTACTATATAAAGTGCTAACATTTGAATTTCAACTTTTAAAGATTTCATTAAATATTCTTATCTATTTATATTTTCCATCCATGTGGAAAGTGACACTTCTCACAACACCTAATTATTGGTGATTAGTTTCCATATAGGTCCCCCAAGTCTTTGTCATTATTCTTCTAACATACTCCGTATATAATTATAACCAATCGGTCCCTAACAGTATAACTAAATTAAACTCCTGAAATAACGTACCTAAAGTTTTTTATATATACAAATATAAATAAATGAAACTAGCTAATGTTAATCAGGTTTAACTAGCTTGATTTGTATCAACTCGTTTGTTAGCAGAAGTTGCGTTAGTACACAAATAAATAAATGAAACTAGCTAATTGTTAATTAGATTACAGCAGAATTAGTTATAAGTAATCATTAATGTTTTATATGCAACAAGTTTTCTAAGTGATGGCAACTTGTTACATATAGAACATTAATCAATAAAGTAATGACAAGACAAATTCTTAAGAATGTTTAACTGGATAAATATCCATTTTAGCGGGGGCGGATCAACTTTGGGGCAAATGGGGTCATCTTCCCCCAATGATTAAAAATTAATCGTTGTTTTTTTAGTTAAATATTAATAAAAATGATACTGAGGCTATATGTTATATAACAAATAATAAATGTAAGATAAATTTAACAAGATTCTTATAGATCAGTTGGTTACCTTTCACTGCTAACAACTTGAATGTTTAGGTTCTAGCCTTGCTTCCTTATTTATTACGGAGTGTTTTTTTATATTTAGAAATATAGAGCATGGTTGGTTTGAGGCTTGCGGTAGTAATTTTTACATAATTTTCAAATGCATATTAAGATATAATTTTTTGTAATCAAACTTTTACCCTTGTTGAAAAATATTTCTGGATCCGCCACTGCATATCAGGCAAAGAAAACACCACATCAAATTCAAATAACTAATAATATAATGAAACTAACAACCAAAAATTATATATGGCATAAAAAATTAGTTTTAACCACTCACTAAAATGACTAAATTAGACAAATTAAAGTAAACAGTAAATATGCCAACTCTTTTTTGATATATAGATTATAAAATGACTAAATAATAAACATATATTAAATATGATAACTCTCTTTTGATATTGATATATAGATTAATTAAGTTCTAATATAATATATATTATTTCAAAATATGAGTGTTGTTAGCATGACTGTTAAGACCACTGCCAACGGGCTCCGTCCTCAAGGATGCCGTTAGCATTGTCCTGCCATCAGTTCGCACTCGACCGCCCTCATTTAGTCATACCTGTAATTTTTCATAGAACATTTTGAGGATGGAGCATTTGGTTTATTCAATTTGTACACATAGCTTTAATACTTCTTAATTGATTTAATAACTAATTTGGTGGGGTCATGTGATGAGCACGGGCAATTTTACATTGTGATACTTGGAGTCACATTACACGACTAGTTTGAAATTTTTTATTACAATGTACTCTTCAATTTGTAAATGATACCACTAAATTTAATTATAAGACCATCTATATTTTTAAAAATTATAGTCTATTTTAAGTAAACAACCAATGTATTCTTTAAAGTATACAAAACACTATTATTTTAAACTATAGGCCTTCATATATTTTTAAAAGTTATAGCTTATTTTCCAAGTAAACAACCCAACCAGCATTCAAATATAATTAGTATTGAAAAAAAAAGTTCGGTACTCTTTTGAGTTTTGATTCTAGAATTGTCAAGAGAGAAATATATTATGGTTGAGAGTGGTATGTGATGAGGAGATAATGTAAAAAATATATGATGTGATGTTGATGTTGGAATAATAATAAAAATAATAATTAATAACAATAATAATAATGATAATAATTTTTAATAATAACTAATAATAAAATATGTTCAATTCCTGGCTCCGCCAAATTGTTCAAAAATGGAGAGTGACTAGAGGGTGCGCATAATGCCCAATTCACCCGGTACCAGGTCTCGCGCTCAGGGGGCTTGACTACCCGAGGTTTTACCTTCTATGGGGGAGCCAATGTGCTCGTTCATAAGAGGGTTTTCTCACTTACCAAATAAATAAATAAATAAATAAATAATAATAATAATAATAATAATAATAATAATAATAATAATAATAATAATAATAATAATAATAATAATAATAATAATAATAATAATAATAATAATAATAATAATAATAATAACCAAAGGACCATTGGTCCAGTGGTATCGAGGTGGCCCTTCCAACCAGGAGGTTGAGGGTTCGAGTTCTGCTTAGGACAATTTGTAAATATATTTCGTGTGGTGTGTGTGAGTTTGCCTTTCTAAAAAAAATAATAAAAAAAAAATAAAAAAAAAATAATAATAATAATACAATCAAGTACAATTATAATATACTAATGTTTAAATCAAATATTAAAAAGAATATGCTTAAAGATGATGTATAATCATAATGGTGTCATAGACGCAGTCTTTCCTTGAATTTTCTTCTTTTCCCTTTCCATTTTTGGATTCTTCTTTTTTCTTTCCCAACGTTGAACTAATTGCTTTATAAATTTCTGTTTAATCATTCGAGGTTTTTATATTTTCACACTCATATACTCTGAGGTAATAGAATATGAGAACAAAACTGATCTAGCATAAAATTGACATTTTAAACTAATTTTTAAATCTTGTACGTATCCATTGCAAAGATAACATTACAAATAAAAATAATATTAACGTACGTACAATATATTTGCAAGAATGTTAGTAATAAGTTAATTAAATCACAAAAAAAAAAAAAAAAATACAATTGTTCAAAAAGTCTATATATATCTACTTAAAAAAACTCTAAAATATGTTTGGTGTCTTTCCTATAAATCTTGAAAAAGTGATATAGTATAGACGTATAATATACACACATGTACATACAAGATATAATGTTTATATATAAATCATGTTTGTTTGTATTGTATGCATGTTGAGTTTTATTAATAAGCTGATTCGATCTAGACATGGTGATCAGGGTCAGGCCAGAAGGTGGAGTACTTGAACCACTCTGTTTCTTGTTGGTTTGTGATGGAACGCTCCTGCTGCTACATACAAGAAGAAACCATAAATAAGTAATTAATTTCTTCAAATTAATCAACTATAATAACTACCTATATATTTTAAATTTTAAATAACTATAATAACTACCTATATATACGTACACAGATTAATTAGTAATAAATACTGTCATTTATGCATGCATGGAGTGCAAAAAATATATAGTACGGAGTAATATATAATATATACTCCGTATGTTGCAATGAAAACAATGACTAACTAAGTGATTAAAGTGACGTATAGGTTGTAATTTATGAAAAAAAATACTTATTTAATTGTAATTCTAATACTTTAGTATATATATAAATATAAATAAAAGCCCCCAAAATTATAGATGTCGTGCATGCATGCTTAATTGGTACAGGCTATACGGACATGCATAATATCAAGTACTTTAAATTGTTTACAACAATAAAACATTATCATCCATATTATCATGTGATGTCCTCAACAAACAACAACATAAAAAGTGAATATATGATTACTTGTTGTCAACTTTGTTGACAACGTATACTATATAACCTTTTATGCCTACATATTTTAGAATTCCAAATTAAATTTAATATCATTATTTGTTTCAAGTGGATCTTATATATACAAAGTGTATGTATATTGAATATATTAAGCTTTTTTTTTTACCTACAGTGATGGAACTTGAACAGTAACAATGAAGGGACCAAAATAACTCAATCAAAACATGTAATCTTTTATATATAAATAGATTTCATAAAGTTCAAAATAAAGTAGATAGAATGATTAATGGTGGACATAGAAAAAAAACTACTTGATTTTAAAATTCAATAATAGAATCGGTTTTCTAATCTCTAGATGTTTTAATTTTAATCCGGTGGGGCCAAAAATTGAGCTTATCATATTTAGTCTCTAAAACTATAAAAATTGTTAGTAACGACATAAGTTTTTTGGGGACCATGGCCCACCGCTGCCCGTTAAATCCTCCGTCACTAAGTCCTTGATTTATGTTTTGTAGGTTTTTCGTTAATAGAGATAAAAGTCAAATAGTCAAGATTTGTATTTTACAACGCTTCTTAAATTCTACTACGTACAATTAGGGCTGTAAACGAGCCGAGCCCGAGCTCGACTAGGCTCGAGCTCGGCTCGTTTGAATTTGATAGGGCTCGAGCTCGGCTCGGTTCGAGTTTTTTTTTTTGAAATAGTGTTTTCTGGTGGTGGGTTTGCAAAAATAGAAATCATAAATTTTCTTTTACAAAACTAGTAAAACCGGAGTTTGAAACTCCGGTTTCAGTCAATCTGCATTTTCAAACTCCGGTTTGTACCCTTTTTGATACAGATTCGAGATTAAAAAAATAAAAAATAAAAAAATTCCAACTGCTACAGTGACACCTTCATGATCATCAAATTTTCAAATCAACAAGAAGTGTTAGAAATCTTGTCGTGAATCTATCTGTAAATTCTCAGCTTCCAGTTCCTCTTGAAGATTACGAATTCGTGAGTCAAAGTTCGTGTTAAAAAAGTCAACTAAATCTTCATTCTTCGAATTCGTGAAATCTGTGATGTTTCAGGCTATGAATTCGAGTGAAGAAGCTTAGGAATCTGATTTAAAGCCACTTTGATGAAGGAATTGTGGAGTAAAAACAACTAAATCATGAAATTCAATTTTTAAGTGCTCATGGAAACCGTGAGGTACAAACTTGAGTTTGAAACTCCGGATTGACTGAAACCGGAGTTTCAAACTCCGGTTTTACTAGTTTTGTAACAATAATTTCATGATTTCTATTTTTACAAAACCACCGTGAATAAACACTATTTCAAAAAAAAAATATATTCTAGTTTAAGCTCGAGTTGGGCTCGTTTGATATTATACAAGCTCGAGCTCGGTTCGAGATCGACTCATTAGTTATAGAATCCTTTTTTTCTTTATATTATTTAATTTTTTATATTTCAAATTCATTGTTTTTTGTTATGTATTTCAACATATAACAAGATTAACTTTTATTTTTGTCAACTATTTGAATATATAATTAATTATTACATAACTATATATTATTTTATTTTAAAAATTAATATTGGATGATATACAAATGAAAAGCTCGTTTAGGCTCGCGAGCTTGTTCGAAATCGAGATATGAAGCTCGAGCTCGTTTACTAAACAAGCTTCAAATTAAGTTCAAGCTCGGGCTCGGGCTCGTTTAGGCTCGGCTCGAATCGAGCTTTTAACGAGTCGAGCTAGAGTAGCTCGCGAGTAGCTCGACTCCTTTACAGCCCTACGTACAATGCAATTAAAATTACTACTATCAATTAGAATGTCTAAAATAGCATTTATAGCCCTCGTCATACTATCCTTTACAATTAAGATCTTACAAACAACCCAACAAAGCAATGCAAAAAAGTAAAAATGCTAGTCCTAACATTTTTAAAAAGTTATGCTCCCTTCGTCTCAAATCTATTGTCCATTATTTCTTTTGTAATGTTTCAAATTAATTGTCTACGTCCATTAATAGATAAGAATAATGAAGTAATTTCTTTTATACCCATACTTTATGCATTGAATAAAAAAAATTATATGTGACAACCGCTTGTAACTGTTGTCGGGAGACAATAGATATGGGACAGATTATATACTCACAGATTATGAAAATTCATGTTTGATGTTCTAATGATCATCACTCTCCAACTTGTAACTATTTTAGTTACGAATTTCAAACATAATTTATGTTTGTTAAGAAAATTTCTCTACACACAAAAATAGAAAAATAGAACAGGTGACGATCACCTTTTGCGTACTAAAAAGTCCCTAAATGATAAAATTTTCAACGCCTACTCGGTTTTGGTCAAACATGATTAATTAAGAATTTCCAAATTGTAAATTAGAGCGAGCCGTTAAAGGGTCGAGTTTACTTTTTCACCTTCAATATTTCTCAAATGGAACTAATCAACTAAACTTATCTACAATCCATTGAATGTTGAGACATGAATTCGATACCACTATACTATTTAATTCATGAAATATATAGAACTGATGAAATATAAAATATATGGATTAATAATCTATATTAACGTACCTGAAAATTTTCCATGATCGGAACATTAAAGGAGTCATCATTGATAATTATGGAAGTGTGATTTGACGGAGGAGGGGTTATGATTGCTGATATGGGATGAGACGATGGTCTGCTGACATGGAAATCTGTTATTGCCACCTGGTGCTGATGTGGATTATAATTTATTTGATGATTTGGATTTTGTTGCTGATCATCATGCTCAAGGTTCATCTGATGCTGTTGTTGCCTTTGCATACCACGCCCATCGCACGTGATAGAACCCTCTCCAGCTATTATTCCCACCTGCACATTCCACTCGTACCCTCTAAATTAGGTATTTAAGCCGTGCAATAGTGTAGTTGTACTTCCCTGGAATATATATAATTTAATAATTTATTTAATTATATTATTATATACATGCATGTACATATAACCATACATGCATATGGTACAATTCAAAAGGTGGTGGGTTCGTGTATATATATAGATTGGTATTGCCGATAATACAAGCAATTTTCAAAAGAAAAGCAACACTAAAACCATTTGAATTCTTCTCTTAATTAAACTTGCACTCCATATCCATATACTGTATATGATATTGTTTGTTTTGTAGGGCCCACAACTTTAAAATACTTTTTATGTATGTAGATAAAAAAACACAACGTCCCGGCCATTACTATTCGGGGTGAAATTTTGATTAAGAACTTGCATACAGTACCTCATCAAAGCTTTTTCTATAAGCCGCCAAATTAAATTGATCAACACTTCTAAAATGTTGTAATTGATCCATAGGATTATAACTTGACATAACCGTGCCGATAACTTCACCTCTCACATTGTTGTTAATTACCGTTGCGGCACCATTGATGTCCTTTGAAGAAGAACAACTCATACTTACGCTTCTACTAACATTATTCATTTCATTAAAATTATTCGCACCTTCAATTTGAATATTACTCGATGTAATTATATTATTGTGAATCGCCCTTTCGGTCCAATTACACTGCCTCGGTTGAGTTTGATAAAATATTTTTGATACAACAAGCTCACCTTCCTTCTCCTCTTCATGTTTTCCAAGGTGATATTGATGCATTACCCAATTAGTCTTTTCAGGTTTTCGATTTTTCCCAAAGTTGGTGTAAAGTACCAATATTTTCTTGCACCCTTTTTGTTTCCCATTTAGCATAACGGGACGGGTTTTCCCTGTTTTATGCCACCGTGTTTCACCGCTTTGAAGGTCACACTCGGTTTGGATTTTTCGCCTTTTTCTTGTGCCGGTGGTATAAGCTTTTGAAGGCCGGTGAAAGAAGTGTCTACTCAAACCATCTCGTGTAACTCCTAAAAATCATATGAATAACAATAAACCCTCAAAGTCACAACAAACAATAAACCCTAACTTTCATCAATTATTAGATTTACTTAGGTATGACAAGTGCAAATAAATTAAATTCAAAGAAAAAGTCAAAACAAACAAGAAAACCCTAATATTTGGTTTAAGTAGTAAAACCTAACTCATTGGATTCAAACAAGAAAACTCATACATTTGATATATATTTTGTTGTTTTTATTTGACTAAAACTCATTAATGTCTACCAGAGAGATATATAAATACAATTAATCGTGCTTACCGGGAAGTTTTTCTGGATGCGTATAACAAATACCATCTTCACCTTCAAGAGTAGGAATGAACTCATCAATCAAAGGGTGAGATCTCAAATTTTTATCTTCAAAAACCTTTGCTTCAAGATGCTCTATCAATTCTTGATCAGTTGGATCAAATTTGACTCCTGATGGTAACCCAACCCAATCCTAAAAATGATCATAAATTTAAGAAACTATATTAATCAATAAAAAAAAGGTTATGATAACTTAACTAATTAGTAGAAAAAGACAAGCTTGTTTGTATATATAACATCTCTAGGAAAAAGAATTTATATATAGATAAAAATTCAACAAGAAGCTATCATGATTTTATTCTCTACAAACAAATATTGATTCTTATTTCTTAAAATCGTTTCGTTGAAGCCAATTAGAATATTATGAAAAGATTAACTATAAATATATTGAAGTTATAGATATTATATATTTATAGATACCGGCCCGTACAACGTACCGGTTTTCCTTGGAGTTTATGGCCACAACTGGGACACTGTTTGGATCCACTTAATTGATGCTCCTCAAGTTTTGCATCAATGAGATCAGAGCTGCTGATATTCATATCTCTTTGCGACTTATACGCGTTTTTATTCGTTATTCGATCAAGATCAATCAAAGCATGAATTCTTATGATTTAATTCGATCCACATGCAGAATCTATTAATTAATAAGACTTAAATATATATGACCCTCTTTGTTTGCTCTACTACTATTGAGATCTGGTGGTACTGTTGATGGATAGAAGATGGTGATATGATGAAGAAGATGCCACAAATTGTAATTATATTTTAGAGAAAGAAAAAAAAAACAATTGTTGGATGAGAATAGAATAGATAGAGATATATTCTTCAAAAGTGGAAATATATACTATGAGAACAAATATAGGTACTAGATAGTATGGAAAGAAAAAAATAGAGAGAGATAGAGGAGGGTGTGTGCTTTAATCCTGAAAAACACCACAATTCTCTCCAACTTTAACTGAATCCAGTGAGATAAAGAAAAAGTTGTCCCTCATCTCTTCTCTTTAATTTACATTCAATTCCCTAGCTAATTTATCTACTACCACGTTAAATATTTTGTTAATGTATATTATGTTTTTTTGTACATTCAGAATGTTGTATATATTTTTATGACAACATTCAACCGTGACATGATTAATTTCTTTTTTTCTAAAATTAATTGTCACATCAGTATCATCACAACACTTTCTTCCAAGACCGAATAACTCATATCTGAAAGTATTTCGTATGCCCGAGAGACATATTAAATTAATGTGGCTAACATGTTATGATCCAAGTCGGGTCATACCCAATAACAAGCTTACCAACACCTTATAAGTATTTAATCATAACGAATGGATCGTTAAATAAATACGCTGTAGTGACCCGAACTTTTCCATGTTTATATATATTAATTGAGATTGATATTTACATGATTAAATGTTTCCAACATGTTAAGCAATCAAACTTGTTAAGACTTGATTAATTGAAATAGGTTTCATATAGACAATTGACCACCCAAGTTGACCGGTGATTCACGGACGTTAAAACTTGTAAAAACTATATGATGACATATATATGGATATATATATATATAGTTAACATGATACTATGATAAGTAAACATATCATTAAGTATATTAACAATGAACTACATATGTAAAAACAAGACTACTAACTTAATGATTTTTAAACGAGACATATATGTAACGATTATCGTTGTAAAGACATTTAATGTATATATATCATATTAAGAGATATTCATACATGATAATATCATGATAATATAATAATTTAAAATCTCATTTGATATTATAAACATTGGGTTAACAACATTTAACAAGATCGTTAACCTAAAGGTTTCAAAACAACACTTACATGTAACGACTAACGATGACTTAACGACTCAGTTAAAATGTATATACATGTAGTGTTTTAATATGTATTTATACACTTTTGAAAGACTTCAATACACTTATCAAAATACTTCTACTTAACAAAAATGCTTACAATTACATCCTCGTTCAGTTTCATCAACAATTCTACTCGTATGCACCCGTATTCGTACTCGTACAATACACAGCTTTTAGATGTATGTACTATTGGTATATACACTCCAATGATCAGCTCTTAGCAGCCCATGTGAGTCACCTAACACATGTGGGAACCATCATTTGGCAACTAGCATGAAATATCTCATAAAATTACAAAAATATGAGTAATCATTCATGACTTATTTACATGAAAACAAAATTACATATCCTTTATATCTAATCCATACACCAACGACCAAAAACACCTACAAACACTTTCATTCTTCAATTTTCTTCATCTAATTGATCTCTCTCAAGTTCTATCTTCAAGTTCTAAGTGTTCTTCATAAATTCCAAAAGTTCTAGTTTTATAAAATCAAGAATACTTTCAAGTTTGCTAGCTCACTTCCAATCTTGTAAGGTGATCATCCAACCTCAAGAAATCTTTGTTTCTTACAGTAGGTTATCATTTTAATACAAGGTAATAATCATATTCAAACTTTGGTTCAATTTCTATAACTATAACAATCTTATTTCAAGTGATGATCTTACTTGAACTTGTTTTCGTGTCATGATTCTGCTTCAAGAACTTCGAGCCATCCAAGGATCCATTGAAGCTAGATCCATTTTTATCTTTTCCAGTAGGTTTATCCAAGGAACTTAAGGTAGTAATGATGTTCATAACATCATTCGATTCATACATATAAAGCTATCTTATTCGAAGGTTTAAACTTGTAATCACTAGAACATAGTTTAGTTAATTCTAAACTTGTTCGCAAACAAAAGTTAATCCTTCTAACTTGACTTTTAAAATCAACTAAACACATGTTCTATATCTGTATGATATGCTAACTTAATGATTTAAAACCTGGAAACACGAAAAACACCGTAAAACCGGATTTACGCCGTCGTAGTAACACCGCGGGCTGTTTTGGGTTAGTTAATTAAAAACTATGATAAACTTTGATTTAAAAGTTGTTATTCTGAGAAAATGATTTTTATTATGAACATGAAACTATATCCAAAAATTATGGTTAAACTCAAAGTGGAAGTATGTTTTCTAAAATGGTCATCTAGACGTCGTTCTTTCGACTGAAATGACTACCTTTACAAAAACGACTTGTAACTTATTTTTCCGACTATAAACCTATACTTTTTCTGTTTAGATTCATAAAATAGAGTTCAATATGAAACCATAGCAATTTGAGTCACTCAAAACGGATTTAAAATGAAGAAGTTATGGGTAAAACAAGATTGGATAATTTTTCTCATTTTAGCTACGTGAAAATTGATAACAAATCTATTCCAACCATAACTTAATCAACTTGTATTGTATATTATGTAATCTTGAGATACCATAGACACGTATACAATGTTTCGACCTATCATGTCGACACATCTATATATATTTCGGAACAACCATAGACACTCTATATGTGAATGTTGGAGTTAGCTATACAGGGTTGAGGTTGATTCCAAAATATATATAGTTTGAGTTGTGATCAATACTGAGATATGTATACACTGGGTCGTGGATTGATTCAAGATAATATTAATCGATTTATTTCTGTACATCTAACTGTGGACAACTAGTTGTAGGTTACTAACGAGGACAGCTGACTTAATAAACTTAAAACATCAAAATATATTAAAAGTGTTGTAAATATATTTTGAACATACTTTGATATATATGTATATATTGTTATAGGTTCGTGAATCAACCAGTGGCCAAGTCTTACTTCCCGACGAAGTAAAAATCTGTGAAAGTGAGTTATAGTCCCACTTTTAAAATCTAATATTTTTGGAATGAGAATACATGCAGGTTTTATAAATGATTTACAAAATAGACACAAGTACGTGAAACTACATTCTATGGTTGAATTATCGAAATCGAATATGCCCCTTTTTATTAAGTCTGGTAATCTAAGAATTAGGGAATAGACACCCTAATTGACGCGAATCCTAAAGATAGATCTATTGGGCCTAACAAACCCCATCCAAAGTACCGGATGCTTTAGTACTTCGAAATTTATATCATATCCGAAGGGTGTCCCGGAATGATGGGGATATTCTTATATATGCATCTTGTTAATGTCGGTTACCAGGTGTTCACCAGATGAATGATTTTTATCTCTATGTATGGGATGTGTATTGAAATATGAAATCTTGTGGTCTATTATTATGATTTGATATATATAGGTTAAACCTATAACTCACCAACATTTTTGTTGACGTTTTAAGCATGTTTATTCTCAGGTGATTATTAAGAGCTTCCGCTGTCGCATACTTAAATAAGGACGAGATTTGGAGTCCATGCTTGTATGATATTGTGTAAAAACTGCATTCAAGAAACTTATTTTGTTGTAACATATTTGTATTGTAAACCATTATGTAATGGTCGTGTGTAAACAGGATATTTTAGATTATCATAATTTGATAATCTATGTAAAGCTTTTTAAACCTTTATTGATGAAATAAAGGTTATGGTTTGTTTTAAAATGAATGCAGTCTTTGAAAAATGTCTCATATAGAGGTCAAAACCTCGCAACGAAATCAATTAATATGGAACGTTTTTAATCAATAAGAACGGGACATTTCAGTTGGTATCCGAGCGTTGGTCTTAGAGAACCAGAATTTTGCATTAGTGTGTCTTATCAAGTTTGTTAGGATGCATTAGTGAGTCTGGACTTCGACCGTGTTTACTTGAAAAATGATTGCTTAACAAATTTTGTTGGAAACTATATATTTTTAACATGTGAATATTATGTGATATATTAATTTCTTAACGCGTTTGATATTATGTGATAGATGTCTACCTCTAGAACAAGTCTCATTGACTCACCTAATAATAATGAAGAGTTAAATGTAAATTGGAATGATTCGTGGACTGATTCACAAGTTCCCGAAGAGGAACCGGAAGAAGAGTCGGAACCAGAAGAAGAATCAGAACCGGAATAAGAATCGGAACCGGATGAAGAAATAGAACCGGTGGGGGAAATAATAAAACGGTTAAGTAAAATAAAATCCTCAACCAACCGACCAAGGTTAATTATGGTCAATGGTGTTTCCGCCAAGGAAGCAAAATATTGGGAGGATTACCAATTCTCTGAAGAATCGGATTCCGACGAGAATTCCGATGATGTTATAGAAATTACCCCAACTGAATTTAAAAAGGCAAAAGAAAATAATAAGGGAAAGGGCATAAAAATAGAGAAATCTAATTCTAACCCCGATGAACTTTATATGTATCGTCAACCCCCGAAGTCCTTAAGTTGTAACAATGACCCGAGAACCTCTAAACCACCAGGTTTTTCTAAACCAATGTGGATAACGACGGCTCGTATTAGGGGAACATCATATATCCCTAGAAACTTGGCAAAACGAACCAAAACCGAAGATGAAGAAACAAGCGAGTCGGAATAAGATAGTTGTATTCGTGTGGTGTAATATATGTAATATAGTGTGCTTATGCTTTATGATATATGTAAAAATTGCTTGTATTAATAAGTATTTTTTTTATGAATCTAACTCTTGTCTATTTTACAGTATAAAAACACAAAATGGATAGACAACCCAATATTTTAAGAGACCTACCCGGAGACATGATTGATGAAATCTTGTCTAGAGTCGGTCAGAATTCTTCGGCACAACTATTTAAGGCGAGATCAGTTTGTAAGACATTCGAAGAACATTCCAAGAATGCCTTGGTTTATAAAAGGCTTTCGTTCGAAAGATGGGGGATATCACATTGGGAAATCCATAAGTTACGATGTGTTTACTTTGACGCATATATTGCGGGGAACCCAAATGCTATTTTACGCAATGGGTTAAGAAATTATTTTGACTCAATATATCCGAATATTGGACTTCGTGATTTAGAAAAAGCGGCTAACATGCAACATAAAGAAGCATGTTATGCTTACGGATTACTAATGTTCGCTTCTCACCAAAGTGAGAACAAGAACATCGGGCTACAACTATTAAACAAAACGTTCCCACAAGTGACGGAGTCGGTAATTGGGGTAAGAAATGAGGTTTTTAGATTGTTACGGGACTGTTGGACATTGCGTAACCCTCGTCCCTTTGACGACGTTACAACACGCTGTCTTATCAACGGCCATAACGGTTATGTTCCACAAGACCAAGGATGGGAAGTAGTCCTAGTAAAACCAGAATGCATGACTTGTTTCTGGACGTATGAATTACGTGTCTTTATTACCTTTGCTGAACGACTTGTGTACTAGCTAGAATTATCTTCACAACTATCTTGTATCAAAGTTATTGTGTGCTATATTTCGTGCTTTATGTAAAATAAGCGGTATTGTAAGTTTGTAAAATATTGTATAAAAGTTTGAATGCGAAATATTATTATAATCAGTTTTTCATATAGAATTGTAGTAGTTGAATTGTATATTAGCTACTAAGTATGAACTTAACGGGTAGGTACTACCCGAATTTAAACTTATAAAACGCTAATATGAAGAAAAAGCTTTTATAAATGAGTTCATATTATGCTACGAAATACTATTAACTACTCTTAATATTCTGTATGATTAACTTGTTCCATTTGACTATTTTGAAGGAAATGGCACCGACTACTCGACACACCGTGAATATGAATGAAGAGGAATTCCGTACTTTTCTAGCTTCAAACATAGCCGCAGTACAGGCTGCGCTACATACCAACAATAACCTTGGATCTAGCAGTACAGGAAATCGTGTAGGATGCACCTACAAAGAATTCACTGCCTGCAAACCTTTGGAATTTGATGGAACCGAAGGACCGATCGGATTGAAACGGTGGACCGAGAAGGTCGAATCGGTGTTTGCCATAAGTAAGTGTACTGAAGAGGACAAAGTGAAGTACGCTACGCATACCTTCACAGGTTCTGCATTAACATGGTGGAATACCTATCTAGAGCAAGTGGGACAAGACGATGCGTACGCACTACCGTGGTCAGCATTCAAGCACTTGATGAACGAGAAGTACCGTCCCAGAACCGAGGTCAATAAGCTCAAGACAGAACTTAGAGGGTTACGAACCCAAGGATTTGATATTACCACGTATGAAAGACGATTCACAGAATTGTGCCTATTGTGTCCGGGAGCGTTCGAAGATGAGGAAGAGAAGATCGACGCATTTGTGAAAGGATTACCGGAAAGAATCCAAGAAGATATAAGTTCACACGAGCCCGCCTCCATACAACAGGCATGTAGAATGGCTCACAAACTAGTGAACCAGATTGAAGAAAGAATTAAAGAACAGACTGCTGAAGAGGCCAATGTGAAGCAAGTCAAAAGAAAGTGGGAGGAAAACGGTGATAAGAATCACCAATATAACAACAACAGCAATTACAACAATAATCGCAACAATTATCCCAACAATCGCAACATCAATCGCAACTACAACAAACGGCCCAACAACAACAACAACAACAACAACAGCAACTACAACAATCATCCCAACAACAATAATAATCGCAACAACAACAACAACAATCAGAAGCAGCTATGCCAAAGGTGTGAAAAGTATCACTCGGGGTTCTGCACCAAATTTTGCAATAAGTGTAAAAGAAATGGTCATAGCGCGGCGAAGTGTGAGGTCTACGGACCATGGGTTAATAGAACGAAAGGAACAAATGGTGTCGGAACGAGTAATGGTGGAGCAAGTAGTGTCGGAGCAAGTTATGCCAATGTAGTTTGTTATAAATGTGGAAAACCGGGCCACATTATTAGAAATTGCCCGAACCAGGAGAACACGAATGGACAAGGCCGCGGAAGAGTTTTCAATATTAATGCGGCAGAGGCACAGGAAGACCCGGAGCTTGTTACGGGTACGTTTCTTATTGACAATAAATCTGCTTACGTTTTATTTGATTCGGGTGCGGATAGAAGCTATATGAGTAGAGATTTTTGTGCTAAATTAAGTTGTCCATTGACGCCTTTGGATAGTAAATTTTTACTCGAATTAGCAAATGGTAAATTAATTTCAGCAGATAATATATGTCGGAATCGAGAAATTAAACTGGTTAGCGAAACATTTAAGATTGACTTGATACCAGTAGAGTTAGGGAGTTTTGATGTGATAATCGGTATGGACTGGTTGAAAGAAGTGAAAGCAGAGATCGTTTGTTACAAAAATGCAATTCGCATTATACGAGAAAAAGGAAAACCCTTAATGGTGTACGGAGAAAAGGGCAACACGAAGCTACATCTTATTAGTAATTTGAAGGCACAAAAACTAATAAGAAAAGGTTGCTATGCTGTTCTAGCACACGTCGAGAAAGTACAAACTGAAGAAAAGAGCATCAATGATGTTCCCGTCGCAAAAGAATTTCCCGATGTATTTCCGAAAGAATTACCGGGATTACCCCCACATCGATCCGTTGAATTTCAAATAGATCTTGTACCAGGAGCTGCACCAATAGCTCATGCTCCTTACAGACTCGCACCCAGCGAGATGAAAGAACTGCAAAGCCAATTACAAGAACTTTTAGAGCGTGGTTTCATTCGACCAAGCACATCACCGTGGGGAGCTCCTGTTTTGTTTGTCAAAAAGAAAGATGGTACATTCAGGTTGTGTATCGACTACCGAGAGTTGAACAAACTTACCATCAAGAACCGCTACCCACTACCGAGAATCGACGACTTATTTGATTAACTACAAGGCTCGTCTGTTTATTCAAAGATTGACTTACGTTCCGGGTATCATCAAATGCGGGTGAAAGAAGATGATATTCCAAAGACTGCTTTCAGAACACGTTACGGTCATTACGAGTTTATGGTCATGCCGTTTGGTTTAACTAATGCACCAGCTGTGTTCATGGACCTTATGAACCGAGTGTGTGGACCATACCTTGATAAGTTTGTCATTGTTTTCATTGATGACATACTTATTTACTCAAAGAATGACCAAGAACACAGTGAACATTTGAGAAAGGTGTTAGAAGTATTGAGGAAGGAAGAATTGTACGCTAAGTTTTCAAAGTGTGCATTTTGGTTGGAAGAAGTTCAATTCCTCGGTCACATAGTGAACAAAGAAGGTATTAAGGTGGATCCGGCAAAGATAGAAACTGTTGAAAAGTGGGAAACCCCGAAAACTCCAAAACACATACGCCAGTTTTTAGGACTAGCTGGTTACTACAGAAGGTTCATCCAAGACTTTTCCAGAATAGCAAAACCCTTGACTGCATTAACGCATAAAGGGAAGAAATTTGAATGGAATGATGAACAAGAGAAAGCGTTTCAGTTATTGAAGAAAAAGCTAACTACGGCACCTATATTGTCATTACCTGAAGGGAATGATGATTTTGTGATTTATTGTGACGCATCAAAGCAAGGTCTCGGTTGTGTATTAATGCAACGAACGAAGGTGATTGCTTATGCGTCTAGACAATTGAAGATTCACGAACAAAATTATACGACGCATGATTTGGAATTAGGCGCGGTTGTTTTTGCATTAAAGACTTGGAGGCACTACTTATATGGGGTCAAAAGTATTATATATACCGACCACAAAAGTCTTCAACACATATTTAATCAGAAACAACTGAATATGAGGCAGCGTAGGTGGATTGAATTGTTGAATGATTACGACTTTGAGATTCGTTACCACCCGGGGAAGGAAAATGTGGTAGCCGATGCCTTGAGCAGGAAGGACAGAGAACCCATTCGAGTAAAATCTATGAATATAATGATTCATAATAACCTTACTACTCAAATAAAGGAGGCACAACAAGGAGTTTTAAAAGAGGGAAATTTAAAGGATGAAATACCCAAAGGATCGGAGAAGCATCTTAATATTCGGGAAGACGGAACCCGGTATAGGGCTGAAAGGATTTGGGTACCAAAATTTGGAGATATGAGAGAAATGGTACTTAGAGAAGCTCATAAAACCAGATACTCAATACATCCTGGAACGGGGAAGATGTACAAGGATCTCAAGAAATATTTTTGGTGGCCGGGTATGAAAGCCGATGTTGCTAAATACGTAGGAGAATGTTTGACGTGTTCTAAGGTCAAAGCTGAGCATCAAAAACCATCAGGTCTACTTCAACAACCTGAAATCCCGGAATGGAAATGGGAAAACATTACCATGGATTTCATCACTAAATTGCCAAGGACTGCAAGTGGTTTTGATACTATTTGGGTAATAGTTGATCGTCTCACCAAATCCGCACACTTCCTGCCAATAAGAGAAGATGACAAGATGGAGAAGTTAGCACGACTGTATTTGAAGGAAGTCATCTCCAGACATGGAATACCAATCTCTATTATCTCTGATAGGGATGGCAGATTTATTTCAAGATTCTGGCAGACATTACAGCAAGCATTAGGAACTCGTCAAGACATGAGTACTGCCTATCATCCACAAACTGATGGGCAGAGCGAAAGGACGATACAAACGCTTGAAGACATGCTACGAGCATGTGTTATTGATTTCGGAAACAGTTGGGATCGACATCTACCGTTAGCAGAATTTTCTTACAACAACAGCTACCATTCAAGCATTGAGATGGCGCCGTTTGAAGCACTTTATGGTAGAAAGTGCAGGTCTCCGATTTGTTGGAGTGAAGTGGGGGATAGACAGATTACGGGTCCGGAGATTATACAAGAAACTACCGAGAAGATCATCCAAATTCAACAACGGTTGAAAACCGCCCAAAGTCGACAAAAGAGCTACGCTGACATTAAAAGAAAAGATATAGAATTTGAAATTGGAGAGATGGTCATGCTTAAAGTTGCACCTTGGAAAGGCGTTGTTCGATTTGGTAAACGAGGGAAATTAAATCCAAGGTATATTGGACCATTCAAGATTATTGATCGTGTCGGACCAGTAGCTTACCGACTTGAGTTACCTCAACAACTCGCGGCTGTACATAACACTTTCCACGTCTCGAATTTGAAGAAATGTTTTGCTAAAGAAGATCTCACTATTCCGTTAGATGAAATCCAAATCAACGAAAAACTTCAATTCATCGAAGAACCCGTCGAAATAATGGATCGTGAGGTTAAAAGACTTAAGCAAAACAAGATACCAATTGTTAAGGTTCGATGGAATGCTCGTAGAGGACCCGAGTTCACCTGGGAGCGTGAAGATCAGATGAAGAAGAAATACCCGCATCTATTTCCAGAAGATTCGTCAACACCTTCAACAGCTTAAAATTTCGGGACGAAATTTATTTAACGGGTAGGTACTGTAGTGACCCGAACTTTTCCATGTTTATATATATTAATTGAGATTGATATTTACATGATTAAATGTTTCCAACATGTTAAGCAATCAAACTTGTTATGACTTGATTAATTGAAATAGGTTTCATATAGACAATTGACCACCCAAGTTGACCGGTGATTCACGAACGTTAAAACTTGTAAAAACTATATGATGACATATATATGGATATATATATATAGTTAACATGATACTATGATAAGTAAACATATCATTAAGTATATTAACAATGAACTACATATGTAAAAACAAGACTACTAACTTAATGATTTTTAAACGAGACATATATGTAACGATTATCGTTGTAAAGACATTTAATGTATATATATCATATTAAGAGATATTCATACATGATAATATCATGATAATATAATAATTTAAAATCTCATTTGATATTATAAACATTGGGTTAACAACATTTAACAAGATCGTTAACCTAAAGGTTTCAAAACAACACTTACATGTAACGACTAACGATGACTTAACGACTCAGTTAAAATGTATATACATGTAGTGTTTTAATATGTATTTATACACTTTTGAAAGACTTCAATACACTTATCAAAATACTTCTACTTAACAAAAATGCTTACAATTACATCCTCGTTCAGTTTCATCAACAATTCTACTCGTATGCACCCGTATTCGTACTCGTACAATACACAGCTTTTAGATGTATGTACTATTAGTATATACACTCCAATGATCAGCTCTTAGCATCCCATGTGAGTCACCTAACACATGTGGGAACCATCATTTGGCAACTAGCATGAAATATCTCATAAAATTACAAAAATATGAGTAATCATTCATGACTTATTTACATGAAAACAAAATTACATATCCTTTATATCTAATCCATACACCAACGACCAAAAACACCTACAAACACTTTCATTCTTCAATTTTCTTCATCTAATTGATCTCTCTCAAGTTCTATCTTCAAGTTCTAAGTGTTCTTCATAAATTCCAAAAGTTCTAGTTTTATAAAATCAAGAATACTTTCAAGTTTGCTAGCTCACTTCCAATCTTGTAAGGTGATCATCCAACCTCAAGAAATCTTTGTTTCTTACAGTAGGTTATCATTCTAATACAAGGTAATAATCATATTCAAACTTTGGTTCAATTTCTATAACTATAACAATCTTATTTCAAGTGATGATCTTACTTGAACTTGTTTTCGTGTCATGATTCTGCTTCAAGAACTTCGAGCCATCCAAGGATCCATTGAAGCTAGATCCATTTTTATCTTTTCCAGTAGGTTTATCCAAGGAACTTAAGGTAGTAATGATGTTCATAACATCATTCGATTCATACATATAAAGCTATCTTATTCGAAGGTTTAAACTTGTAATCACTAGAACATAGTTTAGTTAATTCTAAACTTGTTCGCAAACAAAAGTTAATCCTTCTAACTTGACTTTTAAAATCAACTAAACACATGTTCTATATCTGTATGATATGCTAACTTAATGATTTAAAACCTGGAAACACGAAAAACACCGTAAAACCGGATTTACGCCGTCGTAGTAACACCGCGGGCTGTTTTGGGTTAGTTAATTAAAAACTATGATAAACTTTGATTTAAAAGTTGTTATTCTGAGAAAATGATTTTTATTATGAACATGAAACTATATCCAAAAATTATGGTTAAACTCAAAGTGGAAGTATGTTTTCTAAAATGGTCATCTAGACGTCGTTCTTTCGACTGAAATGACTACCTTTACAAAAACGACTTGTAACTTATTTTTCCGACTATAAACCTATAATTTTTCTGTTTAGATTCATAAAATAGAGTTCAATATGAAACCATAGCAATTTGATTCACTCAAAACGGATTTAAAATGAAGAAGTTATGGGTAAAACAAGATTGGATAATTTTTCTCATTTTAGCTACGTGAAAATTGATAACAAATCTATTCCAACCATAACTTAATCAACTTGTATTGTATATTATGTAATCTTGAGATACCATAGACACGTATACAATGTTTCGACCTATCATGTCGACACATCTATATATATTTCGGAACAACCATAGACACTCTATATGTGAATGTTGGAGTTAGCTATACAGGGTTGAGGTTGATTCCAAAATATATATAGTTTGAGTTGTGATCAATACTGAGATATGTATACACTGGGTCGTGGATTGATTCAAGATAATATTAATCGATTTATTTCTGTACATCTAACTGTGGACAACTAGTTGTAGGTTACTAACGAGGACAGCTGACTTAATAAACTTAAAACATCAAAATATATTAAAAGTGTTGTAAATATATTTTGAACATACTTTGATATATATGTATATATTGTTATAGGTTTGTGAATCAACCAGTGGCCAAGTCTTACTTCCCGACGAAGTAAAAATCTGTGAAAGTGAGTTATAGTCCCACTTTTAAAATCTAATATTTTTGGGATGAGAATACATGCAGGTTTTATAAATGATTTACAAAATAGACACAAGTACGTGAAACTACATTCTATGGTTGAATTATCAAAATCGAATATGCCCCTTTTTATTAAGTCTGGTAATCTAAGAATTATGGAACAGACACCCTAATTGACGCGAATCCTAAAGATAGATCTATTGGGCCTAACAAACCCCATCCAAAGTACCGGATGCTTTAGTACTTCGAAATTTATATCATATCCGAAGGGTGTCCCGGAATGATGGGGATATTCTTATATATGCATCTTGTTAATGTCGGTTACCAGGTGTTCACCAGATGAATGATTTTTATCTCTATGTATGGGATGTGTATTGAAATATGAAATCTTGTGGTCTATTATTATGATTTGATATATATAGGTTAAACCTATAACTCACCAACATTTTTGTTGACTTTTTAAGCATGTTTATTCTCAGGTGATTATTAAGAGCTTCCGCTGTCGCATACTTAAATAAGGACGAGATTTGGAGTCCATGCTTGTATGATATTGTGTAAAAACTGCATTCAAGAAACTTATTTTGTTGTAACATATTTGTATTGTAAACCATTATGTAATGGTCGTGTGTAAATAGGATATTTTAGATTATCATAATTTGATAATCTACGTAAAGCTTTTTAAACCTTTATTGATGAAATAAAGGTTATGGTTTGTTTTAAAATGAATGCAGTCTTTGAAAAATGTCTCATATAGAGGTCAAAACCTCGCAACGAAATCAATTAATATGGAACGTTTTTAATCAATAAGAACGGGACATTTCATACGCGACACTTGGATTTCAGAAAATCGGTTTTCTGAAATATTATTACTTGAGATAAATTATTTGGATGATTATATATATATATATATATATATATATATATATATATATATATATATATATATATATATATATATATATATATATATATATATATATATATATATATATATATATATATAATTATTTATGGATTTAAATAATTAAAATGTGCTATATTTTATAAAAGGTTTTATAAAATATACAAGTAACAAATAAATACATGAAGTATTTACAAGTTTATAAAAATTGAATGGATTTTTTTTTTATAAACAAACATGGGCTGCATATGTGGACTCCAAGACATTAAACCCATGCTTATTCTTGTTACTTTTGAGAAGCACATTTCCTTAAGTGCATGTCTCTTGACTCTAACACAAATACATGCAATATACATAAAACAAGTAAGAAAAAACTGCACAAAAAAAAGAGCTTGGGCTGCTGTTTTCTGCCGTGAGGTTTTAAGGGAGAAAGGGATTTTTCTTTTAGCAAGCTTGTTTTCAAGTGTTGATTAAATCCTAACCAAAGTACAAGGTGTTGGTCACAAGTTTGGGGTATAATCACTTGAGGTTTCATGCTTTTGAAACTACATTCATCATCATTTCTTTGGGTTGCTGCTGTCCAGAAATCAGTGAGCAAAGAAAGGGGTTTGTAGCTTAGTTAACAAGGTTGTTAAGGTTCTAAAGTCTAGCTAACTTAAGGGTATTGTTGGTGCATCAAAGGGTTGAAGTTTAAGACACTTGAAGGTTCAAGTTGGAGCTCATTTCATCATTTTAATCACCAAACTTTTTGCCCATTTATAACAACCCTCAAACCTTAGTTTGAGGAGGTATAACTCTTTCCTTCTCTTCTTAATATGTAAGCATAATGTTCACAACTTGATCCATGGGATTTAGCTTTAAATTGGTTGAAGTTTAACAAGTAAAACTTGGTAATTTCACGCTTCCGTTTTGTTATAATCTTAAATGGTTTTAGAGTTTCAAACTTGTTAAATCCCAACAATGGTATCTAGAGACGAAGTTGTTGAAATATGCTTCGTTTGTTGTTTTAAAACCCATCAACTTTGCATTCTAAGTACATGCATGAAAGAAGAATGCAAAAATTGTTGGATTTGGGTGGGTTTATGAAATGAGCCGAATTGTTTGAAGTCCAAAAGTGGGATTGAGCTCTTCCATTTGGTTCATATTTGGTTGCATGTTAAAGTTCACAATCTATGCCTTGACCTTGTGTTGATTGCATGCTATATTTGGTTGATTTGTTATATTCATTTGGTTTGTAATAATAATTATTCAATGGCATGTAATAATTGTTCAATTGGTTTGTAATAATTCATTCATTTGGTTATGTAATTCATTTTATATTTGGTATGTAAAATAGAATAGGTTGTAATTTCATTTTCTAGATAAAATGTATTAGGATACATATTTTGTAAAAATGAAGATACAAGATGATGAAGACTTGAAGAACACAAGGTGCATATGGATGCAAGATTAAGTGGGAGATTTGAAATCTCCTACTTTGTATGATTAACCCCTTAACCGGTGACATTTGTTTTCGGCTAAACAAATGTCCACCAAAATGGCTAGATTGTGAACACACTTATTTTGCATGTGTGGTTGTTTGTATGATTATTGTTTTGTATGTTTGGTTGATACAATTAATCACAAGATAACAACAAACAAAACGACAATTTAATTGGTTAAATTAGACGTACTAAGTACATGCAAAATGGTAATTTAAATGGTTGAATTAAAATTGCAACCAAAAACCTTAATAAATGGTTATTAAGAACAAGAAAAGGATAACGTATATAAAATGGTTTATATCAAGTAATTGGCTCAATTACAAGACATGAAATTGGTTTTTCATAAGTACCATACACTAAATGCATGTTGGTGTATGGCATAATAGTTTTCTCAAACTAGAATTAACGAAAACTTAAAATCCCTTTTAACAACAAGGTAAATAAGTTTAACGCCATCCTATTGTGTGACACTTAAAAGCATTAGGAAACTCATGATGGGATAAAGGTCACCTAACCGTTATGAGCAAACTAATATGATTAAGGTAAATTTCGCATGCTTGTGGGATAAAGGTCACCTAACCACATGTATGCTGAATTTACAAGTCTATACAAGTAGGACGACTTGATTTGGGAATCATGAACTTAGGGTCACCGAAGCATGAGGAACAAATAGGCGTTGATGGGATAAATATGCCATGCAAAAGGATTGCATGATCCCATACTCTAGAAGTTGCAAATGGATTGCAATTGTCATTTATTGACTACCTAGCTAAATCAAATTGCGAGATAAAGGTCACCTAACCGAAATTTGGTTTACCGTTGGATTCTAGAATTTAATAGTTCAATTTGATTTAAAGGGTATTGAATGTTAAATTAAAATCGATACTTAAACGAACTTTGTTAATTTTGTAGATGGCCGCCAATAACAACAACAACATACCAAACGCACCACTTAACCTAAACAACCTATCATTAAGGTCTCTCTTAGAGAAAGACAAACTCAACCATACCAACTTTATGGATTGGTTCCGCAATCTTCGGATTGTCCTCAAACAAGAGGATAAAGCGTATGTACTTGAGGACCCCATTCCCGATCAACCGGATGAGGATGATGAGGAGGCAATGGCCTTTTACGATAAGTATTGCCGCGACTCCCTTCAAGTCTCATGCCTAATGCTTGGGACTATGATTCCCGAACTCCAAAAGGATTTCGAGCATCATAGTGCATACAACATGATAACGCAATTGAAGGAGATGTTCCTTCAACAAGCGCGTGTCGAGCGTTACGAGACCGTTCGGGCGCTACATGCTTGTCGTATGGACGATACCCAATCGGTTTCATCTTATGTGCTTAAGATGAAAAGCCTTATTGATCGTGCTAACCGTCTTAACCTAAACATATCAAATGAGTTAGCCACCGATCTTATCCTTAACTCCCTATCAAAAAGGTTTGATCAATTTGTAATTAATTATAATATGAATGGGATGGATAAGAGCATAGGTGAGCTTCACGGTATGCTTAGAACGGCGGAAACTAGCATGGGTAAAAGGGCTTTACCCGTGTTAGCAATCGATCAAGGTGGATCCAAAGGTAAGACCTCTAAGCCAAAGGTGGCTAAGAGAAAAGGACCCGCCTATCAAGGCAAAGGGAAGGGGAAGATGGTTACCCCAACCATCAACAAGGCTAAGAAGCAAAAGGTAGCTGAGAAGGCAAACCCCAAAGAAGACCCGTGTTTCGGTTGCGGTGAAATGGGTCACTGGAAGCGAAATTGCCCGGTCTATCTTAAGGAGTTGAAGGGCAAGAGGGATGCAGGGCAAACCTCAGGTAACATATATATGGTATATATTGAGCTTAATATTACTTCTTCTAATACATGGGTATTAGACACAGGATGTGGAACTTATATTTGCAATTCTTTGCAGGGGTTCAAAAGAAGTGATCATATGGCGGGAACATCAAGTCTCTATATGGGCAATGGTGCAAAGGTGCATGTTAAAGCTCAAGGAGATTTTGTTTTGAAGCTTCCAAGCGGATTGGAACTTATTTTAGAAAATGTTTTGTATGCTCCGGATTTGTGTAGAAACATTATTTCTATTTCTCGCTTAAAACAATGTGGTTTTAATCTTAATTTTGTTAATGATGATATCCATGTTTATTTAGATAATGTATTCTATTTCAAGGCTTCGCCTTCAAATGGAATTTATGAATTGGTTCATGATGATGCATCATCTAGTAGCTCAATGTACCATACTAGCACCAAGAAACTCAAAAGGGATTTGAGTGATTCCTACTTATGGCATTGTCGCCTTGGTCACATAAACAAGAATCGTATGCATACACTTCAAAGGAATGGACTTTTGAAATCAAATGAAATGGACTCGTTTGATGTATGTGAATCTTGTTTACAAGGCAAACTGACCAAAGCGCCTTTCAAAGGGACCTATGAAAGGGCTAAAGACTTATTGGGATTAATACATTCGGATGTATGTGGACCCTTTAAACCCATGACTAGGAATGGTGAAAGATACTTCGTTACTTTCATTGATGACTTTAGTAGTTTCGGATATGTCTACTTATTAAGACACAAGGACGAAACGTTTGAAGCATTCAAAGAATATCAAAACGAAGTACAAAATCAACTCAATAAGACAATTAAGGTACTTCGTACCGACAGAGGAGGTGAATACCTAAGCGATGCTTTCCAAGATCATCTTAGGAGTTGTGGGATTATCTCACAACTTACTCCACCCGGAACACCCCAACTTAATGGAGTTTCCGAAAGGAGGAACCGAACCCTAATGGATATGGTTCGATCTATGATGGCAAGAAGCTCGTTACCTCTATCATTTTGGGGTTATTGTCTAAGCTCCGCAGCTCGTATTTTAAATATGGCCCCAACCAAGAAAGTGGAACGAACTCCTCACGAGATGTGGTTTGGAAAACCTCCTTCTCTATCATACTTAAAGATATGGGGATGTGAAGCTTATCCTAAGCATTACGTCCCTAATAAGTTGAATGCTCGATCCACGAAGTGTATCTTCATAGGATATCCCAAGGATGATATGGGATACTATTTCTATGATCCATCTGAACAAAATGTATTTGTTGCTCGGAAGGCGGAATTCCTTGAAACTAAGTTCCTAATGGAAGGAAATAGTGAAAGGAAGATAGATCTTGAAGAGGTTCAAGATCAAATAGATGATACACAATTGGTTGACACTAGCACTCAACATGAAAATATTGATAGTGATCAAATGGATGATCAAAATACACAAGACATTCGTAGATCTGGTAGGATTAGCAATCCTCCTGAGAGATATGGTTTTCTCATAGATGGTTGCTATACGGTTGATTTGGATGAACTAACAAACTACCAAGATGCTTTATCAAGGATTGATAAAGATAAATGGCAGGAAGCCATGAAATCTGAGATGCAATCCATGTATGACAACCAAGTTTGGGAACTTGTTACGCAACCTCCTGGCTCTAGGCTAGTTGATTGTAAATGGCTCTTCAAAATGAAAACCGACATACATGGAAACTTGGATACATACAAAGCTAGAATTGTAGCAAAAGGTTTCACTCAAACTCAAGGGATTGATTATGATGAAACTTTCTCGCCAGTGGCAATGCTAAAGTCTATTAGGATATTATTTGCCATTGCTGCTCACTATGACTATGAAATATGGCAAATGGATGTCAAAACCGCTTTCCTAAATGGATATCTTGAGGAAGATGTTTATATGGTACAGCCCGAAGGTTTTGTTGATCCGAAAAATCCTAAAAAGGTATGCAAGTTAAAGAAATCAATCTACGGATTGAAACAAGCATCTAGAATGTGGAATCATCGTTTTAATGAAGAGGCAAAGAAATTTGGCTTCATTAAAAATGGTGATGAAGCTTGTGTATACAAGAAGGCTAGTGGGAGCTCTATAATGTTCCTTGTGCTATATGTGGATGATATATTATTGTTTGGGAATGATATAACCACAATGCAAGAGGTCAAAACTTGGCTAAAAGGTTGCTTCTCCATTAAGGATCTTGGAGAAGCACAATACATATTGGGGATTGGGATCTATAGGAATAGATCCAAGAGATTGATAGGTTTAAGTCAAAGTACATACATTGACAAAATCTTGAAAAGGTTCAAGATGGAAAACTCTAAGAAAGGTTTGGTACCTATTCAAAGAGGAACCGTTCTCAGTTTATCTCAGTGTCCAACCACGAAAGATGAACAAGAGAGAATGAAGAAAGTCCCATACGCATCTGCTATTGGGTCTATCATGTATGCAATGATATGTACTAGACCGGATGTGTCATGCGCTCTAAGCTTGACAAGTAGATACCAGAATAACCCAGTAAACAGTCATTGGATTGCTGTTAAAAGTATATTGAAATACCTTAGGAGGACTAAGGATATGTTTCTAATATATGGGTCCGGTGAGGAGGAACTCGCTGTAAAAGGATACGTGGACGCGAGTTTCCAAACTGATCGAGATGACTCTCGATCACAATCCGGTTATGTCTTCACATTAAATGGAGGTGCGGTCTCTTGGAAGAGTTCAAAACAGGATGTTGTTGCATTATCCACTACAGAATCGGAGTACATTGCTGCATCATTGGCAGCACAGGAAGCTGCATGGATGAAGAAATTCATCGACGACTTAGGAGTGGTCCCTTCCATTCAAGACCCTCTTGAGATCTTTTGTGACAACGAAGGTGCGATTGCTCAAATCAAGGAACCTCGTGCTCACCAAAAGACCCGTCACATTGAGCGGAGATTCAACTACATTAGGGATGAAGTTGAAAAGGGAAAGATATGTATTCGCAAAGTTCACACAGATCATAACATAGCGGATCCACTCACGAAACTCTTATATGGAGCAAAACATGAAGGACATGTTTGTGCATTAGGGCTTCGATATTCTAGTGATTGGTCATGATCTATTTTAAGTATTGTAATGGAACGAAGTGGTTCAAACTCATTAATATAATTATGGTTTAATTTATTTTGAGTTATGTTCCTATTTTGCATATTTTATCCATGAATAAGTAATTATTCTAAATTCCGTAGTCGATCTCATTTGTGGGAATGAGTGTGAGGTTTAGACTATTATGAACTTGGATTGGTATACATTCATAGGTTGAATGTAGGGCAGGGTTGCTACCAAGGTTCATAGATATTTGTGGGATACAAATATTGGAAGACCCGCTCTCAAGATTTACTGTATGGAGCCTTTGTGGTAGATCACATGTAATCTTGAGTAAAGGCGAATATCATCGTATCCTCTGACCTGAGATACATATTGGGTTCTGATATTCACCAAGTATTATGCCTTGATTCTTTCCTTCGCTATTCTGAAATATGGTAGTACATAAGGAAGAGCTCAGGTATAATACAAAGTGTGTATCTAGGACGTATGTAGTCAAGATGGAATTTGTCCCTCTTATTCATTGAGAGTCAGATGTCTAAGGCCTGATAAAGTTAAATCTATAAGAGAGTGATCATTCTGTATCTCTTGGATTTAACATGACATCTAGGACGAAAGGAAATAATGAAAGATTCACCTAATCATATTCGAGATGGGAACTCGAAAAGGATGATGTTATTGAATGGCACAAAGTCATAACATATTGGGGGTGATGGACGGTCGTTAGGTGGTATCCATCACTTGCTATTTCTTATGTTCCTCGTGCAAGTGGGAGATTGAAAGTATTTCGTATGCCCGAGAGACATATTAAATTAATGTGGCTAACATGTTATGATCCAAGTCGGGTCATACCCAATAACAAGCTTACCAACACCTTATAAGTATTTAATCATAACGAATGGATCATTAAATAAATACGCGACACTTGGATTTCAGAAAATCGGTTTTCTGAAATATTATTACTTGAGATAAATTATTTGGATGATTATATATATATATATATATATATATATATATATATATATATATATATATATATATATATATATATATATATATATATATAATTATTTATGGATTTAAATAATTAAAATGTGCTATATTTTATAAAAGGTTTTATAAAATATACAAGTAACAAATAAATACATGAAGTATTTACAAGTTTATAAAAATTGAATGGATTTTTTTTTATAAACAAACATGGGCTGCATATGTGGACTCCAAGACATTAAACCCATGCTTATTCTTGTTACTTTTGAGAAGCACATTTCCTTAAGTGCATGTCTCTTGACTCTAACACAAATACATGCAATATACATAAAACAAGTAAGAAAAAACTGCACAAAAAAAAGAGCTTGGGCTGCTGTTTTCTGCCGTGAGGTTTTAAGGGAGAAAGGGATTTTTCTTTTAGCAAGCTTGTTTTCAAGTGTTGATTAAATCCTAACCAAAGTACAAGGTGTTGGTCACAAGTTTGGGGTATAATCACTTGAGGTTTCATGCTTTTGAAACTACATTCATCATCATTTCTTTGGGTTGCTGCTGTCCAGAAATCAGTGAGCAAAGAAAGGGGTTTGTAGCTTAGTTAACAAGGTTGTTAAGGTTCTAAAGTCTAGCTAACTTAAAGGTATTGTTGGTGCATCAAAGGGTTGAAGTTTAAGACACTTGAAGGTTCAAGTTGGAGCTCATTTCATCATCTTAATCACCAAACTTTCTGCCCATTTATAACAACCCTCAAACCTTAGTTTGAGGAGGTATAACTCTTTCCTTCTCTTCTTAATATGTAAGCATAATGTTCACAACTTGATCCATGGGATTTAGCTTTAAATTGGTTGAAGTTTAACAAGTAAAACTTGGTAATTTCACGCTTCCGTTTTGTTATAATCTTAAATGGTTTTAGAGTTTCAAACTTGTTAAATCCCAACAATATCATCTACGGCTCCTACTACATTACAATTATTAAACAAAAGTACAAATAGTAAATCAAATTCTACAACCATTTAAATCAACAAGGCGTTTATAAATATTGTTCAAAATCATGAAATCCAAGGCTAAACGTGAGGGTGGTGAAAGGAGTAGGTGCTGCCAGTGGCTTACCCCGAGGAAGTAGTGAAGGCAAGTGAGGGCGAATACTGTTGAGAACCACTAGACCATTTTCAACGGTGGTGAGGGCGGTTTCACCCTCGAAGCTTCCTTTGAAGAAGTCATTGACACCACCTGATCAGCGTCGAAGTACTAATCAAAAGTCAACTAAATACTAGACTAACTAGGGTAAGTTGAGTTCGTTCTACGGGAGAGTTATGGTTACAAGCAAGCATTTCTACGGGCGTCGAAGTACTAATCAAATGTCACATTCAAGCATCACATCATTCCATCATAACATTTCACCATCACATTCAACTGTCGCATTCAACTGTCACATTCACCCGTCACATTCAACTGCAACATTCATCCGACACATTTCAATGTAACATTCGACCGTCAATTTAATCCATTACCACATTCTATTGTCACATTCTAATGCCACATTTCATGGTGACAAATCGCCATAATAGTTATGACTGAGATTTTTTTAAATTTTAAAGGAAAATAATAAAAACATAAAACAAAAATTAAAAAATATTGTAGCGAACATTACCCACGATCATCACCGTTAAAATCTAGTTCATAATTTTCTCATATTTGACCAAATGAAAATCAAAAGAATATCAAATGTAAAATTGAGAAATTAATTAACGATGAATTTATCACCGCAAAAGAAAACTTAGATTAAAAAAGTAACAAAAAGTGTTAACTTTGTCGTTTAGTAAGCTTTTAGCGGTGGCATAACATCGCCGTTAAAACCTAACATCGCCCATTCCAACTATTCTAGTAGTGATCATGGGTGTCATAGATGGTACGAGTTCATTTATGTGTCGATGTAATGTTAATGTGAGAATCATTTTTGAGAAGAAAACATGTCATAATTGAGAGTGGTATAATTCGTCAGTGCTTACTAATATTGTCATAAATTATTTTAACAATGCATTTTCATTTTCATATGATATGATTATATGAATGAAAGTTTTTAATTTAAGTTTCCGAATGTTAATTCCTTTACTACTAGGAGAGTTGCTAGCTTGCTTCATTCTAGAAACGGGTAAAGGGTGCAATGCTAGGTAATCAAATATTACCTCCACAATCAAATATTACGTACCAATTGAAAGCAATTCTTAATAAAATACAAATACGAATAACAATTACAATAATAATAACATAACAATAATTAATTACTTGATTTGCAAGGCAAAATTATGGAGCAGAAAATACGTATGGACCACCACCACCAATACTATCATTTTTTCTCTTCTGTAAACATCTCATGTTCTTTCTACTAATTAAAAGGTCATTGTTGTACGCTTACTTCTTGTCTTATCTTCTGTCGCGAAATGAGATTGCTCGTCACTAGCTTTAATCCCTTTGACTAATTAAAAATGTTAAGTACAAATCCAGAGATAAACATATACATAACTATAAATAAACTAAATTTACACAAATAATCTTATATACAGTTTCTTAAATTTATTTCTAGCACTTTATTACACATAAATAGTTATTATAGTTATTATATGAGGGTAAATCAATAAATAGCTATAAGGATCGGAGTAATTAACAATCTTTTTACCTTATATTAAATTAAATACATTTTATTTACGTTTACATCTATAAAGCACTTGCTTGGATCTTTGTTTGCCTCTCATCGCAAGGGATATCTCATATTCTCATATATGAATATCTTATATCTATATGATCCGATTCATTTATAAATGATATTAATGATTTAAATAATCGAATAATGGATATGAAAAACATTAAACTCCTAATCAAACTCAAATATAATAAAAATGCATTGTATATGATATGATCTATGATCTATTACTTATAAAACTTTGATTAAGTCACGTTTCAATTAAGGTCCGAAGATGCGTCTTTTATTAAAATTGTGAACTATATTATCCAGAAGAATATGAGTACAAGGTTAGTGAGAAAAATAATGTTAAGTGTGCATTTCTGGGTTTTAAAACATTACTATATAATATCTTTGTTGATCTTGGTATAAAGAAGTTAGACGTTAGGTTTATCTAATGTGTTTCTCCACACTTTTGGTTTTTACTCAAACATGATTAGATTTTGCAGCTCCAACTACATAAATAAATATTTAGTAAAATTTGTTACAAAATAAGAAAACTGAAGTTTGAAACTTCGATTTTGGTGAATCCGGAGTTTCAAACTCCGGTTTTTACTCTTTTTGACCACCTACACGGTTTTGTCAACAGAATAAGTATACGTGGCAAATCCGGAGTTTCAAACTCCGGATTAATTTAAACACCCAACCGTCCATTTAATTCTCGTATTTATTCCACCGATCCGTGTTCCAAAATACTGGCGAATGGTTGCGTGCCACGTGGCAAATCCGGAGTTTGAAACTCCGGATTCTTTGTTTATATAACTTGAAGTTTCATACTTCGTTTTTCTCACATCTCAAACCAAAATCGATTCATACACACCAAAAACACCCGAATCCAATATAATAAATGGCTCAAATGAATCAAGTGCGTGCTATATCAATCCTGATCGATAGTTCTTTATTGTTTTTACAAGCAGAAAAATGTCATAGGTCAAAGATTATGTGTTAATAAAACCAAGAAGATGTGATCTCAACTTTTGACAACATATCACGAGTCTTGATAATGAAGAAATACATGAGGAGGTCCAGGAGTACCTTGATAATATCGGATTAGCTTTAGTTTGTAAATTAGGTAAACATTGACTAGGCTGGTCACTTATTACTGCTATGGGTGGAGATTGATGTGTGCGATGTGTACTAGAAAATAGTATTATTTTTACAACGAAATAATTATTAAATACGATACAATTTTACACAAGATATTTATTTATTTATAGAATGGATATACCTAAACCATGCTACAACACTTATAGGCAGTGTACCTAATCATACAGTAGTGTAGTTTTTAGTAAGTCTGGTTCGTTCCACAGGGAAATCTTTTAAACAAAGCTTAACGCTATATTAGTTTTAATTTATAAAAATACAAATATATATAAGTAATATTATTATTATAAAAAGGAGGTTTTTACCGTTTAATGACCGGTTTGTCGATTTTTAAAACTTTTAGTCACAGTTAAAACCTAATGTAAAATATTAAATAAATAAAAGACTTAATTTAAAGCGTAAAATAAATAACGATAATGAAATTGCAATAAAAGTGCGATGAAATAAAATTGCGATAATTAAAAAGTGCGATAATTAAAAGTGCAATTAAATACGAAAATAAAGGAATTATGCTTATTTAAACTTCCGTAATCATGATGTTTGACGTGTTGATTTTAGTTTTATGCCCATGGGTTAATTGTTCTTTGTCATGAATTATTTAATATGTCCGTCTGGTTTTTGTCCATAACAGTCCATCAGTCATAAATATAAAGTGCGAGTGTCCTCGTCAAATTATCCTTATAACCGAAGTCAAATATTCCAACTAATTGGGGACTTAAACTGTAACAAGGTTTTAATACTTTGTTATCAATTATGCCAAGTGTCCTTGTACATAATTTCACCCCTGTTTTAATAAGTCCATAGACTATTAATTCATTCCCGTGTCCGGTTAAATGAACGATTATTCGTACATATAAATATCCCGCCCATCGTGTCCGATCGAGTGTATATGGTTATTTATAGGTATGTCCAATTGTAAATCTTTATATTAAAGTTAACAAACTATCATTTAGTTAAACAAATATAAAGCCCATTAATAGCCCATAGTCTAATTTCCACAAGTGTCGTTCTTTTGTCCAAACCCCAATTATGGTACAAAGCCCAATTACCCAATTTTAATATTTTTAGTCAAACATCACGATTACTTCGGCATTAAATAAGTATAATAATAACTTAGCTACGAGACATTAATGAAAATAACATAAACATAACTTACAGTGGGTGTTATTAGCGTAGTGGTACACGGACAGAGTTTCGACTTACAAAACCTTAAAACATTCGACTAATCGATCCTTATTATTATCACTAACTTAAAATTAAAATTACAAATTGAGATTACGATTTGGAGTGATACTTGATACATAAAAATGGGGAAAGAAAAATATATATAAAATATAAAAGGTGTATATAAATCGTCGAAATGCATGTTCTTTTATAGGCAGAGAGTGCTCCACGAGTGCGGTGCATTTTGGTCTTCAAAGCTCCACGAGTGCGGAGCTGTGGATTCCAGCTCACACAAGTTTGGCTCCTAGCTTGCCGACGGATTTTATTATATAAATATAATATAAATATATAATTTATATAATTAATTATATATTATATTATATTTATATACATAATTAATTTGTAACTTTCGATCCGTTGCGTCGTACGTTGAAAGCTGGTTCATGTCTCGGTTCCGGATTTTCGAACGTCCTTTCGTATAATTTAATATCTTGTACTTTACGTTTTGCGTCTTGTACTCTTGTAATTTTGAGACGTTTCTCATCAATAATTTGAACCACTTTGATTGTACTTTGTACTTTTGAGCTTTTTGGTCGTTTGCGTCTTCAATTCGTCGAATCTGTCTTTTGTCTTCACCTTTTAATTTTTAAACAAATATTCCTTGTAAATAGGACAACTGCAACTAAAAGCTTGTCTTTCTTGAGGGATAATGCGATGAAATATATGTTCGTTTTTAGCATTATCAGAGATGTATACGTTCCACTTCCCGATTGGTAAAAAAAACATGTACCTTATATATTACTACCTCTGTCCCATATCAATAGTCCATCTTTCCTTTTTCGTCCGTCTCAAATTAATAGTCTACTTTAATAAATGAAAAAGAATAATTGGTTAAAGTACTTTTATAGCCTTGCTTTATTTAAATAAGACAAAAGTATAGGTAAAAAATAATAGGTAAAACTGAAAAGTAGGGAAAAAATAGACAAAAAGTACATGTGACAGTCAATTTTTCTTAAACTGTGTACTTTTTATCTATGGACTATTAAATTGGGACGGAGGGAGTAATAATTATTTATTTCAATATATATATATATATATATATATATATATATATATATATATATATATATATATATATATCCGTATTAATGTATTCTATGTCATGTAAGTAACTAGAGGAGGGTAAATAGTTACTTAATACGATTTTTAAAACATTTTCGATGATCAACAAGATTTGATCAACTTAATCAACTCAAACTCAATGTGTGTAGTGTTTATTGTGATGCCCCGTCCAAAAATCAATGGCACGGATCATCAACAACAGGTCTATTACACGGTATAACACTACATGCTATTTTGAAACAAAATTTTGCATTCATAAAAGAGATAACGTTTTACCAACGACAAATGTTTAACAAGAGTAACGTGCTTCTACGAATAGACAGCATTAACAAAAGTACGTTGTGATGATCGCTCCAAATCCATATGAATGAACACGTCATTCATCGATTTCATTGCGAGGTATTTGACCTCTATATGATATGTTTTGTAAACATTGCATTCTTTTGAAAAGGCACACCATAAATGAATATTTAAATCAAAGGTTTTCGACATCTGATGATTTCTACATATAGACAATCACCGTAAATAATAGTTTACAATAGTAATTCCGTTGACAATGTAATCAAAATAAGATACATGGTGATGATTTGGTGAATGCAACGTTTCCTTGATAAATATGCCATGTAAGACTCCATGTACATAGCTTGTCTAACATATAAGCAAATAGCGGAAGACTTCTAGGGAACCTGAGAATAAACATGCTAACAAGTGTCAACACAAAGGTTGGTGAGTTCATAGTTTTAGTGTTTCGCATAATCTGTATATAAAGGTGGATCACAAGATTTCAGTTGTTTCATCCGAAACGTTTATCAAAATATTCTACGAAATTGAGCACCCTGGTAACTAAACTTAACGTATATATAATTTATACCCTTTGTATAATCATCTTAATAATACACGCAAACCAACGTGTACGCTTCTCAAATAGCATACGTCCGTTAAAAGGCTAGTGTCTAGCTCAGACGGGGATATCAAGCCCTATGGATCCATATACCTCTATTCGCGCCCATCGGTTCTTATAACCGACAGTTACTAGTTACCAAAGCTAAGGGATTTTCGGTTCAAACTCAGTGTAGAATTTAGTATGTACTTGTGACCATTGCGTTTAAAATAAATTGCATGTATTCTCAGCCCAAAAATGTATTGAGTAAAAGGGATCATATGAAACTCACCTTAGCAGCACATAAAGTTGTTCATCGTAATGTGACCGAAACTCGAAATATCAAATAATCGTAGATCTCAACCTAGAGAACATATGTTGGTCAATAAATGTCTATCAAGCTAGGTCAGGTCATAGTGTATCATAATCCTAATGCTCGAGATCGACATACAAAAGTTATCCAAAGTCGTTTCAAAAAGTCAATTTTGATAGTTATTTAACAAAATGAGATGTACCTTATATAAGGATTCATTTACTGGGTTGGTAATATTCAAAAATCCAATTTATCAATCTCGTAAACAAGTTGTTTAAATCTTAATTGCATATTCAAAATCAATTTCAATTAACGTCAATCATAATTCAGTTGATCATATCTTTTAATCCGTTCATCAAAACTATTCGATATCTAAATGAAAAGTCATTGATTTTTCGCCAGCTTTCCAAAAACATGCATATCATATACCTTTTACCAGTAATATATGTATTTAATTCGTGATTCATCATAAACTGTTTAACGACGAAATTTTGCATACGAGCATGCATAAATATATATACTCGAGCACTAGACATGGATACACTATTAGTATATAAAAGATAAAATATAAATGCTTACGTATCAATATTGTGATTCAATATTACAGAAAAGTACGTAGACACAACATAGATGATAACAGTAGGTTTGACTTGTAAATAATACCCATGAACATTACCCATAACCTCCATAGCTATAACCCATAATTTCCTTAACTTTATCCCGCTCAAAAACCCATTTTTGAAAGTGACACGCTCATAACCTCGTCGTAGTATTTTATGTATATTACTAATTAATAATTAATAATACTAATAATTAATAAGATTAATAATAATATTAATCTTAATAATAATAATAATAATAATAATAATAATAATAATAATAATAATAATAAAATTAATAATAAATATTTTTTGTATTTATATGCTTGAGAGATCGAGAGAAGTGAATTGTGTGTGCAAAACTGAACCGAATGATTGAGCTTTACAATATGGCCTGATTCTAATGCCCATGCGATCGCATGGGTTTTATGCCTATTTCTCATGCGATCGCATGGCCGTCAGATCCAGCTCACATATTTTTTGTTTTCTTGTTTGTCGACATAATTAAATATAATATATATAATATATATAATTTAAATAATTAATTATATATTATATTAAATTCATGTGCATAGTTGACTTGTAATTTTTGTTCCGATGACTCGTACGTTGTCACTCGACTTATGTCCCGGTTCTGGTTTCTCGAACGCATTTTCGTACGCTTAGAAAACTTGCAATTTACGTTTTGTGACTCGTACTTTAGTCAAAATATAGTCTTAAATTATCAATAAACTATATCATTCAAAGTGTATCTTAAACTTTCGAGTGTTTTGGTCATTTACTTCTATAAATCATTGTCTCGCTATTTGTTAATATATATATATATATATATATATATATATATATATATATATATATATATATATATATATAATAACAAATCGTTTTATGACCAAGTTAATATATATTTTCAACATTCATAAACACGTTTTAAATATACGTCGTAAGTTATTCATACAATTAATATTCCAACTTATCATATATATTCAAATAAATATTTAAACCAATAAGTTTAATGTACGGTATAAAAAAAATTAATAGTTACGTTTTCAAGTTATAGTATATATATATATATATATATATATATATATATATATATATATATATATATATATATATATATATATATATATATATATATATATATATATATATATATATATATATATATATATATGTATGTATCTATATACATATAATTGTTCGCGAATCGTCGAGAACAACCGAAAGGTATTTGAATATATGAAAATAATTCAAAAATTTTGAGATTCAGTTTTACAGACTTTGTTTATCGTGTCGAAAATGTTACTCATACAAAGATTAAGTTTAAATTTGGTCAGAAATTTTCGGGTCATCACAGTACCTACCCGTTAAAGAAATTTCGTCCTGAAATTTGAGTGAGGTCGTCATGACTAACAATAAAAATGTTTTCATGCCGTATATGTGTTGATAAATAGAGTTTTATCACCGTTGAATAATATGGATAAAATAATCCGATTATTCGAAGCGTACGAGAGAAGTTATCGTAAAAGAGTGAAATGGAGAATAGAGATTCGTCTTAACTCTTGACGTATTAACGATTGATTTCCGTAATTTAAGGAATAGAAAATCTTCATAATCTAAATAAGATTTGATTCTTCGGAATTTAAGGAAATTAAGATTTCTTTTGATTAAATGCGTAATTTGCCTCGATTGCTATGTTTGATATTTCGCTATAAATTGACCTCTTCCGTTTCATTATTTTCATCACTCTTACATCTTCTTCCTCATTTTCTATTTTCAAAAAATTGTAAAAATGCTTCATCCAGTTCTGATTCTTGATATACTCCTAACTTTCATATCTGTCATTCTTCTTTTTCATCTACCACCGGAGGAAGTTATTTTCTTCTACAATTACCTTTTAGTTATAGTGTTTTTCATTCTCCCGTGTCTTTATATTGCTATACGCATTGATATACACGGTTTGTAATTTCTGGGTGGTTGTTGGGTTTTATATCTTCCCTTATATTTCGATGTCTCTGCTTCTGTCTTTCCATAATCATTGACATCCACAGTTAATACTCTCTCCAATTTACTGTGATTTATATATACTCCCATTGATATTTTGAAGCTTCATGCTTTTGTTTTATCTTCCCGACTTTAAATCAAGCGAATAATGGTCCAGAATTCGTAGGTATGAATTTCGGAATGAACATAATTAATGTTCTAAAAAAACGGTAATAGCACAATCTGACTTGTCAAATTACCATAATACCTCAAAAAAGACTGAATCATTAAGAAAATATTTTTCTTGATAGTTTAGAGGTTAAATAGAATGAAAGAGTTATGTAACATGGTTTATAATGAGGGTATGATCTGTGAACCTTTATCACGTTCCATTAGAAACTCAGCATGACTTACTGTAATATAATCACGTTGATCAAGTGTCATTATATTATACTAACTCATGCTTCAGTTCCCAACACCACTTCAAAAATATTCATATTTTAAACTCGAAGGTTTCAGAATTTAGAAACTAAAATAGTTTCTTTTATGATGTTATACAGATATCGCAAGGAGAAAATTGATTTCCGATGAGAATGATTATGGAATTATCTCCAGAAATATGGAGGATATTTATAATGAAAGATACGATAATATCTTAGAATTTCTAATATCAGAGGATGATGAAGAATATTGTCCGCAAGGGTTTAGATTCGGAAGCAAGGTATTAGTTAATGGCTTCAGCAGATACTAAATAATTTGGATTCTTTGAAGGCAGGTTTAGTCTTTGTGATTTATCCACAGCCTCCTTCATACTTTGCTCAATCTGTTTTCCAGTTCCAAACCTTCTCTTTTTTGAGCTTTGCCAACACACTATTCTTTATCATCAAACTTTTGGCTGTTAAGGTCGTTTACAGTTTTTGCTGCTTCATCAGCATTCAAAGTTATCATAACCGAATCGTTGGTTATTAATCCGAGGTGTTTTCAAAAGTTTGAAGGGTTTGCATGAAGATTGTAATTGTCAAGATACATATGATGTTCTAGAATTTTGAACGATACAAATTTTTTTTTTCTTTTTTTTTCTGGGTTTATGAATAGAAGTGATGTTCTAGCACAGTTTTGAAGTCAAAGTATAGCATTTGAAAGATGTAAGAATCTAAGAGTGATGTTTTCTGTTAAATCTTGCCTTGGATTCTGATTTTTCAAAATCAGAATATGTAATTAAATTTGTATGGAAACGATTGTATATCGCTGTGAGCATAGTTAATAATTTTTGAATCAAAATTGAAGAATGTACAGTATAACATATTAATTGTGAACTTATATATTTCCCGAGTATTACCTACCCGTTAAAGATTTCACAATTAATACTTTGTACAAAAGAATTTTTTTATTACCGTCTTTATGAAAATATATGTATGTATATTTTCTTCAGATGTAATACATATTTGATGAGTTAATATCATATTAAGCTCATTTGATTTTTGAATTGAATGAATAATCTCTAAAACATTAAGGATAACATAATCTTCGCGGAGTATTTCACTAATGAAATAAATACTTCATTATTTATTCTTATTCCTCGGTGAAGGATGTTGATGCTCGTGAAATTCTTATGAACTTCATAAGATATAAATGATGTTTTCTAAAAAGTTTCGAGTACATCGAAGATAAAAGTGTAAAATCAAACATGTAATTGATTAATACACTAAGTTCATTATGAAATGGAATTCACTGAGTTGAAACAGATATTTATAGTTAACGATGGTTAAGTTGTTAACGAAGGATGTACATCATAGCATATTAGTAATATGAATTAACCGAGTAGTATCTACCCCTTAAAATTCACACGTAATAGCTTAGTACGAAAAGATTCATGATGGTTTTAAAATTTATATATATAAGATATACATATAAATTCTTTAGATGAATTGAGTTATTACTTCATAACTCATTGATACAATATACTCGTTGTTGACTCGTAATGATCTCCACGGTGCTTTCTTGAACTGACGGAGCTTGTGATGTTGGAGGTGCTGCTGATTCTGACGATGTTGACAGCACTGACTGTGCTGGTGAGCTAAGGGTACTGTTGATGCTGTTGGTAAAACAAGTCTAGCTTGTATATTACACCATTCGGATAAGGGTTTCTACTCTATCTGATTTAGGGTTAAGGCTAGAATAGATAATCTCTAAACTTTAGAAATGACATAATCGCCATAGAATGTTTCTCCGATGAAGTTATGAATCCATACTGTAACATCCCGCCTTTTTCCGTTAAATTTATTTTTAACACCTTCTTTTTTTAAATAATACCTTTCGTTATTTAAATTCGTAGTTTCCGTTGACTAACGTTCATAATAATTCCGTCATTTAATTATAACATCACTCGTTTACTCGAGCGTTTTTAAAATATTCGTTTGGTTAATTCCCGCACCCGCTTTGAAACTTGAGGGACTAATCTTGGCACTTGGCCAAATTTTGGTAACTAGTCACCACCACCTCCCACCATCTCATCCATTCATTTCTCACTTCATCTTCTCCCTCTTTTTCTCTCTTCCATTTTAGAACTCAAACACCCATCTTTATAAAATCATCATCTAAATCCGGATCAAGAAGGAAACATCAAAACAAATTACATTTTCGTGATCCTCTCTTCATCCTCTACATTTTGGTACCAATTTCATCAAGTTTGGATAACATTTCTAAAACTCTAGATTTTCTCTAAATTCGTGTTTTTATACTTGAAATGGTGTTAGTTAGTGTCTATGGCTCGTGTATAACATGAATATATGATTTGTTTGCTTGATTTGTTGTTTTGGGTAACTAGTTTGAACATTTGAAATGGGTTTGCTTAATCTTTGATTTTGGATGAGTTAATGTTGTTAAATTGTTAAAGTTCATGTTTTAATTATGTTACTAGTATCACTAGCTTCGTTTTGATGCGTAGGTTGATTAAGAAAACTTCAAACACATGATTATTGATTTTTGTGAATTTTGGTTAGGGTTTGATAGACTTTGAAATGAACTTTTGATGCGTTGAATGCTTGTTAATGTTGTTAGTAAGTGTTTAGATGCAATGTATGCTTAATTACCTTCGAAACGGCATATCGTATGTGTAAATTGGATTCCCGAATCATAAAATACGTTTTACGAACTTGAAACTTTGAAAATAAACCTTTCTTGATCAATTGACGAGTTTTCGGTTATTATAATTGATGTTTTTGCTTGGTGAAAGGTAGTTAATTGTATTCCTTGTCAAAAGAGCTTTCCAATGATATAAGATGCGTATTCTAAGTGTTTACGATTTGCGTTTTGTGCTAAATTGAATTTTGGATCAAGACTTGAACTTTTGAAACTGACCAGGTACCAGGCCACGCCTAATGTCGCGGCGCGACACCTCTGGCCGCGGCGCGGCAATAGCCGTGTTTGGGTTCTGACCTACTTTGTCAAATTTCGAAAAATGTTTGCTATGCTACGCACCTCCGATTCACATGTAACTTGTTCTAACATGCTTATATATGAATAAAAACCTCAAAAAAATAGTTCGGGACCCGACCCGACCCGAGCTCGTTGACTTTTTCGTTGACTTTGACCAAGTTTGACTTTTAGTCAAACTTAACAAAACACTTATACAATCGTTCTAATCTTATTTTATACTTGATTCTTGCATGAAACTTGACAACGTGATTCACATGCTATATAATCGAGTCGTAATGAGCCATAGGACTAATTGAACACATTTCGCTCGACCTTGTGTCGTAACCGGTTAATTGATACAACTTACTTGTTTAGGTCAAGGCTAAGCAACATTCATGCACACGTTTACTTTGTGAAGTACATTTATACTCGTGCACTCGAGGTGAGATCATAGTCCCATCTTTCAACAACTTTTATACTTTTAAATCATGGGATGAGAAACATATACGGTTTTATACTACATACTTTTACACTTTGAACACAAGTACGGAAACGAACATTCCACGTGCGGGTTTGAACAAAAAGCCTCAATTCAATTATCATTAGTTACACTTGCAGGGTGTAAACGAGAACTTATATTATGTGATCACATGGGCTTGACGAGCCTCATTCGGACGGTTCGCTACCGTTAGCGGATGAAATATATTTTCGGGTCTAGTGTATGTTCTAACACTACGCAAAGGGTGCAAAACAGTTAAGTTTGATAATTGGGTGCCCGGGATACAAATAACAACTTTTGGAATGCAAATGATTTTGATAATCATCTTATATTAAATCTTGTGGTTCAAAAACAACGTTTACAAACACCTATGATTTCACCAACGTTTTTCGTTGACAGTTTTCTATATGTTTCTCATGTTCATACTTGGCTACTTGATACATGCTTCCGCACACTTTGATTACTTGCTTGGAGTCAAGCATACATACATACATACGCTAGTGATAGCACCTTTGGATTCAAACTTTTGTCTACATACTTTCGCTATTTATAGCAAACCGTGATTTTCAACTAATTATGTCGCAAGTTATTTCATTTATACTTTATACTCTTGTAAACTTAAACTTGTCGTCGAACGGTTTTGTAAACTAAACCTTGTAAGCATGATACGTTTCAAATGAACGCGACATAATTTTGGTCAAACGAGTCTCATATAGGGACTACGAACACGTAACGGGACCTAAGTAGTCGGCACCGTCAATGACGATTTGGTCGGGTCGCTACAGATGGTATCAGAGCGTTGGTAGTAGGGAACTAGGATGTGCATTAGTGTGTCTGACAGAGTCGTTAGGACGCATTAATGAATCTAGACTACAACCGGATTGTTAATCATTGCATCCTGACTTGCATTTGTTATAGATAGCACTTACTTGACTATTTGTGCATATATACTTGAATCTTTCTTAGGTGAACTCCATAATGGTACCAAACTTTCATCATACGAATCCGTATTCTGCCACTTCCTGGTAACACACGTAAATTCGAGATTCATGCGCGTAAGGATGACAACGACTTCATTGGTCACACTTGTCCGGGAACCCTGTCTCCCAGATTATGATTCGCCACCGTTTCAACTTACTATCGGTGTCACACCGGTGTTCCTTACTATCTACCACTTCTTGTTACTACCATCACTACTCTAGGTGAGTATCGTCATCGCTAATTATCACTACGGTTGCGTACTTTTTGTTATCATGATTCGTTACTCTTTTCGTGCCTAAGGGCATTATCGCTTGACTTGAACCGCAATGACGTGAACAATCATTTATACACTTCCCTCGGGGAACGCTTCTTTATAGTTGCACTAATTCTTTCGATTCAATACGAGTCACGTTAGAGACGTCGTTACACTTTGTTTATTTTAAACTTCACGATTACACGAACTTGAATCTATAGAGTGATGTGGGAATGGAGGTATGAGTTAGCGTAATATAACGACACTCGATCAACGTGGTTATATTACGGTAAGTCATACCAAAGTTCTAATGACACATGATGGTGGTTGGACTCGATCAACCTAATCACCACCATGTGCCATGTACATGACTTTATTTTTCTTGTTTGAACATCCGAAAACTCCGAGAATACTGATAACAACCATACCCGGGACACATCTTCGATTATTGTCGAACCATATTGATGCTTCCAAATGAATGACAAATTATTTCGACTTCAAACATATGTTACACGTGTGTACTATCTCGTTTTCTTATAGTTTTTATAGACGAACTACAAAATGCTTGGTATGCTCACATCGAGGCGAAAACTTCTCTCGCCTTACACTCGTACTTCCGTTTAAGGAAATATTTTATCTAAATTCTCAATGGAGAGAGAGACTCTTCACACTATACTAGTATTCGCCTCGAGGGTGAATAGTCCTATCGAACATTTTCGGAAACCGATAAATCTTCCGCGGCGCGAAATTCTTGAGAAACAGAAACTTGTTCCAACAAACGTTTTCACGTCCTAACAAACTCTTTCAAATATACCTTAAAGAGATGTACCTCGTTTCGGATCGAGATCCTCGTTTCACTTCTAGATTTTGGAGTGCCTCACAAAAAGTCTCGGGACCACGTTTAGACATGAGTACCGCACATCAACCACAACCCGACGGACCGAGCAAACATACGATTCAAACCTTGGAAACCGTAATACGAATTTGTGTTATCAACTTCAAATTTACTTGAGAAAAGTTTTTGCCTTTAACCAAATTCTCTTACAACGATGGTTATCATTCAAGTCTTAACGTCACACCTTTTGAAATCTTATATGACCGGAAACGTCATTCTCCTTTTGTAGAACCAAGTAAATGATAATCGAGTCACCGAACTTGGACTCATTCATGGAGTAACCGTTAAAATCGTTCCAATCCGAGAAAGGCTCGAGACGGCCCGTAGTCGCCAAAGGAGCTATGCCAATGTTAGACGTAAACCTTTCGAATTCCATGTGGGAAACCGCGTAACGTTAAAAGTCGCGCCTTGAAAAGGTGTAATCCATTTCGGGAAACGTAGATAGCTAAATCCGCGATATTTTTAGTCCTTTTAAAATCCTGGGGCGTTTTGGACCCGTTACTAGCCGTTTAGATTTTTCAACTCATTCGAGTCTCTGTTCATCCTAAATTCTACGTATCAAACTTAAAGGCGTGTCTTGCGAAACAAGAACTTGTTATCCTCTTCGATGAACTTACTATCAACGATAAACTCCACCTCATAGGAGGACCGATTGAAACTATAAATCGTGAAACCAAACTTTAAACCAACGTAAAAACCCCGACTGTCAAAGTTCGTTGAAATGCCCAAGGAAGTACCTTCACTTATTCGTAGAATTGGCAACACAAGATCTCGAGGAAGAAACAACGACTACTACTTCCAACTAAATTTCGGGACGAAATTTCTTTTAAGGTGTAGGTAATGTAACATCCCGCCTTTTTCCGTTAAATTTATTTTTAACACCGTCTTTTTTTAAATAATACCTTTCGTTATTTAAATTCGTAGTTTCCGTTGACTAACGTTCATAATAATTCCGTCATTTAATTATAACATCACTCGTTTACTCGAGCGTTTTTAAAATATTCGTTTGGTTAATTCCCGCACCCGCTTTAAAACTTGAGGGACTAATCTTGGCACTTGGCCAAATTTTGGTAACTAGTCACCACCACCTCCCACCATCTCATCCATTCATTTCTCACTTCATCTTCTCCCTCTTTTTCTCTCTTCCATTTTAGAACTCAAACACCCATCTTTATAAAATCATCATCTAAATCCGGATCAAGAAGGAAACATCAAAACAAATTACATTTTCGTGATCCTCTCTTCATCCTCTACATTTTGGTACCAATTTCATCAAGTTTGGGTAACATTTCTAAAACTCTAGATTTTCTCTAAATTCGTGTTTTTATACTTGAAATGGTGTTAGTTAGTGTCTATGGCTCGTGTATAACATGAATATATGATTTGTTTGCTTGATTTGTTGTTTTGGGTAACTAGTTTGAACATTTGAAATGGGTTTGCTTAATCTTTGATTTTGGATGAGTTAATGTTGTTAAATTGTTAAAGTTCATGTTTTAATTATGTTACTAGTATCACTAGCTTCGTTTTGATGCGTAGGTTGATTAAGAAAACTTCAAACACATGATTATTGATTTTTGTGAATTTTGGTTAGGGTTTGATAGACTTTGAAATGAACTTTTGATGCGTTGAATGCTTGTTAATGTTGTTAGTAAGTGTTTAGATGCAATGTATGCTTAATTACCTTCGAAACGGCATATCGTATGTGTAAATTGGATTCCCGAATCATAAAATACGTTTTACGAACTTGAAACTTTGAAAATAAACCTTTCTTGATCAATTGACGAGTTTTCGGTTATTATAATTGATGTTTTTGCTTGGTGAAAGGTATTTAATTGTATTCCTTGTCAAAAGAGCTTTCCAATGATATAAGATGCGTATTCTAAGTGTTTACGGTTTGCGTTTTGTGCTAAATTGAATTTTGGATCAAGACTTGAACTTTTGAAACTGACCAGGTACCAGGCCACGCCTAATGTCGCGGCGCGACACCTCTGGCCGCGGCGCGGCAATAGCCGTGTTTGGGTTCTGACCTACTTTGTCAAATTTCGAAAAATGTTTGCTATGCTACGCACCTCCGATTCACATGTAACTTGTTCTAACATGCTTATATATGAATAAAAACCTCAGAAAAATAGTTCGGGACCCGACCCGACCCCGTTGACTTTTTCGTTGACTTTGACCAAGTTTGACTTTTAGTCAAACTTAACAAAACACTTATACAATCGTTCTAATCTTATTTTATACTTGATTCTTGCATGAAACTTGACAACGTGATTCACATGCTATATAATCGAGTCGTAATGAGCCATAGGACTAATTGAACACATTTCGCTCGACCTTGTGTCGTAACCGGTTAATTGATACAACTTACTTTTTTAGGTCAAGGCTAAGCAACATTCATGCACACGTTTACTTTGTGAAGTACATTTATACTCGTGCACTCAAGGTGAGATCATAGTCCCATCTTTCAACAACTTTTATACTTTTAAATCATGGGATGAGAAACATATACGGTTTTATACTACATACTTTTACACTTTGAACACAAGTACGGAAACGAACATTCCACGTGCGGGTTTGAACAAAAAGCCTCAATTCAATTATCATTAGTTACACTTGCAGGGTGTAAACGAGAACTTATATTATGTGATCACATGGGCTTGACGAGCCTCATTCGGACGGTTCGCTACCGTTAGCGGATGAAATATATTTTCGGGTCTAGTGTATGTTCTAACACTACGCAAAGGGTGCAAAACAGTTAAGTTTGATAATTGGGTGCCCGGGATACAAATAACAACTTTTGGAATGCAAATGATTTTGATAATCATCTTATATTAAATCTTGTGGTTCAAAAACAACGTTTACAAACACCTATGATTTCACCAACGTTTTTCGTTGACAGTTTTCTATATGTTTCTCAGGTTCATACTTGGCTACTTGATACATGCTTCCGCACACTTTGATTACTTGCTTGGAGTCAAGCATACATACATACATACGCTAGTGATAGCACCTTTGGATTCAAACTTTTGTCTACATACTTTCGCTATTTATAGCAAACCGTGATTTTCAACTAATTATGTTGCAAGTTATTTCATTTATACTTTATACTCTTGTAAACTTAAACTTGTCATCGAACGGTTTTGTAAACTAAACCTTGTAAGCATGATACGTTTCAAATGAACGCGACATAATTTTGGTCAAACGAGTCTCATATAGGGACTACGACCACGTAACGGGACCTAAGTAGTCGGCGCCGTCAATGACGATTTGGTCGGGTCGCTACACATACTTCATCGTTTGTCGTTGCTGGTACTTCTTGGTACCAATGGTGCGTATGATGTTGATATCCGAGGTAAAAATTGTGATGTTGAGGCGTGTGATGCGGATGTGGTTGTTGGTGGTGGTGTTGATCCTGTTGGTGTGGATGATGGTGGTACCGGTTATGCTGCGGGTGCTGCTGCTGGTGTTCGTAACCCTTGCACCATATTCTCCAAAGCCACTACCCGAGCACGAAGCTCGTTGACTTCTTCTATTATACCAGGACGATCGGATAAATAAGATTTATAATATGGGATAGTATATAATCATGATGAGATACTCTGGAAATGAGAGAGAAAATAGTATTACGAATAGGTTCACCGGTAAATGCTTCAGGTTCTTCGCCAAGAGGTGAATGTGGTGGATGGAAGGGATCACCTTCTTCTTGTCTCCAATGATTAAGTAGGCTACGAACCCATCCCCAATTCATCCAGAATAGGTGATGGTTGATTGGTTGATCCATTCCGGTTACACTTTCTTCAGAGTTCAGGTGAATATCCATATCGGAATAGCTGTCGGAATTTAAAGAATTTGAACTTGATACGGGATCCATCATGTATAATTAGAGAGATAATTTTTGATATGAAATAGATTATAGAATTTGATTGGTACTCTTCAATACATAATTTACATATGTATATATAATACCAAAATCCCGTAAATTACGGAGAAATTTTCGGAAGATGGCAGTCAAAGTTTACTGTAATAGATATGCCAAGATATGAATTTTGTCTATACACTATCTATGCAATCAATGCAATAAGACGCGTTTAGACTTAAGATGATAGACAGGTAATTTCTGACAAGAAATGATAAGCAAAACTTTTGACATGCAGACACAGTCGAAGTCCAGACTTACTAATGCATCCTAACAACTATCAGTTAGACACACTTATGCAAGACCTGGTTCACTAGGACCAACGCTCTGATACCAACTGTGATGATCGCTCCAAATCCATATGAACGAACACGTCATTCATCGATTTCATTGCGAGGTATTTGACCTCTATATGATATGTTTTGTAAACATTGCATTCTTTTGAAAAGGCACACCATAAATGAATATTTAAATCAAAGGTTTTCGACATCTGATGATTTCTACATATAGACAATCACCGTAAATAATAGTTTACAATAGTAATTCCGTTGACAATGCAGTCAAAATAAGATACATGGTGATGATTTGGTGAATGCAACGTTTCCTTGATAAATATGCCATGTAAGACTCCATGTACATAGCTTGTCTAACATATAAGCAAATAGCGGAAGACTTCTAGGGAACCTGAGAATAAACATGCTAACAAGTGTCAACACAAAGGTTGGTGAGTTCATAGTTTTAGTGTTTCGCATAATCTGTATATAAAGGTGGATCACAAGATTTCAGTTGTTTCATCCGAAACGTTTATCAAAATATTCTACGAAATTGAGCACCCTGGTAACTAAACTTAACGTATATATAATTTATACCCTTTGTATAATCATCTTAATAATACACGCAAACCAACGTGTACGCTTCTCAAATAGCATACGTCCGTTAAAAGGCTAGTGTCTAGCTCAGACGGGGATATCAAGCCCTATGGATCCATATACCTCTATTCGCGCCCATCGGTTCTTATAACCGACAGTTACTAGTTACCAAAGCTAAGGGATTTTCGGTTCAAACTCAGTGTAGAATTTAGTATGTACTTGTGACCATTGCGTTTAAAATAAATTGCATGTATTCTCAGCCCAAAAATGTATTGAGTAAAAGGGATCATATGAAACTCACCTTAGCAGCACATAAAGTTGTTCATCGTAATGTGACCGAAACTCGAAATATCAAATAATCGTAGATCTCAACCTAGAGAACATATGTTGGTCAATAAATGTCTATCAAGCTAGGTCAGGTCATAGTGTATCATAATCCTAATGCTCGAGATCGACATACAAAAGTTATCCAAAGTCGTTTCAAAAAGTCAATTTTGACAGTTATTTAACAAAATGAGACGTATCTTATATAAGGATTCATTTACTGGGTTGGTAATATTCAAAAATCCAATTTATCAATCTCGTAAACAAGTTGTTTAAATCTTAATTGCATATTCAAAATCAATTTCAATTAACGTCAATCATAATTCAGTTGATCATATCTTTTAATCCGTTCATCGAAACTATTCGATATCTAAATGAAAAGTCATTGATTTTTCGCCAGCTTTCCAAAAACATGCATATCATATACCTTTTACCAGTAATATATGTATTTAATTCGTGATTCATCATAAACTGTTTAACGACGAAATTTTGCATACGAGCATGCATAAATATATATACTCGAGCACTAGACATGGATACACTATTAGTATATAAAAGATAAAATATAAATGCTTACGTATCAATATTGTGATTCAATATTACAGAAAAGTACGTAGACACAACATAGATGATAACAGTAGGTTTGACTTGTAAATAATACCCATGAACATTACCCATAACCTCCATAGCTATAACCCATAATTTCCTTAACTTTATCCCGCTCAAAAACCCATTTTTGAAAGTGACACGCTCATAACCTCGTCGTAGTATTTTATGTATATTACTAATTAATAATTAATAATACTAATAATTAATAAGATTAATAATAATATTAATCTTAATAATAATAATAATAATACTAATAATAATAATAATAATAATAATAATAATAATAATAATAATAATAATAATAATAATAATAATAATAATAATAAAATTAATAATAAATATTTTTTGTATTTATATGCTTGAGAGATCGAGAGAAGTGAATTGTGTGTGCAAAACTGAACCGAATGATTGAGCTTTACAATATGGCCTGATTCTAATGCCCATGCGATCGCATGGGTTTTATGCCTATTTCTCATGCGATCGCATGGCCGTCAGATCCAGCTCACATATTTTTTGTTTTCTTGTTTGTCGACATAATTAAATATAATATATATAATATATATAATTTAAATAATTAATTATATATTATATTAAATTCATGTGCATAGTTGACTTGTAATTTTTGTTCCGATGACTCGTACGTTGTCACTCGACTTATGTCCCGGTTCCGGTTTCTCGAACGCATTTTCGTACGCTTAGAAAACTTGCAATTTACGTTTTGTGACTCGTACTTTAGTCAAAATATAGTCTTAAATTATCAATAAACTATATCATTCAAAGTGTATCTTAAACTTTCGAGTGTTTTGGTCATTTACTTCTATAAATCATTCTCTCGCTATTTGTTAATATATATATATATATATATATATATATATATATATATATATATATATATATATAATAACAAATCGTTTTATGACCAAGTTAATATATATTTTCAACATTCATAAACACGTTTTAAATATACGTCGTAAGTTATTCATACAATTAATATTCTAACTTATCATATATATTCAAATAAATATTTAAACCAATAAGTTTAATGTACGGTATAAAAAAAATTAATAGTTACGTTTTCAAGTTATAGTATATATATATATATATCTATATACATATAATTGTTCGCGAATCATCGAGAACAACCGAAAGGTATTTGAATATATGAAAATAGTTCAAAAATTTTGAGATTCAGTTTTACAGACTTTGTTTATCGTGTCGAAAATGTTACTCATACAAAGATTAAGTTTAAATTTGGTCAGAAATTTCCGGGTCATCACATACGTGACACTAAGGTCATTACAAAACCATAGTTCAAATGAAACATAAGTAATGAATGCAAAGTAAAAAGTTTCATGATTGAGACATCTCTAACAATGTAGCGGAAGTCTAAGACAGCAAGTCGATAACAGCAAGTCTATTACAGCGGAAGCAAACTCGTCTAAGCACCTGAGAAATAACATGCTTAAAAAGTCAACACAAATGTTGGTGAGCTATAGTTTTAATGTAAACAATATTGTAAGGTAGACTACGAGATTTCGTATTCAAAACAGTATGAAAAGTATATGCTTAACCGTGGGCACTTGGTAACTAACTTAACCTAAAATAATATATCACCCCATAAAAGTACACTTGGCGAGTGCGTTAAAACAGACGAAGTATTAAACACCCTAAGTCAAAGGTTACTAAATCAGTAAGTCATCCCAAAAAGTTTAAAGGTAAATAGGTTAAGTCTTAAGTATCATCATTATCATCATTCGTGAAAGACAAAGTAAAGTTTTCAACAAGAATAGAGATCGAAATGAATAGCTGAATTCGTACAGCCGTTACGACCTCTATACAAACTGAAATGACGTACGGTCAGTGGACAAGGCTCCATTTGTAAGTCCTCTTACCGCTGTTCGAAATTCAGATCATAACTTGATGTCGTTTGACCGTGGCGATGGTCAAAGCGAGAGTAGGTCAGAAATTTCAGCACGTCGTTACAAAGACCTAGTGAACTTTGGAAGGCTATAAATCCTAAACCGTACATCAGATTTAGGAGAGTCTTAAACAAAAATTCATCTACACATCCCGAACGTTCTGGAAATCAACTTTCCAGAAGCTCCAGGAGTCAGATCAGACCCTGAAAAACAGAAACAAGTGCTCCGTTGGGTTCCTTGGTGTTTGATGCTTATCACGGTTCTCATCCTTGATGCGTGTAAGCCTCAAGTGTACAACTCTTTGATGTTTTAGCATCATTTTGACCAAGTTTTAACCATCAACACATAACTAAAAGTAAAAGCTAACTTTCTATAAGCTTTGAACATCAAAGTTGTCTCTTTATTGTATAAACACAATAAAGCTTCAACATTTGTCCTTTTGACACAAGTTTATGCATCTTCATCATATGAGATGATGAAGACTTGATTTTTATTACCATAAAGATCATAGAAAGGTTCCAAGTAAATGAGATCTACAAATAAAAACTTAGATATCAAGTATTAAGAAACCCTAAGCTAGAAAGCTTTGATTTTTACAAGATTAATGAGACCATAAGCTAGAAAGCTAAGATCTAGTAAAAGTAATGAGACTATAAGCTAAAAAATCTTAGATCTAAACAAAATAATGAAACCCTAAGCTAGAAAGCTTAAATCTCTAATGTTCTTGTAGATCCTTAAAGCAAAAAAGTTAGATCTACAAGTTTTATGAAGATCATAAACACAAGTTTTGATCTTTAAACAAAAATAAAGTGATCTTAAGCTATAAAACTTAGATCCAACAAAGTAATGAAGATTTAAAGCAAGAAAGCTTGAATCTTTTATGTTCTTGAAGATTTCCAATCAAGGTTTGAATCTACAAGATATAACAAGATCAAAAAGCTAAAAAGCTTGATCTCATGATGATGATGATGATGATGATGTCGTGACTAAGAAGAAAAAAAAAGAAGAAAGAAATTCAAGAACTTACAATTTCTTAAGCTTTTAGTGTGAGAAAGACTAGAGAAAATTAGAGAGAAAGTGTGTGTGAAATGAGAAATGAAATGAAGTGTGAAATGAGGATGAGGTTTGAATTTATGGTGGTGGTGGGGAGCATGGTGGCCGACAGTTTTGGGGACAAGGGGGGACCATTTTGCTTTTGCATGGGTGGTGGTGCTTGTATGTTGGGATCCCATGTAACAAAGTGTAGAAAATGGTACACAAATATGCTAGTATGTTGGCTTATCTTAATGGGTTTTATCCTACATATTAATGGGTCATAAATTCATTAAAATTGGGCTAACTTAAAATTCCATTAGCTAGAGTAGGGTGGGCCTTAGTCCATTAAGGTAAAAAGTCCATTAAGACTAACTAGTGTGCATTAGTAAAACACTAAGCGTAATTAAGCAACCAATGAGCCAAGTAATTGTCATTAGAAAATAAAAATTAGTTTTAAGTAGTCATAATACTCCAATTATGCCAAAAGTTTAACGTGTACAAAGTACGTAGCTCGTTTTAAACGACAAGTGACACTAACGGTCGTAGAAACATTCGAGGATCAAGTTAAGTGATTAAGCACTTAATAACACGTTGTAAGGTATTAACGAAAGTAATTAGCATGAATAATGATCTCGGAGTATAATAGAGCTCAGTACGCACAAATACGCAGTTTCGTGAAAATAATAAGTATAAATACAAGTCAAAAAAGGTCGGGTCGTTACATTACCCACCTGTTAAAGAAAATTTTGTCCCGAAATTTTAAGCTGAGGTAGACGGTAGAGTCGGGAAGAGGTGAGGATATTTCTGCATCATCTGATCCTCTCGTTCCCACGTGAACTCGGGTCCTCGTTTAGCATTTCAACGGACTCGGACAATTAGAATCTTGTTGTGCTTCAAAGTCTTGACCTCAACAGGTTCTTCCACAAAGTGGAGTTTGTCATCAATCGTAAGCTCCTCGAGTGGTATGACAAGTTCTGGTTCGGCAAGACATTTCTTCAGATTCGATACGTGGAATGTGGGATGAACAGAACTTAATTGAGAAGGAAGGTCCAAACGGTAAGCAACAGGTCCAATACGCTCCAAGATTTCAAAAGGACCAATATATCGCGGGTTTAGCTTTCCACGCTTTATGAAATGGATTACACCTTTCCACGGTGCGACTTTCAACATTACACGGTCACCCATTTGAAATTCGAGATCTTTACGTCTAATGTCAGCATAGCTCTTTTGACGATTACGGGCCGTCTTGAGCCTTTCCTGGATTTGAACGATCTTCTCAGTTGTCTCATGGATGAGTTCGGGTCCAGTGACTTGCTTATCACCTACCTCGGCCCAACAAATAGGAGAACGGCATTTACAGCCATATAGAGCTTCGAAAGGTGCGGCTTTAATACTCGCGTGATATCTATTGTTGTAAGAGAATTCGGCTAGAGTCAAATGCTTTTCCTAAGCTTTTCCTAAGGTTTGAATCGTGCGTTCGCTTTGTCCGTCAGTTTGTGGGTGATATGCGGTACTCATGTCTAGACATGTTCCCAAGGCTTCTTGCAAGAAACGCCAAAATCTAGAAGTGAAATGGGCATCTCGGTCGGAAATAATCGATAAGGGTACACCGTGACGGGATACAATTTCCTTTATGCACAGTTGTGCAAGTTTGTCCATTGTATCGGTTTCCTTCATGGCTAGGAAATGAGCGGATTTGGTGAGACTGTCAATAATAACCCATATGGTATCATAACCGCCTACCGTTTTTGGTAGTTTCATGATGAAGTCCATCGTTATCCTTTCCCACTTCCATTGCGGGATCTCGGGTTGTTGGAGTAACCCAGACAGCTTCTGATGTTCGGCTTTGACTTTGGAATAAGCCAAACACTTTCCAACGTAAATAGCAACATCTTTTTTGAGGTTTGGTCACCAATATCGCTCCTTGAGATCGTGGTACATCTTACCAGCTCCTGGATGAATTGAATACCTTGACTTATGGGCTTCGTCTAGAATAAGACTTTGTAAAACCCCATAACTAGGCACCCATATTCTTCCGGCAAAATATCGGAGGCCAGTCTCCTTAACCTCGAATCGAGAGACGAGAATGTTTAAGCGTTCTTGAGAGATATTCTCCTCTTTGAGAGCCTCATCTTGGGCTATACGGATTTGGCTATCGAGATTTGCGTGGATGGTGATGTTCAAGGCTCGGACACGAAGATGTACCATTCTCTCCTTTCGGCTCAAGGCATCGGCTACTACGTTTTCCTTGCCAGGATGGTAACGAAGTTCACAATCGTAATCGTTCAGTGTTTCGATCCACCGTCGTTGTCTCATATTCAGTTGCTTCTGATCGAAATTGTGTTGTAGGCTTTTGTGGTCGGTGAAGATGGTACTTTTGGTTCCGTAAAGATAGTGTCTCCATAGTTTGAGTTCAAAGACAACGGCTCAAAGTTCAAGATCATGAGTCGTGTAGTTTCGTTCGTGAATCTTCAATTGTCGGGAGGCGTAAGCAATAACTTTCTTCCGTTGCATCAATACACACCCAAAACCATGTTTCGAGGCATCGCAATATACAACGAAGTCATCACTGCCTTTGGGAAGGGATAAAATAGGTGCGGTGGTTAATTTCTGCTTCAGAGTTTGGAATGCCGACTCTTGTTCGGCCGCCCAAACGAATTTCTTTCCTTTGTGAGTTAACGCGGTCAAAGGACGTGCAATCAAAGAGAAACCTTCGATGAACCTACGATAATAACCGGCGAGGCCTAAAAATTGACGAATATGAGTAGGAGTAGTGGGGGTTTCCCACTTGCTAATGGCTTCGATTATCACGGGATCGACTTTGATACCTTGGCTACTGAAACGTGGCCAAGAAATTGAACTTCCTTTAACCAAAATTCACACTTGGAGAATTTGGCATAGAGTTGCTCTTGTCTCAAGAGTTCAAGCACGAGTCGAAGGTGACGTTCGTGTTCTTCTTTGCTTTTAGAATAGATTAGGATATCGTCTATGAATACGATAACGAATTGTCTAGATACGGTGTGACGATCGCTCCAAATCCATATGGACGAACACGTCATTCATTGATTTCATTGCGAGGTATTTGACCTCTATGTGATACATTTTGTAACATTGTATTCGTTTGAAAAGGTATTTCATAAATGAATATATAAATTCTAGGTTTTTAACATCTGATGATTTCTACGTATAGACAATCACCATTTAAATGGTTTACAATAATACATCTGTTGACAATACAGTCAAAATCAGATACATGGTAATGGTTTGGTGAATGCAAGTTTCTTGTATATAGCATGTATGACTCCAAGCACATCTCTTGTATCACGTATAAGCAAACAGCGGAAGACTTCTAGAATCCTGAGAATAAACATGCTTCAAGTGTCAACACAAAGGCTGGTGAGTTCATAGTTTTATTATTACACATAATCCGTATATCAATGTGGATTACAAAAGTTCAGTTGTTTTATTCAAAACGTTTATCAATAGGTTTTACATAAAAGGTAGATCACAAGATTTCAGTTGTTTCATCCGAAACGTTTATCAATCGGTTCTACAAAATTGAGCACCCTGGTAACTAAACTTTAATGCTTATATTATTTGTACCCTTTGTATAATCATCTTAATAATACACGCAAACCAACGTGTACGCTTCTCAAATAGCATACGTCCGTTAAAAGGCTAGCACTCTAGCTCGGACGGGGATATCAAGCCCTATGGATCCATATACTACTACTCGCGCCCACCAGTTCTTATAACCGGCAGTTAACAGTTACCAAAGCTAAGGGATTTTCGGTTCAAACTCAGTGTAGAATTTAGTATGTACTTGTATCCATTGCGTTTAAAATAAAGTGCATGTATTCTCAGCCCAAAAATATATATTGCAAAAGCAATTAAAAAGGGAGCAAATGAAACTCACGCATATATATATTGTGTATCGGTTAATAAAGCATTTGCATGTATTCTCAGCCCAAAAATGTAGAGAGTAAAAGGGATCTTATGAAACTCACACAAAATCAGTTTTAGTATTTGTATCCATTTAGTAAAACAGTTTATAAATCTGCGCATGTATTCTCAGCCCAAAAATATAATTTGAAAAAGGGATCATATGAAACTCACAGTTTAATATTGATATACAATATTGCAGGAAAGCACGTAGACGCATCGGAGATGATAAACACGAGGTTTGATTCACAAAAATACCCCCGAACATTACCCATAATTTCCTTGGCAATAACTCATATTTTCCTTAGCTCTTTCCCGCTCGAAAACATATTTTGAAAATTACTTGGACAGCACTCCGTCGTAATATTTTTTTGTACATTATTATTTTTGTATCGCAAAAATAATAACACTAATAATAATAAAAAAATAATAAGATTAATAATAATCTTATTAATAATAATAATAATAATAATAATAATAATAATAAATAATAAATAATATTACGGAGTATATATATATTTGTGTATGTGTGTGATTTAAATCGAGCGAAACACCTGAATTTATAGTACCTGGCCTGGAATCTGGAGTCATGCGACTCGCATGGAAATGGCCTTCTGGCCATGCGACTCGCATGAGGACCAGGGACAGCTCACATTGTTTTGGCTCCTAGCTTGTCGACATAATATAAAATAAATATAAATATAATATATATAATTTAAATTAATTAATTATATATTATATTAAATTCACGTGCATAGTTGACTTGTAATTTTTGTTCCGATAAGTCGTACGTTGTCACTCGACTTATGTCCCGGTTCCGGTTTTTCGAACGCCCTTTCGTACGCTGAGAAAACTTGCATTTTACATTTCGTGACTCGTACCTTTGTTAAAATATAGCCTTAAATTATTCCTAAACTATACCACTCAAAGTATATCTTAAACTTTCGAGTATTTTGGTCATTTACTTCTATAAATCATCGTCTCGCTATTTGCTAAAATACATTTTTAAAATACATTTACTTCAATTTTTACTGTAGCAATTCACTGTAGCAAAGTCAATTTCACTGTAGCAAATAGTGATTTTCGAAAACACTGTAGCATTTTGAGTAATGTGGCAATTTGAAAACACTGTAGCAAATTAGTGTTTAACTGGTTCATCTTAAACGCTTTAGTTAACTTATCTAAATATCAATTGAATCAATAAACGAATGTTACTATCGTTTATTATATATATGTATATATCTTTTTAATATACATAAATCAGTTTTTAAATACACATTGGACGTTATTTATAAATAAATTTTAATAATAAATATTTCAACTTATCATATACATTCAAATAGATATTTAAACCAATAAGTTTAATGTACGGTATCAAACAATTAATACATTGTTACCTTTTCATGTTATAGTATATATGTATCTTTTTACATATAATTGTTCGCGAATCGTCGAAAACAACCGAAGGTATTTAAATATATAAAAGTAATTCAAAAATTTTGAGATTCAGTTTTACAGACTTTGCTTATCGTGTCGGAAATGTTAATCATACAAAGATTAAGTTTAAATTTAGTCGAAATTTCTGGGTCATCACATACGGCTTGCACACGCGGTTCATAAGATCCATAAACACGGCAGGTACGTTAGTCAAACCAAATGACATCACAAAAAACTCATAATGACCATAACGAGTTCGGAACGCAGTCTTGGGGACATCGCCCTCCTTCACCCTCAACTGGTGATAACCTGACCGTAGATCAATCTTGGAGTAAACGCTTGATCCTTGCAGCTGATCGAATAGATCATCAATCCTGGGAAGGGGATACCGGTTCTTGATTGTCAACTTATTTAGCTCACGGTAGTCGATACACATGCAGAAAGATCCGTCTTTCTTCTTCACGAACAAAACGGGAGCGCCCCAAGGCGAAAAGCTTGGTTGAATAAATCCATGGTCTAGTAGTTCCTGTAGTTGACTCTGCAACTCTTGCATTTCGGAAGGTGCAAGTCGATAAGGTGCGCGAGCTACAGGTGTAGCTCCTGGCACTAGATCGATCTAAAACTCCACTGATTGCGGCAGTAGTAATCCCGGTAATTCTTCTGGAAAAACTTCAGGAAATTCACTTACAATCGGCACATCCTTCACGCTTTTCTCCATAGTCTCCAATTTCTTTACTTGTGCTAAAATAGCAAAACGCACTTTTCTCATTACCTTTTGTGCCTTCATGCAACTAATAAGGTTCAGCTTTGGGCTACATCTCTCTCCGTAAACTATTAATGGCTCACCATTCTCGCGAGATATACGGATAATCTTCTCTCCACAGACAACTTCTGCTTTCACCTTTGACAGCCAGTCCATACCGACTATCATGTCAAAGCTTCCCAACTTAATGGGTATCAAATCGATCTTAAAATCCACACCAGCTAAGTTTATAATACTTCCGCGAAAAATTTGATCAGCTTCCTCAAATTTCCCATTAGCTACCTCAACAAGATAATTCTCATCCAAAGGCACTAATGACCAATCTAACTTAGAGCAAAAATGTCTACACATATAACTCCTATCGGCACCAGTATCAAACAAGACAGAAGCTAATAGTTTATTAACCAATGAATGTACCTGTAACCAAGTCAGGATCCTCGCGGGCATCTCTGGCGTTCAAGTTGAAGACCCTTCCACGTGCAGGTCCGCCATCCTTCTTCTTGTTAGGACATTCATTCTTGAAGTGACCCTGCTGGCTGCATTCAAAGCACTTCCTTGGCGCATTGGGGTTCGCCTTCACAGCTGAAGTGTTGATTTTACAATCCTTGTCGATGTGTCCAGTCCTCTTACACTTCTCACACACCACATTGCAGTACCCATTATGATGCTTATAGCATCTCTTGTACTGAGGTAGGCTACCTTTGTAGTTAGGGTTAGGGCTTCTCCCCTCATTGCTTCCCCTAAAGTGCTCATGCCTCTTGACTGGATTCTGATCAAAACCTTTACCCTTGCTTCCATCCCATTTGTGCTCCCATCACTTGCTCCAAACTCTGATTTCACCTTTTCTGGCTCTTGGCGGATAACTTGATCCATCAAGGTGTGCGCCATGCGCATAGCTTCCTGGACAGTCCCTGGTTTGGAAGAAGTGACATTTCCCTAAATGTACTTGGGAAGTCCCCACAGATACTGCTCCAACCGTTTGTACTCAGGAGTAACCATTGTGGGACACATTAGAGCTAAATCCAAAAATCTCCGATCATAACCATCAAGGTCAGTTCCGGAAACCTTCAATCCCCAAAACTCCATCTCCATCTTCAGAATTTCGGTTCTGGGGCAGTACTCCTCGATGGTGGGAGGTGCCGGTGGGGCAGGTGGTGCAGGTGTAGTACTAAAAATAGAAGGCACAGTACGGGCGACCTTACGCACAAATGGATCAGCAAGTATCGGCACGACCCGCTTTCGAGCGATAATCCTAACCAACTGACCCTGTGCGTTCACAAATGGGTTGCCTCCATTTACCCCTGGAATAACAGTACGGTCGTAGTGGTAACGCTTCTTCGGCAGGGTAGAAGGTGGCGGTACAGGCTCCTCGAAGTCCTCCTCAGAATCCTCCTCGAGATCCTCATCACTGTCAGATATGACCATCAGGTCAGGCGAGTAACTACTATCCCTAGAAGACAAGTCGCCAGAGTCGTCAGAGGGTAGCGGTGACGGAATAGGTGAGTCAGCAACAATAGTCGGCGAAGTAGCAGACGAGTCCGAATCACTCTCTAAGTCAATGATCAAAGGCGGTATGTCTGACATCTGAATAAGGAAAAATAACTTTTTCCATGTCAGTAAGACATATAGCAAGCACATAGTCAGGCATAGTAACAACAGCAGCCTAGATCATCTATAGCAGTACATAGCATGGCAATAATAGTAGTATCATACGGAAGTATAATCAAAAGCAGGTAGTAGCATGCAGTAGTGAGAATAAACAGTAGCATACGGCAATAACATATAGCAGTAATAGTAAGCAGTAGCATGTAGTAATTCTGTAGAAACAAGTAAACGAGAAAGTTGTAGATTAGTCCTATTAGTGAATCCTACTCGACTCAGTCAAGACACACTAATGCAACCTAATTCCCTAAAACCAATGCTCTGATACCAAATGTGATGCCCCGTCCAAAAATCAATGGCACTAATCATCAACAACAGGTCCATTACACGTATAACACTACATGCTATTTTGAAACAAAGTTTTGCATTCATAAAAGAGATAACGTTTTACCAACGACAAATGTTTAACAAGAGTAACGTGCTTCTACGAATAGACAGCATTAACAAAAGTACGTGACACTAAGGTCATTACAAAACCATAGTTCAAATGAAACATAAGTAATGAATGCAAAGTAAAAAGTTCCATGATTGAGACATCTCTAACAATGCAGCAGAAGTCTAACACAGCAAATCTATAACAGCAAGTCTATTACAGCGGAAGCAAACTCGTCTAAGCACCTGAGAAATAACATGCTTAAAAAGTCAACACAAATGTTGGTGAGCTATAGTTTTATTGTAAACAATATCGTAAGATAGACCACGGGATTTCGTATTCAAAACAGTATGAAAAGTATATGCTTAACCGTGAGCACTTGGTAACTAACTTAGCGTAAAATAATATATCACCCCCTAAAAGTACACTTGGCAAGTGCATTAAAACAGACGAAGTATTAAACACCCGTTAAATGCTAGCGCGACTAGCCTGAGTGGGATGTCAAACTCTATGGATCCATATCTAAGATTCGCGTCTACCGGTTCATAAACCAATAGTTAAACGTTACCGAGCTAAGGGGAAAATTTGTGCCGTTATATCACACACACATATATAAAGTTAAAGCACTCGTGTCTAGTATGTAAAACATAAAAAGTGCATGTATTCTCAGTCCCAAAAATAGTTAAAGTAAAAAGGGAGCTATAACTCATAGTGAATGTGCGGTAAAGTCGATATGAAAACGTAAGCAAGTAGTAAGTTGGCCCAAAGGTCCTCAACCTAAGTCAAAGGTTACTAAGTCAGTAAGTCGTCCCAAAAAGTTTAAAGGTAAATAAGTTAAGTCTTAAGTATCATCATTATCATCATTCGTAAAAGATAAAGTAAAGTTTTTAACAAGAATAGAGATCGAAACGAATAGCTGAATTCGTACAGCCGTTACAACCTCTATACAAACTGAAATGACGTGCGGTCAGTGGCCAAGGATCCTTTTATGAGTCCTCTTACCGCTATCCGAAATTCAGATCCTAACTCGATGTCGTTTGACCGTGGCGATGGTCAAAGTGCGAGTAGGTCATAAATTTCAGCACGTCGTTACAAAGACGTAGTGAACTTTGGAAGGTTATAAATCCTAAAACGTACATCGAATTTAGGCGAGTCTTAAACGAAAAGTCATCTACACATCCCGAAATTTCTAGAATTCAACTTTCCAGAAGCTCCAGGAGTCAGATCAGACCCTGAAAAATAGAAACAAGTGCTCCGGTGGGTTCCTTGGTGTTTGATGCTTATCACGGTTCTCATCCTTGATGCGTGTAAGCCTCAAGTGTACAACTCTTTGATGTTTTAGCGTCATTTTGACCAAGTTTTAACCATCAACACACAACTAAAAGTAAAAGCTAACTTTCTATAAGCTTTGAACATCAAAGTTGTCTCTTTATTGTATAAATACAATAAAGCTTCAACCTTTATCCTTTTTGTTGGGATTTAACAAGTTACAAAATGCTTAAAACATTTTAAGAATCATATTAAAGCGGAAGCATGTAAGAATTACCATTTAGAACTTGTTAATCTTTAACCAATTAAAGTTAAATCCCAATAAGGATCAAGTTGTGTTATATACTTACAAACTACAAGCAAGTAAAGAGATTATACCTACTCCAAGCTTGCTAGTAAGGAATGAAGATAATGATGTTGAATGGAGCTCCAAAAGTGTGAAACCTCAAGTAGTTATACCCCAAACTTTGCACCAACACCCTAGCTTTTAGTTAGGATTTATTTGACACTTAATATGAGCTTGCATAAACTAGTAAAGAACCCTTTTTCTTCCCCTAAAACCCACGGCATACAGCAGCAGCTAGAGAGGTTTTATGCAGTTTTTTTTTGATGTATTTTGTGTATATGCATGTGTGGTTGTGACTATGAGTCAATGGACATGTTTTATAGAATGATGCAAAAGCATGGCACACTAAAGAAGGAATCTCTAGCATGTGCACTTGACTCCCAATGCCACTACCAACAAGTTTATAAAAAATTAGTTTTATAAAAGAATTAGTTTTTATAAAACCTTTTAATTTTTATAAACTTCCATATATTTATATATGTACATTTTATATAAAACCAAATTATATAAAATGTAACATAAATACATTAATTATTTAACCTATAAATAATTAAATCCATAATATATATAAGTTATTCCATAATTTATATATATATATATGTATACATCAAGTAATATCTCAGAAAACCGTTTTTCTTAAAGTTCAAGTGTCGCGTATTTAATCAATGATCCAATCATTAAGATTAAATACGTACAAGGTGTCGGTAAGTTTGTTATTGGGTATGACCCGACTTGGATCATAACACATTAGCCACATTAATTTAATATGTCTTTCGGGCATACGGAATACCTTCAATCTCCCACTTGCACGAGAAACATAAGAAATTAATGCAAGTGATGGATACCACCTAACGACTGTCCATCACCCCCAATATGTTATGACTTTGTGCCATTCAATAACATCATCCCTTTCGAGTCCCATCTCGAATATGAATAGGTGAATCTTTCATTATATCCTTTCATCCTAGATGTCATGTTAAATCCAAGAGACATAGAGTGATCACTCTCTTTTAGATTTAACTTTATCAGGCCTTAGACATCTGACTCTCAACGAATAAGAGGGACAAATTCCATCTTGACTACATACGTCCTAAATATGTACCTTGCATTATGCCTGAGCTCTTCCTTGTGAACTACCATATTTCAGAATAGCGAAGGAAAGAATCAAGGTACAATACTTGGTAAATATCCGAACCTAATATGCATCTCAGGTCAGAGGATACTATGATATTCGCCTTTTACTAAAGATCACATCTGATCAACCACGAAGGCTCCATTTAGTAAATCTTGAGGGCGGGTCTTCCAATATTTGTATCCCACAAATATCTATGAACCTTGGTTGCTACCTTGCCCCACATTCATCCCGTGAATGTATACCAATCCAAGTTCATAATAGTCTAAACCTCACACTTGCTCCCACAAATGTGATCGACTACGGAATTTAGAATAATTACTTATTAATGGATAAAATATGCAAAATAGGAACATAACTCAAAATAAATTAATGCCATAATTATATTAATGAGTTTGAACAATTTCGTTCCATTACAATACTTAAAACAGATCATGACCAATCACTAGAATATTGAAGCCCTAATGCACAAACATGTCCTGCATGTTTTGATCCATGTAAGAGCTTCGTGAGAGGATCCGCTATATTAAGATATGTGTGAACTTTGCGAATACATATCTTTCCCTTTTCAACTTCATCCCTTATGTAGTTGAATCTCCGCTCAATGTGACGGGTCTTTTGATGAGCACGAGGTTCTTTGATTTGAGCAATCGCACCCTCGTTGTCACAAAAGATCTCAAGAGGGTCCTGAATGGAAGGGACTACTCCTAAGTCGTCGATGAATTTCTTCATCCATGCAGCTTCCTGAGCTGCCAATGATGCGGCGATGTACTCCGACTCTGTAGTGGATAAAGCAACAACATCCTGTTTTGAACTCTTCCAAGAGACCGCACCTCCATTTAACGTGAAGACATAACCGGATTGTGATCGAGAATCATCACGATCAGTTTGGAAACTCGCATCCACGTAACCTTTCACAGCGAGCTCCTCCTCACCAGACCCATATATTAGAAACATATCCTTAGTCCTCCTAAGGTATTTCAATATACTTTTAACAGCAATCCAATGACTGTTTCCTGGGTTATTCTGGTATCTACTTGTCATGCTAAGAGCGCATGACACATCCGGTCTAGTGCATATCATTGCATACATGATTGACCCAATAGCAGACGCATATGGGACTTTCTTCATTCTCTCCTGTTCATCTTTCGTGGTGGGGCACTGAGATGAACTGAGAAGTGTTCCCTTTTGAATAGGTACCAAACCTTTCTTAGAGTTCTCCATCTTGAACCTTTTCAAGATCTTTTCAATGTATGCACTTTGATTCAAACCTATCAGTTTCTTGGATCTATCCCTGTAGATCCCAATCCCCAAAACGTATTGTGCTTCTCCAAGATCCTTAATGGAGAAGCATTTACTTAGCCAAGTTTTAACACTTTGCATTGCAGGAATATCATTTCCAAATAACAATATATCATCCACATATAGTACAAGGAACATGATTGTGCTCCCACTAGCCTTCTTGTATACACAAGCTTCATCATCATTTTTAATGAAGCCAAATTTCTTGGCTTCCTCATTAAAACGATGATTCCACATTCTAGATGCTTGTTTCAATCCGTAGATTGACTTCTTTAACTTGCATACCTTTTTAGGATATTTTGGATCAACAAAACCTTCAGGCTGAACCATATAGACATCTTCCTCAAGATGTCCATTTAGGAAAGCGGTCTTGACATCCATTTGCCATATTTCATAATCATAATGAGCAGCAATGGCAAGTAATATCCTAATAGACTTTAACATTGCCACAGGCGAAAAAGTTTCATCATAGTCAATCCCTTGAGTTTGAGTGAAACCTTTTGCTACAAGTCTAGCTTTATATGTATCCAAGTTTCCATGTATGTCGGTTTTCATTTTGAAAAGCCATTTACAATCAACTAGCCTTGAGCCAGTAGGTTGTTCAACAAGTTCCCAAACTTGGTTGTCATACATGGATTGCATCTCAGCGTTCATGGCTTCCTGCCATTTATCTTTATCAATCCTTGATAAAACATCTTGGTAGTTTGTTGGTTCATCCAAATCAACCACATAGCAACCATCCATGAGAAACCCATATCTCTCAGGAGGATTACTAATCCTACCAGATCTGCGAATGTCTTGTGTATTTTGATCATCCATTTGATCATCCTCAACATTTTCATGTTGAGTGCTAGTGTCAACCAATTATGTATCATCTACTTGATCTTGAACCTCCTCAAGATCTATCTTCCTTTCACTATTTCCTTCCATTAGGAACTTAGTTTCAAGGAATTCAGCCTTTCGAGCAATAAATACATTCTGCTCGGAAGGATCATAGAAATAATATCCCATATTATCCTTGGGATATCCTATGAAGATACACTTCGTGGATCGAGCATTCAACTTATTAGGGACGTAACGCTTAGGATAAGCTTCACATCCCCATACCTTTAAGTATGATAGAGATGGAGGTTTTCCAAACCACATCTCATGAAGAGTTCGTTCCACTTTCTTGGTTGGGGCCATATTTAGAATACGAGCCGCGGAGCATAGACAATAACCCCAAAATGATAGAGGCAACGAGCTTCTAGCCATCATAGATCGAACCATATCCATTAGGGTTCGGTTCCTCCTTTCGGAAACTCCATTAAGTTGGGGTGTTCCAGGAGGAGTATGTTGCGAGATAATCCCACAACCTTTAAGATGATCTTGGAAAACATCGCTTAGGTATTCACCTCCTCTATCGGTACGAAGTACCTTGATTGTCTTATTGAGTTGGTTTTGTACTTCGTTTTGATATTCTTTGAATGCTTCAAAAGTTTCGTCCTTGTGTCTTAATAAGTAGACATATCCGAAACGACTGAAGTCATCAATGAAAGTAACGAAGTATCTTTCACCATTCCTAGTTATGGGCTTAAAGGGTCCATATACATCCGAATGTATTAATCCCAATAAGTCTTTAGCCCTTTCATAGGTCCCTTTGAAAGGTGATTTTGTCATTTTGCCTTGTAAACAAGATTCACATATATCAAACGAGTCTAGTTCATTTGATTTCAAAAGTCCATTCTTTTGAAGTGTATGCATTCGATTCTTGTTTATGTGACCAAGGCGACAATGCCATAAGTAGGAATCACTCAAATCCCTTTTGAGTTTCTTGGTGTTTGCATGGTATATTGAGCTATTGTATGATGTGTCATCATGAACCAATTCATAAATACCATTCGAAGGCGAAGTCTTAAAATAGAACACATTATCTAAAGAAACATGGATATCATCATTAATGAAATTAAGATTAAAACCATATTGTTTCAAACGGGATACAGAAATAATGTTTCGCGATAAATCGGGTGCATACAAAACATTTTTCAAAATAAGTTCCAAACCACTTGGAAGCCTTAGAATAAAGTCTCCTTGAGCTACTACGTGCACCTTAGCTCCATTTCCCATGTAGAGACTTGATGTTCCCGCTTCTTGTTTACTTCTTTTGAACCCCTGCATAGAATTGCAAATGTGAGTTCCACATCCTGTGTCCAATACCCATGTATTAGAAGAAGTAATACTAAGCTCAATGTATACCATATATACATTACCTGAGGTTTGCCCTGCATCCCTCTTTTCCTTCAACTCCTTAAGGTAGACCGGGCAGTTGCGTTTCCAGTGACCCATCTCACCGCAACCAAAGCACGGATCTTCCTTGGGGTTAGCTTTACCGGCAACCTTTTGCTTCTTGTTGTTGGTGGTTGGGGTAACCATCTTCCCCTTTCCCTTGCCCTTGCCTTGGTAGGCGGGTCCCTTCCTCTTAGCCGCCTTCTACCTAGAAGTGTTATTGCCTTTGGACCCGCCTTCATTGATCATAAACATGGGTGAAGCCCTTTTACCCATGCTTGCTTCGGCCGTCTTAAGCATGGCGTGTAATTCGCCAATGCTCTTATCCCATCCATTCATATTGTAATTCATTACAAATGTGTCAAACCTCTTTGACAAGGAGTTAAGGATAAGGTCCGTGGCTAATTCATTAGACACGTTGCAGTTTAGACGGTTCGCTCGATCAATTAGGCTTTTCATCTTAAGGACATAAGATGAAACGGATTGGGAGTCGTCCATCCGACATGCATGAAGCGCTCGAACCGTTTCGAAGCGCTCGACACGAGCTTGTTGAAGGAACATCTCCTTCAACTGTGTGATCATGTCATATGCACTATGATGCTCAAAATCCTTTTGGAGTTCGGGTATCATAGTCCCAAGCATGAGGCAAGAAACTTGCACCGAATCGGTGCAATATTTCTCCCAATAAGCCATGCCTTCCGTATCATCCTCGTCCGGTTGATCGGGAATGGGGTCTTCCAACACATACGCCCTATCCTCTAATTTTAGGACAATTCTTAGATTGCGGAACCAATCCATGAAGTTCGTATGGTTGAGTTTTTCCTTTTCGAGGATTGACCTCAACGATAGGTTGTTAAAGTTTATTGGTGCATTTGGAATGTTGTTGTTATTGGCGGCCATCTACAAAATTTAACAAAGTTGTTTAAGTATCAATTTTAATTTAACAATCAATACCCTTTAAATCCAATTGATATTTATTAAATTTTAGAAACCAACGGTAAACCAAATTTCGGTTAGGTGACCTTTATCCCGTCATTTGATTTAGCTAGGTAGTCATTATATGACAATTGCAATCCTTTTGCAACTTCTAAGTTATGGGATCATGCAATCCTTTTGCATGGCATATTTATCCCATCAACGCCTATTTGTTCCTCATACTTCGGTGACCCTAAGTTCATGATTCCCAAATCAAGTCGTCCTACTTATGTAAACGTGTAAATTTAACATACAAGTGGTTAGGTGACCTTTATCCCACAAATGTGCGAAATTTACCTCAATCATATTAGTTTGCTCATAACGGTTAGGTGACCTTTATCCCATTATGAGTTCCCTAATATTTTTAAGTGTCACATAAAAGGATAGCGTTTCACTTGTTTGCCTTGTCAATTAAGGGATTTTAAGTTTTCGTTAATTCTAGTTTAAGAAAACATTTATGCCATACACCAACATGCATTTAGTGTATGGTTCATTTGAAATCCATTTTCAAATCTTGTAATTTTAACCAATTACTTGATATAAACCATTTTATATTTACGATCCTTATCATGTTCTTAATAACCGTTTATTAATTTAATTTTAGCCGTTTTTAATTTAACCATTTAAATTGACGTTTTGCATGTTGTTAATAATGTTTAATTTAACCAATTAAATTGCCATTTTAGTTTGTTGTTAACTTGTGTGATTAACTTGTAGCATACATACAATCCACAATCATACAATAAACAACCAAGCATGCAAAACAACATGTTCACAATCAAGCCTTTTGGTAAGCATTTTGTTTAGCCGAAAACAAAATGCCACCGGGTAAGGGTAATTACACAAAGTAGGAGATTTTAAATCTCCCACTTAATCTTGCATCCAAATGCTTCTTCATGTGTTCTTCAAGTCTTCATTATCTTCATCAATTTACAAAATATATCCTAATACATTTTTGTCTAAAAAATGATATTACAACCTAATCTATTTTACATACCAAATATAAAATAAATTACATAACCAAATGAATTATTACATGCCAAATGAATAAATATTATTACAAACCAATTGAATAAATATAAATCAACCATGCATGCAACCAAACACAAGGTCAAGGCTTAGATTGTGAACTTTAACATACAACCAAGTATGAACCAAATGGAAGAACCAAAACCCACTTTTGGAACTCCATAAATTCAGCCATATAATAAACCCACCCAAAACCATAAATTTTTGCATTTTACAATCATGCATGTACATAAAATGCAAAATATATAGTGAGTTTAATAACTATCTCGAAGTATATTTCAACAACTTCGGCTCTAGATACCATTGTTGGGATTTAACAAGTTACAAAATGCTTAAAACATTTTAAGAATCATATTAAAGCGGAAGCATGTAAGAATTACCATTTAGAACTTGTTAATCTTTAACCAATTAAAGTTAAATCCCAATAAGGATCAAGTTGTGTTATATACTTACAAACTACAAGCAAGTAAAGAGATTATACCTACTCCAAGCTTGCTAGTAAGGAATGAAGATAATGATGTTGAATGGAGCTCCAAAAGTGTGAAACCTCAAGTAGTTATACCCCAAACTTTGCACCAACACCCTAGCTTTTAGTTAGGATTTATTTGACACTTAATATGAGCTTGCATAAACTAGTGAAGAACCCTTTTTCTTCCCCTAAAACCCACGGCATACAGCAGCAGCTAGAGAGGTTTTATGCAGTTTTTTTTTGATATATTTTGTGTATATGCATGTGTGGTTGTGACTATGAGTTAATGGACATGTTTTATAGAATGATGCAAAAGCATGGCACACTAAAGAAGGAATCTCTAGCATGTGCACTTGACTCCCAATGCCACTACCAACAAGTTTATAAAAAATTAGTTTTATAAAAGAATTAGTTTTTATAAAACCTTTTAATGTTTATAAACTTCCATATATTTATATATGTACATTTTATATAAAACCAAATTATATAAAATGTAACATAAATACATTAATTATTTAACCTATAAATAATTAAATCCATAATATATATAAGTTATTCCATAATTTATATATATATATATATGTATACATCAAGTAATATCTCAGAAAACCGTTTTTCTTAAAGTTCAAGTGTCGCGTATTTAATCAATGATCCAATCGTTAAGATTAAATACGTACAAGGTATCGGTAAGTTTGTTATTGGGTATGACCCGACTTGGATCATAACACATTAGCCACATTAATTTAATATGTCTCTCGGGCATACGGAATACCTTCACTTTTGACACAAGTTTATGCATCTTCATCATATGAGATGATGAAGACTTGATTTTTATTACCATAAAGATCATAGAAAGGTTCCAAGTAAGTGAGATCTACAAATAAAAACTTAGATCTCAAGTATTAAGAAACCCTAAGCTAGAAAGCTTGGATTTTTACAAGATTAATGAGACCATAAGCTAGAAAGCTAAGATCTAGTAAAAGTAATGAGACCATAAGCTAAAAAAGCTTAGATCTAAACAAAATAATGAAACCCTAAGCTAGAAAGCTTGGATCTCTAATGTTCTTGTAGATCCTTAAAGCAAAAAAGTTAGATCTACAAGTTTTATGAAGATCATAAACACAAGTTTTGATCTTTAAAAAAAATAAAGTGATCTTAAGCTATAAAACTTAGATCCAACAAAGTAATGAAGATTTAAAGCTAGAAAGCTTGAATCTTTTATGTTCTTAAAGATTTCCAATCAAGGTTTGAATCTACAAGATATAACAAGATCAAAAAGCTAAAAAGCTTGATCTCATAATGATGATGATGATGTAGTGACTAAGAAGAAAAAAAAAGAAAGAAATTCAAGAACTTACAATTTCTTAAGCTTTTAGTGTGAGAAAGACTAGAGAGAAAATTAGAGAGAAAGTGTGTGAAATGAGAAATGAAATGAAGTATGAAATGAGGATGAGGTTTGAATTTATAGTGGTGGTGAGGGGCATGGTGGCCGACAGTTTTGGGGACAAGGGGGGACCTTTTTGCTTTTGCATGGGTAGTGGCACAAAGGTGGTACTTGTATGTTGGGATACCATACAACAAAGTGTACACAAATATGCTAGTATGTTGGCTTATCTTAATGAGTTTTGTCCTACATATTAATGGGTCATAAGTCCATTAAAATTGGGCTAACTTAAAAGTCCATTAGCTAGAGTAGGGTGGGCCTTAGTCCATTAAGGTAAAAAGTCCATTAAGACTAACTAGTGTGCAATAGTAAAATACTAAGCATAATTAAGCAACCAATGAGCCAAGTAATTGTCATTAGAAAATAAAAATTAGTTTTAAGTAGTCATAATACTCCAATTATGACAAAAGTTTAACGTGTACAAAGTACGTAGCTCGTTTTAAACGACAAGTGACACTAACGGTCGTAGAAGCATTCAAGGATCAAGTTAAGTGATTAAGCACTAAATAACACGTTGTAAGGTATTAACGAAAGTAATTAGCATGAATAATGATCCCAGAATATAATATAGCTCAGTACGCACAAATACACAGTTTCGTGAAAATTATAAGTATAAATACAAGTCGAAAAAGGTCGGGTCGTTACATTTATGTTTGAAGTAATGCGGAAATTAGCGTAAAGAACATACACACATGGATTTATAGTGGTTCGGGTAGATGTTAACTAATCCACCTTAATCCACTCTCTGATTCACTAATCGGGAGTTTTGCTTCACTAAGCCGTTTCTCCAAACCTAGTGGAGATCCGATTTACAAGTCTTGTACACCTTTGTAGACAACAAACCAAAAATTTTTATCCCTTCGAAAGATTACCTCTAACTTAGATCAACTTGTCTTCACCTTGGACAAGTATTAATCGCCAATGAAATTAATCAACTTCCTAGTTTCCTTTAAGGAAGATGATCGCTAAGCTAGTTTATGCTTCTGGTTACAAAGTACAAGACTCACCCTTTGAGTGATTAAATTCCTAAGACAATTCAAAGGATAATACAACACTAAGTAAACTCACAAAGATAGTAATTTGATAGTAAGTTTACAACACTTCTGTTGAGAATTTATGGACCAAAACAACTGTAACACCCCAGCTTAACATGACCACAATATTGTCCGCTTTGCCCGCAGGCGCACGGCTTTTTCTTGGCGACCACACACGATAAGCACTTTCCCAGGAGGTCACCCATCCTGGTAGTGCTCTCGCCCGAGCACGCTTAACCATAATGTACTCGCACTTTTACTCAGCCTGTGATCCCAAAACGCGTTGTGTCATTTAAGCGTGGGTATTACCTTATAATCCCATGATCACTCATGTATGTGGGCGATGTGGGATTTGCCTATGGTGTTACATTCACCCCCCCTCAGGGACTCATCGTCCTCGATGAGGTTTGCCCCACCACCCCCAACGGCACATGAGTGGCTCTGATACCATTCTGTAACACCCCAGCTTAACAAGACCACAATATTGTCCGCTTTACCCGCAGGCGCACGGCTTTTTCTTGGCGACCACACACGATAAGCACTTTCCCAGGAGGTCACCCATCCTGGTAGTGCCCTCGCCCGAGCACACTTAACCATAACGTACTCGCACTTTTACTCAGCCTGTGATCCCAAAACGCGTTGTGTCATTTAAGCGTGGGTATTAACTTATAATCCCATGATCACTCATGTATGTGGGCGATGTGGGATTTGCCTAGGGTGTTACAACAACAATCACCAAATCAGATTTGGTGATCCCACAAATAACAAATGAACGATAATAAAGAAAAGTAAAAAAAGCGACACAAGAATTATGTGGTTATATGCAATCGGTGTGATTTCTTTAATCCACAACCAACTAGAGTGATTTTATTGATATTTTTTGCACATAGGGTTTAGGGTTACAATAAGATGTATTTATAAGCATACAACAGCTTAAGGAGCAAGAAAAATAAAATCTACAAGTTTCCTTCCCGTCAGACCACCCGCGGCGTGCCCAGGAGGTGCCACGTCGTGCCTCCACGTGCAAACTCGAAACAGAAGCTTTACTTCAACTTGTCTCTTGTTTATGCTCTAGGCTACGTCGTTCCAGGTAGGGCTGCGGCGCGCCTCTATCTGTACCTGAACTTCTCCTTTTGTTTTGATATCCTTCACACATCTGACAACTTCTACAATCTATGAGATCATAGAACTTCTCTTGCTAATCACACACACACACACACACACACACACACACACACACACACACATATATATATATATATATATATATATATATATATATATATATATATATATATATATATATATATATATATATATATATGAATTATGATCTTGTGATTCTCTAATGAATTAGAGTTGAAGCATGCAAGAGGGTCAAATCTTCAAAGCTCTCCAAAGTCTTGCTATTTATAGAGAGAGATAAAAAAATTAGTCGTTGCTGCGGCTCAGCCCATGGTCGATCGTGGGTCGACCGCATGTTGTCAGGTCATTTTCATCTAGCCGTTGTATGGCCGTTTGAATCCATTCAAACCTGGTTCTTTTGGCCTCTTTACTTCATTAATACCTGCAAAAGATACCCAACATCCTATACAAGTATTATATGCATTAAGTGTATGATTCTCCTTGGTTGTATTCCTTTGATAGTGACTTGTCATAACCAAAGAGAGAAGTCCAACATTCTTGAATACAAGTCTTGATAACCAATTGAGGTAACCTCAGATTTTTCATAATCTTTTATTTGTTTTTAACACACTTGCTTAAGTCTTATTGGTTTGTCAACATGTCATTGATGACAATAATCTAATTAATCACTAAGCATGTTATTATTCATCTTTAAGCTTGCACATGGATTAATTAGATGTGCTAATGATGTCTTAGCTACATCATGTTAATCAAGACTAAATCATTCTTAGACATGTTGCTAAACTAAAACATGTCTCTTTTGATATCTCAATATGTATGTGTTAATAATTCTTTAAGCACTTAAGACTATTTGATTATGACATATTAATTGTTATCAACCAAGTTATACTTAATGCATTTGGATAGGCTAAACATACATTTGTAATTTCCTAACCTATGGCTTATAGTAAGACAAAGTCCATACATATATATATATATATATATATATATATATATATATATATATATATATATATATATATATATATATATGTATATGTATGTATGTATATATATATATATATATATATATATATAAAGTAACTACTAGCAAGTTGGCATTTAGCACATAGTTAAATAATACTTATGTAATAATAGCAAGTAGTCAAGTAATACTTGTGTAATGACTAGCAAGAGATCACTTAGCAATTAACCTAGGATTAAACACTTAGTGATGACATAGCACTATACCTAGGCATGTACAACGCATGTGACATCTGCAAGATTAATGTATAAGTATACATTAATGTCCAACGCATGTACAAGGAAGGAGCAACTCTTGGTTGGGACTTGATGACCATCCTAAGTATGTCTAAATACATTTTAGGAGCACAAGTTTTCCTGTAACATTTATGTGTTATCATTAATCAAGGCTAAAGTGAAACAACCCAACCCGTATTAAAACTGGCCCATAAAAATTATTCCTTTTAATACGCGTTAAATAATACTTTAGGTCCCATTACAAAATTTCCAAAACATATTTGTTACCAAAGTAAGTTCAATGAACTTAAAACATACATTAATAGTTTAAACTCCCTAATGCAATGGTTCATTAATTAAATCGTAAACCGGTTATAATCATTATGACCCGACTAGTTACGTTTACACTAAACCGAGCATGGTGATTTGGGACTATGCTACCCAAATCCTAATCGAGTCTGAAAGCAAGATCTTCTAAGCAACCTAGCCAAGATCTCTAATCCCCAAGCTTACCCGAGCCGCCAAGCATGCGAACCTATAAAAATATCAACAACGAGAGGGTAAGCTAACGCTTAGTGAATGATAATATACTACATACATATATATGTATAAAATGGACACGCCACACAAATACCAAATACCGCATACCTAAGCATCCATGTATAAGGCAACTACACTAAGCATACCGTACGATCTCTAAGCAACAAGCTAAAGATATCAACAAGTAAGTTCACCAACGGCGATGTGAACAACGCCAATAAGCTACACCCGGAGGGTTAGCTACAACACAACAATACATTAATATATGTATACAATATATATATATATATATATATATATATATATATATATATATATATATATATATATATATATATATATATATATATCTCGAATAACATAAAATTGCTTACGCTTACAACACAATAACCATGGTTAACCAAATCTTCGCAAGGGAATGACTTCGCGAAATAAGTAATCGATGTTCATAACAACCATTAGTGCACTTAACACTTCGTACACTAACCCCACGGGTGGTATCTTACACTTCGATACTTCACCCCGGGTGGCGTCTTAACACGTCGACACTTCACCCCGAGTGGTGTCATAACACTTCGACACTTCACTCTTCATTTTACTTGAGGTGGCATCTTAACATGTCGATACTTCACCTCGAGTGGCGCCTTAACACATCGGCACTTCACCCTTCAACTACTCGGAGTGGCATCTTAGCACATCGATACTTCACTCCGGGTGGTGCCTTAACACGTCGACACTTCACTCGTCACGTGAAATGTGGTGTCTTAGCACATCGACACTTCACATCTCACGCTACAACAAATAAATACATTATATACCTACGCATATAATTATTCCACTCACTATATTAACCCTTCGACATTGGGGTTATAGAAGTCCACATCACACGCCCATGTGATATCGTACACACAAAGTGTGCACCTCGCCAAAGTGGTCAACCAAAATGCACAACCGTGCCAATTGGACCTATACACAAGTCCAACAATTCTATTTATACGAGAAGCGAGCTCTATAAGCGAGAACCCTTCACCCGAACCGCGCCCATCCTACACATACATATGCATATAGGATATTAACACTCACCTTGTCGCCTTGAAGAAATGCTTCCAAGTAATCCGCAACTCGTCAATGGAAAGTACCTAATCCATTATCACAAATTCAACAACACACTTAGATTGGATTTACAAACCAACCCAATTTGACCCTTAGTGCAAATTCGACCCAAATGCACCTCCAAGTACAAACCGCGCCCAAACTAATCAATAATCACTAATACAAGTGATAATGGTCCTAATATGCCAATTAAACCCGAACACAAGTGTTAAACACTTATCATTCTCAAAATTGCCCATAAACCCTAATTTTGACCCATAAGGTCAAAATCTCATCATTTACAAGTTTTGACACCAAAACGTATTTAACTCGGTTTTTATACTTCAACTTAATCCATTTTAAGTTTACAAACCTCATCGAATCGACATTCGGGTTATAATCCTCAACAAACCCTAATTTCGACTCTAGTCAAAATTAGTCAACCACAAGAACCCTAAAAGTCTCCAAAACATTAATAATCACTAACACTAGTGATTATACACCATTCTCAAGTCTTAAACGTGGTTAAATCATTAACTAACCCAAAACCCGCCTTTAACACTTACAAACCCGAATCTTGGTGTTAATCTCCAATTAACAACTAAATGGGCTCCATCTACGAATCATACAATCAAAAGCCCAAATTTGAATGATGAACACGAAAATGAAATTCGGAGTTAGAGCTTACCACTAGTATCACCGTGTAGCTAAGAACGAGGAGAACAAACTTGTCAACTACGCCAAAGATCAAAGCCCACTTCTTCCTTTCCAAAATTCCACTTGAATCACTTGAGGATTTTAAGTTTTGAGAGGAAAATAGGAAAGAAAAGGAAAAAGAAAATAAGAAATGAAATGAGTGGATGAGGTTAAAGCCTCAAATCTGGCTCAAACGTGAAAAGACCAAAATGCCCTTGAACTTCATTTAAAATTACAAGAATCTGGTGCCAGTTCGTGCAGTATGCCGCGCCGCGGCCTTAAATGTCGCGCCGCGACATTTGACTAAGTCTGGGATCATTTTAAACCTAACTTCTGATCTTTGTTTCAGTAGAATGCCGCGACGCGGCCTCGTTTGTCGCGCCGCGACCCAAAGCTCAACCTGAGCCCTTCTCCCGCGTACAAGACTTTAACACCCGAACACGTTTCAAATCCTTCAAACTCTAGTCGTACCCACACAATACACCTATATATCATGTACGGAGAAAAACGGGGTGTTACAACTCTCCCCCACTTAATTTCGATCACGTCCTCGTGATCCTAGTCATGAACCAAACGGACCCACACTCAATGGTTCCCGAACATGTATTCCGAACCAACTTCCACCACAATTTCACTAACCCGAAGGTTAACCAAATGACAAATTACACACCTGCTCGCATTCTGAGACGTACAATACACCCAACAACCAAAATCTACAACGATCCCTTAGACAATTCTTCTCAAAGAGTTACCCTTAACAACTAAATCATCACCCGCGATTTATCAAATTCCACAATTCCTAGCACTAGCACTAACTCAATCCCTCACATCGGGAAAAACTCAACAAATTTTGTACCGAGGTTTCAACTCCTAGCGTACCATACCAAGTACATCGCTAGTAACAACCACAAACCAAGACAAGGTCAACCATCAAACCGAAGAAGACCGAATTTAAGCGAATCCTTACGGATAATACTCATCACTAAACATCCCTTGTAGTGCGCAATACAACCAATACGCAACTACCGTAACATCATAACAAACGGTTAAGACCGATAACGCCCAAAACGACTATGGTAACGTTAATCCCAAGGCGTACAAAATCGACTGTTATCACACCCGTAACATCATGTGAGCGAAGCACGGCTATCGCATCACTAATCATACAACATGGTCCTCACGACCCCACCATCGGCGTATAAAACGACCGATAGTTCCCACAACATGGTCCTTACAACCCCACCATCGGTGTATAAAATAACCGACAGATCACACAACCCGAAGGATGGCCGAAAACACACGCGCCTTAGTGAATCTGAACTACACGAGACTCACTCCTCAATAAAATGACAGAAACCACACGCGATCCACTACCATGATGAAGTCAGCGGACCCGAAGATCATGCTTCACCAATCTCAACACCGGATGAAGTCAGCGGACCCCGTCAACGGTCATGCTTCACCGATATAACACCTCGCTCATGATGAAGTCAACGGACCCCGAAGGTCATGCTCCACCAATCGCATACTCCCATGATGAAGTCAGCGGACCCTAAAGGTCATGCTTCATCAATCACCAATACCATGATGAAGTCAGCGGACTCCGAAAGTCATGCTTCATCAATCAACGCCCTTTTGGCCTCGAACGACGAGTAGCGTAACATCGCGCTCTGCTACGCCATAGTGAATCCTAACGGATACCACTAACCATTCACACACTCGAGCGAGAACCACCTATATCAAACATAGGCACAAAATAATAATTCTCTAGAAAAGAATCCGACACACACCTCCCTTAACCGAAGGATTTCACCTTGCTCACCAAACACGTCCATTACCTCTCAACGAGATTTACCACATTACCACCTCGGTGATAATTCAAATCCAAACCATAAGTACAATTTATCCAAAATTGTAATCTATCACAAATCGACCAAAACCAGGTCTCGACAACATTTTCCGGATCTACCAAAAGCATCATCCGAAATCTCACACTAAAACTTCCTCGTGCGGGAGTGTAACTCCCCTACTTGGAACTACGTCCCATATCCACAACTCGTACAACCGTACAATGCTACCAAAGGTAGACTTTACAAATGATTGGGCTTACACGACCCATCACCATATCTTGCTCTAGCCTTGAGCACACGGAGGATTTAAATCAATCCTTAAACACTTCGAACAAAAAGTGTACCACGATTACACAAACCACACCCTCACAATCATCCAATTGCTCTAGTTTATCAATTTCCACCTAGTCACTCATGTACCTAAGGGTTTCTCTCCGGTACCCCAAGTACAATGTAACCGCAACACAATCGGAGTCGAACACCACGCTGGTAGGTATAAAAGAGGCACCTAATGTCGCGTCATGTAGACTCCATTACCAACGTGCATCGAGATTTTAAACACTCGATCTCTCGGGTTTCATCCCACCCGTTGAACCTCATGGTTCATCAACTTCAACATAAAAGCGAACACGCGCTTAACAACCGAACACCAAAACCCATTTCCATGGCTTGGTAGAAACATTACCCAGATACTAAGGAAATGCTTGGTTGCACCAAGTCTTACGCCCTTCGCCCGACAATCAAACGTCACCATAGGGTACTTCCATTAGGAACGTCACCCATGTCAATAACATGCACAAACAATGCATCTAATAAACTCAAATTCAACGGCGCATAATAAATAATCAAAGGACATATTTATTAAAATGAAACGTATCTTAACGTCTCCTTGCCGCACCCGTCCCCGCTAACTTGGGACATTCTGACTTACGATGTCCTTCCTCTTGACAATTGAAACACACCATACCATCACCCTTTGGTACCGAACATTTCCAAGACTTGTGACCGCTTATGCCACAATTGTAACATCTAGATGCACTAGAATCCAGTATACCCATCCGCGTACCACCCGTGCTCACACTCGGACCCTTAGTCCTCTTACTCGGAGCACCATACGAAACAACCCTTCTCTCACTTGAAGGTTCACCAATCTTTGATCGCGTATACGACTCGAAACCTCTAGCCACGGCGAATAATTCCGCAAACGATTTCGCGTGACCCCGGTTAATTTTATTCTTTAAGTCATCATTCAAGGTTCAATAGAAATCTTGCATCAACAAATTATCATTCCCCAAATACTCCGGGCAAAAACGAGCCTTCGCCATAAAGGTCGTCTTGAGAGTATTCAACTCCATAGAACCCTGTTGCAAATTTCGTAACTCATTACGCATTTCCGAAAAATCGGCTGAAGTTCGGAATTCCTCGAAGAATTCCTTCTTAAACTCGTCCCAAGATAACGCCATAAACGGTTCACCACCGACAAGATCAATCTTACCATCCAACCAATCATTTGCTCTACCCCGCAACAAGCTCGTAGCGAGCCTCGTCCTCTTCTCGGGAGGACATTCAATTGTTCGAAAACACCCTTCGACATCCGAGATCCAAGTTGTGCTTATCAAAGGATCCGGTTCTCCGTCGTACATCGGGGGTTTAGTCCTCATGAAGCTTTTAAGACAACGCTCCATCTCACCACTACCATGAAGTTCGGAATACTTCTTATCCATTTCTTCTCGAAACGCACTCATTTGCTCCGCAACGGCGGCCGCAACTCTAGCGTTAAACTCCACGTCGTTCGTCTCGATCCCATTTCCTGTTGCCATTCTAAGGAATGCAAAGCGATTAGATCACGAACGTATAAAGCACACACATAATCCCCCCCCCCATCTTGCTAAACACTCGTCGTACATCACTTGTTAGACACGATTTGCACCGGTAATAAGGTTTGCAAGTCCTTATTACGCACACACGTCGTCTCAACTCGTTAGTACAACGACCACCTCGCTCGATGATATAACCAATACAACGACGATTCCACGCGATATAAACACACGCAAGGGAATAGCATCACAACACAAGCCAAAAATCCTAGTTAGTCCACCTACAAACAAGGCACTAACTATAACCTATTCCGACCCGTAATCCTACAAGTCCCACAACGATAAGCACACACAAAATTCTAAGTCTAGGCACCTATCTCAAGTCGCCTAAATCCCTTAGACCATGCTCTGATACCACTTGAAACAACCCAACCCGTATTAAAACCGGCCCATAAAAATTTTTCCTTTTAATACGCGTTAAATAATACTTTAGGTCCCATTACACAATTTCAAAAACATATTTGTTACCAAAGTAAGTTCAACGAACTTAAAACATACATTAATAGTTTAAACTCCCTAATGCAATGGTTCATTAATTAAATCGTAAACCGGTTATAATCATTATGACCCAACTAGTTACGTTTACACTAAACCGAGCATGGTGATTTGGGACTACGCTACCCAAATCCTAATCGAGTCCGAAAGCAAGATCTTCTAAGCAACCTAGCCAAGATCTCTAATCCCCAAGCTTACCCGAGCCGCCAAGCATGCGAACCTATAAAAATATCAACAACGAGAGGGTAAGCTAACGCTTAGTGAATGATAATATACTACATACATATATATGTATAAAATGGACACGCCACACAAATACCAAATACAGCATACCGAAGCATCCATGTATAAGGCAACTACACTAAGCATACCGTACGATCTCTAAGAAACAAGCTAAAGATATCAACAAGTAAGTTCACCAACGACGATGTGAACAACGCCAATAAGCTACACCCGGAGGGTTAGCTACAACACAACAATACATTAATATATGTATACTATATATATATATATATATATATATATATATATATATATATATATATATATATATATATATATATATATATATATATATCTCGAATAACATAAAATTGCTTACGCTTACTACACAATAACCATGGTTAACCAAATATTCGCAAGGGAATGACTTCGCGAAATAAGTCATCGATGTTCATAACAACCATTAGTGCACTTAACACTTCGTACACTAACCCCACGGGTGGTATCTTAACACTTCGATACTTCACCCCGGGTGGCGTCATAACATGTCGACACTTCACCCCGAGTGGTGTCTTAACACTTCGACACTTCACTCTTCATTTTACTTGAGGTGGCATCTTAACACGTCGATACTTCACCTCGAGTGGCGCCTTAACACATCGACACTTCACCCTTCAACTACACGGAGTGGCATCTTAGCACATCGATACTTCACTCCGGGTGGTGCCTTAACACGTCGACACTTCACTCGTCACGTGAAATGTGGTGTCTTAGCACATCGACACTTCACATCTCACGCTACAACAAATAAATACATTATATACCTACGCATATAATTATTCCACTCACTATATTAACCCTTCGTCATTGGGGTTATAGAAGTCCACATCACACGCCCATGTGATATCGTACACACAAAGTGTGCACCTCACCAAAGTGGTCAACCAAAACGCACAACCGTGCCAATTGGACCTATACACAAGTCCAACAATTCTACCTATACGAGAAGCGAGCTCTATAGGCGAGAACCCCTTCACCCGACCCGCACCCATCCTACACATACATATGCATATAGGATATTAACACTCACCTTGTCGCCTTGAAGAAATGCTTCCAAGTAATCCGCAACTCGTCAATGGAAAGTACCTAATCCATTATCACAAATTCAACAACACACTTAGATTGGATTTACAAACCAACCCAATTTGACACTTAGTGCAAATTCGACCCAAATGCACCTCCAAGTACAAACCGCGCCCAAACTAACCAATAATCACTAACACAAGTGATAATGGTCCTAATATGCCAATTAAACCCGAACACAAGTGTTAAACACTTATCATTCTCAAAATCGCCCATAAACCCTAATTTTGACCCATAAGGTTAAAATCTCATCATTTACAAGTTTTGACACCAAAACGTATTTAACTCGGTTTTTATACTTCAACTTAATCCATTTTAAGTTTACAAACCTCATCGAATCGACATTCGGGTTATAATCCTCAACAAACCCTAATTTCGACTCTAGTCAAAATTAGTCAACCACAAGAACCCTAAAAGTCTCCAAAACATTAATAATCACTAACACTAGTGATTATACACCATTCTCAAGTCTTAAACGTGGTTAAATCATTAACCAACCCAAAATCCGCCTTTAACACTTACAAACCTGAATCTTGGTGTTAATCTCCAATTAACAACTAAATGGGCTCCATCTACGAATCATACAATCAAAAGCCTCAAATTTGAATGATGAACACGAAAATGAAATTCGGAGTTAGAGCTTACCACTAGTATCATCGTGTAGCTAAGAACGAGGAGAACAAACTTGTCAACTACGCCAAAGATCAAAGCCCACTTCTTCCCTTCCAAAATCCCACTTGAATCACTTGAGGATTTTAAGTTTTGAGAGGAAAATAGGAAAGAAAAGGAAAAAGAAAATAAGAAATGAAATGAGTGGATGAGGTTAAAGCCTCAAATCTGGCTCAAACGTGAAAAGACCAAAATGCCCTTGAACTTCATTTAAAATTACAAGAATCTGGTGCCAGTTCGTGCGGTATGCCGCGCCGCGGCCTTAAATGTCGTGCCGCGACATTTGACTAAGTCTGGGATCATTTTAAACCTAACTTCTGATCTTTGTTTCAGTAGAATGCCGCGCCGCGGCCTCGTTTGTCGCGCCACGACCCAAAGCTCAACCTGAGCCCTTCTCCCGCGTACAAGACTTTAACACCCGAACACGTCTCAAATCCTTCAAACTCTAGTCGTACCCACACAATACACCTATATATCATGTACGGAGAAAAACGGGGTGTTACATAAAGCGTAATTAAGGTGTCATTAGGTGTGATTAACCAAGATTATCGTTCTAGTGACCAAAACTCTTTTGGATGTGAAGAGGGCAACTATTCTAAGGATGTTGAAAAAAGTTTCATGAATTAGATGCCCCGAAGTGGTCAAACTTTATTTGATCAAGGATTTGGACAGAACTTACCACGGTCGATCCACGGTCAGCCGTAGAGTCGACCGTGTACCTGGTTTCATGAACCAGGGTACAAGACTTCCACGGTCTTACATGCGATCGACCATGGACCAATCCGTGTTGCATCAGTTTTCATTCTAAGCTTCATTTGGTTTTGGTCTTTTGCTAGAGTAAGTGTGGATTAGTGAACTTGTATATTTATGTCAAGATGACACATTCACATAAACCATCACTTTTAGTTATGTGAATGTGTCATCATCAAAACACTTATTGACGTTGGTTAAGATTAATATTATCGTTAAGCATAAACCAACATCCTTCCCCAACATGCCGTATTATATATTCCCTATAAATGTATATATATTATTTCGTATATGTATATATATATATATATATATATATATATATATATATATATATATATATATATATATATATATATATATATATATATATATATAATCCATATTAGTATGTGTAGGAGAAGCAACTATAACGTTGCAAGACGTCCAGATTATATGGGGTTTACCCATAGACGGAGAAGTTGTATCCGGCATTTGGTATGAAATGACTGATGCGGAATGGTTACCATTAGTTATTAACTACTTAGGGATCAATGTTGAACATATTGGTACTAAGGGTATAAATAAAGAGGGGATATTACTTACTGTATTAAATGAGGGGTTGGGTAGAGAAGTTGGAGACACTATACAGTCTCACCAACAACGGGCTAGAGTATACATGTTATCTCTAATGGGCGGCGTTCTATTTTCTGACTTTAATTCCTACGATGTCCCATTGAGTTATATGTATAACATCAATGAATTAAGTCTAGGGAGACGTCTTAGTTGGGGTAGTGCGGTTCTCGCACATCTTGGTGATCTAGTGTAAACGAATCATCAACTTCAGGTTTGTTTATTATTTCCCTTATAAAATCTTGCGTACACGTGTCATCCACAACGTTATTCTCGTTATTTCGAAGTTCATAGGATCTTGGAAAATATCAGCGGGTCCAGGAATCTGGTACGATAATTGGTTCTTTTTGTTAGACCCAGAACCACGCAAAATAGGTTGTAGTGGTGAAAAAGGTTGCTTTTGTTTTTGACGGTTACGTTGGAGGCATGGTAACCGTCGGGGGGATGGTGGCGACTGGGTCGGCACCAAAATAGTTTTAGTGGGACTTGTAAGTGATAAAGATTGAGTGAGGTCGGAATCATCGATATGAAGAAGGTATTCTCATCCATCATTTTCAAAATTGGTCATTTTTTTTTAATGTGATTAGTGTTTTTGTAGTTTTCAACTGGTGATTTTGTTGATATATAAATCTCAGTTTGATGTGTTTGAGATCTAACTGTGTTGTTTGTGATGTTGTTATTGGAATGACGATGATGGTGGTATAAATAAATGTTGAAAAGTATCGAATCTGAGCAACAAAAGCAGGGATTCAGTCAAGAAAAGGATTGAATGAAGATAGGAAAATCGGAGTTAGAAATTCCGATTTTTCTGAAAAGCCTGCAAAACTGGAGTTTCAAACTCCTGATTAAGGCACGGGTGGCAGATTCCAAACAACCTCTCTACAAGGTGGTCCTATTTTTGTAACAATTTTCACTAAATCTCTATTTTTGTAATTGAAGCTGCAAAATCTACCATTTTTAAAAAGGGAAAAAATCCTACTTTTTAGCAGTGGCGGAGCCACGTTAGAAACAATGGGTGCAATTGACACCATCGAAATTTTGATATATGTAGTTGTATTTTGTAGTTTTAAATCATAGTTGTAACGTAGTTGAGTGGTTTCACCCATTTGTGGAGGCACTCCATTTTTAAAAGAGTGCAAGTTCAATCCCACTTGATTTCTTGTTTTTTCCCCCTTAATTATAATTTATTTTCTATCGTATTTTAATCATCAAATTCTACTTCATATTTCTTTTTTTATTTTAATTATCAATTTCCATTTCATATTTCCTTTTCTATTTTAATTATCTAACTGATTTTACAATATAGCCCTCTAACTATTACTCCGTATAATGAATTAGTTATAATTAGCATACACTTGGAGAAATAAAATCAGTTAAAGTTTATAGTTTTTTTTTACGTGATTAACAAAATAAACATACCAGGTTACCTGTTGATTGGTGTTATTTCGCATTGTGAGACCAGTAAAAATTGACATTTGTATTAGAAGGTAATTTTAATTTTATATATATTTTGCTAATTAAATTTTATGACTCGATATGTTTCGCTTTTAAATTTTTGACACCATCGATTTATAATTCTGGCTTCGCCTCTGCTTTTTAGCAAATATGTCATAAAAGAGAGTTTTGACTTTTTACAAGCTTATAACCTATGATGGTAATAAATCGGTTAGTTACCTACACTATAAGAAAAATGAATGTAAGTTGTCAATGTCTTTAATCCTATGATGAAAAATAAAAAGTTAAATGTGAAGTTAAAGAGTGCAAGTTCAATCCCACTTGATTTCTTGTTTTTTTCCCCTTAATTATAATTTATTTTGTATCGTATTTTAATCATCAAATTCTACTTCATATTTCTTTTTTTATTTTAATTATCAATTTCCATTTCATATTTCCTTTTCTATTTTAATTATCTAACTGATTTTACAATATAGCCCTCTAACTATTACTCCGTATAATGAATTAGTTATAATTAGCATACACTTGGAGAAATAAAATCAGTTAAAGTTTATAGTTTTTTTTTACGTGATTAACAAAATAAACATACCAGGTTACCTGTTGATTGGTGTTATTTCGCATTGTGAGACCAGTAAAAATTGACATTTGTATTAGAAGGTAATTTTAATTTTATATATATTTTGCTAATTAAATTTTATGACTCGATATGTTTCGCTTTTAAATTTTTGACACCATCGATTTATAATTCTGGCTTCGCCTCTGCTTTTTAGCAAATATGTCATAAAAGAGAGTTTTGACTTTTTACAAGCTTATAACCTATGATGGTAATAAATCGGTTAGTTACCTACACTATAAGAAAAATGAATGTAAGTTGTCAATGTCTTTAATCCTATGATGAAAAATAAAAAGTTAAATGTGAAGTTAAAGATGTGAAAGTTGAGTATATGAGAGTAACGTGTTACTAGTACGTAGGAACGGTATACTAATTCAATTTTCAACTTGTTATTTTTGTAACAAATATATGAACCCTGGTTGAAAGGGCAAATATGATATTGCCATACCAATAGCCCTTTATATGATATATGATATGATATGTGATATGTGATTATGCATGATATGTTTTAGTAAAAATAATTCGTTATTGTCATTTTCAATGTACGTGTTGTTACTCAAATTTGTGGATAAGTTGGTGAAAGTAAAACAAGTTGGAGTTGATTTGGGCTATAGGCTACGGAAACAACTTGGGCCACTCTGCCCTTTTCTATATAGTAGTATGTAGTATTGGTTATATAAAATATTGCGATTTTACATTATCCATTCGCTCAAACATAAATACGAGTTGTTTGAATTAGAGATGCAGACTCTAATCAATATTTTTTTCTTTTTTTAAGAAAAATTGGCTCATTAAACTGAAATCGATTTAAAAAATGATTATATATAAACCAATCCGACCAGGTTTTTTCGTTATATAACCGGTTTTAATTTGAATTGTTTAAACTACTAGTTCACAGTAATATGAACTATGAACTATGAACACCAGACTCTCAATTAAACAATAAATAAGAATTATTAGTGCAAGAATTGAGAGAACACGATAATGAAATATATAATTGATAATGTTGATCGTGTGAAAGATACAAGTTCAAAGCAAAACCATCGACCCCTATTTATACAGATAAACACCAAATCTAAAGATTTAGTTTCTAAAACAACTTAGCTATAAATAAGGTAAAGATAAACTCAAAAACTAAACTAATATGCAAATAACTCTAAAGTCAATCTTCTGGAGATAAAACCGAATCAAAACAAATCTTCTTAAACTTTTAAACATATCTCCGGAATATTCTTTAGCTTAGTCATCAAGAAATCTCAAACCGTTGTCTTCAGTAAACATCAGAGTCTGCAACTTCAGACTCTAATTCTCCAGATTCTAGCATGCTTTTGACTCATTAGATTTTCATTTTCTCAACAATCTCCCCCTATCTGATGATGTCAAAACAACCTACACACCTAATTAACCACCTTAGCATACTCCTTTTTGATAAGCTTACACTTGTTCTTCATGTGAGGAATTTTCTTCAACATGGACAACTTGCTATACAAGTGATTCAACAATTGAACCCTAAAAGGAAGAGTTTGCTCTGTCTCACATCTGGATAATAAACTGATCAACATCTCAATACCAGCTCCTTCAAACTGATCAACCCTAATCAACATCCTTTGATTTCCATTTGTCTTAAACATCAAACCATCCAAATACTCAACATACTTATCATCAACAAACTCTAAATGTTCAGGGACAGCATACCTTTCAACATGTCCCTTTGCTCTCCTTTCTTTCATCTCTAGATCAAACATTCCACAAAATACCTTATAATCCTTAAGACTTATAAACTCTTCTTCAAACACCAAATGTACCAGCATAAAGACTCTCTTCAACACTTCTTTCACAACAAATTGATCTCTTGCATACTCCTTGATACACACAGCTATGCCTTTCCACTCACAAAAACCCAAACGAACAATTTGATTTATTTTAACTCTCAACCTCCTATCTGGTAAGTGTGTCATTGTTAGCAGTAGAGTTACACCTTCAAATTCAGATTTATCAACCTCAACCTTGACAACATCACCTTCATATCTTCTGAATCTAAATCTCTTGTTCATCTGAGTCCTTAAATCACCCTCTGTCCTTTGCATAGCAGCAGCCACAACAGCACTAGAACTTTCCTGAATATCAACACCACCAACAGCAACCATTTGAGTATCACCAACACCCTTATCAGTTATATTCTCCCCCACAACCTAATGCTCCCCCTCAATGTGAGCTCTCTTTGATTGCTCCCCCACAACATTTGCAAAACCTGCATCTGCAGTACCTGCATCATCTGACCTCTTTCTTTTCTCCCCCTTTTTGACATCATCTAAAGGCAGAGAAGATATGACCTTCCAGATTTCAGTTTGTTGATTTTTTAGGGAACAAATATCAGAAGCAAACCCAGTAAAGCATTGTCTCAGTTCATCAACACCAACCATCCTCTTCTCCAGCTCAGCCAACCTATGATTAATTGCTGCAACAGACCCTGAACCATCTGCACTAGATAACCCCTGCATTTCTCCAACCAACCTCCTTACCTCCAACAGCTCATCTTTTGAAACAAAATTATTATTAAAGTTAAGATCATTAATCTTAGACTGCACACCAGAGAGCTTGTCATCAAACTCCTTAGTCAACTTGGTCAAAGCCTGATGTAGGCCAACCATGGTGACTGGTGCCTCAGTCTGAGAAGTAGTGCCAGAAGATAAGGGTAGGGTTGGTATGTCCTCACAGCCTTCCTGTTGTAAAGAAAGTTGATCCTTAGACATAGAAGATTTTGAGGCCTGTATCTCACCCTGTGACATGAGTGTGATATTGGCAGCCTGTGCAAGTAAGTGTAAGGATGGAATATTTGGAGTGTATAGTGGCAGACTTAAGTTTGGGGTAGCAGTTGGCTTGGTCATTACAGTATGTTGTTGGATTTGTTTATTTGAGTCCAGGATTGGGACTTCTTCATGTAAGTCAACTGAGTGGGTTTTCTCAGTGACTGTAATGTGGGAATCCAATTTAACTAACCTATTAGGTTCAGTCTGGGTTAAAGCACTCCTCTCACCAGCCTCTAGCAGAGGTGGTGGAGCAGTACGTGCAGCACTTTTCCTAGTGAATTTTTGAGGTGAATTCACAAGTGCTGTAGAATCTAAGGTTGTAGATATGGTGGTATTCTCAGTATGAACTGGTGAGTTCATAAGGTGGGTTGAGTGGATAATTTGTTCAAAAGCAGTGGGTGAAGATGGGTTAGAGTGAGGTGGGATTTCCTCACCCATGGCTTCAGCCTGCTCTGTTTGGGAAACAACATAGGGTGGAGTTTGTGTGGGGGTAGAATCTGATTGCTCAGATTCTAAAGATGGTTGACCATTGTTGTGATCTCCTGCAGACCCTGATTGCTCAGATTCTGAAGAAGATGCCCCTGCAGACCCTGATTGCTCAGAATCTGTAGGTTGGTCTGCACGGCCAAGATTGACCCAATGCAATATAGCAGGAGTTAGAGCTACCTCTTGATCATCAATGTGACTGTGAAACATTCGAACACTACATTTTGGAATAAAAGTATACTCATACACACGAAACACCTTAAGTCCATCATACAAAGCAGGTGTCATTGCTTGTTCAAACATTAAACTTAAAAACCTGATAAAAGGCACATTATGATCTCTTGAAGTTTTCTCAGTGAGAACCAAGAGCTCATTGAAGATTAGACGAGCAAAATCAATATTCCTTCCTGTAACTATTGCATAAAACAAATATGCCTCATAATCATTAACCTCAGTCAGACTACCACATTTGAAGCTCAAACTTCTAATGACATTCGACAACAAAAACATCCATCTAAGAGAGAACATACTAATCTTAACAGAAGAATTAGTTACAGGCTGACCAACCATAGGAAAACAAGATCTCATCGCAGACCTTGATACAGTTCTAACAAAGTTATCCTGTGCAGGAAGATTCAAAGCAATTCTTAAATGATTTTCTGTAATAGTTAAAGAATTGTTACCATCTCGATAAGTGCCAGTGATAGATCTATCTTCTCTGTTTCCAACACAGGTATACCAAAATTCGCCTAACATCTCTGAAAACATGATAGTTGTCTTGAAGAAAGCCTCCTTTAAAGGATGATTTCGCATGAACAATACCAAATCCTCATACCCTTCATTGGTAAAATTCGCAGGAATAGTAGCACAAACAACCCTATTGTTAGCCGAAACCTGCACATCCTTCTCTCCTCTAATTTCCTTTGCCCTAATCATGTTATCAGTTGGAAGAAGAACAAAAGGAATGAACTTCGTATTTGCCATTAGCTTCAATCAAAAACTTGTAAGAACACGAGTGAATTATGAAAACCGAGAGAGATTTTGAAGAAGATGATGATCGAATGAGAGGGATTAGGGTTTATGTTTGAAGATTAATTTGAAGAAGATTTTGAAAAAAGAAAATTAGGGGAAATATAAATACCTCTGACACCTAAAATTTCAAAAAGTTACCATTAACCCTGTAAGACCCTATTTCTGTTTCTGACATTTTAGTTATTCGGGACGCCGTCCAAACCTTCGAGACGCCGTCCAGCAAAGAAGGACGGGACGCCGTCCAAGAATTTGAGACGCCGTCCCATGTTTCTGTCGGGCCAGCTGTGGGATTTCAAGATTTTTAGAGGGGTATGTTGGTCTTTTCACATGGTGGCAGGTTTTAAGCCACAAATGGGCAAAGGTTGAGCTCATTCAACCCTATCTTCACCAACAAAACACTCTCAACCATTTTTAGTGAGAGAGCAAGGGTTTTAGAGAGAGAGAGGTTGATTTGGAGAAGAAGGAGTTGGATTCTCGCAAAAGCTCGGGTTCTAAAGTTGTTCATCTCGCTCCTAGCTACGTTGTGGTGGTATTGGTAAGCTCAAACTCCGAATTTCATTGTTTAGATTTGATATTCAATTTAGGGTTTTGAGCTAGTTTGTTGTAAAACCCTTTTAGATGATGAAATGGGTTTATAGTGACTTGTTATTCTTGTCACTTGGCGGGTTTTGGGTCGGTTGACGATTTAACCTTATTTAGGGTTTGATGGTGAGTTTAATCACTAGGTTTAGTGATTATGGAAGTGTTGGAACACTTTTGGGTGTGTTTGGTTGCCTAATTTTGAAATGGGTCAAATTAGGGTTTTGGTGTCAAAATGGGTATGACACGTGTTTAACACTTGTGATCGGGCTTAATCGGTGTGTTAGGACCATTTTCACTCGTGTTAGTGGATATTGGTTAGTTTGGGCGCGTTTCGTGCTTGAAAGTGCAAATGGGTCGAATTTGCACTAGGTGTCAATTGGGTTGGTTTGTAAGTCAACCCTAATTATGTTGTTGTGTTTGTGATAATGGAATAGGTACTTTCCATTTGGCGCGTTGCGGATTACTTGGAAGCATTCATCAAGACGACAAGGTGAGTGTTAATATCCTATGTGCCTATGTATGTGTAGGATGGGTGCAGGTCGGGTGAAGTGATTCTCGGCTATAGAGCTCACTTCACATATAGGTGGACTTGATGGGCTTTTGTATGAGTCCAATTGGCACAGTTGTGCGTTTTGGTTGATATTGTTGAGATGTGGATGACCCCGATGTGGTGGATTTTATAATCCCATGACCGTGGGTTTTGGTATTGAGAAGTGAATCTCGGGTAGTGCGGATTCATGATGAATCGGGTTGTGCGGTCATCTTATTGATGAGGTAATGAATTTCGGGTTGTGCGAATTTATTAAGGCTCGGGTGGTACGGCCAACCTCGGTTGTTGAATTGGTGGAGGAGTGAATTTCGGGTTGTGCGAATTCACTAAGGCTCGGGTTGTTCGGCCAATGTTCGTATGATTGAGGTTAAGGAGTTAACCTTGTAGTTTGGTTACCCATTTATGTACGCGTATTTACTTATATTGTTGTAACTAATCTTGCGATTTGACTTGGTGGTACGTTAGGTATAACATTGCTTAGTTATGCTTGGATTGCGGTATGTGACTCGTATTTGTGTGTTAGCGATGCGCATTTCATTTTATGCATATATATGTATGTAGTATATTCTCACTCACTAAGCGTTAGCTTACCCTCTCGTTGTTTACATTTTTATAGATTGCATGGATGCGGTGGCTCGGGTAAGCGCGAGGACTAGTGGACTTGCGTAGTTGCTTTAGAAGACTTGCTTTTGGATTTGATTAGGATTGGGTAGCGTGTCCCCAATCCCATGCTCGGTCTATGTTTTGTATAAACTAATGGGTCGAAATAGTCACTTGTGGTATTTTGGGTCGATGTGGGCCCGGTGTCGTAAAACTCGGTTTTTATCGTGAAAAACTCTTAGTTTAAACTATTGTAATATATTGTGAAAGTATTTTGGTTTAAAAGTGTCGGAAAGCGGGTTTTTTCACCCGTGTGTAAAATGAAAAACTGATCAGAATGTTTTAGTACATCTGGACGCCGTCCCAGATGGCTGGACGCCGTCCCAGTCTTAAGAGCTGGACGCCGTCCAAGCTTTTGGACGCCGTCCAGATCAACTGCTCCAGAATTTTTTTTTTTAAGGCACATTTTCGGAAGGTTAACGGGTTGGGTTGTTACAAGTGGTATCAGATCATGGTCTAAGGGATTTAGGTGACTTGAGATAGGTACCTAGACTTAGACTTTTGTGTGTGCTTATTTGTTGTGGGACTTGTAGGATTACGGGTAGGAATGGGTTTAGTTAGTTCCTTGTTTATAGGGTGACTAACGTTTATATTAGTAATGCGGATATTATTAATATGCTATTGTGTTGTGATAATAATTCTCGCGTGTGTTGTATATCGCGTAGAATTTTGCTTGCGTTTGTTATATCATCGAGCGAGGCGGTCGTTGTACTAACGAGTTGAGACGACGTGTGTGCGTAATAAGGACTTGCAAACCTTATTACGGGTGCAAATCGTGTCTAACAAGTGATGTACGAAGAGTGTTTAGCAAGATGGACCGGTGTGGCGTGTGTGGTTTATTACGTTCGTGGACTAATCGCTTTGCATTCCTTAGAATGGCGACGGGAAGTGGGATCGAGACGAACGATTTGGAGTTTAACGCTAGAGTTGCGGCCGCCGTTGCGGAGCAAATGAGTGCGTTTCGAGAAGAAATGGATAGTAAGTATTCCGAACTTCAAAGTAGTGGTGAAATGGAGCGTTATCTTAAGAGCTTCATGAGAACTAAACCCCCGATGTATGATGGGAAACCGGATCCTTTGGTGAGCACAACTTGGATTTCGGATGTTGAAGGGTGTTTTCGTACTATTGATTGCCCTCCCGAGAAAAAGACGAGACTCGCTACTAGTTTGTTACGGGGTAGGGCGAGGGATTGGTTGGGTGGTAACGGGATCAAACATGGTGACTTTTAGTTCGAACATAAAACGTGTTTTAACTTGTATGACACTCAACAACACGATGTAAACAAAAAAATCCATTGTTACCTCGAGTTCTAAACCAAAAAAAACCTAAGCTCATCATCGGTCACACCATCGGCCTAACCATAACAATAAGAAACCAAATTTAAAAAAAAAAAATATATCTAAACTAAATACAAAACATATATTTCAACTCTAATTATTACTCGATAATAATAATAACTAGTTGTGGAGCCCTCGCTTCGTGCCGGGGGCTCCGTTTTGAATGCGAGTTAAAAAAAAGTCTTGATCTATTTTGTAAAAAAGAATTTTTTTTCGACATCTAACATTGAAGGGTTGTTCCTTTTGTGAAAATTGCTTCTTTTAGCGATCGTTTTTTTTGTTTTAAGTTATGTGATCTATTTTGTAAAAAAGAATGTTTTTCGACATCTTTTGGTAGCATTGAAGGGTTGTTCATTTTATGAAAGTTGCCTCTTTTATCGTTGAGGAAGAAAAGAGAGGGAAAAAAAAAGTTAGTTGATTTTTTTGTAAAAAATAATTTTTTTTTCGACATCTTTTGGTAACATTGAAGGGTTGGTTTTTTTATGAAAGTTGCTTCTTTTATCGTTGGGGACCAAAAAAAGAAGAAGGTGAAATGACGAAAATACCCCTGGTTACTATTGATGAAAGTGTTTTGTCTATTAGTATATATAGAAATAGAAATAATAATAATAATAATAATAATAATAATAATAATAATAATATAATAATAATAATAATAATAATAATAATAATAATAATAATAATAATAATAATAATAATAATAATAATAATAAGTCTTGGTCGTGCTTTTGAAGATGCATTGGGTCTGTTTAATAAAACGGTTGGGTTTGATATTTTAGGTAATCAGAGTGAGGTCGCTGCCCCCATACTCATGAAGAAATTGGCAGATGTTTATTTCACAAAGGTTACCGCTTCTGCAGAATCCACTTTTTCATTATCTCCCCGACAATCGGCCTTATGGAAATCGCAGCAGGGTGATCACACATCTGCTTGGCTAAGGTTCATTAACCTTGGTCGGTTGGTTGAGGATTTTCTTTTACTTAACCGTTTTATTATTTCCCCCACCGGTTCAATTTCTTCATCCGGTTCCGATTCTTCTTCCGGTTCCGATTCTTCTTCCGGTTCCGACTCTTCTTCCGATTCCTCTTCGGGAACTTGTGAATCAGCCCACGAATCATTCCAATTTACATTTGACTCTTCATTATTATTAGGTGAGTCAATGGGACTTGTTCTAGAGGTAGACATCTATCACATATTATCAAACGCGTTAAAAGATTAATATATCACATAATATTCACATGTTAAAAATATATAGTTTCCAACAAAATTTGTTAAGCAATCATTTTCAAGTAAACACGGTCGAAGTCCAGACTCACTAATGCATCCTAACAAACTCGATAAGACACACTAATGCAAAATTCTGGTTCTCTAAGACCAACTCTCGGATACCAACTGAAATGTCCCGTTCTTATTGATTAAAAACGTTCCATATTAATTGATTTCGTTGCGAGATTTTGACCTCTATATGAGACGTTTTTCAAAGACTGCATTCATTTTTAAAACAAACCATAACCTTTATTTCATAAATAAAGGTTTAAAAAGCTTTACATAGATTATCAAATAATGATAATCTAAAATATCCTGTTTACACACGACCATTACATAATGGTTTACAATACAAATATGTTACATCGAAATCAGTTTCTTGAATGCAGTTTTTACACAATATCGTACAAACATGGACTCCAAATCTTGTCCTTATTTTAGTATGCAATAGCGGAAGCTCTTAATAATCACCTGAGAATAAACATGCTTAAAACGTCAACAAAAATGTTGGTGAGTTATAGGTTTAACCTATATATATCAAATCATAATAATAGACCACAAGATTTCATATTTCAATACACATCCCATACATAGAGATAAAAATCATTCATATGGTGAACACCTGGTAACCAACATTAACAAGATGCATATTTAAGAATATCCCCATCATTCCGGGACACCCTTCGGATATGATATAAATTTCGAAGTACTAAAGCATCCGGTACTTTGGATGGGGTTTGTTAGGCCCAATAGATCTATCTTTAGGATTCGCGTCAATTAGGGTGTCTGTTCCCTAATTCTTAGATTACCAGACTTAATAAAAAGGGGCATATTCGATTTCGATAATTCAACCATAGAATGTAGTTTCACGTACTTGTGTCTATTTTGTAAATCATTTATAAAACCTGCATGTATTCTCATCCCAAAAATATTAGATTTTAAAAGTGGGACTATAACTCACTTTCACAGATTTTTACTTCGTCGGGAAGTAAGACTTGGCCACTGGTTGATTCACGAACCTATAACAATATATACATATATATCAAAGTATGTTCAAAATATATTTACAACACTTTTAATATATTTTGATGTTTTAAGTTTATTAAGTCAACTGTCCTCGTTAGTAACCTACAACTAGTTGTCCACAGTTAGATGTACAGAAATAAATCGATAAATATTATCTTGAATCAATCCACGACCCAGTGTATACGTATCTCAGTATTGATCACAACTCAAACTATATATATTTTGGAATCAACCTCAACCCTGTATAGCTAACTCCAACATTCACATATAGAGTGTCTATGGTTGTTCCGAAATATATATAGATGTGTCGAAATGATAGGTCGAAACATTGTATACGTGTCTATGGTATCTCAAGATTACATAATATACAATACAAGTTGATTAAGTTATGGTTGGAATAGATTTGTTACCAATTTTCACGTAGCTAAAATGAGAAAAATTATCCAATCTTGTTTTACCCATAACTTCTTCATTTTAAATCCGTTTTGAGTGAATCAAATTGCTATGGTTTCATATTGAACTCTATTTTATGAATCTAAACAGAAAAAGTATAGGTTTATAGTCGGAAAAATAAGTTACAAGTCATTTTTGTAAAGGTAGTCATTTCAGTCGAAAGAACGATGTCTAGATGACCATTTTAGAAAACATACTTCCACTTTGAGTTTAACCATAATTTTTGGATATAGTTTCATGTTCATAATAAAACTCATTTTCTCAGAATAACAACTTTTAAATCAAAGTTTATCATAGTTTTTAATTAACTAACCCAAAACAGCCCGCGGTGTTACTACGACGGCGTAAATCCGGTTTTACGGTGTTTTTCGTGTTTCCAGGTTTTAAATCATTAAGTTAGCATATCATATAGATATAGAACATGTGTTTAGTTGATTTTAAAAGTCAAGTTAGAAGGATTAACTTTTGTTTGCGAACAAGTTTAGAATTAACTAAACTATGTTCTAGTGATTACAAGTTTAAACCTTCGAATAAGATAGCTTTATATGTATGAATCGAATGATGTTATGAACATCATTACTACCTTAAGTTCCTTGGATAAACCTACTGGAAAAGAGAAAAATGGATCTAGCTTCAATGGATCCTTGGATGGCTCGAAGTTCTTGAAGCAGAATCATGACACGAAAACAAGTTCAAGTAAGATCATCACTTGAAATAAGATTGTTATAGTTATAGAAATTGAACCAAAGTTTGAATATGATTATTACCTTGTATTAGAATGATAACCTACTGTAAGAAACAAAGATTTCTTGAGGTTGGATGATCACCTTACAAGATTGGAAGTGAGCTAGCAAACTTGAAAGTATTCTTGATTTTATGAAACTAGAACTTTTGGAATTTATGAAGAACACTTAGAACTTGAAGATAGAACTTAAGAGAGATCAATTAGATGAAGAAAATTGAAGAATGAAAGTGTTTGTAGGTGTTTTTGGTCGTTGGTGTATGGATTAGATATAAAGGATATGTAATTTTGTTTTCATGTAAATAAGTCATGAATGATTACTCATATTTTTGTAATTTTATGAGATATTTCATGCTAGTTGCCAAATGATGGTTCCCACATGTGTTAGGTGACTCACATGGGATGCTAAGAGCTGATCATTGGAGTGTATATACCAATAGTACATACATCTAAAAGCTGTGTATTGTACGAGTACGAATACGGGTGCATACGAGTAGAATTGTTGATGAAACTGAACGAGGATGTAATTGTAAGCATTTTTGTTAAGTAAAAGTATTTTGATAAGTGTATTGAAGTCTTTCAAAAGTGTATAAATACATATTAAAACACTACATGTATATACATTTTAACTGAGTCGTTAAGTCATCGTTAGTCGTTACATGTAAGTGTTGTTTTGAAACCTTTAGGTTAACGATCTTGTTAAATGTTGTTAACCCAATGTTTATAATATCAAATGAGATTTTAAATTATTATATTATCATGATATTATCATGTATGAATATCTCTTAATATGATATATATACATTAAATGTCTTTACAACGATAATCGTTACATATATGTCTCGTTTAAAAATCATTAAGTTAGTAGTCTTGTTTTTACATATGTAGTTCATTGTTAATATACTTAATGATATATTTACTTATCATAGTATCATGTTAACTATATATATATCCATATATATGTCATCATATAGTTTTTACAAGTTTTAACGTTCGTGAATCACCGGTCAACTTGGGTGGTCAATTGTCTATATGAAACATATTTCAATTAATCAAGTCTTAACAAGTTTGATTGCTTAACATGTTGGAAACATTTAATCATGTAAATATCAATCTCAATTAATATATAATAACATGGAAAAGTTCGGGTCACTACAGTACCTACCCGTTAAATAAATTTCGTCCCGAAATTTTAAGCTGTTGAAGGTGTTGACGAATCTTCTGGAAATAGATGCGGGTATTTCTTCTTCATCTGATCTTCACGCTCCCAGGTGAACTCGGGTCCTCTACGAGCATTCCATCGAACCTTAACAATTGGTATCTTGTTTTGCATAAGTCTTTTAACCTCACGATCCATTATTTCGACGGGTTCTTCGATGAATTGAAGTTTTTCGTTGATTTGGATTTCATCTAACGGAATAGTGAGATCTTCTTTAGCAAAACATTTCTTCAAATTCGAGACGTGGAAAGTGTTATGTACAGCCGCGAGTTGTTGAGGTAACTCAAGTCGGTAAGCTACTGGTCCGACACGATCAATAATCTTGAATGGTCCAATATACCTTGGATTTAATTTTCCTCGTTTACCAAATCGAACAACGCCTTTCCAAGGTGCAACTTTAAGCATGACCATCTCTCCAATTTCAAATTCTATATCTTTTCTTTTAATGTCAGCGTAGCTCTTTTGTCGACTTTGGGCGGTTTTCAACCGTTGTTGAATTTGGATGATCTTCTCGGTAGTTTCTTGTATAATCTCCGGACCCGTAATCTGTCTATCCCCCACTTCACTCCAACAAATCGGAGACCTGCACTTTCTACCATAAAGTGCTTCAAACGGCGCCATCTCAATGCTTGAATGGTAGCTGTTGTTGTAGGAAAATTCTGCTAACGGTAGATGTCGATCCCAACTGTTTCCGAAATCAATAACACATGCTCGTAGCATGTCTTCAAGCGTTTGTATCGTCCTTTCACTCTGCCCATCAGTTTGTGGATGATAGGCAGTACTCATGTCTAGACGAGTTCCTAATGCTTGCTGTAATGTCTGCCAGAATCTTGAAATAAATCTACCATCCCTATCAGAGATAATAGAGATTGGTATTCCATGTCTGGAGATGACTTCCTTCAAATACAATCGTGCTAACTTCTCCATCTTGTCATCTTCTCTTATTGGCAGGAAGTGTGCTGATTTGGTGAGACGATCAACTATTACCCAAATAGTATCAAAACCACTTGCAGTCCTTGGCAATTTAGTGATGAAAATCCATGGTAATGTTTTCCCATTTCCATTCCGGGATTTCGGGTTGTTGAAGTAGACCTGATGGTTTCTGATGCTCAGCTTTGACCTTAGAACACGTCAAACATTCTCCTACGTATTTAGCAACATCGGCTTTCATACCCGGCCACCAAAAATGTTTCTTGAGATCCTTGTACATCTTCCCCGTTCCCGGATGTATTGAGTATCTGGTTTTATGAGCTTCTCTGAGTACCATTTCTCTCATATCTCCAAATTTTGGTACCCAAATCCTTTCAGCCCTGTACCGGGTTCCGTCTTCCCGAATATTAAGATGCTTCTCCGATCCTTTGGGTATTTCATCCTTTAAATTTCTCTCTTTTAAAACTCCTTGTTGCGCCTCCTTTATTTGAGTAGTAAGGTTATTATGAATCATTATATTCATAGATTTTACTCGAATGGGTTCTCTGTCCTTCCTGCTCAAGGCATCGGCTACCACATTTGCCTTCCCCGGGTGGTAACGAATCTCAAAGTCGTAATCATTCAATAATTCAATCCACCTACGCTGCCTCATATTCAGTTGTTTCTGATTAAATATGTGTTGAAGACTTTTGTGGTCGGTATATATAATACTTTTGACCCCATATAAGTAGTGCCTCCAAGTCTTTAATGCAAAAACAACCGCGCCTAATTCCAAATCATGCGTCGTATAATTTTGTTCGTGAATCTTCAATTGTCTAGACGCATAAGCAATCACCTTCGTTCGTTGCATTAATACACAACCGAGACCTTGCTTTGATGCGTCACAATAAATCACAAAATCATCATTCCCTTCAGGCAATGACAATATAGGTGTCGTAGTTAGCTTTTTCTTCAATAACTGAAACGCTTTCTCTTGTTCATCATTCCATTCAAATTTCTTCCCTTTATGCGTTAATGCAGTCAAGGGTTTTGCTATTCTGGAAAAGTCTTGGATGAACCTTCTGTAGTAACCAGCTAGTCCTAAAAACTGGCGTATGTGTTTCGGAGTTTTCGGGGTTTCCCACTTTTCAACAGTTTCTATCTTTGCCGGATCCACCTTAATACCTTCTTTGTTCACTATGTGACCGAGGAATTGAACTTCTTCCAACCAAAATGCACACTTTGAAAACTTTGCGTACAATTCTTCCTTCCTCAATACTTCTAACACCTTTCTCAAATGTTCACCGTGTTCTTGGTCATTCTTTGAGTAAATAAGTATGTCATCAATGAAAACAATGACAAACTTGTCAAGGTATGGTCCACACACTCGGTTCATAAGGTCCATGAACACAGCTGGTGCATTAGTTAAACCAAACGGCATGACCATAAACTCGTAATGACCGTAACGTGTTCTGAAAGCAGTCTTTGGAATATCATCTTCTTTCACCCGCATTTGATGATACCCGGAACGTAAGTCAATCTTTGAATAAACAGACGAGCCTTGTAGTTGATCAAATAAGTCGTCGATTCTCGGTAGTGGGTAGCGGTTCTTGATGGTAAGTTTGTTCAACTCTCGGTAGTCGATACACAACCTGAATGTACCATCTTTCTTCTTGACAAACAAAACAGGAGCTCCCCACGGTGATGTGCTTGGTCGAATGAAACCACGCTCTAAAAGTTCTTGTAATTGGCTTTGCAGTTCTTTCATCTCGCTGGGTGCGAGTCTGTAAGGAGCACGAGCTATTGGTGCAGCTCCTGGTACAAGATCTATTTGAAATTCAACGGATCGATGTGGGGGTAATCCCGGTAATTCTTTCGGAAATACATCGGGAAATTCTTTTGCAATGGGAACATCATTGATGCTCTTTTCTTCAGTTTGTACTTTCTCGACGTGTGCTAGAACAGCATAGCAACCTTTTCTTATTAGTTTTTGTGCCTTCAAATTACTAATAAGATGTAGCTTCGTGTTGCCCTTTTCTCCGTACACCATTAAGGGTTTTCCTTTTTCTCGTATAATGCGAATTGCATTTTTGTAACAAACGATCTCTGCTTTCACTTCTTTCAACCAGTCCATACCGATTATCACATCAAAACTCCCTAACTCTACTGGTATCAAATCAATCTTAAATGTTTCGCTAACCAGTTTAATTTCTCGATTCCGACATATATTATCTGCTGAAATTAATTTACCATTTGCTAATTCGAGTAAAAATTTACTATCCAAAGGCGTCAATGGACAACTTAATTTAGCACAAAAATCTCTACTCATATAGCTTCTATCCGCACCCGAATCAAATAAAACGTAAGCAGATTTATTGTCAATAAGAAACGTACCCGTAACAAGCTCCGGGTCTTCCTGTGCCTCTGCCGCATTAATATTGAAAACTCTTTCGCGGCCTTGTCCATTCGTGTTCTCCTGGTTCGGGCAATTTCTAATAATGTGGCCCGGTTTTCCACATTTATAACAAACTACATTGGCATAACTTGCTCCGACACTTCTTGCTCCGCCATTACTCGTTCCGACACCATTTGTTCCTTTCGTTCTGTTAACCCCTGGTCCGTAGACATCACACTTTGCCGCGCTATGACCATTTCTTTTACACTTGTTGCAAAATTTGGTGCAGAACCCCGAGTGATACTTTTCACACCTTTGGCATAGCTGCTTCTGATTGTTGTTGTTGTTGTTGCGGTTATTATTGTTGTTGGGATGATTGTTGTAGTTGCTGTTGTTGTTGTTGTTGTTGTTGGGCCGTTTGTTGTAGTTACGATTGATGTTGCGATTGTTGGGATAATTGTTGCGATTATTGTTGTTGTTGTTGTATTGGTGATTCTTATCACCGTTTTCCTCCCACTTTCTTTTGACTTGCTTCACATTGGCCTCTTCAGCAGTCTGTTCTTTAATTCTTTCTTCAATCTGGTTCACTAGTTTGTGAGCCATTCTACATGCCTGTTGTATGGAGGCGGGCTCGTATGAACTTATATCTTCTTGGATTCTTTCCGGTAATCCTTTCACAAACGCGTCGATCTTCTCTTCCTCATCTTCGAACGCTCCCGGACACAATAGGCACAATTCTGTGAATCGTCTTTCGTATGTGGTAATATCAAATCCTTGGGTTCGTAACCCTCTAAGTTCTGTCTTGAGCTTATTGACCTCGGTTCTGGGACGGTACTTCTCGTTCATCAAGTGCTTGAATGCTGACCACGGTAGTGCGTACGCATCGTCTTGTCCCACTTGCTCTAGATAGGTATTCCACCATGTTAACGCAGAACCTGTGAAGGTATGCGTAGCGTACTTCACTTTGTCCCCTTCAGTACACTTACTTATGGCAAACACCGATTCGACCTTCTCGGTCCACCGTTTCAATCCGATCGGTCCTTCGGTTCCATCAAATTCCAAAGGTTTGCAGGCAGTAAATTCTTTGTAGGTGCATCCTACACGATTTCCTGTACTGCTAGATCCAAGATTATTGTTGGTATGTAACGCAGCCTGTACTGCGGCTATGTTTGAAGCTAGAAAAGTACGGAATTCCTCTTCATTCATATTCACGGTGTGTCGAGTAGTCGGTGCCATTTCCTTTAAAATAGTCAAATGGAACAAGTTAATCATACAGAATATTAAGAGTAGTTAATAGTATTTCGTAGCATAATATGAACTCATTTATAAAAGCTTTTTCTTCATATTAGCGTTTTATAAGTTTAAATTCGGGTAGTACCTACCCGTTAAGTTCATACTTAGTAGCTAATATACAATTCAACTACTACAATTCTATATGAAAAACTGATTGTAATAATATTTCGCGTTCAAACTTTTATACAATATTTTACAAACTTACAATACCGCTTATTTTACATAAAGCATGAAATATAGCACACAATAACTTTGATACAAGATAGGTGTGAAGATAATTCTAGCTAGTACACAAGTCGTTAAGCAAAGGCAATAAAGACACGTAATTCATACGTCCAGAAACAAGTCATGCATTCTGGTTTTACTAGGACTACTTCCCATCCTTGGTCTTGTGGAACATAACCATTATGGCCGTTGATAAGACAGCGTGTTGTAACGTCGTCAAAGGGACGAGGGTTACGTAATGTCCAACAGTCCCGTAACAATCTAAAAACCTCATTTCTTACCTCAATTACCGACTCCGTCACTTGTGGAAACGTTTTGTTTAATAGTTGTAGCCCGATGTTCTTGTTCTCACTTTGGTGAGAAGCGAACATTACTAATCCGTAAGCATAACATGCTTCTTTATGTTGCATGTTAGCCGCTTTTTCTAAATCACGAAGTCCAATATTCGGATATATTGAGTCAAAATAATTTCTTAACCCGTTGCGTAAAATAGCATTTGGGTTCCCTGCAATATATGCGTCAAAGTAAACACATCGTAACTTATGGGTTTCCCAATGTGATATCCCCCATATTTCAAACGAAAGTCTCTTATAAACCAAGACATTCTTGGAACGTTCTTCGAATGTCTTACAAACTGATCTCGCCTTAAATAGTTGTGCCGAAGAATTCTGACCGACTCTAGACAAGATTTCATCAATCATGTCTCCGGGTAGGTCTCTTAAAATATTGGGTTTTCTATCCATTTTGTGTTTTTATACTGTAAAATAGACAAGAGTTAGATTCATAAAAAAATACTTATTAATACAAGCAATTTTTACATATATCATAAAGCATAAGCACACTATATTACATATATTACACCACATGAATACAACTATCTTATTCCGACTCGCTTGTTTCTTCTTCTTCGGTTTTGGTTCGTTTTGCCAAGTTTCTAGGGATATATGATGTTCCCCTAATACGAACCGTAATTTTCCACATTGGTTTAGAAAAACCTGGTGGTTTAGAGGTTCCCGGGTCATTGTTACAACTTAAGGACTTCGGGGGTTGACGATACATATAAAGTTCATCGGGGTTGGAATTAGATTTCTCTATTTTTATGCCCTTTCCCTTATTATTTTCTTTTGCCTTTTTAAATTCAGTTGGGGTAATTTCTATAACATCATCGGAATTCTCGTCGGAATCCGATTCATCGGAGAATTGGTAATCCTCCCAATATTTTGCTTCCTTGGCGGAAACACCATTGACCATAATTAACCTTGGTCGGTTGGTTGAGGATTTTCTTTTACTTAACCGTTTTATTATTTCCCCCACCGGTTCAATTTCTTCATCCGGTTCCGATTCTTCTTCCGGTTCCGATTCTTCTTCCGGTTCCGACTCTTCTTCCGATTCCTCTTCGGGAACTTGTGAATCAGTCCACGAATCATTCCAATTTACATTTGACTCTTCATTATTATTAGGTGAGTCAATGGGACTTGTTCTAGAGGTAGACATCTATCACATAATATCAAACGCGTTAAAAGATTAATATATCACATAATATTCACATGTTAAAAATATATAGTTTCCAACAAAATTTGTTAAGCAATCATTTTCAAGTAAACACGGTCGAAGTCCAGACTCACTAATGCATCCTAACAAACTCGATAAGACACACTAATGCAAAATTCTGGTTCTCTAAGACCAACGCTCGGATACCAACTGAAATGTCCCGTTCTTATTGATTAAAAACGTTCCATATTAATTGATTTCGTTGCGAGATTTTGACCTCTATATGAGACGTTTTTCAAAGACTGCATTCATTTTTAAAACAAACCATAACCTTTATTTCATAAATAAAGGTTTAAAAAGCTTTACGTAGATTATCAAATAATGATAATCTAAAATATCCTGTTTACACACGACCATTACATAATGGTTTACAATACAAATATGTTACATCGAAATCAGTTTCTTGAATGCAGTTTTTACACAATATCGTACAAACATGGACTCCAAATCTTGTCCTTATTTTAGTATGCAACAGCGGAAGCTCTTAATAATCACCTGAGAATAAACATGCTTAAAACGTCAACAAAAATGTTGGTGATTTATAGGTTTAACCTATATATATCAAATCATAATAATAGACCACAAGATTTCATATTTCAATACACATCCCATACATAGAGATAAAAATCATTCATATGGTGAACACCTGGTAACCAACATTAACAAGATGCATATTTAAGAATATCCCCATCATTCCGGGACACCCTTCGGATATGATATAAATTTCGAAGTACTAAAGCATCCGGTACTTTGGATGGGGTTTGTTAGGCCCAATAGATCTATCTTTAGGATTCGCGTCAATTAGGGTGTCTGTTCCCTAATTCTTAGATTACCAGACTTAATAAAAAGGGGCATATTCGATTTCGATAATTCAACCATAGAATGTAGTTTCACGTACTTGTGTCTATTTTGTAAATCATTTATAAAACCTGCATGTATTCTCATCCCAAAAATATTAGATTTTAAAAGTGGGACTATAACTCACTTTCACAGATTTTTACTTCGTCGGGAAGTAAGACTTGGCCACTGGTTGATTCACGAACCTATAACAATATATACATATATATCAAAGTATGTTCAAAATATATTTACAACACTTTTAATATATTTTGATGTTTTAAGTTTATTAAGTCAGCTGTCCTCGTTAGTAACCTACAACTAGTTGTCCACAGTTAGATGTACAGAAATAAATCGATAAATATTATCTTGAATCAATCCACGACCCAGTGTATACGTATCTCAGTATTGATCACAACTCAAACTATATATATTTTGGAATCAACCTCAACCCTGTATAGCTAACTCCAACATTCACATATAGAGTGTCTATGGTTGTTCCGAAATATATATAGATGTGTCGAAATGATAGGTCGAAACATTGTATACGTGTCTATGGTATCTCAAGATTACATAATATACAATATAAGTTGATTAAGTTATGGTTGGAATAGATTTGTTACCAATTTTCACGTAGCTAAAATGAGAAAAATTATCCAATCTTGTTTTACCCATAACTTCTTCATTTTAAATCCGTTTTGAGTGAATCAAATTGCTATGGTTTCATATTGAACTCTATTTTATGAATCTAAACAGAAAAAGTATAGGTTTATAGTCGGAAAAATAAGTTACAAGTCATTTTTGTAAAGGTAGTCATTTCAGTCGAAAGAACGACGTCTAGATGACCATTTTAGAAAACATACTTCCACTTTGAGTTTAACCATAATTTTTGGATATAGTTTCATGTTCATAATAAAACTCATTTTCTCAGAATAACAACTTTTAAATCAAAGTTTATCATAGTTTTTAATTAACTAACCCAAAACAGCCCGCGGTGTTACTACGACGGCGTAAATCCGGTTTTACGGTGTTTTTCGTGTTTCCAGGTTTTAAATCATTAAGTTAGCATATCATATAGATATAGAACATGTGTTTAGTTGATTTTAAAAGTCAAGTTAGAAGGATTAACTTTTGTTTGCGAACAAGTTTAGAATTAACTAAACTATGTTCTAGTGATTACAAGTTTAAACCTTCGAATAAGATAGCTTTATATGTATGAATCGAATGATGTTATGAACATCATTACTACCTTAAGTTCCTTGGATAAACCTACTGGAAAAGAGAAAAATGGATCTAGCTTCAATGGATCCTTGGATGGCTCGAAGTTCTTGAAGCAGAATCATGACACGAAAACAAGTTCAAGTAAGATCATCACTTGAAATAAGATTGTTATAGTTATAGAAATTGAACCAAAGTTTGAATATGATTATTACCTTGTATTAGAATGATAACCTACTGTAAGAAACAAAGATTTCTTGAGGTTGGATGATCACCTTACAAGATTGGAAGTGAGCTAGCAAACTTGAAAGTATTCTTGATTTTATGAAACTAGAACTTTTGGAATTTATGAAGAACACTTAGAACTTGAAGATAGAACTTGAGAGAGATCAATTAGATGAAGAAAATTGAAGAATGAAAGTGTTTGTAGGTGTTTTTGGTCGTTGGTGTATGGATTAGATATAAAGGATATGTAATTTTGTTTTCATGTAAATAAGTCATGAATGATTACTCATATTTTTGTAATTTTATGAGATATTTCATGCTAGTTGCCAAATGATGGTTCCCACATGTGTTAGGTGACTCACATGGGCTGCTAAGAGCTGATCATTGGAGTGTATATACCAATAGTACATACATCTAAAAGCTGTGTATTGTACGAGTACGAATACGGGTGCATACGAGTAGAATTGTTGATGAAACTGAACGAGGATGTAATTGTAAGCATTTTTGTTAAGTAAAAGTATTTTGATAAGTGTATTGAAGTCTTTCAAAAGTGTATAAATACATATTAAAACACTACATGTATATACATTTTAACTGAGTCGTTAAGTCATCGTTAGTCATTACATGTAAGTGTTGTTTTGAAACCTTTAGGTTAACGATCTTGTTAAATGTTGTTAACCCAATGTTTATAATATCAAATGAGATTTTAAATTATTATATTATCATGATATTATCATGTATGAATATCTCTTAATATGATATATATACATTAAATGTCTTTACAACGATAATCGTTACATATATGTCTCGTTTAAAAATCATTAAGTTAGTAGTCTTGTTTTTACATATGTAGTTCATTGTTAATATACTTAATGATATATTTACTTATCATAGTATCATGTTAACTATATATATATCCATATATATATGTCATCATATAGTTTTTACAAGTTTTAACGTTCGTGAATCACCGGTCAACTTGGGTGGTCAATTGTCTATATGAAACATATTTCAATTAATCAAGTCTTAACAAGTTTGATTGCTTAACATGTTGGAAACATTTAATCATGTAAATATCAATCTCAATTAATATATAATAACATGGAAAAGTTCGGGTCACTACATATTAAGCATCGACATAATGTTGTTCGGGATTTCCTTGTTGATGTTTGTTATCGATCTGGGATTTCAGCGAGAAAGGAGGTTGACATTGGGTTGTCTGGAGGGAACGACAGGGCCCTCAGACCTGCAGATGTGTTACTTTATTCCTGGGATTGTGGTCGCGATGTTTGTGTTGACTTGACAGTGTCTTCTCCTTTGACACAGTCTGGGCTTTCTGACTTTGTCCCTGGACGTGCGGTGGTTGATGCGGCTCGTCGGAAGCGGGTCAAGTACGAATCTAGCTGTCAGGCGATTGGTTATGGTTTCATTCCTTTCTCATTTTCTTCCCTTGGGGAATTAGAAAAGGATGCTGTTTCTTTACTAAGGCGGGTTCAGAAGAGTTCGATGGCGCAAGATATTGGTGCCGGTGCTGCTGCTCATATTTTTACTAGGATAAGTTTTGCTATTGCTAGAGGTGTGGGGCCCAGATTGTCTCTAGGCTTCCCACTAATTTTTTTTGTAAGTTTTAATACTTTTAAGTTAATAATAATAATAATAATAATAATAATAATAATAATAATAATAATAATAATAATAATAATAATAATAATAATAATAATAAATAAATAAATAAATAAATAAATAAATAAATAAATAAATATATGAAGAGATGAGTTTAAAATCGAATTGGTTGAAGAGATGAGGATGAATCGACTGGCGAGGAGATGGAAGAGCTCCGATTCCGACGACAATTTATCCCTTCCTACCATCTCCGATTTTCAACCTCTCGACATCCAAGGTTTTTTTTTTTCCTTTTCTTAATCACACCTTAATTTCCAAAATTAGGGTTCATTCATTCCTTCCTTCCTTCCTTCCTTAATTGTATTTATAAATATAAATTTATTTATATTTGTATTGCAGCAGAACAGGAGGAGCTGGTTAGATCACTTGAAACATCTCAAGCTCAACAATCTCTTTTTTGGAGGGTCTGTACCTTTGCAGTTTACTCTTTTTTTACATATATATACATACACACACACACACACATTTATATATTTATACATATAATCATATAGACTTGGCGTCAATAATAAAAAAAAAAAAAAAAAAAACTTTAAAATTCGCTATTTACCGATTGTAAAGTACTATTGATGGGCTAATTCCCATGAAATGTATTCCACTTATCCCACACCATATTTGCTTTGCATTTGCTTGAATGCTGATTCAAAGCAATTGAAATTTGAATTCTAAAAAAGTTATACTATATGGTTTCTGTGTTATAACAATAATATGTAAAAATATATTTCTATTTGGTTTTTGTGGTTTTCTTGTAGCGTGTATTTTCGGGATTGCTTTGTTGCTTCGTAGCGTTTCTCATTTTCTCAATTCATGGACAAACAACTATGCCATGGGAGTTGGTAAGTTAGATGATCAAACATCAAACATGTATCATATGTTAGTCTGTTTAGTTAATTATGTGGCCATTTAAATCACTTATAAAGACATTTAAACTTATGAAACATCATTCAAACATTTATCTGTGTGTATATGTTGCTTTGGACAGCGTTATCATGCATACTTCATGGATGTGATTGATTCATGGATTGTGATTGCAGCAGGTTAGATTGCTCGCTCCAACTTATATATTTTCCGTCTTTTGTTTTGTCATCTGTGATGACATTGTGATCTCGTACAGTCGTACTTAATGGATTTTCTCTTTAGTCATTACCCTATATTGCTTCTAATATTATCTGAAATGTCTTATGGGTTAATCTTGATCATTAACTGATTCGATAGCTCACTGCTAAAAGAGATGTTATGTAGAAAATTAAATTATTTGATAAACATACTTATGTGATAGTGTCTCGTCATTTCTTAATAATTACAAAAATTACAATTGCTTGCATAATTCATTACACACTTCCTTTTTCCTTACCATTGGTAAGTTCTTCTTTCCATAACTATTTACGAGTTTTGTGTAGAGGTGACAGTTACAACCACTTGGTTAGTATGGGTTATAATTAATTTCAAACGGGTCAAATGGAATATGTTACTATTTTTAAATGCATGCAACCTTCTACTATTGTTTATCCTTTTTTTTTTTTTTTTTAATTGCTGTTTTATAATAAAATGCACGTAATCAACCTTCTACTTTTCTTTGATATTTAACACCTTTGATTTGGGTAATCTTTTTGAAATGGACAATACTGTATGCCGGTAACCTGAACTTGACTGGACACTTTTTTACCTTGCTTGAAATAGCTTGTTTCTTCTACCCAAACTTGCTCTTTGACCCGTTACCCAAACTACCCAACTTCCCTGTCTAGCTTCATCATAAGGGAAGTTGAGCATAGTATGAGAATAGGCTTTAATGGTTCATACTGTGAACAGAGAAGAACGATTTCTACATGTGATGGCTCTAAACTTTGCCACTTAAGTCACTGAATCTAATAAACCATTATAGTAGTTAAGTGGAATTAAAGGAGCCATAGAGAGGTTGTTGTTTTGCTTGTTCTATCCGAATCTTACATATTTTTGTCCTCTGTAATCACAATAAGTTGTTTCCCAAACTGTAACCACTATATTTATTTATATTACTTTATAATTCGGTGATCAAAATCTTATCATCCATTGTTTGACAGACTGGGTAGCGGTTTTAGTTTGTTCAATGGCCATTGCTGGCCTGCTTCATGGCTCACGATCTCGTAGACAATGGCTCTGGCTCTCTTGCTGTGTTGGTGTTTTGCTAGCGGCTTTCTGGTTATATAATATGTTCAAGTACGATACGATTGTCTTGCACAATAAGTTACTTCCCCGAGAGATTGTTAATTTTCATACCATTAAAATTACAAAAACACTATATTAAGTTGGGATAACAGGTTGGTTAAATAACAGATCAAAACAGTTAGCAAACCTAAACACTTGTTTTGTCACATACTTAGATGGGTTTTTTCACTACTAGTGGAAATTTGAACCTGAGACCTGTTGTGAGGATATCAGGTTCCCAACCACTAGGCTATCTTGGGATGGTTAACCTACTTAGAGTGTGAAGAGTAAAAGTAATACAGTAATATTTTAAATCAATTATACAGGATTTTTTTTTTCTCTTGCATAAAGTGATTTAGGAGGTTTTATACTTGATTAATTACACTTGGGAGACCTACCTCTATTTGAGGGGGATAATATGTACGCGGGGATGGATACACCCATGCAGTGTTACTGTTCTAAATATGTACACTTTGGGAGACTTGAAACGGTCGACCAATTTGAACCATTTCCATCTTAGCTACTGTATATCTTTCATCTTTGACCCGTTTGATATAATGTAACCAAAATTTGACTCATATACTCATGTATAGCGTAAGGTTGTTCCCTTATATATATACACATATATATATATATATATATATATATATATATATATATATATATATATAAGAGAGAGAGAGAGAGAGATTAGAAACTAAAATGTTGTTCTGGCTTGTAGGTTGTCCAAGTTTCGGTGGGATGTAATTTGGCTCCCTTTTGGTCCCTTAAGGTACTAATTTACCCTTATATAGATCTCAACTCTTATTTTCCGTGTGTTTTGTTTGTTTTAAACCCTATATTGTGCATGGAATTATTAAAATTTATTATACTTATGATCATTGTAGTGGAGCTGGATTTTGTCTGTATGTGGATAGTCTTATGAATGAATCATCCGAGGAAGTTAAAAAACTCAGAAACTACATGTACGCTTATAAGGCCCGTTGACTAAGACTACGATATGCAAACGAGAACTATTACATCAGTGCAAGGTAGACGACCAAGATTGATAAATCTGTTTGATCGAAAACACCGTGCCATGACAAGTTGTGAAGATTCTTAATTCTTAAACATGTTTGCAAGACATTTTTTGTGAATTTGATGGAGATGAAGGATGAGATTTTGTTTCATGGAACTTGCATTATATATATTTATTTACTAAACATAGTTTTTTTCACCCATAATCACTTTGAATGACACCACTCACCAAACAGGAACATATCTAACAATAAAACATAGTCTTAGATCTAACATTTCATCTAATAACAAAAGATATTAAGTTTAGATTGATAAATACAAGATTATCATTTAAGACTAGTCTAGGGATGACAATGGATACCCGATCCAGTGGATATTCATCCGATCCACCCGATTATTCGTGGATATGGACGATCTAAATGGATATGGATGTGGATGAAAAAATTTCATCCATGGATGAACCCGCTTTCACCCGAAATAACTAAATATATAAATTTATCACTCAAATTACTATCATTTATGTATTGATATTTCATTAAATATATTCATATTCATCTTTCTTTATATTTTCTCTAAAAATATAACTTTCTTCTTATATTTTGTTTTGTTTAAATAATCAAATGTATTTATCGTATTTTGGTGGTTCAAATGTGATTCAATGTAACTAAAAGTAAGCAACTTACATGTCGATATCTTTACACGTTTAATAGGTTATCTATTGAATATTTGTTATATAGATTAGTAAAATGTGACTTTCGGTCGCATAAACTATTAAAAATATTACTTTTGATCGTATATAGTGAACCACCGCTTATAATTTTTAAAAATAAAATAAATTTAAACGGATATGGATAATTATCCATTAACCCGCTTCACCCGACGGATATGGATATAGATGGATGAAAAGTAAAAAAAAATAAATGGATATGGATACGGCCTCACTCGATTCATATCCGATCCATTGTCATCCCTATTTAAGAGTCTTCCAAGCTTTGGTTAAATGTTCGATGCACATGTCATACGAATACAGTTATTTAGGTATGGATCGAGTTGTATAACGTAAATTATTGATTGATTTATGATGACTCGCTATTATTATATTGTTATTTCATTGCACTCAGATTCGAACATGGGCAATAATATTATTGCTGGAGGAACATCAAAAACGGATCAGAAGTTGGGACTTGCAAGTGTTACTTATTAACGGTAAAATACCAAAATGATAAATGAAGAAAACAAGGGTACAATAGTAATTTTACATACTTTGCTTCTTTGTTAACACTTCTTGGATTCATTATCTGCCCAAGAAATAAGACGACTTCTTCAGTACAATGCTTCACCCCACTCACTCCAACCTGCAAATACACACACTCATCTTCCTTACACACACTTCAACAAATTTTGTTTTTGTTTTCTTCAACAACAAAGTTTTGCCCATTAAATTACCTTCCACTTGGATTTCTTCATTTCTCACTCTAAAGGTATGATTTTTATAGATCTAAATCTCTTATTTGATTCAAGTTTTTGTTATACAAAAAAGTACTTACTCTAGTAATAATACTAGTACTTGAGATCCTTTAGAACAATGGAACCATTCACCACCACAACCGCCATCAATTGCATCCTAATCCTACTCCTCATCCACTCAGCCACCGCCGTGACCGTCGCACCACCACCCACCGCCACCAGCCCAACCTCATCTCCACCATCATCATCATCATCATCATCATCATCGTCATCTCCAACCACCCCACTAGACCCAAAACAAATAACAGCCCTCCAATCTCTTTACATCCCAACCACAACCCATAACCCCTGTACCCAACCCTCATTCCACAACGCCACCGTGTGTGACACCGCCACCCCATTCCGCCACGTCATCAACCTCCGGCTAACCAACTGTTCCTCCGACCTCACCCTCTCCACCGGAACCTTATCCTCACTATCAACCCTCACTTCACTCTCCTTCATAAACTGTCATGTTCCCATTGTTCATTTCCCTTCTTCACTCTCAACAAATCTCAGATCTTTCACTTCAATCAACTCGCTTAACCGCCTCACCGGCGTTTTTCTTAGTCGATTTCGCAACCTTACGCAACTCCAAATCATCGGTGACACTATCCGTACATCCGGGATACATATCATTACATCTAACATCAAGTCTTTAAATAGTTTAACACTTTCGAATGCTAATATCTCCGGGCTACTCCCGAGACACTGGAACAGCGATGATGACCCGAAACTGATGAAACAAATCGATTTATCCCAAAATAGGCTAAACGGAACGATACCCACATCGCTCACACTTTTGGAAAATCTTGAATTGTTGAATCTGTCTTCAAATCAATTAAGTGGAGAGATACCCGTTTCGTTTGGTGACTTGGCGTCACTTACTAATGTGTCTTTAGCATCAAACGCGTTGTCTGGGTCGATACCTGGGTCTTTATCAAGTATGTCAAGATTAGTACATTTGGATCTGAGTTCTAATTCGTTAAACGGGTCAATCCCTCGATCTATATCTGAAATGAAGGGGTTGAAGTATTTGAATCTCGAGAAGAACAATTTCCATGGTGTAATGCCGTTTAATGCTTCTTTTATCAAGAGATTGACGGTGTTCAAGATTAGTGGGAATGATAACTTATGCTATAATCACTCTTCTATATCGAAAAAAGTGAAGCTTGGAATTGCACCTTGTGATAAACATGGACTGCCTATTGTGACTGCACCTGTGGCTGATGGACCGTCGTCGGCTGGTGATTTGAGCAGCGATGATTACAGTGATGACGGTGGTGATGATGGGAAGAAGAAAAATGGTGATCATGGGCCAAATAAGGTTGTAGTTGGTGTTGCAATAACGCTTGCTGTTGCGATTGTTTTGATTATTTTCTTGGTTATGTTGTCTAAATGTTGTGGGGGTAGATGTTGTTGTTGTTAATTACACTATTAGACTATTCTTTTAGTAGGATTATTTAAATTAAATTGGTTTATTTTTGTAATTTTATTGACTCGGATTTGCTGAAAATTTGGTGGAGTAACATTATTGTCTTTCTTTTGCAATTGCTGCATTTTTAGCTAGTAGTATAACATTTGGGCGTATTAACGATACAGCATGCCGTTTCGAATAGTTACAGAAATAGTAAAATACACAAGTTAAAGGGTCTATTAATGTCGGCTTCGATCAGCTGGATGTTTGCTTTTAGCTGGTATGAGTTTTCAAATGGCTGTAACCAGCTGGGTATTGGACCAAGTTGCCTGCAAATGGCTGGAACCAGCTGGATGTTGCTTTTAGTTGCAAATAATTGTGATTTATTGTTGTTATAACATTACGGAGTATAATGTAACCATTGCAGCATAGTTCAACCGGTACCCGTCACCTTTGAAGTTGCGTGCTCCACGTGAGGAAGCCTATGAGAAAAATAGTGAATGTTGGATTCACAGACATCCGACTCTTGCGAGAATTTTTGGTGGGTCCCTGCCAGTCTACACACGTGAGAGAACATTTTAATGTTTTGAGAGCACATGAAACTATAAAACACAAATGATAATACAATCTAATTTTCGAAATATGATAGTCAAGTATAAATTTCTTCCATCTATTGCAAAATACCAAAGGTTCTGAATTCCCAAAAGGTGAACTTAAAGAGTCTGTAATCACTACAATCGTAACAAAGGTACTAAAGATTAAAGCCAAACTCAAAAAAGCATTCTCAATTTCATATTTCAGGAAAACATAATCTGATGAACTAATCCTCATCATCGATGATTTTGGTTCCAAGACCCTTCAATCCATCAGCTGGGATCTCTGCAACAGTGACAAGAGAGTAAAGTTCTTCCTTAGCATCTTCATCATCGTTTCTCTTGCGAGCAATTCGAACTCTGACTCTTCTTGGAACACTTCTGATTCCACGGCTCCATATTTGCTTGTTTAGCTTGACATCCACTCTCACGTCTGTTGTTCCCATGGCTTTTTGTGCAAACTTCCTGATCTCCTTGATGGCTTTTGGAGCCTTCTTCTTGAAGGTGCTGGTAGAACACAACACTCAAATTAGAAATCAAGCAACTTGCAGATCTCTAAAAGCATAATTAATTAATAGCAGAGCTAAAGTTACAAATTTATAACTATTTATATTACAAAGATTAGTCTCTTTATCCTAATTGTCTATAGGTCTGAAAGAGTCAAACGCCATAATTGACTGTGCATGCAAATGACGTCTTAAGTCATCTTATTTAGAAAGATTTGACTGTTATGTTTTCATAAAGAAGAGTAACAGTAACATATATTAAATAAACATGTCTAATTGTCTAACTCAGCCTAGCATAAACAAGCCAATTTTGATGGTCAACAGCAACAATGCAATACTTGAACAAAAAGTATACGGAAGTATATATATATATATATATATATATATATATATATATATATATATATATATATATATATATATATATATATATATATAAGATACAATAAAAATGAACATGTCTCTTTACAAACCAAGAGTTTCAGCTTAGAAACAAAAAACACTATGAGGCATTTCCAGAAAATACAGACAATACAATTATAAAAACTGGATTAAATTAGGTTACATTTATTTGCAACAGAACAAATTACATAATTAAATAAAAAAAACATTGGCCAAACAATAAGCATCACTCAAGCAAGCAATACCCTTACAGGTTTACAATATCCAATATTGCTTTGTAAGAGATAAGATGATCATTATAATAGGAAAAAAATCAATGATAATAAACATGTGAGTAGATACAGATATAAGTATAGATACCATCCATGAAGGCGTTTGTGAAGATTGATGGTGTACTCTCTAGTCACCACTTCTTCCTTTCTTCCCTTAGCCTTCTCAACCATTATTTGTCCGCTGTCGATTAAACCACTTACCTGCAAATGAAATTACGCCAAAGTTAACGATTTCTGATAAAAATTTAGTCGCAGAACGGTCTTAATTGAATTTATAAAACATTGATTAATCGATCTATACATAGACATTATGTGATAGAGAGTGAGAGATGAACCTAGGGTTATGGATATCAGTAAGCAGAGGATGAAGGGAGGAGGCGCTCAAAGTAAAGTGAATAAAACAGAAGAAATATATACAAAACCCTAATCGGTTAAACGTTTTGTGTGTTACTGGGGCTTCCATATTTTTCTGGGCCTTGAGACGATGTGTTTTAAGCCCAAGCAAAAAAAAAAAAAAAAAAAAAAAAAAAAAAAAAAAAAAAAAAAGGCTATTAGGCTTGGGTCTGATTTCCTTAACCACTTTAAATGACAACTTTATTCAAAGAATTAGGAAGATATATTGTATGATGGGTATCCGACTATTTGGGCAGCGATCTTCGATCCTAATGTATATGAGCAAATTAAATAGGTGAGGGCTATATGGGAGAGGCTTATTGTTGTCTGAGCCTCATTCATGTTGATGTGCTTGTACTCAAGTAAGCACCACAAGACTGTGATTTCAGTGGCAGTCATGTTGTCATCGTTAAGTGATCGTCCTAGCATGTTGCTCCGAATGATGGATGGAATAAGTCAAAGTGTTGGAGCTATTATTTGGTCATGAAGAACTTTCCGAGGTATAACCTTCGCCACGACATTAGTGGCTTAGCTCATCGCGCTTACGCTGACGAATGCCTCTTTTCTCTTCTCTGAAGTCTACAACAAACTACCACCACACTACACGTATAGACGCGAACCCCCCTCGTTACCGTACGTCTGAACAAATCGAAGAATCTGATGGATCGAACTCATCCTTGGCTCTTTTTACGGAGAGAACTAAAGATCTTATTTATCATTTATCAATTCTTGACAATGAATTTCGTCAGGAAGTACGTTGATTACTCGTTAAGTAGTGGAAAAGACAGTCCCCATAGACGGAACACTAAGGGCTCTATCCAATACCTCTAGTGTTCAATGGTAAGTATTTTCGAATAATTTAAAGATTACAGTGGTATTATCATTAAGCCTAAAATTGGCATAAAATTGTTGTATGAATAAGGGGTAAATGTCTCCATAAATTATTAGGAAAGAGTAACACCTTATTCCAATGAATTTCGTTTCTATGGTTTTGTTAAAGAAAGTTTAGTGAAGAAAAATGTTGTTAATGAATCAGAAATATGGGTATTTGGACGATTTGATTGGTGGAGTCATTAAAGTTCCATTTAATGTTAACCAGTTGGTAGCTGAAAATCCTTTTTATCGAGTACAACACTTACCACGCATAAACGATAAACCAACACGCACAATGCGTGTTACTTTGTGTGTTACGCGTATTACACCAGAAATAGCATGTGTCGCTGAAAACCTCGTTAACACGCATCACCCATGAATTTTGCACGCATCAAATATGGTGCATGATGCGTGGTCAAAGTGTTTTTTTGCAATTACTGTAATTTGAGAGCATGTTGTTAAACACTTTCGAATGAGATCATTTTGACTAATTTCCCTTCTTTTCATGTGTAAACGAGGAGTGTGTTTAACGAAAGACTCATATTTTAATTTTAATTTCAGAATATTAACGATATTTTCTAACTACTGGATCTTGTGAAGCCCGTAAACTACAAAAGATGTTCACAACATGATAAACACAGTTGTAAAACATTCACTTGTTAAACAGAAATAAATCAAAATGGACAAGCTCCCTGAAGCGTTAATCCTCGAAATACTGAGTCGACTCGACGACTCACCTGACGTGGCTCGCTGTCGACTCACTTGTAAAACATTCAACAACCTATCTTCACACCTTCGATTCATCAATCTTCAATGTTCATTAATCAGGTACATCAAATCAAGATCTAGGGTTTCAAATTCATCACAGGTTATTACACCTTTCAAGTCAATTTTCCTCAATCTGATATCCAATTTGAGTATCATTGAATCGGTGTGCCTTGGAACTGATAAACCGCTTCGAGATGTGTCGTTTGATGATGTCGAGGATGAAGCTGATGATTTATATTTAACTGATGCTGATTTTGTGATCAAGTGGTTGCCTAGGGTTTCTGCAAAGTTGAAATCGCTTTCAATATCAGATTTTTGGGTTCAGGCGTGTTGGCGTCGATCGAATTTGTTTTCGTTGGTTTCTTCGTATTGTAAGTTTGTCATTTGAGCAACAATTATTCTGAGCTGAAATTAGCTTAAGCTATAAGATGAAATATTGAAATTGAGTGAATAGGTTTTAAAACTTAGGTCCCGTTTGGCTCACGCAATTCAATGAGATTCCGGCGGAATTGGAATTGAATTTAAACATGAGTCGTGTCTAAATTCAATTCCAATTCCGACATAATCCCATTGGAATCTGTGAGCCAAACGGGTTAGGTTGCAGGCTATAACCTGATATTGATCCCCTATGGTATAGTAATTGTAAAAATGTTACCACTTTGTGCTGTCATTTGTAATTTGATTTAACTTGCTTGTTATAATTGGGTCTTCAATACTGTTTTCATTGATGCAGGTCATAATCTTGTTGAATTAGAGGTGAAGAATGCATGGCTGTCGGTGGATAATTTGAATCCTATGCTGATGCTAACAAGTTTGACACTTGAATTTGTAAGATTAGACGATGAAGATCTAAATGAGTTGAATAAGTGTTTCCCTAATCTTCAAGTTCTTAATTTAAGAGGTGTTGGAGGATTCAAACAGCCTAAGATACATCTTCTATATTTGAAAACCTGTCATTGGGCTGTATCTAACGCTCCGTTATCTTTGACTGTAATCACACCTAACTTGGTTACGCTCAGACTTGAATGCGTAAAGCCCACTGCACTTTATGTTGAAGCTCCTCTGTTATCTCACTTCCATTTTGCCCTTGATCATGCTGATAAATTTGCTGTAAAAAAGTTTGAGAATTTAAAAACTCTTTGGCTTGAGTCCTTATATATTGGCTCCTTAATTTTGAAGTTCCCGGTTACAACTTCAGTTGAAAATCTAACAGTTGATTCACGAAATTGGGCAAGAGGAGCTGTTGGATACTCCAAATTCACACTTGAAGCGGTGTTTAATGTATTTCCTAACTTGAAGACTCTGTGCATTAAATCAAGTGTGTGGTCAGAGTTAGAGGAGTGTTACAACCCGTTAGGTTGTGAGACGTGGGATGGGAGGAAAGGATTTAAGTCACTTAGTGCATATTTGTTGCTAGTTGACCCGTCATTGACTTTTTCATCTGTAAGTTGTGTGTTGGACCAATGTATTGGGTTGTCGGAGGTCTCGTTTTTGATCCACCGTGATGTTGTTGGTAATGTATCCAAGAGTTTCATTTCGAGGTGCATGTCTCGTTGGCCCGGATTAAAGTGGAGGTGGGGCATGTGGAAAGAAGGCATCGAAGATACTTGGATAACGGATGTTATTTCTAATTAAACGCCGCAAACCATTTTTATTGAGGTAGTAAGATTGATCATATCTAAAGTGCTACGAGTGTTTCAGAACTGGTGAGTTTTGAAAATCTAAAGGGGTACGGTAGTTCACTGAGGCGGCTGGAAGCTGTGGATGGTGTGTGTGTATATTAGTTGACATCCTAGTAAATATAAGTATTGTATGTGGTAATAAGTTTATCTTAAACTTTCATGGATTTTGCATCATATGTTGTAATGTACCTGTCAGAATTTGCATATATATGGCGAAAAAGCAAAGTATACTAGTAAGTAAGACTATATAGAAGTTTATTCTTATGCTATTCGAATTCATATTATATGGTTCCATTGTGTGTGTGTTTTTCCGTAATTGTTATGGGAGTGTTTGCCCATACATATCGATGATCATTGCTACTACCGAAACCTACTGCTTATGTCGTATACTCTTATGACAAGTATCTAGAGATAACAAACACAAACAGTTACTTTATATATAAAGAGAGAACAAAATTTCAGGCTAATGATGAATCAAATAAATTTAAGCAATTCGCGAATAGTTAGCGTCAAACAAACATCAAAGAAACTATGATGAATCAAATAAATTTAGGTAAATCATAAATGCACCTGTCCGATCGCGAGGTTTACCACTTATAACAATTCGTATAAATTATCATCTCCTCCGGAAAAAAATATTATACAAATCAAATATGCACAAGATATCATGTGTTTATAGCAAAATACTTCACAAACGATTTATGCATTTCCAGAACTTGATATATATATAAAAAAAAAACTCTCCCCATAATGTACATTAAAATTTGTAGGTACTCATTTATGATCCGATCGTAAAGCCTGCATACGAGCAGCTAGGGACTCAAAATCTGGAAGCTTTGGATGAACATGACTTGGTTTCTTCACATTATTATTTTCAGCAACTGAAGCTTTGGAAGTAACATCTGTTGTTTTCGATTCTTCATTTTTACCTGATTGCACAATCCTTTTAGGAGGAGACTTGGGTTGATCTTCAGATAGCTTTGGCACATGCATTTTTCCAAAAGATTCTTGCTTTGAATGGACTTTGTGGGGTCGAGGTTCAGCACGCCTGCTGAATTTTGAATACGCTGAAGTGCTACTAGTTTCTGAAGATTCGAGATTAATGTCGGGATTTTTCTCAAACTTTGGAGGCTCTGTTGGAGATTGTTTGGAAATGAAAGTTTTGGCCTTGGGTTCAATCTGACCTTTTGTCCTACGAGATACACCCGAAACCAAAGGAGTTTTACCGGTGGACAAACGTGTTGGTATTTCTTCTTCGGAATCACTATCGAAAAAGGTAGCAGGAGGTGCAAACAGTGATTTAGGTTTCGACAATTTTCGTGAAAACTTATCACTGTAATCATCTGAGTCAGATTCGGAACTTGACATTGAGAGGCTTGGTTTTTTCTTGTCCAATTTGCTCTCTCTCGAATTGAAAGAACTCTGTTTAGATGTTGGGTCAACTTTTAGGGGACTTTCTTCAACCGAATTCTTAGATGAAGTTGATGATGCAGTCTGCAAGTAAGGTGGGTACTTTACACCAGCATTGTTTCGATGGCCACCTTTTAAAGTTCCAAACTTTATATCATTTCCGGTATCTAACTCATCAGATTGTTTTAAGTAGTCGCTATTTTCCTTGGTGTTATAAAAGGATGAAGCTTTTTTGACCATATGAGACTTTCTTATCTCATGTTCACTTTCATTATCAATATCGATCAAATCATTCAACTCAATTCGAGCTTTTCTAGAATTATCATTAGGTAACTGTTCTACAATTCGAGCTGGTTCTTGATGAATAGAGAAGACATCCATTTTACGTGGAGAAGGAAACTTCTTCACCATCTCACTTTCATTCTCAATCAAATCAGTCAACTCAATTCGAGATCTTATAGAATTCTCTTTCAGTGATGGTTCTACATATGCTGGATCTTGATCATGCTTACGTGGAGATATGAACTTCTCGGTCCCACTAAAACCCGACTTTTCCACCTCACTTTCATTTTCAGAATCTCGATCATCGAAAAGATCCGCAGATTTTGCAAAATTCTTTTTGGGGGTTGAAATGTTTATAGTTTCTAGTGGACGAATATCTTCCCTACCTGGAGATGGAAAAAATAACTTAGCGTCTTCTTCATCATAGTCAAATCCCGTATCAAACCTAGGATGATTATCAGCATCAGAGTCCGAATCAGTTTCATCATCTCTATGAGCATTACCGTAAGAACTTATGTTTGTAGTTTCTGTAAAAAGCTTTTGTTGGTCAATGGCAGTTCTTTGACCGGTACTGGAATGTGAACGAGATGGAGTAGCCGGAGGTAGCCTTCTGATTACATCTTTTTCGTGATGATCGTTGTTTGAAGATTTGAAAGAACGTTCAATTTTACCACTATTTAACCGTCCTACAGACTCATTCTTTGAACTCGTTTCAGAATAATAATAAAAACCCTGATCTTCATGCGGATCATGGTACTCATCTGCGCGCTGGAAATTATTTCGTGAACGCTCGTTAACTGAATCATTTTGGGATCTCGAACTGCTTGATTTTTTGGTAACTTTTAGTGGAGTATTGTTACTTGAACCTACTTGTTGATTATTTATCTTCGGGTTTTGATCATTGAAGGAGGTATTATACGAGTCTTTGAAGTGACGTTGACCAGAAAATTCTGAAAGTTGAGGCTTTTCATCTCTAATATGTGAGTTTTGTGATTCAGATGAATACTGTCTTGAAAGTTGTGCAGCTGCTCTAGCAGCATAACTAGCACGTTCTGCTGACTCAGCGGCTGCTTGTGCTGCTGATGTGGCATCCTTAAATTCCATATTCCATGAATCCTTCTCGTTCGTATGGAATGATTGCCTCATGTTCATGGGCAATCCTGGATATAGTAATATAATGTTCCTTAATCTCAAATGCTCGATAACAATGTGACATATAAAATGAGTTAACAGACAATATTTTTATACCTGAAGGCCTCATATCATCATGATTACTAGAAGCGGATGACGTCTTAATACCACTGGTAATTGGAGAAGATGTATTCTGAGAATCTAAGGTAAATCTTTTATTCTGCTGAGAGAAGTCGATCGGTACATTCGGATTTACATCATGGTTGTGCACATTGTAGACATTTGAAGTTTGAATTTCAGGTGGATCAACATTTATCGTGCTTAGTTTCTCAAAATTTGTGGGTCCATTCTGCCCAAATTACTCTAGTTAGTCTTAAAAAAGATTCAAGTTTAAACAATTTCTTAATTTTATTACCAATCTATAAAACAAGGAATAAAATTTTCATCTCACCAACAAGTCATTTGGAGGCTTAGATTCTGTTTCTTCAACTGAAGTTGGATCCCAACTGATGTTGTGTTCTTTCGCTATAGTAGTTAGAGTTTTCATTTTTGTCTGCACATCTGGTGCAACTGCAGATAACTTCTCAACCAACTAAACATGGGAACATTACAATTACAATAAGAATCAAGTATCAAATATTTAGCCAAAAAGAACATGTAATATTCATAATTCAATATTAATATTGATATCGTAATATTATGAATAAACATAACATACCATGCGGTTGACACCACAGTCAGGACGCAGTTCAAGAGCTGCAGTAACAAACTCTGTTCCATATTTCGCTTTAAAATTTTTCCGAACATCTGCCAGCTCAGTTATATCTGAACATCTAGGAGCTGCAAATATCACACTTGTGACTGCTTCCTTCAGATCAATGGGACAAGTTCTACACCAAAGTTTCATCACAAGACTTTTCATTTACCATTATTTAATCGAAAATAATATCATTTTCAAAACAGATAAACTAGCTTACTTTTGTGATTCAATAATAGGCAAGCGTGCTACAATAAGTTCACAATATATCTCGATTAGATCATATGCTGCTACCATCTTCTCTTCCCTGATTACATGTTCAACCTGATACAATGTTTATAGTTTAAAACGACGTGATCGAAGCTCCACGATAGAAACAAATGAGTTCACATAGAATTATTATATACTCAAATCATTCAACAACTTAGGTAAACAAACCTATAACTTATGTAAATCAAACCTAATCTTCATATAATTAACAATCAACAATATAAAATCATATTCATAATCAAAACAGTTACTCGAATTCTGGCAGTTCGATCCTGTCCTGAGTCCAACAGTTGAGCTATCTCCTTCTTCATTTGATTAATCTGTACTACTTTTTTATTCCTCATTATGTTGATTCTCGCAGTTGCTAATTTTAACGATGTTTTGCTGTATCAATACATTCAATCAATCAATTAACATAACACAATCAGTTCAATTGTTGAAAGTCAACCTCTACAGAATTCCAAGTATACATACATATATATACATATATTAACATACATATCTATAATTCTCATGTACTTGCAACTATCTTACCATTTAGCGATCTTAAATCTCTTATTGAGCATTGTAACTAGAACCTGTGATTGGTTACGTTTATAATTTCACTGTTTGATTGATGATGTACAAGTAGATTTGATGATTAGATTACGATTTATGTAATTCGTAATGGACGGAATCAAATGAATGATTGCAGAATTGAATTAAATTTAAGTTAATAGGAAGTTGGTGTATAGGAAGATGGAATAATTTTGACTTACGAAAGTCAAAATAATGAAACTGAAAGCCTGTAAACGTGAGGGGCCCATGTTCTGGATATTTATTAAAATTTCCACCAAAACTGCGGTTTTAACTTTACGTGGATGTATTTTTTTTTTATGTCCGTTTAAAAGTACACTTTTTATCATCTTTCTTTAATCATATCATAATTCATTCATTCATAATTCAAGATAAACTAATAAACTAATAACAAGTTTTAAAGATCATTTTATGCATTTCACTAATAAATGTCGCTCACGCAAAGAAATTTTTCTTTAATTCCAAAAACAGATCTTATGTCTTTTTCCCAGAAAAACATTTCTTTCTAATAGAAAAAGTCTCAAAATATATAAAAGTTATATGTCATTGTTACTCGTTTGTATAGAAAACTAGCCTGTAGAGGCAACACTATGTTGTTTGCCTCAAAATATTAACTCTCAAAAATATAGTAATTTCAATAACTTATTGTTTGTACAATTCTCGACGGATTTTATCAACAAGATAAGTATGACAACTCCTAAGTGAAATATGGGTGACAGTGGAGTATATTTCCTTTCGTTGGCGATTCCCCAAAGGTACCGAACATGATAATCGCTTTACGCCATCGAAAAAGATATTTGAGAGTGTTTGAATATAGCATTCGAATGTTGGATTTAGTATGAGAATGTCTCATTTTATTCTCTAATTTGTAGTAGAGTTTTCTCTTACTTTGATGTTGCTAGTTTCCTGTGTATTTTGGAGGGACTAGTTGAATTTTCCCTTTTCGCTTCGTTTGGAGGGACTAGTTGAATTTCCCCTTTTAGCTTCTTACAAAGCGAATATTACTTTGTCTACTTTCTATCTTTGTTTGGTTAAGCCGTCGGGCTAGTAACAGGGCACTGTTCTTGACTTTTATTCAACCAAGGTTCGGTGCGTGGTATACGATGCCACCGCTCTGTCATGAACTATCTCCGTACGTCTTCTTCGTATTTCTTTTCGTATTTATCTTTTACTTCGTGAGAGATGAGGTACACTATCACTTATCTCTTAGATATCTCTAAGCTAAACTTATTTTAAATATAAGGGTAATTATGTATCGATTTATTGTAAAGTTTTACTTTTATTTAGAGAACAATAAAAGTGGTTGGATGGAGTGTTATTATTAAATTATACAAAATACATAAAGTGAATTTTGCTTCGAGAAATCATTAAAAAATGCCTTTATTTTTGTTCCACACGCATTCCATACAACAAGAAGTGCATCACGTTATGTGAAAATGAAAATGACATTTTCGTTAGATATACTTCGTATTTAAAAACTGAAAAGACAATTTTCTTAAAGTTGATAAGGTTAAAAAAAGTATATTTTATATAATCCGCTCTATAATCCACATTTAAAGACTTAAATTTGCAAAACGTCTCACTTTGCTTCATGTTACATTTTTAAGGCCATTCACGGTAATGAAATAAATGAAAAATAAAAATAAAAGTAAAACAAGGACTTGGTCAACGTCAACCCCCTTTTTGTGATTTTGATCTTTGAGTTGTAATTTTAGTGTAAACGAAGGTGTAATTTCGTGGTAGGTTGTTTAATTGCTTGGTTGAATTGTCCAAGACAGAATCGCCTCGTGGGCCCATGCGTTGAGAATAGAAGACAAGTGGGCGTTAACTTTTACGGTTAGCGGGCCCGCATATAACCTTATTTTTTAATCCAAGTGCTATACATCTTTATTTTCTCTATATTGAAACCACAAAAACCAAAGCATACAATGCCTTTTTTATATAATGACAATTTTGACATCGAAATTTTTCATTTGTCATTCACACATTTGTTAGGAATAAACTCCTCACATTTATCGCACAAAGCGTACCCAAAATACTTTAGATTAACTGCTTGGTCCGCACAGAGTGAAGGATACCATAGGCACAATCTTGAAGAAATTCCCTCCAATATTTGAACTTGCACATATTTTTTCAATGATACGGACCCAAAACTAACTAAAACTTTTTACCACTCAATCAGTAGTTCGGTGAGCACGCAATGCATTTTATATAATTTTTTTAGCTTCCAAATAAATCTTCCGTTCTCTTAAAGTAATACTCCCTATCAGTTAAACACCACCACTTTTTATATCTTTTGTTTGTGTGTGTTTTTCATTAAAAAATAAAAAATAAAAAATAAAAAGTTGAAGCTGTATCTAAAAACTTATAATTGTAATTGAAAGTTTATACTTGTAGCTACAACTTTAAAAGCTTATAACTAAGAATTGAATCTTAAAGGTTGTTAGAACTTATTTTGTTAAGTGCTATGCTTAAAATAACTAGTGCTAAAACTTAAACATGTGATTTTATAAATGACATATATAAACACATGAGATATAATTATAAAAGGGTATTTGTGTAAAAAAAAAATCATAAGCTCTTAGCTTGTTTTAAATTTCTTTTTTTCAGCGAAAATATAGTATAATATATATATATATATATATATATATATATATATATATATATATATATATATATATATATATATATATATATATATAGGATCAAGAGGGAAGTAACCATTCGAGTGGAAGCGGGGGGAAGCAAAAACTTTTTTTTCTTTTCGTTTTTTGAAAAAACTTTGTTCACGAACATTATAGATGAGATGAAAATATGAACATTTAGTAGAGACACTTTGTGACAAATGTTTTTATGTTGGCGGGAAAACGCTCGAAGAAGTAATATATATAACAATTATCGTGTTTTTCGAGCGTATTTTGAGGTTTTAGCTATTGGGGTTTAGATATTAGGGTTTAGATATTAGGGTTTATAGGGTTTAGATATTAGGGTTTAGAAATTTAGGGTTTAGGGTTTAGATTTAGGGTTTAGATTTAGGATTTAGATTGAGTTTTTAACACGAACGGTTTAGGGTTTAGGGTTTAGGGTTTAGGGTTTAGGGTTTGGTGTTTTGGGTTTATGGAATAAACCCAAAACACCAAACCCTAAACCCTAAACCCTAAACCCTAAACTCTAAATCGGGCTAAATTTTACTTCACAAAACATGAAGAAAAAAAAAACGTTCATATTTGTCACGAACAATATTATCTTGAATGTTATTTTTGTCGATCATTTTCCCGCCTAAATAATAACATTCATCACGAAGTGTCTCTTCTAAATGTTCATATTTTCGTGTGATCTTGATGCTAGAAAAAAAAAATTCAAAAAAAAAAACGAAAAAAAAATAAATTTTGCTTCCCCCCGATTGGTACTTCCCCATTGATCATGCCCCTATATATATATATATATATATATATATATATATATATATATATATATATATATATATATATATATATATATATATTAGTAGGATCAAGATGGAAGTAACCAATCGGGGGGAAGCAATTTTTTTTTCTTCGATTTTTGAAAAAACTTTGTTCACGAACATTATAGATGGGATGAAAATATGAACATTTAGTAGAGACACTTTGTGATAAATGTTTTTATTTTGGCGGAAAAACGCTCGAAGAAGTAATATATAACAATTATCGTATTTTTCGAGCGTATGTTGAGGTTTTAACTATTGAGGTTTAGATATTAGGGTTTAGATATTAGGGATTATAGGGTTTAGATATTATGGTTTAGAAATTTAGGGTTTAGGGTTTAGATTTAGGGTTTAGATTTAGGATTTAGATTGAGTTTTTAACACGAACGGTTTAAAGTTTAGGGTTTTGGGTTTGGTGTTTTGGGTTTATGGAATAAACCCAAAACACCAAACCCTAAACTCTAAATCGGGCTAAATTTTACTTCACAAAACATGAAAAAAAAACGTTCATATTCTTCACGAACAATATTATCTTGAATGTTATTTTTGTCGATCGTTTTCCCGCCTAAATAATAACATTCATCACGAAGTGTCTCTTCTAAATGTTCATATTTTCGTGTGATCTTGATGCCGGAAAAAAATTCTAAAAAAACGAAAAAAAAATTGCTTCCCCCCGCTTCCCCCCGATTGGTTACTTCCCCATTGATCCTGCCCATATACATATATATATATATATATATATATATATATATATATATATATATATATATATATATATATATATATATATATATATATATATATATATATATATATATATATATATATATCATAAAGATCAAGCAACGGATAAGTTATATAATTGTTCAGATCCGATGATGATCAGTTGTTCGTGAACTAAACTTAAACCTAAAATCATTGACAAGTATAAATGAACATTAAAATGAAACAAAACAACTCCAACATCTTGAAGAAGCAAAAGCAACTATAAACACCAACCAACCGCACCCACGCACCCCTGCACCCCTGCACTACTTCAAGATGTCACACCCCCTAAATAGGACCGAGGGTAAATGTGACTAACCAATATCAAAATACAAGTGTATAAGCGAGAACGATTCTAAATGAGACGTTTTTTTTTATTAAAAACCATAATTAATGTTGCAGCAGAAATAAATAGTCGTTACAATTGAAAATCCAAGATGTAAATAATAATTGTTCAAATGCATAAGTGTAAATGATAATGCGGACTCCAAGTAGCAGCATATCACCAAGTAGCAAAGCTAGTCATCACCTGAGACAACACATGCTTAAAAGTGTCAACCAAAAAGGTTGGTAAATTCATAGGTTTATTGGTAACAACCAAAGTTTTTAGACCACAAGATTTAGTTAAAAGAGTTGATATAAACATATCAGTTCAAAAGTAGTGCTGAAGTGTATGATATCGAGACTAAACAAATTTACCCCATAACACTTTATCCGTTCGTGTCGTTAAATCATTATTATGTATCCATTGACCAACGGTCACCTGGATAGAGACGTTGCTCTCAATAGGCCTACTCACAATAATTAAGTTTGCGTTTATACGTAGCAACTAACGATATCATGGTAGGGATTTAGCATGAAACATAGCATGGCAGCACAGTTATAGTTTGAGTACTTGTGTCTAAAGCGTAAAACAGTTTAAAAGCTAGCATGTGTCTCACCCCAAAGTTGTAAAACAGTTAAGAAATAGTAGAAATTGGGGCTATGAAGTTCACCTTAACAACAAGTGAAGTTTTTCCACGAAAGAAGAATGAATGGGAGTAAACGACCGGGATCTCAACCTAGAGATATAAGTTTGGTCATTAGTTTGTTCAATCTGACAAGTAAGAGTTCATAAGAATCTTATGAGTTATTAAGTTTGTCAATCAAGTTTGTCACACCCCCAAATATGGCCAGGGGTATTTGTGACCATTCATATCATAACACAGTTGTATAACGAGAACGACTCTATATGAGACGTTTTGAAATAAACCTTTATTAATAAAACAGCGGAAGCATTAAGAGTGTTTACATTAAATCCAAACTAAAATAGTAATAGTTTTAAAATGCAAAGTAAATGTAATGAAATGAAAACTCCATGCAGCAGCATTCAATTCATCAAGTAGCAGTCACAGCAATCATCTTATTCATCGCCTGAGACAAAACATGCTTAAAGTGTCAACCAAAAAGGTTGAGTGAAGTTCATAGGTTTATATAATATGCATTAGATCACAAGATTTAGTTTAAGGTTGATTGATACCAAATATATCAATCTAAAAGTATTGCTGCAGTTTGTAATATCGCGACTAAACGAAAGTTACCCCTTGACACCTTAGACTGTCAGTGTCGTTAAATCATTATTATGTAACTAAAGACCAGAGGTCAAATGGTTAAAGACGTTACTCTCAATAGGCCTACTCACAATAATTAAGTTTGCGTTTCAAAGTAGCAATTAACGATAATACGGTGAGGATTTAGCATGGCAAAGCATGACAGCATAATAATAGTTGAGTACTTGTGTCTAAACGTAAAACAATTATAAAGCAAGCATGTGTCTCACCCCAAAAGTTATAAATAGTTAAGTAAACAGTAAAAGTGGGGCTATGAAAATCACCTCAAATAGCAGTTGAAGTATTCCACGAAAGAAACGTAAGTAAAGAAAGTAAGTGACTGAGATATCAACCTAGAGGTATAACGTTTGGTCAGTAAATGTCTAACAGACAAAGAGTATGTTTATTAATATAATAAATTATATTAATAGTGACAGTCCAAAATAGAAAGGTTTCAATTTATGGAAAGTTTATAAACACGTAATCAGATAAACTTTCGATTAACAACTTCCAATTCGTAATGGCCTATTCAGGTCTAGGGGCTTGAGCTATAGGATCCTTTAAATCGGAAAATCCAAACCCTTCCATCCTAGAGTTTCGTAGACGCCACCCGTCAAGAAAGTTCAATGATCAAAAATAAATCTAATACGTTTATTTGTTTGTGAAAATATTTACTCCCCAATATTATACGAAAGTATAATATTAATCGTATATTAGAAATTGCGCGTATAGAAATACGACACTTTAAATAATTCACTTATATAATAAGTATATTATATAAGTTTGAATATATACATTAATTTATCTTAAAATTAATCTTATATTAAAAATGTTATAAGTTTAATTAAATAGGAAATTAAATATACATGATTAGGTAAGTATTCAATTAGGTTTTATATTATTATTTACTAATAACAATGTTTGATTAAGTATTGATTAATTCTTATATTATATATGTATTATATATGTTTATGTTTAAAAAGATATTATACTAATACATGCTAATTTGATAATTAATTCATTAAATATTATAATCATAATTTTATCATGTTTTTGTATTTATTTCCCATATATATATATATATATATATATATATATATATATATATATATATATCCTCGTTTTATATTAATCAAAGTTAATTAGGTAATAAATATCAAATCGACCTAAATAAATAATTTTATATTTTTTACAGGTTCTATAATCTATAAAAATGTTATAAAAATTATTAAATAAAATTTTATACTTAAATATTATTTATTTAATATTTTCCAATCATTTATCCATTTAAATCAGCCTATAATTAGATAAATAGGATAAATAAATTTAAAATTAATTTTTATAATTTTTACAGCAACTATAAAACCTAATGGTCATATAAAAATTTTATAAAAACATATTTAATACGCATTTGTATTTATTTTATATTTTCTTTTTTATTTCTCTCGGTTTAGAATAAAACAAAATTAAATTATATTTAAATTTTATATCGACCCATATATTTATTTTTATAATTTTCGCAGCCTTATACTAGTGTAATAATCTCAAAAAAAATTATAATTATTTTTATTACTGTTTAATATTTTATTACGAACTTACATTGTTTTCATGTTTATTCAATATATAATTTGTAATTAATTATATATAATACTTAAAACATTTGAAAAAAATACTTTTGATCAGAATTATATCATACTAAGGCTAAGAAACCTATAAAACTATTTTGTTTGATTTTTATCTAATTATTATATATGTGCTTTGTATATACATATATATATTCATAAATTCTTTTTAAATTCATATTAAATATAAATCCGAATTATTATTTCATAAAAATACTTTTATAATATCTAGTAAAATATAATACTAATTATAACATGTTAACATAATTAATTTCGAATTTTATAAAGAATATACAATAAATATAAATATAATTGATAAAAAAATAATAATAAAAATATAAAGTACCTCAAATTTTCTTCAAGGTTTTGAGAGAATAACTTAAATTTTTATTTTTTTGGAAAGAAAAAAATGAATGAAGAGCCATGTATTTATAGGTAAAAATGGTTGGTGAAAAGAAAAAAAATAAAATAAAATAAAGGTGTCAATTTTGACAAATAAAGAAAATATGTTAAAAATATTTTTAATAAGTTTTTGTCTTTGAAAATATTTAGTCAAAATTCATGGGCTCGTTATTTAATAAAAAATATTTTTTTATAAGCTAAAAATATAAATAATGATTAAAATAACTTATCATTTAATTAATAATTATGTTATATATAGTTTTATATATAATACACATTAATATTAATATTAACTAAAGTTATTTTATATAATTAGTATAAACTTTAGTTAACAAAATGTGTCGACTAAAAATAAATATTTAATCTACGTCGAATTTAATCATATATTACGTATGGATAACCACCCTAGGGGCAAATTAGTCAATTTAAGTATGGAAATGTGAGGGTTATTATAGTACCTCCCCGTTAAAGAAAACTTCGTCTCGAAGTTTCAAGTAGACTTCTCGGATGCATCGGCGGTTGAGAAGAGGTGGGGATATTTCCGTTTCATTTGGTCTTCACGTTCTCAGGTATACTCGGGCTACGCCGTGAATTCCAACGGATCTTAACAATGGGAATGTTGCTTTGTTTCAAGCGTTTAATCTCACGATCCATAACTTCTATAGGTTCTTCGATGAAGTGCATTTTATCATCAATGCGGAGATCATCCAAAGGAATAACAAGTGTGTCATCAGCAAGATACTTTTTCAGGTTCGATATGTGAAATATGTCTTGCACGCTGCTAAGTTCAGCAGGTAGTTCTAATCGATAAGCCACAGGTCCGATCCTTTCAGTAATCTTGAAAGGTCCAACAAAATGCGGACTTAGTTTGCTTCGTTTACCAAAACGAACGACGCCTTTCCAAGGGAATACTTTCAACATGACTTTATCACCAACTTGGAATTCCAAATCTTTCCGACGTTTATCAGCATAGCTCTTCTGTCGGCTACGGGCTGTTTCTAACCGTTTCTTAATCTGAACGATCTTCTCGATTGTTTCATGAATTATCTCGGGACCAGTCAACTGTCTGTCCTCTAATTCATCCCAACATAGGGGTGATCTACATTTCCGTCCGTATAAGGCCTCAAAAGGTGCAACCTTAATACTTGAGTGGTAACTGTTATTGTAAGAGAATTCAGCCAAAGGCAAATGTCTATCCCAACCTTTGCCGAAGTCGATAACACAAGCGTGTAGCATATATTTCAACGTTTGAATGGTTCATTCACTTTGACCATCGGTTTGCGGATGATAAGCAGTACTCATGTCGAGGTGAGTTCCAAGAGCAGTTTGTAAGGATTTCCAGAATCTAAAAGTGAATCTACTGTTGATTTTCTTACAAACTTAAACACACAATATAATACATATTTCACAATGCATGGAATACAGGATAGCTGCCGATGGTTCAAGAATGGCGAGATTTCTTAGATGTTGACGTTGTTTCTTTCTCGGCCAAACGTTTGGATTTTCGTTTGGATAGTTCTTTTTCTAATTCCTCCCAATTGGTTCTTTCGGCTAATTGTTTGGGAGCAAAACCAACAGTCGTTATACGAGCGGTCATTTTATAAACTGGTCTCTTAGGTGGTTCAGGTGGATGATCAAAAACATTTTGGGTCATAATAGGTTCATCGGGTTTGAGATCGGGTATAACAGCCAAAGATTTTCCCAAATCACGTTGTGGTTATGTAATTTCTGCAACTTCTTCAGGATCCTCTTCTTCGGGTTCCTCTTCGGGATCTTCTTCTGGATCCTCTTCTGGAACCTCTATTGGCAATTGTGAATCTTCCCAATTTTCCCAACAATTTTCCACTTTAATGGTAGCACCAAAAGTTAACTTTTCCGTTGGTTCATAAGTCGTATGCTTTGACTCAGCCTCCGAATCACTTGATAAGTAAATGAAATCTGAATCACTAGAGATGCTTATATGATCGGATGAAGTCATCTATCACATAATAGCAGGCACGTTAAGAGAATGATATATCTTATAATATTTATATGTTAATAATCTTATGTTTCCAACAATTATATTAAGCAATCATTTTTAAAATAATTACGGTCGAAGTCCAGACTCACTAATGCATCAAAAATCAGTTAGACACACTAATGAAAAATTTTCTGATTCTCTAAGACCAACGCTCGGATACCAACTGAAATGCCCCGTTCATATTAATTATAAACATTTCATATTAATTGGTTTCTTTGCGAGGTTTTGACCTCTATATGAGACGTTTTTCAAATCTTGCATTCATTTTTAAAAACAACCATAACCTTTATTATTGAATAAAGGTCTTAATGACATAATTTAGATTGTCTATCAAAGACAATCTCCTCAAATAAATAAGTTTTTACACAACCCATTACAATATGATCAAATATATTACTAGAGCCTGGGTGAATAGAATACCTAGTCTTATGTGCTTCATCCAAGAATAGTTTACGTAGATTTCCGAAGTATGGAATCCAGATTCGGTTAATGAAATACCGCATTCCGTTTTCCTTAGTTTCCATTTGTTATACGAGACCTCTAAGTCCCTCAAGTTTGACATTTTCTTCTTTCAATGCTTCTAGTTGCGCATCGTGAATTTAAGTTGTAAGATTAGTCTTAATGACCATATTTAGAGCTCGAACTCGAATAGGTTTTTCTCGTTCTTTGTGACTTAGGGCATCGGCAACGGAATTCCCTTTTCCGGGGTGATACTTGAGTTCACAATCATAATCGTTTAATAATTCAATCTATCTTCGTTGCCTCATATTCAGCTGTTTTTGATCAAAGATATGTTGGAGACTTTTGTGATCGGTAAGTACCGTGAATTTGGTTCCATATAGATAATTTCTCCACAATTTTAAAGCAAATACCACAGCTCCTAATTCCAGGTCGTGTGTGGTATAGTTCTTTTCATGGTTCTTAAGTTGTCTAGATGCATAGGCAATAACGTTTTGTCGTTGCATCAATACACAACCAAAACCTTGGTTCGAGGCATCACATTAGACAATGAAATCGTCGTTTCCCTCGGAAAGTGATAAGATCTGGGCTGTAGTCAATTTTTCTTTTAGAACCTTAAATGCAGATTCTTGTTCACTTGACCATTCGAATTTCTTCCCCTTGTGGGTTAATTTAGTGAGAGGTTTAGCAAGAATGGAAAATTCTTCAATGAACCTTCGATAATAACCAGCAAGTCCTAAGAATTGGCGAATTTGTTTCGCACTCTTAGGCGCTTCCCAGTTTTGAATAGCAGTGATTTTAGCTGGATCGACATGTATTCCTTCGCTATTAACTACATGTTCGAGAAATTGAACTGTTCGTAACCAGAATTCACACTTGGAGAACTTGGCATACAGCTGCTCATTCTTTAGTAATTCTAAGATCAAACGTAAATGTCGTTCATGTTCTTGCTCGTTCTTGGAATAGATTAAGATGTCGTCTATGAAAACAATCACAAACTTGTCAAGGTAGGGTTTGCATACACGGTTCATAAGATTCATGAATACAGCAGGTGCGTTGCTTAAACCAAAAGGTAAGACAAGAAATTCATAGTGTCCATAACGAGTTCGGAAAGCAGTCTTAGAAACATCAGCTTCCTTGAATCTCAACTGATGATAACCCGACCTGAGTAAATAGTTGACCCTTGCAACTGGTCAAATAGGTCATCAATACGTGGAAGTGGATAACGGTTCTTGATGGTTAACTTGTTGAGTTCCCAGTAATCAATACACATCCTCAACGTGCCATCTTTCTTTTTGACAAAAAGAACGGGTGCTCCCCATAAGGATGAGCTAGGACGAATGAATCCTTTCTCTAAGAGTTCTTGTAGCTGAATGGATAATTCCTTCATTTCAGATGGAGCAAATTGGTATGGTGCTTTTGCAACAGGTGCAGCACCGGGAGTTAAATCGATTTGAAACTCGACTTGTCTTTGAGGTGGAAGACCAGGGAGTTCCTCAGGAAAAACTTCAAGAAATTCTCTAACCACCAGAACATCTTCAATTCATTTCTCTTCCGGTTTGACTTCCTTAACATTAGCCAAAATGGCTTGATATCCCTTCATCAGGTATTTTCGGGTTTTGATACAAGATATAATGTTGAGTTTACAACCACTCTTCTCTCCTTGTACGACTAAGGTTTCTCCATTTTCGAGAGGTATGTTAATAGTCTTATCATAACACATTATTCTCGCTCTTAATGGTCTCAACCAATTCATTCCTACAACTACATCAAAACTTCCTAACTCGACTGGCAACAAGTCAATCTTAAAGAGTTTATCGGAAGATTAAGTCACAACTTTTATAAGTTTTGTCTACTTTCATAACCTTCCCGTTTGCTACTTCTACGAGGCACTTAGCATTTAGGGTACTTGTTTTTTCAGTAAATAAAGTATATAAATCAGTAGACACATAACTTCTAACGGCACCGGTATCGAATAAAACGGTAGTATAAAAATTATTAACAAGGAACGTACCCATTATGACTTCATCTTCTTCACGGGTTTCTTCGGTAGTCATGACAAATGCTCTTCCCTTAGCACTACCTGGCTGTTGCAGTCTTGTTCTTAGGGCAGTTGTTTTTGTAATGCCCCTTTTCCCCACAACCGTAGTAAGTAGGCACGGTTGGATTTGTATTTGCAGTAGGCATAACAACTTTGCAATTCTTGGTCGAGTGACCAATCTTCTTTCATATTAATTGGTTTCTTTGCGAGGTTTTGACCTCTATATGAGACGTTTTTCAAATCTTGCATTCGTTTTTAAAAACAACCACAACCTTTATTATTGAATAAAGGTCTTAATGACATAATTTAGATTGTCTATCAAAGACAATCTCCTCAAATAAATAAGTTTTTACACAACCCATTACAATATGATCAAATATATTACAACAAATACTCCGAATGCAAGTTTAAACAATATAAACAATTATGCCAACTCCAAATCTTGACCTTGGGTTAGCATACGATAGCGGAAGCATTTTTAATATTCACCTGAGAATAAACATGCTTAAAACGTCAACAAAAATGTTGGTGAGTCATAGGTTTAATTTCTATATAATAATCATAACATTTAATAAGCCACAAGATTTCATTTAATTAAATGCGCAGGATCATTACAACTGCAAAAATCATTCATACGATGAGTCGCCTGGTAACCGACCTTAACATAGAGCGCTTAAGATATCTGGCATCATACATTCCACTATTCAAATGTATGACAAGAACCCTTCGAAGTACTAAAGCATTTTCACTATTCGAAAATGGGGGTGGTTGGTGCCCGTAGATCTACCTTTAGGATTCGCGTCAATTAGTGTTTTTCACTAATTCTTAGGTTACCAAGCATAATAATAATAAGTACAGATATCTGGTATAACAAAACAATCGTAGAATGTAGTTTCATGAACTTGTGATTATTTTGTAAAACATTTATAAATTTTGCATGTATTCTCATCCCAAAATAATTTAGATAGTAAAAATGGGACTATAACTCACTTGTGATGATTTCCGAATAGATGGTGGTAAGACTTGGCCTTTGTCAAATTCACGAACCTAATAATAATATTCTTGTGTCAAGATATATATATAATTAATATTCCATACTTATGATACTTGTGATAATTTTAATTGTCCGTTGTTAGTAGTCCAACGTTCGTAGTCCAATATCCAATAGTCCAATAGTTCAACAGTATAAATATATATATATATATAAATGCGTATATTGTGTTAGAATTCACTAACACTATAATATATTGTCTTAATATAATAAGACACATAATATGTATATTGTCTGAAGCAATCCGCGACCCATTGTATACATGTCTCAGGCACGAACACAACTCAAAGTATATAATATTTTGGAATCCACTTTGACCCACAGCTAACTCGAGATTACTGCCAATGGTGTCTAATAGTTCGTTCCAATAATATATATAGAAGAAGTCAAAATGATATGTCAAATCTTTGTATACGAATCCACGGTGATCAAGTCATATATATATGGTGCCTTACAATCTTTATTAAGACTATAATATATTGTCGTAGAACTTAATCACGACTATTATAAATTGTATTTCCGTAAGTTCGGGAACAAGACATATATAAATACATGTAGGATACAAGGTAAGTTAGCTAGGATAAGGCTAGCATCCATTTTTATAAATCATGTCCGTAGCTAAAAATTAAGAAAAATATCCAATTTTGTTTTACCCATAATTTCTTCGTTACAAATCCATTTTGAGTGATTCAAGTTGCCATAGTTTCGTATCGAACTCAAAATTATTAATCTTAACAGAAAAAGTATAGGTTTATAGTTGAAAATACAGCTTAGGTGTCAAATAAGAGAAGATAGTCATATCCGTCGTAAGAACGACATCTTGATGACCATTTTGAAAAATATACTTCCACTTAGAGTTTAACCATGGATTTTGGATATATTTCATATCCATATAAAATAAGATTTTTCACCAAAGGAAATCTTTTAATTCAAAGTTTAAGATAAGTTTTAAAATTAAACCCAAAACAGCCCCCGTGCGACTAAGACGGCATATATTCGATTTTAAGGTGTTCTTCGTGTTTACAAGTTTTATATCCTTATGTTAGCTTGATATACTATCATAATACATGTGTTGAAGTGTTTTAAAAGTCAAGTTAGAAGGATTAAGTTTATTTACAAACAAGTTTAGAAATAATCTAAACTATGTTCTTGTTATTATTAGTTATAACTCAAAATAAGATAGCTATATGAATATGAATTGAATAAGATTATGAATAAGGTTACTACCTCAAATCAAATGAGTAAAGTTGCTGGAGAAATAAGGAGAATATCTTGAGTTCAAAGATACCCTTGATGGCTTGGAATTCTTGAAGTGTTCTTGATCAAGCTTTGTTATGATGATTATAACTTGGATTATGAGACCAATACTTGCTGAATTGAATGGAGGTTTGAGAGAGTATTTGAGTATATATTTAGAGAGTAAAATGATGTAGTTAATTGGAATGAAATAGATGGTTATTTATCCTACATGTTGGCATCAAAATGGGGGCAACAACATGGCTCCATGGTTTGTAATTTTATGCATTTAGTCATACTAGTTTCTAAGCCATGGTTCCCACAAGTCTACATCATGTTTATACATATCTCATAACTAATTGAGGGCTGCTAAGATCAATAATTTGGTATGTATATACCCATAGTAAATACGTATAGAAGCTGGGTATGATACGGGTATAAATACCGTATGAATACGAATAGGATTCTTGATAAAATTGAATGAGAAAATGAGTATAGCTATCTTTATTGAGTATAAATATATTGATATATATTATTAAGTCTTTCAAAAGTGTATTAATACATATTAATACAATACATATACATACATTTTAATTTAGAAGTTATTACAACGTTCATCGTTATATATATGTATATAGTCTTGAAGTCTTTAAGTTAGTAATCTCATTTTATGTATATAACCAATTGTTATTATATATAATGAGATACTTAAATATCATTTTAACAAATCATAAGTATATATATATATATATATATATCCATATATACATCAGTATATAATTATTTCAATTTATGACGTTCGTGAATCGTCAGACAGACTGGGTGGCCAAACGTTTGTATAAAATTCATTGCAAATAACCAATTCTTAATAAGTTTGATTGCTTATCATGTTGGAAACATTAATTATGTAAATATTAATCTTCAATATATTAGCGGAAAAATTCGGGTCGTTACATTACACACCCGTTAAATTAAATTTCGTCCCGAAATTTAGAATAGTACCTAGTTAACGTGCGATATCGGAAAACAAATGTGGGTACTTCAGCTTCATTTGGTCTTCTCGTTCCCAAGTGAATTCAGGTCCTCTATGAGCATTCCACAGAACCTTAACGATTGGTATCTTACTTTGTTTGAGTCGTTTGACCTCACGATCCATAATTTCGACGGGTTCTTCGACGAAATTTAGTTTCTCATCAATCTTAATTTCGTCTAAAGGGATAATGAGATCTTTGGTAGCTAGGCATTTCTTCAGGTTCGAAACATGAAAGGTGTTGTGAATCTTTTCTAATTGTGGAGGTAGTTCAAGTCGATAGGCCACCAGCCCAATGCGTTTTTCGATCTTGAATGGCCCAATGTATCTTGGGCTCAATTTCCCTCGCTTTTCAAAACGTATAACATCTTTCCAAGGTGATACCTTAAGCATAACCATATCACCCTCCTCAAACTCTGAAGGTTTCCTTCTAACATCCGCATAGCTCTTTTGCCGACTCCGGGCTGTTTTCAATCGTTGCTGAATCTGAATGACCTTGTCGGTAGTTTCCTGGATAATTTCCGGACCTGTAATCTGTTTTTCCCCCACATCACTCCAACAAATTGGAGACCTGCACTTCCTCCCATAAAGTGCCTCGAATGGTGCCGCCTCAATGCTAGAATGATAGCTGTTGTTGTAGGAAAACTCAGCTAACGGTAGATGTCGATCCCAACTGCTTTCAAAATTAATAACACATGCTCGTAGCATGTCTTCGAGTGTCTGAATCGTCCTTTCACTCTGCCCATCAGTTTGTGGATGATAGGCAGTACTTAAATCTAGACGAGTTCCCAACGCTTCGTGTAATGCATGCCAGAATCTAGAAGTAAATCTGCTATCACGATCAGAGATAATAGAGATTGGTATACCATGTCTAGAAACAACTTCTTTCAGATATAATCATGCTAATTTCTCTATACCATCCTCTTCTTTTATTGGCAGAAAGTGTGATGACTTAGTAAGACGATTGACTATTACCCATATCATATCATAACCACCTGCAGTTCTCGGTAACTTAGCAATGAAATCCATGGTAATGTTTTCCCATTTCCATTCTGGGATTTCAGGTTGTTGGAGTAGACCCAATGGTTTCTGATGCTCAGCTTTGACTTTAGAACAAGTCAAACATGCTCCTACATATATGGCTATATCGGCCTTCATTCCTGGCCACCAAAAGTTTCTCTTGAGGTCTTGGTACATTTTTCCCGCTCCGGGATGTATTGAATATCTAGTTTTATGTGCTTCATCTAGTACCACTTTCCTCAAATCCCCATTCCTTGGTACCCAAATTCTTTTAGCTAAATACCTGGTTCCGTCTTCCCGAATATTAAGCCGTTTTTCTAATCCTTTGGGTATTTCCCTTCCAAAAGTTCCTTCCTTCAAAACCTCTTGTTGTGCCTCTTTTATTCGAGTAGTAAGATTAGTATGAATAATCATGTTCATAGCTTTTACTCGAATAGGTTCTCTTTCCTTTCGACTCAAGGCATCGGGTACCACATTTGCTTTCCCCGGGTGGTAACAGATTTCACAATCATAATCATTTAGCAGCTTAACCCACCTACGCTGCCTCATATTTAGTTGCTTTTGATTTAAAATATGTTGGAGACTTTTGTGGTCAGTGTATATGATGAACTTGACCCCATATAGATAATGTCTCCACATATTTAATGCAAAAACAACGGCGCCCAATTCTAGATCGTGTGTGGTGTAATTTTGTTCATGAATTTTGAGTTGTCGAGAAGCATATGCAATCACCTTCTTCCGTTGCATAAGAACACACCCAAAACCCATTCTTGATGCGTCGCAGTAGATAACAAAATCTTCCATTCCGTCAGGTAACGATAAAATAGGTGCCGTAGTCAACTTCTTTTTCAACAATTGGAAGGCACCCTCTTGTTCGGAAGTCCATTCATACTTCTTCCCCTTATGTGTCAATGCGGTTAAAGGTTTGGCTACTTGGGAGAAATCTTGAATAAATCTCCTATAATAACCGGCTAAACCCAAAAATTGACGTATTTGCGTTGGAGTTTTCGGGGTTTCCCAATTTTTGATGGCTTCGATCTTGAGGGATCAACTTTGATTCCATTACTACTGACTACGTGGCCAAGAAATTGTACTTCATTTAACCAAAAAGCGCACTTAGAGAGTTTTTCATAAAGTTGTTCTTTTCTTAACAACTCTAATACAAGTCTCAAGTGTTGTTCGTGTTCTTGGTTATTCTTCGAATAGATAAGAATGTCATCAATAAAAACAATAACAAACTTATCTAAATATGGACTACATACTCGGTGCATGAGATCCATGAAAACTGCGGGTGCATTGGTTAGGCCGAATGGCATAACCATGAATTCGTAATGGCCATAACGAGTTCTGAAGGCTGTTTTTGGTATATCGGCTTCTTTAACCCTCAGTTGATGAAAACCCGACCTTAAGTCGATTTTGGAGTATACGCTCGAACCTGGGAGTTGATCAAATAGGTCGTCGATTCGGGGTAAAGGGTATCGGTTTTTGATGGTTACTTTGTTCAGCTCACGGTAATCGATACACATACGAAAAGACCCATCTTTCTTTTTAACGAATAAAATTGGAGCTCCCCATGGTGACGTACTCGGTCGGATAAAACCACGTTCTAATAATTCTTGTAGCTGACTTTGTAATTCTTTCATTTCGGTGGGCGCAAGTCTATATAGAGCACGAGCTATTGGTGCGGCTCCTGGTACAAGATCTATTTGAAATTCAACGGATCGGTGTGGAGGTAGTCCCGGTAATGCGTCCTAAAACACCTCAGGAAATTCTCTTGCAACAGGAACGTCATCGATTTTCTTTTCTTCTTTTTCAACTTTCTCGACGTGTGCTAGTATGGCATAGCAACCTTTTCTTATTAGTTTGCGCGCCTTCAAACTACTAATAAGATTTAATTTGGCATTACCCCTTTCTCCGTACACCATTAAGGATAACCCGTTTTCTCTCGGAATGCGAATCGCCTTCTCATGACAAACAACTTCGGCTTTCACCTTGGACATCCAGTCCATTCCAATAATTACGTCGAAGCTTCCCAATTCCACCGGTATTAACCAAACTAATTTTTCGATTTCGGAAAATTTTATCAACCTTAATTAGTTTACCGTTTGCTACTTCAACTATACACTTTTTATCCAAAGGTAAACAGGCAATTTAATTTGGCACAAAATTCTCTACTCATATAACTTCTATCAGTACCCGAATCAAATAAAACATAAGCAGGTGTATTGTTGATAAGAAACGTACCCGTAACAAGTTCCGGGTCTTCCTGTACTTTCTCCCCATTGATGTTGAAGGCTCTCCCATGGCCTTGCCTATTTCCATTCCGGCACTGGTTTATGGTATGACCCGGTTTTCCACATCCATAGCAAACAAGGCCGTTATTATTTGTTCCGGCATTATTTGCTCCTTTATTTCTATTTGGTCCGTAGACTTCACACTTTGCCGCAATATGGCCATTCCTGTTGCACCTGGTACATAACTCTCTACAAAACCACTCCGGATGAAACGTATCACACCTTGGGCATATAGTTCTTTGCTTTTTGTTATCGTTGTTGTTGTTGTTATGGTTATTGTTGTTGAGACGGTTGTTGTTGTTATTGTTAGGATTGAGGTTGTTGTTGTTGTTGTTGTTGTTGTAGTTTTGGTTGCTGTTGTTGTTGTTGTTGTAATTGTTATTGGAATGGTTATTGCGGTTATTGTTGTGGTTGTTGTTGCGATTATTGTTGTTGTTGGGGTGGTTGCGATTGTTGTTGTAGTTGTTGTTTTGATTGTTGTTGTTGGACTGGTGACCCTGATCACTGCTTTCCTCCCACTTTCTCTTTCCCCGTTTCATTATGGCCTCCTCGTCCGCCTCTTTCTTTATCCTTCCTGTAATTTGGCCTATCAATTTGTGGGCTATACGACTCGCTTTCTGCATTGTTGCAGGGTCGTTAGCACCTACATGCTCTTGGATTCGTTCCGGCAACCCTTTTATGAACGCTTCAATTTTTGCCTCTTCATCCTCAAATACTCCAAGACACATTAAAACCAGTTCGTTGAATCGTCGCTCGTAGGTAATGACGTCTAACCCTTGGGTTGTCAGTGCTTTAAGCTCTTCCTTGAGCTTGTTGATTTCGGTTCTGGGACGGTACTCTTTCGTCATCATGTGCTTGAAAGCGGACCATGGAAGTGCGTAGGCGGTATTCTGTCCTACGTAATCCATGTAGGTATTCCACCATGTCAAAGCAGTACCCCTGAAAGTATGTGTGGCATACTTAACTTTATCCTCTTCTGCGCAGTTGCTGATTGCGAACACGGCTTCAACCTTCTCTGTCTACCGCTTTAGTCCAATGGGTCCTTCAGTTCCTTCAAACTCATTGGGTTTGCAGGCCATAAAAGCTTTGTAGGAACATCCTACCCGGTTGCCATTGTTTCCTCCACTGCTGGAACCCGATTGGTTATTGTTGTTCATTGCGTTCACCACTACAGCCATATTTGCAGCGAAAGCTTGAAGTTCTTCTGTGTTCAATTGTTGTTGTCTAGTAGCTGGAGGAGCCATTTACTTCAAAAATAGCCGACTGAGTTAATCATATAGAATTTTAGAAGTAGCCAAAAAGTATTTTGTAGCTTAATATGAACTTATTATTATAAAAGCCTTTTCTTCATATTAGCATTTTATAACTGTAATAATGTTCATACTTAGCAGCTAACACACAAATTAACTACTAAAATTCTAATATGAAAAACTATGGTAAGTTATTACGTTACTACGTAATAATAAGTTGTAATAATAATAATAAACCTTACATGCTTATTCTTATTATTATACAATCATAAGAAAAATTACATTGCTGATTTTCTTACAAACTTAAACACACAATATAATACATATTTCACAATGCATGGAATACAGGATAGCTGCCGATGGTTCAAGAATGGCGAGATTTCTTAGATGTTGACGTTGTTTCTTTCTCGGCCAAACGTTTGGATTTTCGTTTGGATAGTTCTTTTTCTAATTCCTCCCAATTGGTTCTTTCGGCTAATTGTTTGGGAGCAAAACCAACAGTCGTTATACGAGCGGTCATTTTATAAACTGGTCTCTTAGGTGGTTCAGGTGGATGATCAAAAACATTTTGGGTCATAATAGGTTCATCGGGTTTGAGATCGGGTATAACAGCCAAAGATTTTCCCAAATCACGTTGTGGTTATGTAATTTCTGCAACTTCTTCAGGATCCTCTTCTTCGGGTTCCTCTTCGGGATCTTCTTCTGGATCCTCTTCTGGAACCTCTATTGGCAATTGTGAATCTTCCCAATTTTCCCAACAATTTTCCACTTTAATGATAGCACCAAAAGTTAACTTTTCCGTTGGTTCATAAGTCGTATGCTTTGACTCAGCCTCCGAATCACTTGATAAGTAAATGAAATCTGAATCACTAGAGATGCTTATATGATCGGATGAAGTCATCTATCACATAATAGCAGGCACGTTAAGAGAATGATATATCTTATAATATTTATATGTTAATAATCTTATGTTTCCAACAATTATATTAAGCAATCATTTTTAAAATAATTACGGTCGAAGTCCAGACTCACTAATGCATCAAAAATCAGTTAGACACACTAATGAAAAATTTTCTGATTCTCTAAGACCAACGCTCGGATACCAACTGAAATGCCCCGTTCATATTAATTATAAACATTTCATATTAATTGGTTTCTTTGCGAGGTTTTGACCTCTATATGAGACGTTTTTCAAATCTTGCATTCATTTTTAAAAACAACCATAACCTTTATTATTGAATAAAGGTCTTAATGACATAATTTAGATTGTCTATCAAAGACAATCTCCTCAAATAAATAAGTTTTTACACAACCCATTACAATATGATCAAATATATTACTAGAGCCTGGGTGAATAGAATACCTAGTCTTATGTGCTTCATCCAAGAATAGTTTACGTAGATTTCCGAAGTATGGAATCCAGATTCGGTTATTGAAATACCGCATTCCGTTTTCCTTAGTTTCCATTTGTTATACGAGACCTCTAAGTCCCTCAAGTTTGACATTTTCTTCTTTCAATGCTTCTAGTTGCGCATCGTGAATTTAAGTTGTAAGATTAGTCTTAATGACCATATTTAGAGCTCGAACTCGAATAGGTTTTTCTCGTTCTTTGTGACTTAGGGCATCGGCAACGGAATTCCCTTTTCCGGGGTGATACTTGAGTTCACAATCATAATCGTTTAATAATTCAATCCATCTTCGTTGCCTCATATTCAGCTGTTTTTGATCAAAGATATGTTGGAGACTTTTGTGATCGGTAAGTACCGTGAATTTGGTTCCATATAGATAATTTCTCCACAATTTTAAAGCAAATACCACAGCTCCTAATTCCAGGTCGTGTGTGGTATAGTTCTTTTCATGGTTCTTAAGTTGTCTAGATGCATAGGCAATAACGTTTTGTCGTTGCATCAATACACAACCAAAACCTTGGTCCGAGGCATCACATTAGACAATGAAATCGTCGTTTCCCTCGGAAAGTGATAAGATCTGGGCTGTAGTCAATTTTTCTTTTAGAACCTTAAATGCAGATTCTTGTTCACTTGACCATTCGAATTTCTTCCCCTTGTGGGTTAATTTAGTGAGAGGTTTAGCAAGAATGGAAAATTCTTCAATGAACCTTCGATAATAACCAGCAAGTCCTAAGAATTGGCGAATTTGTTTCGCACTCTTAGGCGCTTCCCAGTTTTGAATAGCAGTGATTTTAGCTGGATCGACATGTATTCCTTCGCTATTAACTACATGTTCGAGAAATTGAACTGTTCGTAACCAGAATTCACACTTGGAGAACTTGGCATACAGCTGCTCATTCTTTAGTAATTCTAAGATCAAACGTAAATGTCGTTCATGTTCTTGCTCGTTCTTGGAATAGATTAAGATGTCGTCTATGAAAACAATCACAAACTTGTCAAGGTAGGGTTTGCATACACGGTTCATAAGATTCATGAATACAGCAGGTGCGTTGCTTAAACCAAAAGGTAAGACAAGAAATTCATAGTGTCCATAACGAGTTCGGAAAGCAGTCTTAGAAACATCAGCTTCCTTGAATCTCAACTGATGATAACCCGACCTGAGTAAATAGTTGACCCTTGCAACTGGTCAAATAGGTCATCAATACGTGGAAGTGGATAACGGTTCTTGATGGTTAACTTGTTGAGTTCCCAGTAATCAATACACATCCTCAACGTGCCATCTTTCTTTTTGACAAAAAGAACGGGTGCTCCCCATAAGGATGAGCTAGGACGAATGAATCCTTTCTCTAAGAGTTCTTGTAGCTGAATGGATAATTCCTTCATTTCAGATGGAGCAAATTGGTATGGTGCTTTTGCAACAGGTGCAGCACCGGGAGTTAAATCGATTTGAAACTCGACTTGTCTTTGAGGTGGAAGACCAGGGAGTTCCTCAGGAAAAACTTCAAGAAATTCTCTAACCACCAGAACATCTTCAATTCATTTCTCTTCCGGTTTGACTTCCTTAACATTAGCCAAAATGGCTTGATATCCCTTCATCAGGTATTTTCGGGTTTTGATACAAGATATAATGTTGAGTTTACAACCACTCTTCTCTCCTTGTACGACTAAGGTTTCTCCATTTTCGAGAGGTATGTTAATAGTCTTATCATAACACATTATTCTCGCTCTTAATGGTCTCAACCAATTCATTCCTACAACTACATCAAAACTTCCTAACTCGACTGGCAACAAGTCAATCTTAAAGAGTTTATCGGAAGATTAAGTCACAACTTTTATAAGTTTTGTCTACTTTCATAACCTTCCCGTTTGCTACTTCTACGAGGCACTTAGCATTTAGGGTACTTGTTTTTTCAGTAAATAAAGTATATAAATCAGTAGACACATAACTTCTAACGGCACCGGTATCGAATAAAACGGTAGTATAAAAATTATTAACAAGGAACGTACCCATTATGACTTCATCTTCTTCACGGGTTTCTTCGGTAGTCATGACAAATGCTCTTCCCTTAGCACTACCTGGCTGTTGCAGTCTTGTTCTTAGGGCAGTTGTTTTTGTAATGCCCCCTTTCCCCACAACCGTAGTAAGTAGGCACGGTTGGATTTGTATTTGCAGTAGGCATAACAACTTTGCAATTCTTGGTCGAGTGACCAATCTTCTTTCATATTAATTGGTTTCTTTGCGAGGTTTTGACCTCTATATGAGACGTTTTTCAAATCTTGCATTCGTTTTTAAAAACAACCACAACCTTTATTATTGAATAAAGGTCTTAATGACATAATTTAGATTGTCTATCAAAGACAATCTCCTCAAATAAATAAGTTTTTACACAACCCATTACAATATGATCAAATATATTACAACAAATACTCCGAATGCAAGTTTAAACAATATAAACAATTATGCCAACTCCAAATCTTGACCTTGGGTTAGCATACGATAGCGGAAGCATTTTTAATATTCACCTGAGAATAAACATGCTTAAAACGTCAACAAAAATGTTGGTGAGTCATAGGTTTAATTTCTATATAATAATCATAACATTTAATAAGCCACAAGATTTCATTTAATTAAATGCGCAGGATCATTACAACTGCAAAAATCATTCATACGATGAGTCGCCTGGTAACCGACCTTAACATAGAGCGCTTAAGATATCTGGCATCATACATTCCACTATTCAAATGTATGACAAGAACCCTTCGAAGTACTAAAGCATTTTCACTATTCGAAAATGGGGGTGGTTGGTGCCCGTAGATCTACCTTTAGGATTCGCGTCAATTAGTGTTTTTCACTAATTCTTAGGTTACCAAGCATAATAATAATAAGTACAGATATCTGGTATAACAAAACAATCGTAGAATGTAGTTTCATGAACTTGTGATTATTTTGTAAAACATTTATAAATTTTGCATGTATTCTCATCCCAAAATAATTTAGATGGTAAAAATGGGACTATAACTCACTTGTGATGATTTCCGAATAGATGGTGGTAAGACTTGGCCTTTGTCAAATTCACGAACCTAATAATAATATTCTTGTGTCAAGATATATATATAATTAATATTCCATACTTATGATACTTGTGATAATTTTAATTGTCCGTTGTTAGTAGTCCAACGTTCGTAGTCCAATATCCAATAGTCCAATAGTTCAACAGTATATATATATATATATATATATATATATATATATATATATATATATATATATATATATATATATATATATAAATGCGTATATTGTGTTAGAATTCACTAACACTATAATATATTGTCTTAATATAATAAGACACATAATATGTATATTGTCTGAAGCAATCCGCGACCCATTGTATACATGTCTCAGGCACGAACACAACTCAAAGTATATAATATTTTGGAATCCACTTTGACCCACAGCTAACTCGAGATTACTGCCAATGGTGTCTAATAGTTCGTTCCAATAATATATATAGAAGAAGTCAAAATGATATGTCAAATCTTTGTATACGAATCCACGGTGATCAAGTCATATATATATGGTGCCTTACAATCTTTATTAAGACTATAATATATTGTCGTAGAACTTAATCACGACTATTATAAATTGTATTTCCGTAAGTTCGGGAACAAGACATATATAAATACATGTAGGATACAAGGTAAGTTAGCTAGGATAAGGCTAGCATCCATTTTTATAAATCATGTCCGTAGCTAAAAATTAAGAAAAATATCCAATTTTGTTTTACCCATAATTTCTTCGTTACAAATCCATTTTGAGTGATTCAAGTTGCCATAGTTTCGTATCGAACTCAAAATTATTAATCTTAACAGAAAAAGTATAGGTTTATAGTTGAAAATACAGCTTAGGTGTCAAATAAGAGAAGATAGTCATATCCGTCGTAAGAACGACATCTTGATGACCATTTTGAAAAATATACTTCCACTTAGAGTTTAACCATGGATTTTGGATATATTTCATATCCATATAAAATAAGATTTTTCACCAAAGGAAATCTTTTAATTCAAAGTTTAAGATAAGTTTTAAAATTAAACCCAAAACAGCCCCCGTGCGACTAAGACGGCATATATTCGATTTTAAGGTGTTCTTCGTGTTTACAAGTTTTATATCCTTATGTTAGCTTGATATACTATCATAATACATGTGTTGAAGTGTTTTAAAAGTCAAGTTAGAAGGATTAAGTTTATTTACAAACAAGTTTAGAAATAATCTAAACTATGTTCTTGTTATTATTAGTTATAACTCAAAATAAGATAGCTATATGAATATGAATTGAATAAGATTATGAATAAGGTTACTACCTCAAATCAAATGAGTAAAGTTGCTAGAGAAATAAGGAGAATATCTTGAGTTCAAAGATACCCTTGATGGCTTGGAATTCTTGAAGTGTTCTTGATCAAGCTTTGTTATGATGATTATAACTTGGATTATGAGACCAATACTTGCTGAATTGAATGGAGGTTTGAGAGAGTATTTGAGTATATATTTAGAGAGTAAAATGATGTAGTTAATTGGAATGAAATAGATGGTTATTTATCCTACATGTTGGCATCAAAATGGGGGCAACAACATGGCTCCATGGTTTGTAATTTTATGCATTTAGTCATACTAGTTTCTAAGCCATGGTTCCCACAAGTCTACATCATGTTTATACATATCTCATAACTAATTGAGGGCTGCTAAGATCAATAATTTGGTATGTATATACCCATAGTAAATACGTATAGAAGCTGGGTATGATACGGGTATAAATACCGTATGAATATGAATAGGAATCTTGATAAAATTGAATGAGAAAATGAGTATAGCTATCTTTATTGAGTATAAATATATTGATATATATTATTAAGTCTTTCAAAAGTGTATTAATACATATTAATACAATACATATACATACATTTTAATTTAGAAGTTATTACAACGTTCATCGTTATATATATGTATATAGTCTTGAAGTCTTTAAGTTAGTAATCTCATTTTATGTATATAACCAATTGTTATTATATATAATGAGATACTTAAATATAATTTTAACAAATCATAAGTATATATTGTAGTGACCCGAACTTTTCCATGTTTATATATATATTAAATGAAATTGTTATTTACATGATTAAGTGTTTCCAACATGTTAAGCAATCAAACTTGTTAAGACTTGATTAATTGAAATAGGTTTCATATAGACAATTGACCACCCAAGTTGATCGGTGATTCACGAACGTTAAAACTTGTAAAAACTATACGATGACATATATATGGTTATATATATAGTTAACATGATTTTATTATAAGTATGTATCTCATTAGGTATTTTAACAATGAGTTATATACATAAAAATAAGACTATTAATTTAAGAAACTCGAAAACGATATATATAACGATTATCGTTATAACAACGTCTTACTAGGTACATATGAATCATATTAAGATATTGATACACTTGGTTAATTATGTTAAATGATAAGTAAATATATTATTAAGTGTATTAACAATGAAATACATATGTAAAAATAAGACTACTAACTTAATGATTTCGAAACGAGACATATATGTAACGATTATCGTTGTAACGGCATTTAACTGTATATATATCATACTAAGATATATTATATATCATAATATCATGATAATATAACAATTTAACATCTCATTTGTTATAATAAACAATGGGTTAACAACATTCAATAAGATCGTTAACCTAAAGGTTTCAAAACAACATTTACATGTAACGACTAACGATGACTTAACGACTCAGTTAAAATGTATATACATGTAGTGTTTTAATATGTATTCATACACTTTTGAAAGACTTCAAGACACTTATCTAAATACTTCTACTTAACAAAAATGCTTACAATTACATCCTCGTTCAGTTTCATCAACAATTCTACTCGTATGCACCCGTATTCGTACTCGTACAATACACAGCTTTTAGATGTATGTACTATTGGTATATACACTCCAATGATCAGCTCTTAGCAGCCCATGTGAGTCACCTAACACATGTGGGAACCATTGATGTGTGCAGCGGGGTGTACGAAATAGTATTATTTTTAATACAAAATACTACAAAATATGACACAAGTTTTATTAATTTACGGATGGGATATACCTAAACCTTGCTACAACACTATAGGCAGTGTACCTAATCGTAGAGTAGTGTAGTTTTTAGTAAGTCCGGTTCGTTCCACAGGGAGCTGGTGATACTTACTATATTTTTAACTATATTTATACAAAATATATATAATTATATAAGTAGTAATATTATTATAAAAGGGGGGTTTTACCGTTTAATGACCGGTTTGTCGATTCTATATTTTAAGCGTAAAGATAAATGACGATAATTAAAGTGCGTAAAATAATGACAATAAATAAAATGACAGTAAATAAAATTGCGAGTAATAAAATGACAGTAAATAAAGATACGATGAGAAATATAATAAAAGAATTATGCTTATTTAAACTTCCGTAATCATGATGTTTGACGTGTTGATTTTAATTTATTACCATGGGTTAATTGTCCTTTGTCCTGGTTTATTTGATACGTCTATCTGGTTTTTGTCCATAATAGTCCATTGGTCATAAAAATAAAGTGCGAGTATCCTCGTCAAATTACCCTTATACCCGAAGTCAAATATTCCAACTGATTAAGGATTTAAACTGTGACGCAGTTATCACTTCTGTCAACAATTACACCAGTTATCACTGTATGTAATCTACCCCTGTTTTAATTAGTTTATGAATATTAATTCATCCACTTAATCAGAATGAATAATCAATTACCCAACCCAATTGATTAATTAAATGATTATAACAGATTCCATATGAACATCACTAAATAGGACAACCATAATCATTATTAATTATTAGGTTAATTAATTTGAAGATAGGTTCGACAGACTCCAATGAGTTGTCACTCAATTAGACAATACCCCCCATCTATTAATAGTCAATAGTTCAATTTCCACAAGTGTCGGTCTTTTGCCCAAACCTCAATTATGGTCCAAAGCCCAATTACCCAATTTTAGTATTTAGCCCAACATCATGATTACTTCAATTTAAATAAGCATAATAACGGCTTAGCTACGAGACATAAATTTAAAAAGGAAGAACATAGCTTACATTGAGTATTTATCGCGTAGTGTTACATGGACAGAGTTCCGACTTTAAAACCCGAAAAATAACATTTACATAACCCAATCTAATCTAATATACCACTAATCTATATATATAATATATATATATATATATATATATATATATATATATATATATATATATATATATATATATATATATATATATATATATATATATTTGTTTATTATTATTATTATTACACACGGAGTATTATTATTATTTTTATTATATATTTTACATGCAGAACTCGAGAGCTTTTATAGCCAGAACTGAAATTCACTGCTCCGCGAGTTGCGGCCATTTTGGCCTTCCAGCTCCGCAAGTCGCGGAGGTTCCAAAACCAGCCCACAAGTTCAAGATCCAAGGCTGCCGACGGTTTTTATTTAAATATATATAATATATAAATAATTTTTATAATTATTTATATATTATATTATATTTATATACATAGTAGACTCGTAATTTTTTTTCCGTTGCGTCGAGCGTTGAGAGTTGGTTCATGTACCGGTTCCGGATTTTCGAACGTCCTTGCGTACGCTGAGATATTTTGTACTTTGCGTTTCGTAACTTGTACTCTTGTCATTTTTAGACGTTCCTTATCAATAAATTGAACCTTTTTAATTGTATCTTGTACTTTTGAGCTTTTTGGACCTTTGCGTCTTCAATTCGTTGTTTTCGCCTTTTGTCTTCGCACTTATTTAATATAAATGAATATTACATGAAAATGGAACAATTGCAACTGAAATCTTTACATATCGGAGGGATATTGATACTAAATATATGTTCATTTGGAGCACTATCAAATATCCCCACACTTGAACGTTGCTTGTCCTCAAGCAATACAGTCTTGAAATAAAACACACTAGAATCACTTCTTTATTCTTCACACTTTGTACATCAGTGATTTTGATACGGCGGTATAAACAATGATAGTAGCATTTGTGGTTTACAGTCCCACATGACTATGAAAATTTAGATCCGTTAGGAAATTGGATCTTTATAAAAACATTTGATCTTTTGAAAATTCATGCTAGATTTTACCCTAGACAGGTTTTTCGGAATAACCCTTCACCGGTGTTTGCAAAATATTTTTGTGGGTTGGTGGGTTTCAGATTTGAAAATTTTAGCTCAAAACTTATGGTTTTGTGTCACCCACTTGCTAACCTTGTATTAGGAAAGCAACACGTCCAGTTTACTTGTCCCGTATATTACCTTTCGGTAAACTACCGTCCGGTTGTAAAGGAAAGCGATGAACAAGCAACTGTTAAGGCAATGTCCCGTGACATGCTTTTGATTATGGTCTTTAATGTGTCGGATGCAATACTATCCTTTGTAGGAGCAATAGTAAAGATCACCCTATAGTTTTTCGGTCTTGGCAAAAGGTCCTGTCTCCGACCATGCTATGCAACCACCGTTCTTACAGTTGACACCCGATTTGGTTCAGGTGACCTAATGAATTTCAGGTGAATTTCTTAGGATTTTACGTTCAATGGTAATGAACGCATTGAAAATGGTTTTTCAGAAAACAAATCGGTTTGTATTTTTGATCAAAATATTTTCTCGTTCATGCTCGAGTTTAGATATCATCGAATTCCATGAGTTTGAATTCTCAATCTTTAAGGTCAATCTCTAGGATTGAGTATTATCAGTCTTAAAAGCTGATTTTTAATCTTTAAGGAGATTATCCTTTTCTGGGGATCTGATTCATTAGTCTTATCAAGCTAATTTGCATGGTGCCTCCCCATTGTACGAGATAAATCCTTCTCATGGTTAGGATAAATCTGACCACTTGGCGACCCTGTTTGATGCTGAGGTCCGTGGATTTCCTGCTGATTTTAGTGATGACTTTTCTAGATTTTTCGTCAACCTACAGCTGGTCTGGACGACAACTTCTTGACCTAAATCAAGAAGCGCGTGTCTTTTTCAGAAGACTTTACTTCCTTTTAATGATGGAATTGATTCATCGTGTAGATCCATCTTTTCTTTTCTTTCATCGGGTAAAACAGTTAATTTAGTCCAAAACAAAAGCACCTGCAATAACTTTACGGAAACATGTGATAGATAATTTTTTTTTTTTTTTTATTGAATAACTTGGTATATTCTCCCCACACTTGGCTTTCATTTATTATGTTCTTTGCCTTTTTATTCTCTTATATTCCATTTTAAATGAATTCAAGCGTTTTGGGTTGTTTCTCAATTTATGTCCTTTCCGAGGTAACGATAATTTCGGCATTAACACCTAGTTTTATCGTTCATAAATATGTATAAACATGATTTTGAATTCATTTAGTTTAAAATTTTTTAAATTTTCATAAAATTTGGCAAATAAGCCAAGTATAAACCCGAGAGAATTTATAACCCTTCCCCACACTTGAGATCATGCAATGCCCTCATTTGCATGAAATCAGACTATAATTATAAATTCATGAGGGTGATTAGTGTAGAAAAGTGATAAAATAATACCCATTTTGTAATTACAAAGCTCATCGAATGATAGATGGCGCGCCTCATCGTTCATTCCTTCTTGTTTTATCACACATGTTTTTTCTTCAAAAACGGTTGCTTTTCTGAACTGTTTGCTAATATATGAAAATGCGTCTTTTACCCTAATCGTGCATTTTTATTAACGAGTTATGCAATAACCCGAACCCCTAATTTAACGTTAAGTGGGGTTAAACTTCCCCACTCTTAGCTGACGACATGTGAAGTCGGTAGAATAAGTTCCACGAATTAGAGTAGTGAGCCAGTTATTTACATCTCGGGTGGTGTATAATATATTAATGGGTTTAAAGTTTAGACTTGCCCGATTGTCATTACTTAATTCTTTTTTAAGTGTAGCTTTTAGTAAATGGATATGTCTCTTTTCTGGTTCTTGGTCAAATGGATCGATATACATTGACATACATATTTCTATAGGGTGGATAATTCCTAACATTTCCTTCCGTTCATTCTCGGGATCAAAGGTTTCACCTCTATTACCCAATTGGGTGAAATTCAAGGTGTCATTATCTATTAAAGCTCGTAGTTCATCTTCGCTAGATGACTCGTCTATTGAGAATATTGGGTTGGAAGGTTGTGGAATGGTGAATTTCGGGATTGGAGTAGATTCTTCTTCATTAACGGTACTTATTGGTCTCACCATTTTGGTCTCGGGGGTAAAATTTTCAACGTTATCGTTTTCCCAAGAGTACCAATTTGTCACCCTTACTTCTTCTTTATCCATTGATGGATCGATGATTTTGTCTGTAGAGGCTAATGTGTCGATATGTTGTGAATTTGGTAAGACTGAATAAAAAGTATCATCGGGGTAGTTGGTGATTTCGGAGCTCTCGAATTCATCAAAATTCGATGATATGGGATTTTTTTGAACATGTCTCCCCAGATCAACAGGTGTGTAATTTGATAGAGTTTCAGCTTGCCGGTTTACAAACTCTCTCATTTGTTCATTTTGAGCATCGAGTTCTTCGAGTTTGATTTTTATAATGTTTAAAGAATTTTCGGACACGTAATTTTCCTCGTCTTCTGGTTGTTGACTTTGGATATATTCTTGGGAATAATCCCAATTTGAATTGTGTTCTTCGTAATCGTTCCATTCAGGTTCCGTGGGTGCGTAATTTTCCATAGGAACGTAATAGTAACATTCCCATGTTGAGTGATAATCTCCACAGATTTCACAACCAGTTATTGTTTCGTCGTTCGCGATCCAAGATTGACCGAATGAATTGTTATCAACACTCGTTTGAGGGTATTGATTTAATTGATTTTGGAGTTCAAAAAGAGTTTCCAAGGCCCTGTTTTCAAAATTTTCCATTTTATTGCGATGGACAAATTTTTAGCTACAATGTGGTGCGTTCACTAATTATCCTATTAGTTATAAAAATAGAAAAACTTATATAAGTTGTCCAATTAATAGACTTTTCTGCTTTTGCCCACGTTTCGAATAGCCAAAAGATGTAGCAGGGAGCCAGGCACCTTTAAATCGGAAAAGCCACAACTCAGCCACTAACAAATCCAACTATTACTACGAAGCAGAAAAATGTCAACGTCCATTAATTTAACCGCTTAAATAATTTTTCTTTCCGTTTGAGATATTAGATAAGAAATAGAGAAAATTCTAAGTCCTAAAAACTAGAGCGTCGAGAAATAAGAAAGAAATAGATTGCATGTCGAAAAACGTCGAAAAATAAAAAGGTAGAAAAATAGGCGTCGAAAAATAAAAATAAGAAAGTAGCACAAAAAACGGCGTCGCAAAATTCTAAAGCACCTAAATCTTAGTCTAAGGAATAAGCACTTAAGGGATTTTACGGCAAGACCTAAAAATCTAGAATTAAAAATAAACTACGGCAAATACTAAACTTAAAACTAATTACGAGCGAAAAATATACAAATTACGCTAAAACAAATAAAAAAATACGACAATATAAAAAGATATAAAAAGTGATAAAATTACTTATTGTTATAAAAATATTATTATTTTTTTTTTATATTATTTATTTTATAAAACTATTAAATTATATATTTATAAAAACTAGATTAAAATTTAAAAATAACAAAGTAAATAAATAAACTAAACTAAATAATTAATTAAGATAACCTAATTAGGGTTTAAATAAAAATAATAATAATTATTACACTGTAATTAATGTGTCGACAGAGGTTACCAGACGTGTCTGAGGGGCTCCGCGAGTTGCGAGGTTCCCAGTTCAAAACCTCCGCGAGTCGCGGGGGTTCAAAATTCAAACGTGACAGGTCAGTTTTACAGGTTCAACGTATTTATTTTATTTTTATTTTATTTATTTTTCTGTTTTGTATTTTTACAAAATATTTTTATATAGTAAATAAACACTTATATTTAAAAAAAAAACCAAAATAGAAATGAAAATATTTTATAAAAACAGTTTATATATATATATATATATATATATATATATATATATATATATATATATATATATATATATATATATATTTTTTTCGGTGTTTAATTTTTTTTTTTAGATTTTATATTGTTTTTCTAAAAATAAAATATAAATATAAATATACAAAAATAAATTAAAAATATAAAGTTTCGCCGACTCCCCGGCAGCGGCGCCAAAAACTTGATGTGTGCAGCGGGGTGTACGAAATAGTATTATTTTTAATACAAAATACTACAAAATATGACACAAGTTTTATTAATTTACGGATGGGATATACCTAAACCTTGCTACAACACTATAGGCAGTGTACCTAATCGTAGAGTAGTGTAGTTTTTAGTAAGTCCGGTTCGTTCCACAAAGAGCTGGTGATACTTACTATATTTTTAACTATATTTATACAAAATATATATAATTATATAAGTAGTAATATTATTATAAAAGGGGGGTTTTACCGTTTAATGACCGGTTTGTCGATTCTATATTTTAAGCGTAAAGATAAATGACGATAATTAAAGTGCGTAAAATAATGATAATAAATAAAATGACAGTAAATAAAATTGCGAGTAATAAAATGACAGTAAATAAAGATACGATGAGAAATATAATAAAAGAATTATGCTTATTTAAACTTCCGTAATCATGATGTTTGACGTGTTGATTTTAATTTATTACCATGGGTTAATTGTCCTTTGTCCTGGTTTATTTGATACGTCTATCTGGTTTTTGTCCATAATAGTCCATTGGTCATAAAAATAAAGTGCGAGTATCCTCGTCAAATTACCCTTATACCCGAAGTCAAATATTCCAACTGATTAAGGATTTAAACTGTGACGCAGTTATCACTTCTGTCAACAATTACACCAGTTATCACTGTATGTGATCCACCCCTGTTTTAATTAGTTTATGAATATTAATTCATCCACTTGATCAGAATGAATAATCAATTACCCAACTGATGCGAAGCGAGGTGTATATAAAATAGTTTATATTTTACTAGGAAAAACTATTAAATACGATACAATTTTATACAAGATATTTATTTATTTATAGAATGGATATACTTAAACCTTGCTACAACACTTATAGGCAGTGTACCTAATCGTACAGTAGTGTAGTTTTTAGTAAGTCCGGTTCGTTCCACAGGGAAATCTTTAAACAAAGCTCAACGCTATATTAGTTTATTTTTATAAAAATACAAACATATATATAAGTAATATTATTATTATAAAGGGGGGTTTTTACCGTTTAATGACCGGTTTGTCGATTTTAAGATTTTAGTCGCAGTTAAAACCTAATGTAAAATATAAAATAAATACAAGACTTAAATTAAAGCGTAAAGTAAATAACGATAATGAAATTGCGAATAAAAATTGCGATAATTAAAAAGTACGATAATTAAAAGTGCGATTAAATAACAATAAATAAAAACGCGATAATTAGAAGTGCAATTAAATATAAAATAAAGGAAATTAAATATGAAATAAAAGAATTATGCTTATTTAAACTTCCGTAATCATGATGTTTGACGTGTTGATTTTAGTTTTATGCCCATGGGTTAATTGTCCTTTGTCCTGTATTATTCAATATGTCCGTCTGGTTTTTGTCCATAACAGTCCATCAGTCATAAATATAAATTGCAAGTGTCCTTGTCAAATTATTATTATACCCGAAGTTAAATATTCCAACTAATTGGGGATTCGAATTGTAACAAGGTTTTAATACTTTGTTTAATGAATACACCAGGTTATCGACTGCGTGTAAACCAAGGTTTTACTACTTTGTTAACAATTACACCAATTACCCTTGAATGTAATTTCACCCCTGTTTTAATTATTCCAGTGGCTATTAATCCATTCCCGTGTCCGGTTAAATGAACGATTATTCGTACATATAAATACCCCGCCCATCGTGTCCGATCGAGTGTATATGGTAATTTATAGGGACGCCCAATTGTAAATCTTTATATTAACATTAACAAACTTTCGTTTAGTTAAACAAATATAAAGCCCATTAATAGCCCATAATCTAATTTCCACAAGTGTCGTTCTTTTGTCCAAACCCCAATTATGGTACAAAGCCCAATTACCCAATTTTAGTAATTAGCCCAACATCATGATTACTTCGTTTTAAATAAGCATAATAATAACTTAGCTACGAGACATTAATATAAAAAGGTTGAACATAACTTACAATGATTAAAAATAGCGTAGCGTTACACGGACAGAATTTCGACTTACACCCTTACAACATTCGCTAACATACCCTTATTATTAGGATTTAAAATTAAAATTAAAATTAAAATATAAATTATATATATATATTACGTATATATTGAGAGAGAGATTAAAATTCTGTGTAAAACTCGGCAGAAAACTGGCTTTATATAGGACCTGACCAACATTTTCACTCCATGCGACTCGCATGGATTTGTGCCTCTGGCCATGCGAGTCGCATGGCCACCCTGGATCCAGCCAAATTGCTTTGTTTTCTTCTTGCCGACGTAATATAATAATAATATATAATATAATATATAATTATATATAATTATATATATATTATATTATATTCTTGTGCATAGTAGACTAGATATTTTTGGTCCGTTGCGTCGGGCGTTTCTTCTTGGCTCAGGTCCCGGTTCCGGATTTTCGGACGTCTTCGCGTATTATTTTATATCGTGTACTTTGCGTCTTGTAACTTGTACTCTTGTCATTTTGAGACGTTCCTCATCAATATTTTGAACCTTTTTAGTTGTATCTTGTACTTTTTAGCTCTTTGGTCATTTGCGTCTTCAATTCGTCGAATCTGTCTTTTGTCTTCACCTTTTATTATTTAAACGAATATCACTTGTAAATAGAACAATTGCAACTAAAAGCTTGTCTTTCTTGAGGAATAATGCTATGAAATATATGTTCGTTTTTAGCATTATCAAATATTCCCACACTTGAGCGTTGCTTGTCCTCAAGCAATATCGTCTTGAAATACTAGAATCACTTCTTTATTCTTCACACTTTGTACATCAGTGATTTCTATACGGCGATATAAACAATGGTAGTAACGATATGGTTTACAGTCCCACATGACTATAAAAATTTAGATCCATTAAGGAAATTGGATCTTTATGAAAACATTTGATCTTTTGAAATCTAGTTTTTACCCTAGATAAGTTTTCCGGAATAACCCTTTACCGGTGTTTGCAAAAATATTTTTGTGGGTTTGGTGGGTTTTAGATTTGAAAATTTTAGCTCAAAACTTACTGTTTTGTGTCACCCACTTGCTAACCTTGTATTTGGAAAGCAACACGTCCAGTTTACTTGTTCCGTATATTACCTTTCGGCAAACTACCGTCCGGTTGTAAAGGAAAGCGTTGAACAAGCAACTGTTTAAGGCAATGTCCCGTGACATGCTTTTGATTATGGTCTATAACGTGTCGGACGCAATTACTATCCTTGGTAGGAGCAATAGTAAAGCTCACCCTTATAATTTTTTCGGTCTGGCACAAGGTCCTGTCTTTGACCACTATGCAACCACCGTTCTTACGGTTGACACCCGATTTAGTTCAGGTGACCTAATGAATTCCAGGTGAATTCCTAGGATTTTACGTTCAATGGTAATGAACGCATTGAAAATAGGGTTTTCAGAAAACAAATCGGTTTGTAATTTTTATCAAAATATTTTCTCGTTTAAGCTCGAGTTTAGATATCATTGAATTCCATGAGTTTTGTAATTCTCAATCTTTAAGGTCAATCTCTAGGATTGAGTAATATCAGTCTTAAAAGCTGATTTTTAATCTTTAAGGAGATTATCCTTTCTGGGGATCTGATTCATTAGTCTTATCCAGCTAATTTGCATGGTGCCCCCCCATTGTACGAGATAAATCCTTCTCATGGTTAGGATAAATCTGACCACTTGGCGACCCTGTTTAATGCTGAGGTCCGTGGATTTCCTGCTGATTTTAGTGATGACTTTTCTAGATTTTTCGTCAACCTACAGCTGGTCTGGACGACAACTTCATGACCTAAATCAAGAAGCGCGTGTCTTTTTCGGAAGACTTTACTTCCTTTTAATGATGGAATTGATTCATCGTGTAGATCCATCTCTTCTTTTCTTTCATCGGGTAAAACAGTTTAGTTTAGTCCAAAGCAAAAGTATTTTCAGTTATTTGTTACAGATATATGTGACATATGTTTAAAATAACTTGGTAAATTTTCCCACACTTGGCTTTTTATTTTTCTTTTTATCGTCCTCTATTCCATTTTAAATGAATTTTAACATTTTAGTTTGTTTCTCAATTTATGTCCTTTCCGAGGTAACAATAATTTCGGTGTTAAAACCTAGTTTTATCGTTCATAAATATGTATAAACATGATTTTAATTCATTTAATTAAAAATTTTGAAAAAATTTTACTAGAATTGGGTAGTCAGTATATAAGACTAGGGCTGTTCTTTTTTATCAGAGAGCACTAGATTCTAATACAACTACTGCTTTACTAGTATTTTTAATGGTAACCAAGTGTTTAATATAAAAATTTTAAAATCCGAAAGAATTTAACCCCTTCCCACACTTAAGATCTTGCAATGCCCTCATTTGCAAGAAATCAGTAACAATTTAAATTATTGAGGGTGATTTGTGTGAAAATGATTAAATTTTTACCAAAGTTTCCAAATATATTGTCGTTTGTTTGCTGAATGATAAATGGTGCACATCATTTGTTCATTCCGTCTTGTTGTTATTTCTCATATATTTTGCATCTTGTCGTCAAAATTAGTTGCTTTTGCTGAACTTAATGCCAGTCTTTGAAAATGCGTTGTTTTACCCTGTTGTGTACATAACATAAAATACATACAATACAAATATAATCATACATGCAATTTGAAATGGAACTTTGGCATCCCACTTTCAAACTATAAGAAAAATATTAGTACACAATAATAATAGAAATATCAAACATTACATAAACGTAATTAAAATGTTAAGTGTTTAAAATAATAAAAATATAAATTACCAACTTATCTCTACTGATCAGGAGGTGGGTTAGGAGGAAAATTAGGATATGGATCCCAATTCATGTTCGCGTCCGGGTTCCATGGCTGATTATAGGTGAACTGGTATGCTGCGTCATAATCATATGAATCATAGGGTGGTCTCATTTCTGGCTGATGTGCGGGATAGTATGCGGGTCGGGTCGGATAATACATCTCGCCAGGCTGCAACTGGCTTATAATTTGGCGCTGATGATAATCCCATCGGCCATGCTCTCGTTGTCGGGAATGCTCGTAGTCATTCCGACGTTGCCATGCCTCGTACTGCATATGCCTATCATAGTTCGTCATGTATTCATCCTCCATACGAACGCCTAAATCAAGAGCAGTCTCCCGAACAACTCCTATAATGTTGTTCGCCTCTTCCATTTCATCATCCGAACCTCTTTCTACCTGTCGCTGAGGTCCCTCGTATCGATATACCCGACCACGTCTCATCAATAATACCCTTGCACCGTGATAAAGGTTTGAACTTATAGTTTCACCTCCGTCCTCTATTTCGTTCATTGGACCCCCTTGGTGCTTATCTACACCTAAATACTCTCCAATGAGAGTAATGAAAATACCACCACCTATAATACTCCCCGATTTCATCCCCGAAACTACATTAGCGAGATAATAACCAACACAATAGGGAATGTTAACGAAACTCCTCGGGTCTCTAATACACTTGAGGTAGAACAAATCGTTTACGGTCAATTTCTCCTTATTTCTTCCCCTTTGTGTAATTGTGTTTGCTAAGAATCTATGAATCACCCGGAGTTCAGCTCTGTCTATATCTAAGTATGTATGATTTCCACTGGCGTGAAATTCATTAAAGTGGGACATACGCCTCCAGATGGCGTTAATATCAAATTCCCTATCTACCCTTTCTCCTTGGGCAATCAGGCTATTACAGTCGGGGCTCAAAAGTTCAGCAGGGGTGTAAATCTGTAAGGCCCTGGCTAAATCTATCATGGACATTCTGTACATGCGTCCACCTAACAGAAATCTAATAAAGCTTCTATCATCTATCCTCCTAACATCACTGTTTAACTTAATAGTACTAAGTAATTCTATACACCATTCCCTATATATGGTTCTACGAATGGAAAATAGGCGCATCCAATCGTTAAACTGAGAATTACCATACCTTTGCACCAATAATTCCCGAATCGGTTCGGCAAGGTTAACTATTTCCAAAGGTACCCAGTCAATTTCCCTTGGCATTTCAACAACCTTAAAGTAGAGAATGTGCATGTTCTTTTGATAATCTGGATACTCTATCCAACATCGATCAAATCTCAGATTTGGGTGTAACTGATCTTCATTAATGTCTAAGCTCAGAATCCTTTGATGTGGAGCGAATTGACGAAACTGATTCATGAATAATTGATCTTGATCGTGATATGGAATATGTTGCTCCTCCTGTTCTTCTTCTTCTTGTTGCATATGTTGTTCTTGTTCATGAAACATTTCCGGTTCGGGCTCTGGTTGCCTGGACGATGATGCTCCTGAACCTCCAGTATCGGCTCTCTGTAAAACACATTAAACACAAAAATTGTGCATCCAAATATGCATTAGTGTTAGCAAAATAATAACTTGAAACAATTATGATGACATGTTCAATTCATAACACATTTTATACACATTTTCTTAACAATAACAATTCTACGCTTTTACATACGAAAATGTGTACAATGTTTTATCACATTTAAACTCTTAAACATGTCAACAATAATCATTATAGCAATTAAACACTTGTTACATGGCATTCAAATCAAACTAGTGCTCATTTTCATATTTTTGTCAAGTCTACACTTTGTCAAATAAGCATATACGAAAAATGTACATCAAGTTCATAAGCATTTATCTCAAATAACATGCCAAAATAATCACTACTAGCAATGAAACAAGTTTCAAATGGCCTTTATATCAAATTATCCAAGTTCATGAATTTTTAGACTTAAAAAGTCTACTTTAATTCTCAAAAACATGTTTAGGCTTAAAGTTTGGATCAATTAACTACCTAAACATGTTACACTACTTAATTTAGCAACAATTCATGACAAAAATCGGCCATAACCTGTTTATATCAAAAAGTCCCAAATTGCTCAAGAACACAAACCCTAGATTCTTAAAAATTTGAAGTTTTTAGCTTTAATTCATGTTAAATAGCTTCTATCTAGGATATACATGCATAATATAACAACAATTTAGCTTTAATTACACCTAAATTTAACAAAATCAAAATATAAAATTTCTAGCTCAAGAACACAAAAATTCGAATTTAAAGAGATTAGGGGTGAAATCTTTACCTTTCTCCTGAAGGGGTTGAGACTACTGAATCTAGGCATGATTATTGTGAAATTTTTGCAAGAAATTTGGTGAAAATTGGTGAAAAATTGAGAGAGTTTGAGAGGTTTTCGTGTTTGTGTATGTGTGTTTATTGTGAGAAAGAAGCAGATTCGCTGGATAAATTGATCCTGTCCAGTTTTTGGCTGCCATGCGAGTCGCATGGTTTCCTGCCCATCCCCATGCGACTCGCATGGGGTTAAATTCCAGGTATATTTTTTTTTTTTTTTTTTTTTTTAAAACCTTATACTTTTAAAACATAAAATTTAATAAAATTTTAAAAATTTTGTTTCTTTTTAAAACGAGGTCGTTTCGGGACGATGCCCTAGTCCGTCCCTCGACAAAATTTTAAAATTTGTCTTTTTGTAGCGATTGTTTTAAAAGCTAAGATTTTTGGGTTTTTTTAATGTTTTTGGCATACTTTAAATCAATAAGATTAAAAATAATGATAATAAAAGTTCTCGTCCCTCCTTCGGGTAAAGCAATTTCGGTTCAAAGACCTAGTCTTCAACTTACGACGAATTTTAAAAATCATATTTTTAACTTAATGAGATAGAGTAAATTTTTGTTTTTAAATTCACACAATTATAAAATTCAAAATTAATATATATAAAAAAATTCACACCAAACTTAAAATTTGAAATGCATAAAATTAAAAATTCATATTTTAAAAATTCACACCAGACTTAATTTAAAAATTCATATTATAAATTCACACCAAACTTATTTTAAAAATTTATATTATAAATTCACACCAAACTTATATTAATTTTTCAAATATTTACAATTTTAAATATATTGTTTTTACAAAGTTTACAATATTAATTTAATATTTATATTAATTTTAAAAACATGGTAAAAATAAAATTGAAAATCTTTTTGTCTTTTTATCCCACTTTAATCAATCAAATATTATCAAAAATATGCGCCCCTCTTTTCGGTAAAGTAATTTCGGTTCCAAGACCTAATTTAACTCATGACGAATTTTTGAAATATTTTGCGTTGATTGATTAAAGATATTTATACCTTAAGAATAAACGTTAAATTTCGCAGTGATGTAATAAATTTTTGAATGATATCAATAATTTCGGTCGCCAAACTTAATTTTATTCAATACCAATTTAATACTTTTTAGCGAACAAATTAGCGTTTATTATCAAAAGGTTAAAAATAAAAATAAAAACTAAAAACTGTACAGACATACCTGTGAAATAGATTTCTTAGTTATATGATCTATTATATTCATAAGATAGTCGGTTTAATTGGTTTTCCATGGCTCCAAAGGCGTAACCTCGAGCATTCAGTGTCTTTTCTTCTAAACATATGAACGGTCCGTCTCTGCATAAAGTAACAAATTCGGTATTTGAATAGGTTTGATTATTTGAACATTTACCTCCATGTGACCATTTTCCGCATTTGTGACATCGTTCTAGGTGTCGTGCTCTTCTTTTCGCTGCGGATTTTGATTTTCCTTTACCAAATTGTAACTTATTATCTTCGCATCTGGATCCTTTTCTAACTCCGTCCATTCTTTCTCTGATTACTGATACTAATTCACTCGGTAGTATGTCATTATTACGTTTAGTGATCAAAGCGTGTAGCATTAGACCATGGTTTAGTTCACAGGCAGTCTTCATTTCGTAAAAACCTAAAAAAAATAAAAATTCAGAATGGGGGGAGAAGACTAGTTCTTTAGGGTCTGCTAGGGAAAGACCATACGTGTTCCATTTTCGAGAACTACATGAAAACAGACAATCTAACTCTAACAGAAATATATATTATCCTTTAAAGACTTGATTCTCCCCACACTTAGTTAGCTATGGTGTCGAAATTGTGATTAACTTCGTTGTCGACTTCCATCGGACCATGTATGTAATGTTTAACTCTGTGACCATTAACTTTAAATTCAATCCCATTTGAATTTATCAATTCTATCGTTCCGTATGGGAAAACTCTTTTTACTATGAATGGTCCAGACCATCTTGATTTCAATTTTCCAGGAAATAGTTTGAATCGTGAATTGAAAAGAAGAACTCTGTCTCCTTCTTTAAATTCTTTTGAACTTCTGATTCTTTTATCATGCCATTTCTTCGTTCTTTCTTTATAGATTAACGAATTTTCGTATGCTTCATGTCTTAATTCTTCTAATTCGTTTAGTTGACTTAATCGTAGACGTCCGGCTTCATGTAAATCAAGATTACATGTCTTCAAAGCCCAAAATGCTTTGTGTTCAATTTCTACTGGAAGATGACATGCTTTTCCATAAACAAGTCTAAAAGGTGTGGTTCCAATTGGAGTTTTGTAGGCTGTTCTAAAAGCCCTGAGTGCATCCTCCAATTTAATGGACCATTCCTTCGGATTTGATCCTACGGTTTTCTCTAGAATACGTTTTAAAGCTCGGTTGGTATTTTCAACTTGTCCACTTGTTTGTGGATGATATGCGGTGGAGATTTTATGAGTTACTCCATATCTTTTAAGAACTTTCTCAAGTTGATTATTACAAAAATGAGTTCCCCGATCACTTATTAAAGCTTTCGGTGTTCCAAACCTTGCAAAAAGACGTTTTAAAAAGTTGACTACAACTCGTGCATCGTTAGTTGGGAGAGCTTGTGCTTCCGCCCATTTAGATACATAATCAATGGCTACGAGTATATATAGATTATTATGAGATTTTGGAAATGGACCCATAAAGTCAATACCCCAAATGTCAAATACTTCACATACTTGGATGACATTTTGTGGCATTTCATCACGTTGACTTATTTTTCCGGCCCTTTGACATGCATCACAGGATTTGCAAAGAAGGTGTGCGTCTTTGTAAATTGTAGGCCAATAGAATCCAGCTTCATAAACTTTTCTTGCTGTTAGTTGAGGCCCATAATGCCCTCCTGTTGGTCCTGTGTGACAATGGTTTAAAATTTTACTAGCTTCATCTCCAAATACACATCGGCGTATTATTCCATCGGGACAACTTTTAAACAGATGTGGATCTTCCCAGAAATAGTGTTTTATATCACTGAAGAATTTCTTTCGTCTTTGGTACGATAATCCTTTTTCAAGGAATCCACAAACTAAGTAGTTTGCATAGTCTGCAAACCATGGGATTTCTTTATAATCTATCTTCAATAGATATTCATCAGGAAAGTTGTCTTGTATGGCCGATTCATTTAGAACTTCTAATTCGGGATTTTCAAGACGAGAAAGATGATCAGCGGCGAGATTTTCTGCTCCTCTTTTATCTCGGATTTCAATATCAAACTCTTGTAAGAGTAAGATCCAACGGATTAATCTTGGTTTAGCATCTTGTTTTGAAAATAGGTATCTAAGAGCAGAATGGTCGGTATAGACCACCGTTTTTGCTAGAACGAGATATGATCGAAATTTGTCAAAAGCAAAGACAATAGCAAGGAGTTCTTTTTCAGTAGTTGTATAGTTCGTTTGTGCTCCTTGTAATGTCTTGCTAGCATAATATATAGGTTGAAATCGTTTTTCAATCCTTTGTCCTAAAACGGCTCCCATTGCAAAATCACTTGCATCGCACATTAGTTCAAATGGTAGATTCCAATTTGGTGTTATCATGATCGGCGCATTAGTGAGTTTTTCTTTAAGAATATTAAAAAATTTGATACACTCATCTGAAAAGATGAATGGCGCATCCTTTTCTAGGAGTTTATTCATAGGAGTGGCAATTTTAGAAAAATCTTTTATGAAACGTCGGTAAAAACCGGCATGCCCTAGAAAACTCCTAACTCCTCTAACATTTGTGGGATGTGGAAGTTTAGCAATTACATCTACTTTAGCTCTATCCACTTCAATTCCTTCTTTTGAAATTTTATGTCCAAGAACGATGCCTTCTTTAACCATGAAATGGCATTTCTCCCAATTAAGTACTAGATTTGATTTTTCGCATCTAATTAGCATTCGTTCCAGATTAACTAGACATGATTTAAATGTATCACCGAAGACTGAAAAGTCATCCATGAATACTTCCATGCATTCTTCTATCATGTCATGAAAAATCGCCATCATACACCTTTGAAAGGTTGCAGGGGCGTTGCAAAGTCCAAATGGCATGCGTTTGTAAGCAAAAGTACCATAAGGGCACGTGAATGTGGTTTTCTCTTGATCTTCGGGTGCTATTGGAATTTGAAAATATCCGGAAAATCCATCTAGAAAACAATAGTAACTATTTCCGGCTAATCTTTCCAACATTTGATCAATGAAAGGTAAGGGAAAGTGATCTTTTCTGGTGGCGTCATTTAATTTTCTATAATCAATACATACACGCCATCCTGTTACAGTCCTAGTAGGAATAAGCTCATTTTTCTCATTTGTGATGACAGTCATGCCACCCTTCTTAGGTACGCATTGAACTGGGCTTACCCATGGACTATCAGAAATTGGATATATCAAACCTGCATCTAGCAGTTTAATAATCTCTTTCTTAACTACATCTTGCATATTAGGATTTAGTCTTCGTTGGCGTTGCACATACGTTTTATGACCTTCTTCCATAAGGATTTTATGTGTGCAATACGAAGGACTTATTCCTTTAATATCATGAATCTTCCATGCAATGGCTGGTTTATGAGCTTTCAACACAGAAATGAGCTGTGATTTCTCATTTTCAGTAAGAGAAGACGATATTATTACAGGTAATTCAGATTCACCATGTAAATAAGCGTATTCCAAATGGTTTGGAAGTGGCTTTAACTCTAATTTCGGAGGTTCTTCTATCGATGATTTATATCGATATCTGTCTTCTTCTTTTAGCATTTGAATTTCTTCTGTTGTTGGTTCATATCCATTAGCTATAAGTGTAGCTAACATTTCAGCTTCATCAATTGGTTCATTACCTTCTCCTAAAGAACATTCTCCTGTTCCTTGTAATTCTGGAAATTCTTCTAATAATTCTGCATGTGCATCTATAGTTTGAATATAATAACATGTATCATCTGCAGATTGTGGTTGTTGCATTGCTCTATCAACTGAAAAGGTAACACTCTCATCCTCTATACTTAGGGTCAGTTTCTTACCGAACACGTCTATCATTGCTTTAGCCGTGTTTAAGAATGGTCTTCCTAATATGAGAGGAACTTGAGAATCTTCTTCCATGTCTAAAACAACAAAATCTACTGGAAATACTAAAGTACCAACTTTAACTAGCATGTTCTCCATTATCCCTCTAGGATATTTTATTGATCTATCGGCTAGTTGTATGCTTATTCTGGTTGGTTTCAATTCTCCAAGGTCTAGTTTAGCGTATAGTGAATACGGCATTAGATTTATACTAGCACCTAAGTCTGCCAATGCTTCTATTGAACTAAGACTACCCAGAAAACATGGAATTGTGAAACTTCCTGGATCAGATAGTTTTTCTGGTATCTTATTCAACAGCACTGCTGAACAATTAGCATTCATAGTAACAGCCGAGAGTTCTTCCATTTTCTTTCTATTTGATATTAGATCTTTCAAGAATTTAGCATATCTTGGCATTCCTGAAATCACATCAATGAAAGGAAGATTTACATTTATCTGTTTAAACATATCCAAGAATTTGGATTGCTCGGCTTCAAGTTTTTCTTTCTTCATTTTACTCGGGTAAGGAAGTGGTGGTTGGTATGGTTTACAATAAGGTTTATCCTTAACTGTGTTATCTTCATTAACCTTTTCAACTACCGGTTCTTTTTCCTTTTCTTGCTCGGATTGTGGTTCTTGTGGAGTAGGAATGGTTTCATCAGAAGTTACAGGTATTTCCGGTGGTTTAAGTGTTGTACCACTTCTTGTGGTAATAGCTTTAGCTGTTTCATTCCGGGGGTTAGCATTTGTATTGCTAGGTAGACTTCCCGGTTTTCTTTCACCTATTAACCTTGCTAGGTTACTTACTTCTTGTTCCAGATTTTGAATAGAAGCTTGTTGATTTCTAAATGCTTGAGCATTTTGTTCATTAGTTTGTTTCTGAGATGTGAAAAACTGTGTTTGAGTTTCAACTAGCTTCGTCATCATATCTTCTAAATTCGGCTTTTTATCATCGGTTTGTTGTGGTGGTTTGTTTTGAAAATTAGGTCTTTGCTGATTATAAGTATTATTGGATACTTGTTGATTGCTAGGATCTTGTTGGTTGTTGTATGGAATATTTCGGTTATAATTCTGGTTTTGATTGTAAATCGGTCTTGGCGGTTGATAATTATTCTGATAATTATTTCCAGGCCTTTGGTTTATGTATGAAATATTCTCTCTTTGTTCCATTGTTAATTCAATACTTAGACAATCTTTTGTCAAATGTGGTCCTCCACACTGCTCACAACTAATTCGTATAGCATGAATATCTTTAGTCATCTTTTCCATTCGTCTCTCGAAAGCATCTATCTTTGCGGAAATGGAATCTAAGTCATGGCTAGAATCGGCTCTAGCTGCTTTAGATGATCTAATGATATCTTTTTCTTGGTGCCACTCATGTGAGTGGGAAGCAGCATTATCAATAATTTTGTAAGCATCAGTTTCGGTTTTCTTCATAATAGAACCACCAGCTGCTATATCTATGTCTTTTCTTGTAGTGATGTCGCATCCTCGGTAGAATATTTGTACTATTTGACAGGTGTCTAAACCATGTTGCGGACATCCTCTTAATAACTTTCCATATCTTGTCCACGCCTCATATAGAGTTTCATTTGGCTTCTGTGTGAATGTAACAATTTCTGCTTGAAGTCTTACGGCTTTAGATGCAGGAAAGAATTGTTTAAGAAATTTGTCAATTAAAACGTCCCATGTATCAATCGCTCCTTCAGGTAACGATTCCAACCAATCTTTGGCTTCTCCCTTTAAAGTCCAGGGAAATAACATGAGATATATCTGTTCATCCTCCACTTCTCGGATTTTAAATAGTGTGCAGATCCTATTAAAGGTACGTAGATGTTCATTCGGATCTTCCTTCGGTGCACCACTAAATTGGCATTGATTAGTCACCATGTGTAGAATTTGTCCTTTGATTTCATAATCTGGCGCATTAATGTCTGGATGAGTAATTGCATGACCTTGGCCAGTGCGTTTAGCTCTCATTCGGTCTTCCATACTTAAAGGTTCCAGATTCTCCATAATTGAATTTGTTGAATCGGTATCACTAGATGATTCTGATTTAATGGTTCGTTCCTCAACAATCTCTGTTTGAATGATTGGTGGTTCCGGAGGAAAGTTTAATGGTTCAGGATCTACGAACCGTTCCTGAATATTCTCTGGATTCTCAATTGTGAGGTTGGGTTCAAAAAATGGATTATCGGAAATTTGAACTGAAGTACTTGGTCGACTGGATGACGATTCTAAAGAAAAATCAACGGCGGTTATATTTGTTAAACGATGTCTTGATCGAGTTACAGGTGGTGAACGTACAAAAGGTGATGAACGTCTTGCTCGGTGCATTCACTGAATATCCTATTAGTTTTTAAAAAGGAAAGAAAAATTATAATAAGTTATCCAATCAATAGACTTTTCTGATTTTGCCCACGTTTCGAATAGCCAAAAGATGCAGCAGAGGGGCAGGATTCGTTTGGTCTCAATATAATTGAGGACTGTTTGGCTCCAATAACCCGGTCCACGTACAAATCCAACTATTACTACGAACCAGAAAATTTTGATGTCTATTAATTTAACCACTTAAAATAAATTTTCGTAATTTTAAGAAATTTAGATAAGAAGTAGAAAAAATTCTAAGTCCTAAAACTAGAATAGCGAGAAATAAGAGAGAAAAAGAGTTCGTCGAAAAAGGTCGAAAAAGAAAAAATGGTTGAAAAATAAAAGGTGACGGAAAAATAAAAGAAACTTATAAAAACTTAAAAATACTTGACTAACCTAACCTTATTACTACAACTAACTTAAAATTATAATCGCAAATTGAAATTACTAATTGAAATGATAATTGATACATAGTAAAAGGTCTAAAAATATTAAAGCTTACAGGAAAAACTAAATCCCAAATGGAAATAACTTAAAAAGAAACTAAAACTTAAAAAGGCGTCGCAAAATTCTAAAGCACCTAAATCTTAGTCTAAAGAAAAAGCACTTAAGGAATTCTACGGCAAAGCCTAAAAATATAGGAGTAAAAATAACTATAGCAAAAACTAAGTTTAAAATTAAATATGAGCTAAAAATACAAATATTACGCTACAACGATTAAAAAGGGACAAAATATTAAAAGAAATAAAAAGTGATAAAAAAATACAATTTTTATTAAAATATTATTTTTATATTAATTATATTAAAGTATTAAGTTTTAAATATAATAAAACTAATTAAAAGTAGTTAAAATTAATTAAACTAAAAACTTAATTAATAATAATAAAATCAAATTAGGGTTTAATTAATAATAATAAAATAATATCCGTAATAAATGCGTTTTTAGGGTTTGTTTGTGGCCCTGTCAGACCCCTCATGCGAGTCGCATGGTTTAAGGGGGTGGGTCATGCGAGTCGCATGGACACCCTGAACTGGTTCAATTGGACTGGTTCAAATGACAGGTCACGTAATATTTAATATTTTATTTTCTTTTTTTTTTTTCTGTTTTAAATTTAAATAAAATATATATATATAATTAAAATAAAAACTTAAAAATAAACTTAAAATACTTTATAATTTTGTAAAAATAAAAGAAAAACTTAAAAATATACTTAAAATATTTTTTTTTTCGATTTTAAAAGCTCTTTTTTTTTATATATTTTTTTTTTATTTTTAAAAATATAAATTTTACCAAAACTAATTATAACTTAAAAATTAAAAATATGGCGTTTCGCTTCGGCGAATTTCCCCGGCAGCGGCGCCAAAAATACTTGATGCGAAGCGAGGTGTATATAAAATAGTTTATATTTTACTAGGAAAAACTATTAAATACGATACAATTTTACACAAGATATTTATTTATTTATAGAATGGATATACTTAAACCTTGCTACAACACTTATAGGCAGTGTACCTAATCGTACAGTAGTGTAGTTTTTAGTAAGTCCGGTTCGTTCCACAGGGAAATCTTTAAACAAAGCTCAACGCTATATTAGTTTATTTTTATAAAAATACAAACATATATATAAGTAATATTATTATTATAAAGGGGGGTTTTTACCGTTTAATGACCGGTTTGTCGATTTTAAGATTTTAGTCGCAGTTAAAACCTAATGTAAAATATAAAATAAATACAAGACTTAAATTAAAGCGTAAAGTAAATAACGATAATGAAATTGCGAATAAAAATTGCGATAATTAAAAAGTACGATAATTAAAAGTGCGATTAAATAACAATAAATAAAAATGCGATAATTAGAAGTGCAATTAAATATAAAATAAAGGAAATTAAATATGAAATAAAAGAATTATGCTTATTTAAACTTCCGTAATCATGATGTTTGACGTGTTGATTTTAGTTTTATGCCCATGGGTTAATTGTCCTTTGTCCTGGATTATTCAATATGTCCGTCTGGTTTTTGTCCATAACAGTCCATCAGTCATAAATATAAATTGCAAGTGTCCTTGTCAAATTATTATTATACCCGAAGTTAAATATTCCAACTAATTGGGGATTCGAATTGTAACAAGGTTTTAATACTTTGTTTAATGAATACACCAGGTTATCGACTGCGTGTAAACCAAGGTTTTACTACTTTGTTAACAATTACACCAATTACCCTTGAATGTAATTTCACCCCTGTTTTAATTATTCTAGTGGCTATTAATCCATTCCCGTGTCCGGTTAAATGAACGATTATTCGTACATATAAATACCCCGCCCATCGTGTCCGATCGAGTGTATATGGTAATTTATAGGGACGCCCAATTGTAAATCTTTATATTAACATTAACAAACTTTCGTTTAGTTAAACAAATATAAAGCCCATTAATAGCCCATAATCTAATTTCCACAAGTGTCGTTCTTTTGTCCAAACCCCAATTATGGTACAAAGCCCAATTACCCAATTTTAGTAATTAGCCCAACATCATGATTACTTCGTTTTAAATAAGCATAATAATAACTTAGCTACGAGACATTAATATAAAAAGGTTGAACATAACTTACAATGATTAAAAATAGCGTAGCGTTACACGGACAGAATTTCGACTTACACCCTTACAACATTCGCTAACATACCCTTATTATTAGGATTTAAAATTAAAATTAAAATTAAAATATAAATTATATATATATATTACGTATATATTGAGAGAGAGATTAAAATTCTGTGTAAAACTCGGCAGAAAACTGGCTTTATATAGGACCTGACCAACATTTTCACTCCATGCGACTCGCATGGATTTGTGCCTCTGGCCATGCGAGTCGCATGGCCACCCTGGATCCAGCCAAATTGCTTTGTTTTCTTCTTGCCGACGTAATATAATAATAATATATAATATAATATATAATTATATATATATTATATTATATTCTTGTGCATAGTAGACTAGATATTTTTGGTCCGTTGCGTCGGGCGTTTCTTCTTGGCTCAGGTCCCGATTCCGGATTTTCGGACGTCTTCGCGTATTATTTTATATCGTGTACTTTGCGTCTTGTAACTTGTACTCTTGTCATTTTGAGACGTTCCTCATCAATATTTTGAACCTTTTTAGTTGTATCTTGTACTTTTTAGCTCTTTGGTCATTTGCGTCTTCAATTCGTCGAATCTGTCTTTTGTCTTCACCTTTTATTATTTAAACGAATATCACTTGTAAATAGAACAATTGCAACTAAAAGCTTGTCTTTCTTGAGGAATAATGCTATGAAATATATGTTCGTTTTTAGCATTATCACCAACCCAATTGATTAATTAAATGATTATAACAGATTCCATATGAACATCACTAAATAGGACAACCATAATCATTATTAATTATTAGGTTAATTAATTTGAAGATAGGTTCGACAGACTCCAATGAGTTGTCACTCAATTAGACAATACCCCCCATCTATTAATAGTCAATAGTTCAATTTCCACAAGTGTCGGTCTTTTGCCCAAACCTCAATTATGGTCCAAAGCCCAATTACCCAATTTTAGTATTTAGCCCAACATCATGATTACTTCAATTTAAATAAGCATAATAACGGCTTAGCTACGAGACATAAATTTAAAAAGGAAGAACATAGCTTACATTGAGTATTTATCGCGTAGTGTTACATGGACAGAGTTCCGACTTTAAAACCCGAAAAATAACATTTACATAACCCAATCTAATCTAATATACCACTAATCTATATATATATATAATATATATATATATATATATATATATATATATATATATATATATATTTGTTTATTATTATTATTATTACACACGGAGTATTATTATTATTTTTATTATATATTTTACATGCAGAACTCGAGAGCTTTTATAGCCAGAACTGAAATTCACTGCTCCGCGAGTTGCGGCCATTTTGGCCTTCCAGCTCCGCAAGTCGCGGAGGTTCCAAAACCAGCCCACAAGTTCAAGATCCAAGGCTGCCGACGGTTTCAATTTAAATATATATAATATATAAATAATTTTTATAATTATTTATATATTATATTATATTTATATACATAGTAGACTCGTAATTTTTTTCCGTTGCGTCGAGCGTTGAGAGTTGGTTCATGTACCGGTTCCGGATTTTCGAACGTCCTTGCGTACGCTGAGATATTTTGTACTTTGCGTTTCGTAACTTGTACTCTTGTCATTTTTAGACGTTCCTTATCAATAAATTGAACCTTTTTAATTGTATCTTGTACTTTTGAGCTTTTTGGACCTTTGCGTCTTCAATTCGTTGTTTTCGCCTTTTGTCTTCGCACTTATTTAATATAAATGAATATTACATGAAAATGGAACAATTGCAACTGAAATCTTTACATATCGGAGGGATATTGATACTAAATATATGTTCATTTGGAGCACTATCAACCATCATTTGGCAACTAGCATGAAATATCTCATAAAATTACAAAAATATGAGTAATCATTCATGACTTATTTACATGAAAACAAAATTACATATTCTTTATATCTAATCCATACACCAACGACCAAAAACACCTACAAACACTTTTATTCTTCAATTTTCTTCATCTAATTGATCTCTCTCAAGTTCTATCTTCAAGTTCTAAGTGTTCTTCATAAATTCCAAAAGTTCTAGTTTCATAAAATCAAGAATACTTCCAAGATTGCAAGTTTACTTCCAAGTTTTCTAAATCCATTCCAAGTAATCATCCAAGATCAAGAAACCTTTGTTACTTACAGTAGGTTATCTTTCTAATACAAGGTAATAATCATATTCAAACTTTAATTCAATTTCTATAACTATAACAATCTTATTTCGAGTGGAAATCTTACTTGAAATTGTTTTCGTGTCATGATTCTGCTTCAAGAACTTTCAAGCCATCTAAGGATCCTTTGAAGCTAGATCTATTTTCCTAATTTCCAGTAGATTTATCCAAGGAACTTGAGGTAGTAATGATGTTCATAACATCATTCGATTCATACATATAAAGCTATCTTATTCGAAGGTTTAAACTTGTAATCACTAGAACATAGTTTAGTTAATTCTAAACTTGTTCGCAAATAAAATTTAATCATTCTAACTTGACTTTTAAAATCAACTAAACACATGTTCTATATCTATATGATATGCTAACTTAATGATTTAAAACCTGGAAACACGAAAAATACCGTAAAACCGGATTTACGCCGTCGTAGTAACACCGCGGGCTATTTTGGGTTAGTTAATTAAAAACTATGATAAACTTTGATTTAAAAGTTGTTATTCTGAGAAAATGATTTTTATTATGAACATGAAACTATATCCAAAAATTATGGTTAAACTCAAAGTGGAAGTATGTTTTCTAAAATGGTCATCTAGACGTCGTTCTTTCGACTGAAATGACTACCTTTACAAAAACGACTTGTAACTTATTTTTTTGACTATAAACCTACACTTTTTATGTTTAGATTCATAAAATAGAGTTCAATATGAAACCATAGCAATTTGATTCACTCAAAACGGATTTAAAATGAAGAAGTTATGGGTAAAACAAGATTGGATAATTTTTCTCATTTTAGCTACGTGAAAATTGGTAACAAATCTATTCCAACCATAACTTAATCAACTTGTATTGTATATTATGTAATCTTGAGATACCATAGACACGTATACAACATTTCGACCTATCATGTCGATACATCTATATATATTTCGGAACAACCATAGACACTCTATATGTGAATGTTGGAGTTAGCTATACAGGGTTGAGGTTGATTCCAAAATATATATAGTTTGAGTTGTGATCAATACTGAGATACGTATACACTGGCTCGTGGATTGATTCAAGATAATATTTATCGATTTATTTCTGTACATCTAACTGTGGACAACTAGTTGTAGGTTACTAACGAGGACAGCTGACTTAATAAACTTAAAACATCAAAATATATTAAAAGTGTTGTAAATATATTTTGAACATACTTTGATATATATGTATATATTGTTATAGGTTCGTGAATCAACCAGTGGCCAAGTCTTACTTCCTGAAGAAGTAAAAATCTGTGAAAGTGAGTTATAGTCCCACTTTTAAAATCTAATATTTTTGGGATGAGAATACATGCAGGTTTTATAAATGATTTACAAAATAGACACAAGTACGTGAAACTACATTCTATGGTTGAATTATTGAAATCGAATATGCCCTTTTTTATTAAGTCTGGTAATCTAAGAATTAGGGAACAGACACCCTAATTGACGCGAATCCTAAAGATAGATCTATTGGGCCTAACAAACCCCATCTAAAGTACCGGATGCTTTAGTACTTCGAAATTTATATCATATCCGAAGGGTGTCCCGGAATGATGGGGATATTCTTATATATATGCATCTTGTTAATGTCGGTTACCAGGTGTTCCCCATATGAATGATTTTTATCTCTATGTATGGGATGTGTATTGAAATATGAAATCTTGTGGTCTATTGTTACGATTTGATATATATACGTTAAACCTATAACTCACCAACATTTTTGTTGACGTTTAAAGCATGTTTATTCTCAGGTGAATACTAAGAGCTTCCGCTGTTGCATACTAAAATAAGGACAAGATTTGGAGTCCATGTTTGTATGATATTGTGTAAAAACTGCATTCAAGAAACTGATTTCGATGTAACATATTTGTATTGTAAACCATTATGTAATGGTCGTGTGTAAACAGGATATTTTAGATTATCATTATTTGATAATCTACGTAAAGCTTTTTAAACCTTTATTTATGAAATAAAGGTTATGGTTTGTTTTAAAAATGAATGGAGTCTTTGAAAAACGTCTCATATAGAGGTCAAAACCTCGCAACGAAATCAATAAATATGGAACGTTTTTAATCAATAAGAACGGGACATTTCAGTTGGTATCCGAGCGTTGGTCTTAGAGAACCAAAAAATTTGCATTAGTGTGTCTTATCGAGTTTGTTAGGATGCATTAGTGAGTCTGGACTTTGACCGTGTTTTCTTTAAAAATGATTGCTTAACATTTTTGTTGGAAACTATATATTATTAACATGGATATATTATGTGATATATTAATCTCTTAACATGTTTGATATTGTGTGATAGATGTCTACCTCTAGAACAAGTCCCATTGACTCACCTAATAATAATGAAGAGTCAAATGTAAATTGGAATGATTCGTGGACTGATTCACAAGTTCCCGAAGAGGAACCGGAAGAAAAGGAGGAACCGGAAGAAGAGGAGGAACCGGAGGAGGAAATAGAACCGGTGGGGGAAATAATAAAACGGTTAATTAAAAGAAAATCCTCAACCAACCGACCAAGGTTAATTATGGTCAATGGTGTTTCCGCCAAGGAAGCAAAATATTGGGAGGATTACCAATTCTCCGATGAATCGGATTCCGACGAGAATTCCGATGATGTTATAGAAATTACCCCAACTGAATTTAAAAAGGCAAAAGAAAATAATAAGGGAAAGGGCATAAAAATAGAGAAATCTAATTCCAACCCCGATGAACTTTATATGTATCGTCAACCCCCGAAGCCCTTAAGTTGTAACAATGACCCGGGAACCTCTAAACCACCAGGTTTTTCTAAACCAATGTGGAAAACGACGGCTCGTATTAGGGGAACATCATATATCCCTAGAAACTTGGCAAAACGAACCAAAACCGAAGAAGAAGAAACGAGCGAGTCGGAATAAGATAGTTGTATTCGTGTGGTGTAATATATGTAATATAGTGTGCTTATGCTTTATGATATATGTAAAAATTGCTTGTATTAATAAGTAATTTTTTTTATGAATCTAACTCTTGTCTATTTTACAGTTTAAAAACACAAAATGGATAGACAACCCAATATTTTAAGAGACCTACCCGGAGACATGATTGATGAAATCTTGTCTAGAGTCGGTCAGAATTCCTCGGCACAACTATTTAAGGCGAAATCAGTTTGTAAGACATTCGAAGAACGTTCCAAGAATGTCTTGGTTTATAAGAGACTTTCGTTTGAAAGATGGGGGATATCACATTGGGAAACCCATAAGTTACGATGTGTTTACTTTGACGCATATATTGCGGGGAACCCAAATGCTATTTTACGCAACGGATTAAGAAATTATTTTGACTCAATGTATCCGAATATAGGACTTCATGATTTAGAAAAAGCGGCTAACATGAAACATAAAGAAGCATGCTATGCTTACGGGTTAGTAATGTTCGCTTCTCACCAAAGTGAGAAAAAGAACATCGGGCTACAACTATTAAACAAAACGTTCCCACAAGTGACGGAGTCGGTAATTGGGGTAAGAAATGAGGTTTTTAGGTTATTACGAGACTGTTGGTCATTACGTAACCCTCGTCCCTTTGACGACGTTACAACACGCTGTCTTATCAACGGCCATAATGGTTATGTTCCGCAAGACCAAGGATGGGAAGTAGCCCTAGTAAAATCAGAATGCATGACTTGTTTCTGGACGTATGAATTACGTGTCTTTATTGCCTTTGCTGAACGACTTGTGTACTAGCTAGAATTATCTTCACAACTATCTTGTATCAAAGTTATTGTGTGCTATATTTCATGCTTTATGTAAAATAAGCGGTATTGTAAGTTTTTAAAATATTGTATAAAGTTTGAACGCGAAATATTATTATAATCAGTTTTTCATATAGAATTGTAGTAGGTGAATTGTATATTAGCTACTAAGTATGAACTTAACGGGTAGGTACTACCCGAATTTAAACTTATAAAACGCTAATATGAAGAAAAAGCTTTTATAAATGAGTTCATATTATGCTACGAAATACTATTAACTACTCTTAATATTCTATATGATTAACTTGTTCCATTTGACTATTTTGAAGGAAATGGCACCGACTACTCGACACACCGTGAATATGAATGAAGAGGAATTCCGTACTTTTCTAGCTTCAAACATAGCCGAAGTACAGGCTGCGCTACATACCAACAATAACCTTGGATCTAGCAGTACAGGAAATCGTGTAGGATGCACCTACAAAGAATTCACTGCCTGCAAACCTTTGGAATTTGATGGAACCGAAGGACCGAGTGGATTGAAACAGTGGACCGAGAAGGTCAAATCGGTGTTTGCCATAAGTAAGTGTACTGAAGAGGACAAAGTGAAGTACGCTACACATACCTTCACAGGTTCTGCGTTAACATGGTGGAATACCTATCTAGAGCAAGTGGGACAAGATGATGCGTACGCACTACCGTGGTCAGCATTCAAGCACTTGATGAACGAGAAGTACCGTCCCAGAACCGAGGTCAATAAGCTCAAGACAGAACTTAGAGGGTTACGAACCCAAGGATTTGATATTACCACGTACGAAAGACGATTCACAGAATTGTGCCTATTGTGTCCGGGAGCGTTCGAAGATGAGGAAGAGAAGATCGACGCGTTTGTGAAAGGATTACCGGAAAGAATCCAAGAAGATATAAGTTCACACGAGCCCGCCTCCATATAACAGGCATGTAGAATGGCTCACAAACTAGTGAACCAGATTAAAGAAAGAATTAAAGAACAGACTGCTGAAGAGGCCAATGTGAAGCAAGTCAAAAGAAAGTGGGAGGAATACGGGTGATAAGAATCACCAATACAACAACAACAGCAATTACAACAACAATCGCAACAATTATCCCAACAATCGCAACATCAATCGCAACTACAACAAATAGCCCAACAACAACAACAACAACAACATCAACTACAACAATCAACCCAACAACAATAACAACCGCAACAACAATAACAATCAGAAGCAGCTATGCCAAAGGTGTGAAAAGTATCACTCGGGGTTCTGCACCAAATTTTGCAACAAGTGTAAAAGAAATGGTCATAGCGCGGCGAAGTGTGAGGTCTACGGACCAGGGGTTAACAGAACGAAAGGAACAAATGGTGTCGGAACGAGTAATGGCGGAGCAAGTAGTGTCGGAGTAAGTTATGCCAATGTAGTTTGTTATAAATGTGGAAAACCGGGCCACATTATTAGAAATTGCCCGAACCAGGAGAACACGAATGGACAAGGCCGCGAAAGAGTTTTCAATATTAATGCGGCAGAGGCACAGGAAGACTCGGAGCTTGTTACGGGTACGTTTCTTATTAACAATAAATCTGCTTACGTTTTATTTGATTCGGGTGCGGATAGAAGCTATATGAGTAGAGATTTTTGTGCTAAATTAAGTTGTCCATTGACGCCGTTGGATAGTAAATTTTTACTCGAATTAGCAAACGGTAAATTAATTTCAACAAATAATATATGCCGGAATCGAGGAATTAAACTGGGTAGCGAAATATTTAAGATTGATTTGATACCAGTAGAGTTAGGGAGTTTTGATGTAATAGTTGGCATGGACTGGCTGAAGAAGGTGAAAGCAGAGATCGTATGTTATAAAAATGCAATTCGCATTGTACGAGAAGAAGGAGAACCCTTAATGGTGTACGGAGAAAAGGGCAACATGAAGCTACATCTTATTAGTAATTTGAAGGCACAAAAACTAATAAGAAAAGGTTGCTATGCTGTTCTAGCACACGTCGAGAAAGTACAAACTGAAGAAAAGAGCATCAATGATGTTCCCGTCGCAAAAGAATTTCCCGATGTATTTCCGAAAGAATTACTGGGACTACCTCCACATCGATCTGTTGAATTTCAAATAGATCTTGTACCAGGAGCTGCACCAATAGCTCGTGCTCCTTATAGACTCGTACCCAGTGAGATGAAAGAACTGCAAAGCCAACTGCAAGAACTATTAGAACGTGGTTTCATTCGACCAAGCACATCACCATGAGGAGCTCCTATTTTGTTTGTCAAGAAGAAGGATGGTACATTTAGGTTGTGTATTGACTACAGAGAGTTGAACAAACTTACCATCAAAAACCGTTATCCACTGCCAAGAATTGACGACTTATTTGATCAACTACATGGCTCGTCGGTTTATTCGAAGATCGATTTACGTTCTGGATATCATCAAATGCGAGTAAAGGAGGATGATATTCCAAAAACTGCTTTTAGGACGCGTTATGGTCATTACGAGTTTATGGTTATGCCGTTTGGATTGACTAACGCACCAGCTGTGTTCATGGACCTTATGAATCAAGTGTGTGGGCCATATCTTGACAAGTTTGTCATTGTTTTCATCGATGACATACTTATTTACTCAAAGAATGATCAAGAGCACGAAGAACATTTGAGAAAAGTGCTAGAAGTATTGAGGAAAGAAAAACTGTACGCTAAGTTTTCAAAGTGTGCATTTTAGTTGGAAGAAGTTCAATTCCTCGGTCACATAGTGAACAAAGAAGGTATCCAGGTGGACCCGGCAAAGATCGAAACCGTTGAAAAGTGGGAAACCCCAAAAACTCCGAAGCATATACGTCAATTTTTAGGATTGGCTGGTTACTACAGAAGATTCATCCAAGATTTCTCCAAAATAGCAAAACCCTTGACTGCATTAACGCATAAAGGGAAGAAATTTGAATGGAAGGATGAACAAGAGAAGGCGTTTCAATTATTGAAGAAAAAGCTAACTACGGCACCTATATTGTCATTGCCTGAAGGGAATGATGATTTTGTGATTTATTATGACGCATCAAAGCAAGGTCTCGGTTGTGTATTAATGCAACGAACGAAGGTGATTGCTTATGCGTCTAGACAATTGAAGATTCACGAGCAAAATTATACGACGCATGATTTGGAATTAGGCGCGGTTGTTTTTGCATTAAAGACTTGGAGGCACTACTTATATGGGGTCAAAAGTATTATATATACCGACCACAAAAGTCTTCAACACATATTTAATCAGAAACAACTGAATATAAGGCAGCGTAGGTGGATTGAATTGTTGAATTATTACGACTTTGAGATTCGTTACCACCCGGGGAAGGCAAATGTGGTAGCCGACACCTTTCGCAGAAAGGACAGAGAACCCATTCGAGTAAAATCAATGAATATAATGATTCACACTAACCTTACTACTCAAATAAAGGAGGCGCAACAAGGAGTTTTAAAAGATGGAAATTTAAAGGATGAAATACCCAAAGGATCGGAGAAGCATCTTAATATTCGGGAAGACGGAACCCGGTATAGGGCTGAAAGAATTTGGGTACCAAAATTTGGAGATATGAGAGAAATGGTACTTAGAGAAGCTCATAAAACCAGATACTCAATACATCCTGGAACGGGGAAGATGTACAAGGATCTTAAGAAACATTTTTGGTGGCCAGGTATGAAAGCCGATATTGCTAAATATGTAGGAGAATGTTTGACGTGTTCTAAGGTCAAAGCTGAACATCAGAAACCATCAGGTCTACTACAACAACCAGAAATCCCGGAATGGAAATGGGAAAACATTACCATGGATTTCATTACTAAATTGCCAAGGACTGCAAGTGGTTATGATACTATTTGGGTAATAGTTGATCGTCTCACCAAGTCAGCACACTTCCTGCCAATAAGAGAAGATGACAAGATGGAGAAGTTAGCATGACTGTATTTGAAGGAAGTCTCCAGACATGGAATACCAATCTCTATTATCTCTGATAGGGATGGCAGATTTATTTCAAGATTCTGGCAGACATTACAGCAAGCATTGGGAACTCGTCTAGACATGAGTACTGCCTATCATCCACAAACTGATGGGCAGAGCGAAAGGACGATACAAACGCTTGAAGACATGCTACGAGCTTATGTTATTGATTTCGGAAACAGTTGGAATCGACATCTACCGTTAGCAGAATTTTCCTACAACAACAGCTACCATTCAAGCATTGAGATGGCGTCGTTTGAAGCACTTTATGGTAGAAAGTGCAGGTATCTGATTTGTTGGAGTGAAGTGGGGGATAGACAGATTACGGGTCCGGAGATAATACAAGAAACTACCGAGAAAATCATCCAAATTCAACAAAGATTGAAAACCGCCTAGAGTCGACAAAAGAGCTACGCGGACAGTAAAAGAAAAGATATAGAGTTTGAAATTGGAGAAATGGTCATGCTTAAGGTTTCACCTTGGAAAGGCGTTGTTCGATTTGGTAAACGGGGGAAACTAAATCCAAGGTACATTGGACCATTCAAGATTATTGATCGTGTCGGACCAGTAGCTTACCAACTGGAGCTACCTCAATAACTCGGGGCTGTACATAACACTTTCCACGTCTCAAATTTGAAGAAATGTTTTGCTAAAGAAGATCTCACTATTCTGTTAGACGAAATCCAAATCAATGAAAAACTTCAATTCATTGAAGAACCCGTCGAAATAATGGATCGTGAGGTTAAGAGACTTAAACAAAACAAGATACCGATTGTTAAGGTTCGATGGAATGCTCGTAGAGGACCCGAGTTCACCTGGGAGCGTGAAGATCAGATGAAGAAGAAATACCCGCATTTATTTCCAGAAGATACGTCAACACCTCCAACTGCTTAAAATTTCGGGACGAAATTTATTTAACGGGTAGGTACTGTAGTGACCCGAACTTTTCCATGTTTATATATATATTAAATGAAATTGTTATTTACATGATTAAGTGTTTCCAACATGTTAAGCAATCAAACTTGTTAAGACTTGATTAATTGAAATAGGTTTCATATAGACAATTGACCACCCAAGTTGACCGGTGATTCACGAACGTTAAAACTTGTAAAAACTATACGATGACATATATATGGTTATATATATAGTTAACATGATTTTATTATAAGTATGTATCTCATTAGGTATTTTAACAATGAGTTATATACATAAAAATGAGACTATTAATTTAAGAAACTCGAAAACGATATATATAACGATTGTCGTTATAACAACGTCTTACTAGGTATATATGAATCATATTAAGATATTGATACACTTGGTTAATTATGTTAAATTATAAGTAAATATATTATTAAGTGTATTAACAATGAAATACATATGTAAAAATAAGACTACTAACTTAATGATTTCGAAACGAGACATATATGTAACGATTATCGTTGTAACGGCATTTAACTGTATATATATCATACTAAGATATATTATATATCATAATATCATGATAATATAACAATTTAACATCTCATTTGTTATAATAAACAATGGGTTAACAACATTCAACAAGATCGTTAACCTAAAGGTTTTAAAACAACATTTACATGTAACGACTAACGATGACTTAACGACTCAGTTAAAATGTATATACATGTAGTGTTTTAATATGTATTCATAAACTTTTGAAAGACTTCAAGACACTTATCAAAATACTTCTACTTAACAAAAATGCTTACAATTACATCCTCGTTCAGTTTCATCAACAATTCTACTCGTATGAACCCGTATTCGTACTCGTACAATACACAGCTTTTAGATGTATGTACTATTGGTATATACACTCCAATGATCAGCTCTTAGCAGCCCATGTGAGTCACCTAACACATGTGGGAACTATCATTTGGCAACTAGCATGAAATATCTCATAAAATTACAAAAATATGAGTAATCATTCATGACTTATTTACATGAAAACAAAATTACATATCCTTTATATCTAATCCATACACCAACGACCAAAAACACCTACAAACACTTTCATTCTTCAATTTTCTTCATCTAATTGATCTCTCTCAAGTTCTATCTTCAAGTTCTAAGTGTTCTTCATAAATTCCAAAAGTTCTAGTTTCATAAAATCAAGAATACTTCCAAGATTGCAAGTTTACTTCCAAGTTTTCTAAATCCATTCCAAGTAATCATCCAAGATCAAGAAACCTTTGTTACTTACAGTAGGTTATATTTCTAATACAAGGTAATAATCATATTCAAACTTTAATTCAATTTCTATAACTATAACAATCTTATTTCGAGTGGAAATCTTACTTGAAATTGTTTTCGTGTCATGATTCTGCTTCAAGAACTTTCAAGCCATCCAAGGATCCTTTGAAGCTAGATCTATTTTTCTAATTTCTAGTAGGTTTATCCAAGGAACTTGAGGTAGTAATAATGTTCATAACATCATTCGATTCATACATATAAAGCTATCTTATTCGAAGGTTTAAACTTGTAATCACTAGAACATAGTTTAGTTAATTCTAAACTTGTTCGCAAATAAAATTTAATCCTTCTAACTTGACTTTTAAAATCAACTAAACACATGTTCTATATCTATATGATATGCTAACTTAATGATTTAAAACCTGGAAACACGAAAAACACCGTAAAACCGGATTTACGCCGTCGTAGTAACACCGCGGGCTATTTTGGGTTAGTTAATTAAAAACTATGATAAACTTTGATTTAAAAGTTGTTATTCTGAGAAAATGATTTTTATTATGAACATGAAACTATATCCAAAAATTATGGTTAAACTCAAAGTGGAAGTATGTTTTCTAAAATGGTCATCTAGACGTCGTTCTTTCGACTGAAATGACTACCTTTACAAAAACGACTTGTAACTTATTTTTTTGACTATAAACCTATAATTTTTATGTTAAGATTCATAAAATAGAGTTTAATATGAAACCATAGCAATTTGATTCACTCAAAACGGATTTAAAATGAAGAAGTTATGGGTAAAACAAGATTGGATAATTTTTCTCATTTTAGCTACGTGAAAATTGGTAACAAATCTATTCCAACCATAACTTAATCAACTTGTATTGTATATTATGTAATCTTGAGATACCATAGACACGTATACAATGTTTCGACCTATCATGTCGACACATCTATATATATTTCGGAACAACCATAGACACTCTATATGTGAATGTTGGAGTTAGCTATACAGGGTTGAGGTTGATTCCAAAATATATATAGTTTGAGTTGTGATCAATACTGAGATACGTATACACTGGGTCGTGGATTGATTCAAGATAATATTTATCGATTTATTTCTGTACATCTAACTGTGGACAACTAGTTGTAGGTTACTAACGAGGACAGCTGACTTAATAAACTTAAAACATCAAAATATATTAAAAGTGTTGTAAATATATTTTGAACATACTTTGATATATATGTATATATTGTTATAGGTTCGTGAATCAACCATTGGACAAGTCTTACTTTCCAACGAAGTAAAAATCTGTGAAAGTGAGTTATAGTCCCACTTTTAAAATCTAATATTTTTGGGATGAGAATTCATGCAGGTTTTATAAATGATTTACAAAATAGACACAAGTACGTGAAACTACATTCTATGGTTGAATTATCGAAATCGAATATGCCCCTTTTTATTAAGTCTGGTAATCTAAGAATTAGGGAACAGACACCCTAATGACGCGAATCCTAAAGATAGATCTATTGGGCCTAACAAACCCCATCCAAAGTACCGGATGCTTTAGTACTTCGAAATTTATATCATATCCGAAGGGTGTCCCGGAATGATGGGGATATTCTTATATATATGCATCTTGTTAATGTCGGTTACTAGGTGTTCACCATATGAATGATTTTTATCTCTATGTATGGGATGTGTATTGAAATATGAAATCTTGTGGTCTATTGTTACGATTTGATATATATACGTTAAACCTATAAATCACCAACATTTTTGTTGACGTTTAAAGCATGTTTATTCTCAGGTGAATACTAAGAGCTTCCGCTGTTGCATACTAAAATAAGGACAAGATTTGGAGTCCATGTTTGTATGATATTGTGTAAAAACTGCATTCAAGAAACTGATTTCGATGTAACATATTTGTATTGTAAACCATTATGTAATGGTCTTGTGTAAACAGGATATTTTAGATTATCATTATTTGATAATCTACGTAAAGCTTTTTAAACCTTTATTTATGAAATAAAGGTTATGGTTTGTTTTAAAAATGAATGCAGTCTTTGAAAAACGTCTCATATAGAGGTCAAAACCTCGCAACGAAATCAATTAATATGGAACGTTTTTAATCAATAAGAACGGGACATTTCATATATATATCCATATATACATCATTATATAATTATTTCAATTTATAACGTTCGTAAATCGTCAGACAGACTGGGTGGCCAAACGTTTGTATAAAATTCATTGCAAATAACCAATTCTTAATGAGTTTGATTGCTTATCATGTTGGAAACATTAATTATGTAAATATTAATCTTCAATATATTAGCGGAAAAATCCGGGTCGTTGCAGTCACCGACTTGTGAACACCATGTGGCATCACCGACTCGTGATGCACCACCTAGTGTCACCGACTTGTGAGCACTAAGAAATGTCACCGACTCGTGAATCACTTCTCCGGCTTATGGTATCCCCGACTTGTGAATCACCATCTAGTGTCACCGACTCGTGAACACTATGAAGTGTCACCGACTTATGAATCACTTCCCCGACTTATGGTATCACCGACTTGTGACTCACCAACCAACTACTAAGGGGTCAGCTCCTCGTGAACCACCATGAGGTGTCACCGACATATGAATCACCTAACGAGACACTACCGACCCGTAGTTCTCTTCACCCATAACCTCAATAAGTCACCATCTTGTGACATAACGCCCAATACTCACGATGTGGCACCTAAGGCCCACATTGCGTACGAGTAAATAAACTACATACATACATGTATAAATATTCCACTCACCTCGTTTGCAAGAAAGGCGGGAAAAATTGTTGGAATTCTATGAAAGAGTCTCGGGAGCCAGGATGCATGCCAGTTTCAACTCCCGCTTGAGCTCCTAATCGTCCAAATGTGAATCACCTAGATAATTCACAAACAAATAAGCTAAACACTCTAGCTTATGCTGTAGTGACCCGTCCTAATCCATCTAGACGAATACATTACATTTGGTTACATCGCGAGGTATTTGACCTCTATATGATACATTTTACAAACATTGTATTCATTTTTAAAAGACAAACTTTCTTTACATCGAAAGTTGACGGCATGCATACCATTTCATAATATGTCCAACTATAATTGACTTAATAATAATCTTGATGAATTCAACGACTCGAATGCAACGTCTTTTGAAATATGTCATGAATGACTCCAAGTACCTGAATCAAGCGTCGTTAGACCTTCGCGCTCCGCCACTATTCCACTCGGGACACTCCGACTTCCGGTGTCCCTCTTTCCGGCACTTAAAACATGTGACCTTACCTGACGGACATTCACGAGACTTATGTCCCGTTTACCTACAATTATAACACGTGAATTTAGAACCACCCGTGCCGCTCATCTTCACGCTTTCGACACCTTTGGTAGCACTCTTACTTTTCTTGTTCGAAAGCATCGTCGTTTCGAACTTTCGCTTACTAACATCGGAAACACTTGTCTTTGGGGCCTCCGGTTCGAAACCCCGAGCCAACTCAAATAATTCTTCAAAAGACTTAGCCATTCCCCGACTAATCTTACTCTTCAACTCATCGCTTAAAGTACGATAGAAATCTTGCATCAACATTCGGTCATCACCGACATACTCCGGACAAAAATGAGTTTTTGACAAGAAAGTAGACTTGAGAGTAACCAAGTCCATCGAACCATGTGGCAAATCGCGCAACTCGTCCCGGATTTTATTAAGGTCGGATTGAGTTCGGTATTCATCAAAGAACTCCTTTTTAAACTCCTCCCACGACAAGTTCATATATTGTTCTTCACCATACAATTGAATCTTGTCATCCCACCACATTTTGGCTTCTTCACGTAACATACTAGAATCGTATCTCGTTTTCTTCTCAGGAGGACATTCACTAGTATGGAAAGCCCCCTCGATGTAGGAAACCCAACATGTACTCTTCAACAGATCCCTCACCCCATTAAACATAGGAGGTTGAGCATCCTTAAATTTTTTGTAATGGAAGTCCCGCCTTCCATGTCCCCCATTACCATCACCCCCTTCACTACGATGATGGATTTTTCTAGCCTCGAGTGCCTCTTCGATCGCGGCATTTATTCGTTTATTGATTAACTCGGTTACTTGCCCATCGACCGAGTCTTGGAAGACCTTTCTAACATCCTCGAGAAACTCAGATTTTTAACATTTAAAGATGGCCTCAACCTTAGCTGTGAACTCGGAGTCTTCGCTTTGTTCATCGTTATCATGTCCGTTCCTCGTCTTCATTTTAAGAAATGAACTCGGTTAGGAATGCAACACGAATAATTTACATACACCGCCAAGATCTATATTCACAATCATATAAATATGTCACCGTTCGTACACCCCATCTAGTTCAATACTTGTTGTACATCACTTCCTTGACTTGGCTTGCAACTGTAATAATGGTCGCGAAGCACTATTACGCTCACATGCCATGCCGAACTCATAAATACAACAACCATCTCGCTAGATGTTCAACACAAACAACATGATTAGTAACAACATAATCAACACGTATCTAAAGCACGTATTCTCTAAGGCACTAACTAAAACCCGAACCGACCCGTAATCCTACAAGTCCCGCATATTAGCACACACAAAAGTCTAAGTCTAGGCGCCTATCTCAAGTCACATAAATCCCTTAGACCATGCTCTAATACCACTTGTAACAACCCAACCCGTTATCCAACCGAATACGCATCAAATTTTTTATTTATTTATTTACAGTTAAGGTGCGCGGCGCGCAGGCCTTGATGTGCGCGACGCGCACAAGTCCTGTTAGCCCGCTGTCCAAATTTTCCAATTTTCGTTTAAAGATTACCCACTTCCCGACACTTTTAGACAAAACGCTTTTCATAACACATTAAAATAAGTAAAACTAACACGATTCAATAATAAAATAAGTTTTACGACATCGGGCCCACGTTGGCCGTTTTACGAAATACATACAAAATACGAGTTTCGACCATACGAGTTTAGTTTCCAAACAAAACTATGAGCATGATGTTTGGGGATAAACTACCCAATCCTAGGTCGAATCCAAAAGTAATCCATGCAAGCATCAAAAGAGGATATCATCTAAATCCCGGGCATACCCTTGCCAAATCCGCTTCCGTACCTAAAAATGTAAACAACGAGAGGGTAAGCTAACGCTTAGTGAATGCAATACTTATACATATACATATGTAATTTACCTACACGCATACACTTACAAATACCATGCAAACAAAATGCATAAACGAGCTAGTAACACCAAACATACAACTAGCAACAACGTTAGTATATAAACCGCCGCAACAATATACTAAAATCACAACAATGCATAAACATAACAAACTGTTCCCCGCTATGGCACTACCGACTTGTAGACGACCGATAACGTCGAGTCTCACTCGTATGATGTCACCGAATCATAAGGTGTCACCGACTTGTGAATCACCAAAGGGTGTCACTGAATTGCGAACCACCCACTAATACGTATGGGTCACCGACTTGTGAACGCCATGTGGCATCACCGACTCGTGAAGCACCACCTAGTGTCACCGACTTGTGAGCACTAAGAAATGTCACCGACTCGTGAATCACTTCTCCGAATTATGGTATCACCGACTTGTGAATCACCATATAGTGTCATCGACTCGTGGATACTATGAAGTGTCACCGACTTGTGAATCACTTCCCCGACTTACGGTATCACCGACTTGTGACTCACCAACCAACTACTAAGGGGTCACCGCCTCATGAACCACCATAAGGTGTCACTGACATGTGAGTCACCTAACGAGACACTATCGACCCGTAGTTTTCTTCACCCATAACCTCAATAAGTCACCATCTTGTGACATAACTCCCAATACTCACGATGTGGCACCTAAGGCCCACATCGCGTACGAGTAAATAAACTACATACATACATGTATAAATATTCAACTCACCTCGATTGCAAGAAAGGCAACTCCCGCTTGAGCTCCAAATAGTCCAAATGTGAATCACCTAGATAATTGACAAACAAATAAGCTAAACACTCTAGCTTATGCTCAAAACACCATAAGTGCAATTTCGACCCTTTTGCACTTACTTCCACTTTGACTAAGTCTAATCTCGCATAAAACAACCATAATCACAATTAACTAATGATTATGTTCAAACACCCCATTATACTCAAGGTTTCAACATCAAAACACTTACTTGCATCATTTTGACACAAAACCTCTTTTGACCTAATCTCAAGTCAAAACACCCATTTTGCAAGCTCATCCCATTAATCACTTATAACCTAAGTTAACTAGTGATATCAACATTAAAACATGATTATCAACTAATCAATTTCATCATCCAACCCAAAACCCACCAACAATGGTCATCAACACCATTTACTAGTTCAATCACCCAATTATCAACTATTGGGTTTACTCAAGAACACATAAATAAAAACCCCAATTATGAACACTAATCAAACTACGAAAACTCATAGTTAGAACTTACTAATACTACCACAACGTAGCTAGAAGCGAGATAAACAATTTAACACTTGAGGTTTTGATCGATTCAAGCTCCTTCTTCCCCAAATCTCCAAATCTCTCTCTAGAAATATCTCTCTCTCTCTCTCTCTCTAAGAATGGATGAGAGTGTTTGTGGATTTGAAAGTGATCCAAAACTAAATCCAATTCTGGTATTAAGGCAACGGATCCGTCCTCAAGTGAAATGACCAATTTGCCCTTCATTTAACTCAAAATAGAAAAGCAGGAATTCTGTCGCAGGGGCTGTGAGCGGCGCGCACCATCACCCCTGCGCGATGCGCACGAAGGGCTGAACAGGCTCTGACCTCATTTTATTTACACAACGTTCCCCACACTTCATGTACCCTATTTACACTTCTGTACAATAAATAATCGGGCCTTACAAGATTTTGGGTCATTAACATCGTAGCCTCAATGGTTTCTTTACCAGCAGATATAACATTCCCCTGGATTTGAGGAGGAAGACCGATGATATACTTTTCAATATTCTTGCTCTCAGGAGTAACCATACTAGGGCATAGAGCATCTAGCTCCAGAAATCATTTGTTGTATTCTTCAACTTCAAGATTTTTCATTCTTAACTCCCAGAATTCGACTTCAAATTTCTGGACTTGATTCCTGGGACAATACTTGCCAGCCAGCATGGTTTTTAATGTTTCCCATAGTATGGCTAGGGCAGCAATCCATCCAACTGTACCAGCATATGCAGTCCACCAAGTTAAAGCTCCACCTAATAGAGTTCCAGTAGCATACTTGACCTTGTCAGCTTTACCGCAGTTACACAGACGAAACACAGATTCCATCGTTTCGAACCAGCGGTTTAGTTCAATTGGTCCTTCGGTTCCTTTATAGCTTGGTGGCTTACAATTCATAAATTCTTTATGTGAGCATGAGTTCGGAGGGTTTCGGTTTCCATTATTGTTGTTTTATTTATTGTTGTTGCCTTGAGCGGCAGCAAGGAGTTGTTGAAATTGTTCACTTGTGAGAGTAATGTTAGAGGAGTTGGTATTGTCATTTGGTTGTCGTCCTTCAGCCATTGTTTATTCAATACATAATTATAGTATTAGTTGAAGAGTTATGGTGCGAATAAGCTTGCAAAGTAACAACACTTAAATGAAAAGGTAGTATAGGTTAGTTAGTGATAATGATAATGAAGCAAGTGGGAAATTGGGTGTGCGGACAGATCCTTTTAGCATCGGATCTTTCGGTGTTCGAAACGATGATTGGGTGATGACTAGACATCTTAGGAAAGGAGAAAGAATACTAGGTAGATTCTAAGGCACGGTGTAAAGGCAAGATATAAGGGGAGCATAGTAAGATAAGCATAGAGATGATAGCAATTAATACTAAGGAAAGAATATAGACAAATAAGAAAGGCACTTAAACTAAGGTAGGAAAGGTAATAGTCCTAAAGATTGCTAAGGTACCTAACTAGGTAATAAGGCACACATAAAATGCAATTCTGGTTCTCTACAACAGCCTGGGCTCTGATACCACTCTGTCACACCCCCTAAATAGGACCGGGGGTAACTGTGACTAACTAATATCATAACACAAGTGTATAAGCGAGAACGACTCTATATGAGACGTTTTAAAATAAACCTTTATTAATAAAATAGCGGAAGCATTAAGAGTGTTTACATCAAATCCAAACTGAAATAGTAATAGTTTTAAAATGCAAAATAAATGTAATCAAATGAAAACTCCATGCAACAGCATTTAATTCATCAAGTAGCAGTCATAGCAATCATCTTATTCGTTACCTGATACAAAACATGCTTAAAGTGTCAACCAAAAAGGTTGAGTGAAGTTCATAGGTTTATATAATATGCATTAGACCACAAGATTTAGTTTAAGATTGATTGATACCAAATATATCAATCTATAAGTATTGATGCAGTTTGTAATATCGCGACTAAACGAAAGTTACCCCTTGACACCTTGTACTGTCAGTGTCGTTGAATCATTATTATGTAACCAAAGACCAGAGGTCAAATGGTTAGAGACGTTACTCTTAATAGGCCTACTCACAATAATTAAGTTTGCGTTTCAAAGTAGCAATTAACGATATTATGGTGAGGATTTAGCATGGAAAAGTATGACAGCATAATAATAGTTGAGTACTTGTGTCTAAACATAAAATAATTATAAAGCAAGCATGTGTCTCACCCTAAAAGTTATAAATAGTTAAGTAAACAGTAAAAGTGGGGCTATGAAAATCACCTCAAATAGCAGTTGAAGTATTCCACGAAAGAAACGTAAGTAAAGGAAGTAAGTGAATGAGATATCAACCTAGAGGTATAACGTTTGGTCAGTAAATGTCTAATAGACAAAGAGTATGTTTATTAATATAGTGAATTATATTAATAGTGACAGTCCAAAATAGGAAGGTTTCAAATTATTGAAAGTTTATAAACACGTAATCAGATAAACTTTCGATTAACAACTTCCAATTCGTAATGGCTTATTCAGGTCTAGGGGCTTGAGCTATAAGATCCTTTAAATCAAAAAATTCAAACCCTTCCATCCTAGAGTTTCGTAGACGCCATTCGTCAAGAAAGTTCAATGATCAAAAATAAATCTAATACGTTTATTTGTTTGTGAAAATATTTACTCCCCAATATTATACGAAAGTATAATATTAATCGTATAACAGAAATCGCGCGTATAGAAATACGACACTTAAAATAATTCACTTATATAATAAGTATATTATATAAGTTTGAATATATACATTAATTTATCTTAAAATTAATCTTATATTAAAAGTGTTATAAGTTTAATTAAATAGGAAATTAAATATACATGATTAGGTAAGTATTCAATTAGGTTTTATATTATTATTTACTAATAACAATGTTTGATTAAGTATTGATTAATTCTTATATTATATATGAATTATATATGTTTATGTTTAAAAAGAAATTATACTAATACATGCTAATTTGATAATTAATTCATTAAATATTATAATCATAATATTTATAAACTTAGTTAATTATACAAATCAGTAGGATAATTCATAAAATAATTTTATCATGTTTTTGTATTTATTTCCCATTTTTCTATATATATATATATATATATATATATATATATATATATATATATATATATATATATATATATATATATATATATCCTCGCTTTATATATCAAAGTTAATTAGGTAATAAATATTAAATCGACCTAAATAAATAATTTTATGTTTTTTACAGGTTCTATAATCTGTAAAAATGTTATAAAAATTATTAAATCAAATTTTATACTTAAATATTATTTATTTAATATTTTCCAATAATTTATCCATTTAAATTAGCCTATAATTAGATAAATAGGATAAATAAATTTAAAATTAATTTTTATGATTTTTATAGCAACTATACAACCTAATGGTCATATAAAAATTTTATAAAAACAGATTTAATACACATTTGTATTTATTTTTTATTTTCTTTATTATTTCTCTCGGTTTAGAATAAAATAAACTTAAATTATATTTAAATTTTATATCAACCCATATATTTATTTTTATAATTTTCGCAGCCTTATACTAGTGTAATAATCTCAAAAAAAAAATTATAATTATTTTTATTACTGTTTAATATTTTATTACGAACTTACATTTTTTCATGTTTATTCAATATATAATTCGTAATTAATTATATATAATACTTACAACGTTTAAAAAAAATACTTTTGATCAGTATTATATCATACTAAGGCTAGGAAACCTATAAAACTATTTTTTTATATAATTATTATATATGTGCTTTGTATATACATATATATATATATATTCATAAATTCGTTTTTAAATTCATATTAAATATAAATCCGAATTATTATTTTATAAAAATACTTTTATAATATCCAGTAAAATATAATACTAATTATAACATGTTAACATAATTAATTTCGAATTTTATAAAGAATATACAATAAATATAAATATAATCGATAAAAAAAATAGAAAGTACCTCAAATTTTCTTCAAGGTTTTGAGAGAATAACTTAAGTTTTTATTTTTGGAAAGAAAAAAATGAATGAAGAGCTATATATTTATAGGTAAAAATAGTTGGTGAAAAGAAAAAAAAATAAAATAAAGGTGTCAATTTTGACAAATAAAGAAAACATGTTAAAAATATTTTTAATAAGTTTTTGTCTTTATAAATATTTAGTCAAAATTCATGGGCTCATTATTTAATAAAAAAATCTTTTTTTATAAGCTAAAAATATAAATAATGATTAAAATAACTTATCATTTAATTAATAATTATGTTATATATAGTTTTATATATAATACACATTAATATTAATATTAACTAAAGTTATTTTATATAACTAGTATAAACTTTAGTTAACAAAACGTGTCGCCTAAAAATAAATATTTAATCTACGTCGAATTTAATCATATATTACGTATGGATAACAACCATAAGGGCAAATTAGTCAATTCAAGTATGGAAATGTGAGGGTTGTTATAAAGTTTGTGTCCACTATAATCAAGCTTATATGTTGTACAACTTTGCCCAAACCTCGGTGCTATCAAGTAAGTTAAAAGATGATTAGATGCGAGTTTTGGCGAGACTTAGTCTACTACCTTTCGTTTAAACCAAAACCATATTCCCATAAGCAGCTGAGACATCATCTCGTGACCGTAAGTAGCGGTGAAGTTCGTATAAGTCATACGTTATCGGTATGATTATAGTTTCCACTTATTATGTATGTATAGGAATACAATACTTAAATATATTACTTATACAATAGGTACTTATAATATATTCTATAAGTTATAGTATAGTTATTATTAATAATGTACCTTTATTATTAATTTAATTAAAGTTATTAATATAATAAAGGTAATATTAGTTTAACTATACGTTTAATTATTATAGTAAAGCTATTATTCATAATTATGGTTAAAGTATTATCGATAATAATATTATACTTATAATTATCATGTTTCCTTATTTATTTAATAATTTGTTTTATTTAAATTATTCCATTATATTCATATCTACTTTATTTATAGATAAAATTCTAAATTATCTCTAAAATAATGTATTTTATTTTTTACATATCTAGTTAAGTATAATGATCATATAAAAAAAAATTATAATTTTTTTATCTTGTTTTAGTATTTTATTTCGAAATAACCTTTATATTAAATCGTATAATAAATTAAATATATATAATAAACATACCAAACCTTTATATAGCTTTACAATTTTGTTCTAGAACATGTTTAAGTACTTTTCCTGTATTTTATTCTGTGAAAGATATTTTTATTTGAATTTATTGATTTTATTTATATAAAATTGTTTTTGATACAATCAAATAAATAATATATATATATATATATATATATATATATATATATATATATATATATATATATATAATGACAAATAAATTATATTTTCGATTCTAATATTTATTATAGGTTAATTATAATATGTAAAAATTACTTTTACTGTTTTACAGATTTATAAAAATTTATTTTCGATTTAACCCTTTTAGGTATAGATTATTATCAATAAATAAATTCTAAATCGTATAAATTAATCATATAAATATATTTTTCGATTCCAATAATTTTTATAAGTTATTTGTGACATGTAAAAATTATCTTTACTTTTTTTGAGTAATTATAATAATTTTTATTGATTTTATTTATATATACATATATACTAAATAGAAAATAAATAAATAATAATTATTCCATTGATCTTAAAAATAATTAAAAATATGTATTATCTCAGAATAATATTAATACAATTTTTTAGCAGTTAATATATTTTTATAAAGTTTAAATTCGATTTATTACAATTTTTATATGTTTTGGTTCATTATATAACAATTTTATAAATAAAAACGCATATAATAATTTATAAAAATTATTCTGAGTCCAGAATAATATATATACATATTTTATAAGCTTGATGTATAATTTTCACAATTTAATTCGAATTTTATATATTTAAGCATATATACATACCGTAAAACACATACATGCATGTTTTAATTTATAAAAATTATTAATACCGATAAATAATTCTTATACAAATTTTCCAGGTTATATTAATGTATAATAATATTTTTAAAACCTTAAAATTAATTATTTATATAATATTTCTATTTATATACAATTAAATAAAATAAAAGCTTACGGTAAAAAAAAAGAAAAAGAAATTGACTAAAAAAATAAAAAGAAGTACCTTAATTATTTTGCAAGCGAGAGCTCTTGAATATTTGTGAATAAAAAGTGAGACCAAGGTATGTATTTATACTAATACTTTGCTTGGAAAAGAAGTTGGGTAACAATTATAATTGGTAAGTAAATAAAACTCTTTTTTTTTAAAAAAATAAAAAATTGGTCGACCCCGTTAAAGGGTTTTTAATTTTTTTTTCTATTTATCTTGTTGGAACATTCTAGATTTTATAATTTGTATTTATCTTTCTCTTTTTTGTATCATACATATACATATATATATATATACATATATATATATATACATATATATATATATATATATATATATATATATATATATATATATATATATATATATATATATATATATATATATATTCGGCATTTTATAATTATTAATAGTAATTATAATTTTAATTCAATTACAAAAATGATCTAGGATATTGCATACTAAATCTACTCTAGTATTTTTATTTATTGTGGCGCTATATATTCCTAACAGATGTATAGCATGTGTGCTCTCAAAGTATGCCGGTCGCACGATCTATGGTTCTGGTATGAACTGTTTGTCATTTACACGATTGTTCTCTCGAGATATAATGAGTATATCAAGCCAGTTTGTGTGCGAGTGGGAGATGTTGAAAATTGGATCCTGTTCGACCTGAATCCATTCCGCCCACTAACTTCCTTAGTATCTAAATATGAGTACCTAGTATATTAGTAATTATGTATTACTAAATGAACATTATTTAGAAGTCATTATGGGAGTTTCAAGTTTTAATTACATGAATAGTGTCATTAATCTAATAATTAATGTAAACCCTTCATTATCCTTGGTGTTTACCATATGACTACTATATAATGTACAAATGGTGTGCATGCACAAAGTGGTACAAGAAATTGCACGCACTTAACAATTTAGAGAGAGTTAGAGACAAGACATTGTTCTTGTCTTGTTCGTGTATATTCGAGGCAAATAAGATAACGGAATTTTAGGTTGTGAACAATGATAGCTTTCCGTTTGTGATTGCTTTCCCCGAACGGTGATCTAAACGACGATCTTCTGCTTCCGCTACTAGTTTCGGGTATGTCTCGAATCTATTCTCTATTTCCTTCAACGACTCACTTGTAAAACTTGCTAACATATTAATGATTCTTTTATAATTCTTCTTACACGCTCCGGGAATTGAACAAAACAGTGTTCACACCCCGTGTCTGTGTATATGACGCCTACACTACAATCTGCTATTCGAGCCACTATAGCTACTGGATCAACCCACGAATTGGTATTAAACAACGAAGGGAATGCTATTAATTATTGTTTCTATTCTTCTAACACTCATGCCTTTCTGCGTTGTCCTACTCCCCATTTGTGAATCATGTTTATTTCAACATGGATTATCTCTTTTCCTTTTTCTTATAATTCTAACACGCTTTGTTCTTCTTTGAAACGGATGGCGTCATATGTTGATACGTATTCCTGGCCAGCGGCTTATAAGTATCATTACAAGACTAGAACTACTTAGCATGATGGAGCGGATTGCCGATTTATGTTTACCCTCAGGACGGATCCTTTCAGACCCGGATCACAGTCTAAAACCGTTGGGTGGCTTTATCAATATTACGGAACCAAATTGAGAGTTAGTTCGTCTAGCGCTTTGCGGCTAAGTCTTCAAGTTCTAGAGTGAGAAAGTATTATGTGAGAGAGAAAGTGTGTCCTCTGCCACAAGTCCAAGCGTCCAAAAAGTGATGGCCTAGATGGCCTATTTATAGGCGTGAGTGCTCCGTACTGTCCGGATACACGTGTCACGCTGTCAATGGTTGATTTATGCGAAAAATGTGTAACCGACTTTGTGTTTATGATGACGTTGCATGTGTGTTGCTCACGTGTTCTTTCTAGGACTTAAGAATAAAAGCAGCCTTCAAGGCTTACGCAAAATGTTGGGCGGCTTGACTTGTAATATATTATGTTCTTCTTGACGGAAAACTCAAAACTTATTGTCTCTAAAAATGCCTTTTAGTGTTTTTTATGCCTTTTAAGTGTCTTCTTCATCTTGAAATGATCTTTTTATGCGTGTAACCATAAGAGGCACCATTAAAAAGCATACGTAATCAACTAAACAAACTTAACAAGAGCTCACAACAATAACAAAAGGCAAAGGAGCCAAACGAAATAAAGTGACAAAACAATCCAAATCACTACAAGAGGGTAACCAAATACGAAAAGATTAAAAACCATCTAGAAAACGACATAAACCTTGAGGCAAACAAAAGAACACGGACTCAAATATATTTGATGAACTCTGAGAATTGGAATATTCGAGTAGAGTTAACAAGAAAAATTCGTTTACGATTACATCAACATATATAGACAAATAGTGCGAGTTTCACAAGCTTGTTATATGGAGTATATACCAGCATTAAATTACATAAGTGGTGGTTCCATCTTCGTTCATCAGAGTATTGAAAAGGACTAGAACCCAAATTTAACAAGATCATAATCTTGTAATGATTATATTATAGATGAAAAGTGACATTAATTAACACTCTTGCAATAAAGCAAAAGCAATGAAAGCTTATAAAACTAATAAGTCATTACACAGATCAGGTAATCAAGTGATGCAGATTATTTTCCAACTTTCAAGTGTTCTCTCAGCTTCAAAATTTCTAAAAAAAAAAAAAAAATGTCATCATTATAAAAATTCGCAATCACAATCTTGCGAAGAACATCGGCAAAAAGCCTTGCATTTTTCTCTTCCTAAAACAAGTTTTTATAAATTGCAAACTCAGACATAATAACCGGTAAATGTGAAACCCCTTCCAACGATCTCACCAGCACAATACCATGCAAAGCATTCGAGCCCAAACAAAGCTGCAATCCCTACCTGTTCAACATGCAAATCTTTCTTATTTTTCCATAGTCCTTTCACATGCTCAACTTCCTTCCAGAATGCTTCGTTGCGGCCAGGAATACTGCAAAATAAAAGAAAAAAAAATTAATAAAAATTAATAAACTTGCACATGTGGTCCAAAAACTTCAATTGCAAATCACCAAATTGCCCAATAACATAGCTACAGAATGTGTAGAAGAAGCAGCAAAATAAGTAAGTCGGGTGGTTTGAGAAATGTTTTGAATCAGATGTGTAATAACTTGATCCGAGTAAAAAAAAAGTGTTGTTCCATCCTAATAACTTACACAGTACATGTTGAAGCTAATCAGTTTGTGTCCACAAAGGAAACTGAAGGAACATAACTTGTGTATACAAGCTTAAGGGAACCTCCCTTAATCACCAATTGGTTTTAAAGTACTAGGGAACTCATGAGCTTATATACAGGACATGTTGGTGGACCTAAAATCAATCCTACAAATGGTATCGGACCGGGGTGGCACGAGCGTAATCAATGTGGCAGCGGGTGTTCAAACCGAGATGATTGTGGACGTGGCCGGGGACGTCGGGGTCCGGGATGAGTCGAAATGGGGTTGAACAGGGGCGAGGGATAAAAAGCCACGTTATGTGATACGTACAAGTGCATGGGAACTCATGAGCTTATATACAAGACATGTTGATGGACCTATAATCGATCCTACAGTACATTCATAAAAATGCAACCTAATGGTAAAATATATTTTTATTTTGTAACAAAATGTACCACTTCCAAATAATAACGTGAGTTAATTACTCCTTGAACAACTTTTGTATGCCATGTCCATAGTGCAAATATAACTTTTACTTCCTATGATTTGTTAGCATGGTTTCTAACAGCAACAAAATCATAGACACTGGCGACCTAAATTAAGTAGTACAGACAAGTTTAATTATTTACTTATTGATATATATTGATATATAGTAACACCAGAGAGAACATGGCTAAATTACAGTCTTTGATGAAAAAATGAACACAATACAAGATAAGAGGTCGAGATAATTAACCTGGCAAGACGAGTGTAGAACAACTGTTTGGACAACTCGCTGCATTTTTCAACAGTGGGTGGGTCCTGAATGTAGTTTTTGTTCTGCTCCAACAATTGCTTGTAATACGTGGTTCCATTCTTGGACAAAAACTGTGAAGCAAGTGTTGCCTTAGATTGCAATTGCTTTAGTTGTGCCGCCATTTTATCTGCAGTTAAATCTTATCAGCAAATCGAGAATAATAACACGTAAGAATAAAACTAACAAACACACAACATGAAAATGGTTAATTATTAATAATGATAACTTCAATCATTTGGATAACAAGTTAAATCAAACTGGTTATGTGTTATATCTATCGGATCAAATTAGTAAGATAAAAAAATTTACATGAGAAGCAAAAGGGTGACACAAGTAAATATGTGTTGATGAAATAAGAAACCATGTCACATAGAAACAAAAAGTTTACTTTAAACAAATAATAACAATGACAATTTAGACTAAATTACTACACTATTTACATATAGCATAATGTCTCTACCATCACAACCAGCACTATCACATCTGTATTTTTATAAAATATTGTTATAGCTATATATGTTCCAAATATACTCCATACGAACATTGTTCCAAATATGAGTTAAAGCACATCCACAAGTTGATGAGGACAAATATCTTATTTCTCTTCTATAGATTGTCTTTACTGACTTTATGTTCTGTATACAAACTCGAAAAATGAAACAAGATCATAGAAAATATTTATTTTCACATGATGTAAAAGTATGAATTTTTTTTTTTTCATCCAAACAGCCACCTTGATCAAAAAGTATTCTTGACTGTGAATGCATATTATCAACTGTGATTATCATATATTCTTATCTATATCTGATAAACAAACCCTTACAAGCATTGCAACACATCATTATAAATATAAGTTGCATAGTAACACTGAAATAAAAATTAGTCAACTTCTTCAAATACAACGTTTATAAAATTAAACCTAGCCCAATTCAAAAAGATAATTTGAAAATTTGCAATGGAACTTGACAGGAAATAAAACCCTAAAATGGGAACACGAAGCCGCCAACAAACCCATCTGAAACAACCAATAAAAATTAAAACTTTATAAATCAAAGAATCACTATAGTACATAATGAGCAATTGATATTGATATATCAATATAACAAGATCTAAGCAATTTGAATTAAGAAAAACGCTAAATTGAAAAGGGATTATTAAAGTACATATATATAAAGATTAAAGATGTGAGATGAAGAAAAAAGAAAAGAATTCGTTACCCTAAATTTATGAAATCAAACGAAATGATGAGATTTGGAGCGTTTGGCCTCTCTTGCCGATCGGAATTTGTTCAGAAGGAGAAAATCTTTGGACTTCGATGAGATGATGAGTCTATAGTGTGTGTTTCTTGGGGCCGGGGAATGTGATCTATATTTATTTATAAAAAATCTAATCTAATTTTTTTGATCTGTTTATAAAGTGTAACCTTTTTTGTAATAAAACAAAACTTTTTATTAACTATCATCTTTTTCATAATTAACATTAACATTAACATTAACATTAACCTACTAAAAGTCTCGCTCTAATCTGTCGTCCCCTACACTACACCCCTCCAAAACGACATTTCTCTTTCTCCTTTAAAACCTTTTACCCTTCGAGCACCTTTTAACACATCCACTCCCACAAAGCAACACACCAATGTCGCCCTCTCCCTAATCTGTCGTCCCCTACACTATTAACCTTTACCTACTAAAAGTCTCGCTCTAATCTGTCGTCCCCTACACTACACCCCTCCAAAACGACATTTCCCTTTCTCCTTTAAAACCTTTTACCCTTCGAGCACCTTCTTAACACATCCACTCCCACAAAGCAACACACCAATGTCGCCCTCTCCCTAATCTGTCGTCCCCTACACTACACCACTCCAAAACGATATTTCCCTTTCTCCTTAAAAGCCTTCTACCCTTCCAGCACCTTCTTAATCCATCCTTTCCCACAAAGAAACACACAACGTCGCCATCTTTGACAACTCAACGGGCAAAACAGCAGCAGAAATCTTTAACCGACATCGCGATTGACCTACACACATATAGTTTCCTTCGTTGGTTGCGATTGATGTACAAAGGTACCACTTCAATTGGTTGCGGTCGATGTATATACGAGAAACCCTAATCCCTTATTGCTTCGTTCGTCGCGATCGATGTACATAGATAGCGATTCAATCATCTGCTTATTTAGGGTTTGAAATCTGTTAGCTGCCCTTTTTGTTTAATAATTGTGGCAGCCCCATCCATGCCGTCGGGCAGTAATAATAACACCGTTGTTGCCATCGTTAGGTTTTTTGATTGTGATTGATGTACACAATTAGTGCTTCATCGTTCAAGACAACAAAGATTTGTATCGTTCAAATTTAAATTTGTAATTTTTATGAGTTTTTTAGTCTCTTGGTTCTTCTATAGTTGATTGCAATTGATATTTCAGTTATATGAGTTTTTGTCACAGGAAGTCAACATAACATTGCATATGGTCCTTTTGTAAAAGGGAGTAAAAAGCCGTGATGGTGTTAATTTATTTTTTTTATGTTTCACTTATGCTGCTTTGGTTCACTGATATGAGCATGGATTTGTAAAAGTTATAAGTTAAACTCCAAAAAGCTCTAAAAAATTAAATGACAAACTCCTAATTAAAACACAATATACATATCCCTTAATCTTTTTGGATTAATGGGAATATTTAATTATTAATTGAACAAATCTATAATTATAATTATTATTAATTTAAACTTTTAATTATGTAAATAATAGCTAAATAGAATATGTTATGTAACTTAACCAAACGATATTTTTAAAATTGTTATTAGAAAAATTTTAACTTTTTTTTCAATAGAAATCAGTTATTAGATATTTGAATTGTTAAATCCGTTTTCAAGTTTTGTTTGTATAAAAAAGTTGCCTATAAAAACATACTACAATTTTTTTAAGAATATTATTAACCCTCACTGCGATGTTAGAGACAAACTGTACATTTTCTTTGTGAGAAAATGAGTTATTAACTATGACTGTATTTGAAATTCATTAACTTAAAAGGTCAAATTTTTGTGTCAAATATTTTTATGGTGACGTGATAAAATCGAATAGAAAGTTGAGTGAGAAAAAATAAATTAATAATAAAAATATATATTTATTAAATTGAGGGTAAAATCTGGTTGGTTGTTCACGATTTCACACCTCCATTTCTCGTCAATTTTGTGACTAACGCATCTGGATGACGATGCGTTAAATGTCGTCACAATCCGTCAACTGCTCGAGCTAGACTCACGCTCATTGCTAACGTCGTTTTAAATTGAGTATAATAAATCGTTTTAGTTGGGACAACATGGATAGGTCATTTGTGGTTCCATGTTTTTTTCTTTTTGTTTTTTTAATGCTTAATAAATATTAAAATATAGGAAGTAGCCTAGTCTCTATTGGTTTGACTTCGTGATTTGCACTGTTCGATTGCTGTTCCGCTGTAGTGTTTATACCTTTCCCGTAGTGTGTTGACTTTGATGACCTCGGAAAATTGATTTTTTTGAAGTTGTTCTCTCGGGGTCATTTTATCCGCTCGAACGGGGATTTGATCTTACTCGAAGAGTCTGTGGTTCTCTGGTTAGGAGTAGTTATGTGGTTCTTCGGGTGCGAGAGGTTATTTTGATTTGCAGGCCTCGGGTTAGGTGCTACTGGAGTACCCGGTGTTCATTTTTTTTGCGGCTTTCGAGTTGTGGTGATCGGGGTGTTAGATACGTGATCGGTTTTATATAGTTTTAGATTTAGGTTTGGTGGTCTTGTAATGTATTTTACTTTCAATGTGTTCGCTCTCTATTAATGTTATAGTCTATTTTGTTGGGCGATTATAACGAGACCTTTCAATATTGTCGTTTTTGTGTACCACCGGATCTTTTTGATTTATATATATATATATATATATATATATATATATATATATATATATATATATATATATATATATATATATATATATATATATATATATATATATATATTCACCGTAAAAAAAAGGAAGTATATTTGTTGAAAAAATTTCCTATATTAATTAATATATAATAAAAATAGTAAAAATTAAATTTATATTTTTTAATTATTACCCTTATATACTAAAAGCCATGGCTAAATGTGTAGTTTCAGTTGATTCGGATTGTAGTTTTGAGTTTGAGTTCACACTACTGATAATGCTAAAAACGAACATATATTTAATAGCATTATCTCTCAAGAAAGACAAGCTTTTAGTTGCAACTGTTCTATTTACAAGTGATATTCGTTTAAATAATAAAAGGTGAAGACAAAAGACAGATTCGACGAATTGAAGAAGCAAACGACCAAAAAGCTCAAAAGTACAAAGTACAATCAAAGTGGTTCAAATTATTGATGAGAAACGTCTCCAAATTACAAGAGTACAAGACGCGAAACGCAAAATACAAGATATTAAATTGTACGCAAGGACGTTCGAAAAACCGGAACCGGGACCAGAGTCAACTCTCAACGCTCGACGCAACGGACTAAAAATTACAAGTCAACTATGCACATAAATATAATATAATATTTAAATAATTCTTATAATTATTTATATATTATATTTATTTATTAAAACGTCGACAAGCTTGAAAACAAAAAAAATGTGAGCTGGTACCTACCCCCATGCGATCGCATGGCCTGGAGGCACAAAAGCCATGCGATCGCATGGCACACTTTTTCAGCCCAGGTCCTATAAATTTCGCAGTTTGGTGATGATTTTATCTATCTTTTTCTCTTCTCATTCATATACGTAAAGATATATATATATATATATATATATATATATATATATATATATATATATATATATATATATATATATATATATTATATTTTAATTTTAATTTTAATTTTAATTTTAAATTCTAATAATAAGGGTATGTTAGCAAATGTTGTAAGGGTGTAAGTCGAAATTCTGTCCGTGTAACGCTACGCTATTTTTAATCACTGTAAGTTATGGTTAATGTTATTTTTAAATTAATGTCTCGTAGCTAAGTTATTATTATGCTTATTTAATGCCGAAATAATCGTGATGTTGGGCTAAATATTAAAATTGGGTAATTGGGCTTTGTACCATAATTGGGGTTTGGATAAAAGAACGACACTTGTGGAAATTAGACTATGGGCTATTAATGGGCTTTATATTAACTACACGATACCTCGTTAATTTAATATATAGACTTATAATTTGACGTATTTATATATAACCACATACGCTTGACTGGGCACGGTGGGCGGGATATCTATAAATACCAATAATTGTTCATTTTACCGGACACGGAACTGGATTAATAGTTAATAGACTTGTTGAAACAGGGGTGGATTACATTCAAGGGTAATTGGTGTAATTGTTAACAAAGTAGTAAAACCTTGGTTTACACGCAGTCGATAACCTGGTGTATTCATTAGACAAAGTATTAAGACCTTGATACAATTCGAATCCCCAATTAGTTGGAATATTTGACTTCGAGAATAAGAATAATTTGACGAAGACTTTCGCATTTTATGATTATGACTGATGGACTATTATGGACAAATCCTTATGGACATATTGAATAATCCAGGACAAAGGACAATTAACCCATGGGAATAAACTAAAATCAACACGTCGAACATCATGATTACGGAAGTTTAAATAAGCATAATTTATATATTTCATATTTAATTGCACTTTTAATTATCGCACTTTTACTTATTGTCATTGTATTTAATTGCATTTTTAATTATCGTACTCTTTAATTATCGCAATTTTATTTTATCGCACTTTTATTTATCGCAATTTCATTATCGTAATTTACTTTACGCTTTAAATTAAGTTATATTTATTTTTAATATTTTACATTAAGTTTTAACTGCGACTAAAGTTTTAAAATCGACAAACCGGTCATTAAACGGTAAAAACCCCTTTTTTATAATAATAATACTACTTATATATATTTTTGTATTTTTACAAATATAGTTTTTAAAAATATAGCGTTAAGCTTGTTTAAAGATCCATGTGGAACGAACCGGACTTACTAAAAACTACACTACTGTACGATTAGGTACACTGCCTATAAATGTTGTAGCAAGGTTTAGGTATATCCATTCTATAAATAAATAAATATCTTGTGTAAAATTGTATTGTATTTAATAGTATTTCGTTGTAAAAATTAATACTATTTCATATACCCCTCGCATAACATCAATACTTGATGTTATGCGAGGGGTATATGAAATAGTATTAGTTTTTACCAAAGATCTTGCAATGCCCTCATTTGCAAGAAATCAGTAACAATTTAAATTATTGAGGGTGATTAGCGTAGAAAAATGATTAAATTTTACCAAAGTTTCCAAACATATTGGCGTTTGTTTGTTGAATGATAAATCATTTGTTCATTCCGTCTTGTTGTTACATCACATTTGTTTTTTGTTTTGTCGTCAAAAGTATTAGCTTTTGCTGAACTTAATGCCAGTCTTTGAAAATGCGCTGTTTTACCCTGTTGTGTACAATTGACAATATACATACATACAAATATAAACATGCATGGTAATTTGAAATGGGACTTAAAATCCCACTTTCAAATCAAATATGAAACATTAGTACAACAAATAAAAATATTAAACATTACAATAAAAGTATCATAATATAATGTGTTTAAACATAAATAAACAGAAATAATAAAAATTAAAAATCATATAAATTACCAACCGGAACTAAATCAATCTGGATAGGGGTTCCAGTTCATGGCGTCGTCCGGGTTCCATGGTTGGTGATAGGTGTACTGGTAGGCCTGGTTAGGGTCGTAGAGAGTATATGGTGGTCTTATCTCGGGCTGGTGTGGAGGATAGTAAGCTGGTCGGGTCGGAACGTAGTGATCCTGATGTGACAGCCGGCTCATAATCTGACGCAGATAATAGTCCCATCTATCATGCTGTCGTTGTCTGGAATGCTCGTAATCATTCCGGGCTTGCCACTGCTCCATCCGACGAAATCTCTCCGCGTTTGTCATGTCTACCTTATCTACACGCTGGTAGACATCAGTCATAGCCTCCCGAATGACATCCCTAATGTCATCCTCTTCCTCCATTTCCTCGTCTGATCCTCTCTCTACCTGTGGATGACTACCTTCATAGGGTATTGCCTGGTTGCGTCTACTCTTCAATACCTTAGCACCCGCATAAACCCTCAATCCTAAAAGCTCAACCTGTTCCCTACATTCCAAAAGTGGACCCCCTTGTTCCTTATCTACACCAAAATACTCTCCAATGAGAGTAACAAAAATACCTCCTCCAATTATCCCCCCTTCCTGTATTCCTTCCACCATCATAGACAAATAAAAACCAACACAGTAAGGGATATTAACAAAGCCTCTTGGGTCTAGAATACACTTTAGGTAAAATAAATCATGTAAGGTCAATTTTTCCTTATTGTGACCTCTCTGTGTAATCGAGTTAGCCAAAAATCTATGAATTATACGAAGCTCAGCTCTGTTAATATGTAAGTAGGTATGTGTTCCTGCCCGCCCAAAAACATTATAATCTGACATACGCCTCCAGACGGCGTTCGCGTCAAAATTCCTATCTACCCTTTCACCACGATAAATCAAATTCATACAATCGGGTAGTAGCAATTCAGCGGGCGTATATATCTGCAAAGCCCTGGCCATGTCCAGCATGGACATCCTGTACATCCTACGGCCAAGTATAAATCTAAGAAAACTTCTATCATCTAATCTATCTACATCTACATTTAATGCTATAGTACTCATCAGCTCAACACACCATTCCTTATATACAGGTCTACGAATGGTGAATAGACGTTCTCAATCGGTAAAAGAAGAACTGCCATACCTTTGAATCAGTAGCAGTCTAACACGGTCAGCTAGTTGGACCCTTTCCAAAGGATCCCAATCAATTACCCTAGGAACCTCTACATATTTCGTTACTAATTTGAATTTATTACTTTGATATGCCAGGTAATCTCTCCAGCTTCTATCGAATCTCAGATTAGGATGCAATGTATGTTCAGGAATCGTTGGGTATTCTACTGGCGGATGCATCGGAACTACTATGAATTCATTAACAAACTGTAGCGGATCATAATAAGGTATATGTTGATCAGGCTGATGTTGTTGTTCCTGTTGTGGTTCTTGTTCGGGTTCTGGCTCGTATTGCGGCTCATATTCTGGTTCAGGTTCCTGTTGTGGTTGTCTAGATGATGATGAAGCACCAGCAGTATCGGTTTTCTGCAAAACACATTAAACACAAAATTTGTGCATCCAAATATGCATTAGTGTTAGCAAAATAACAATTTAAATTAACCACAATAACATGTTCAATCAAAATTAAACTTATACACATTTTCACATTTTTTACAATTCTACACTTTTTCAAATAAGCACATATGAAAATGTATATAAAGTTCATAAGCATTTAACTTAAATAACATGTTAAAACAACCTTTACTAGCAATTAAACAAGTCTCAAATGGCAATTATATCAAATTAATCAAGTTCATGAATTTTGTACCTAAAAAGTCCACTTTAATCTTCAAAAATCATGTTTAGGATAAAGTTTGGATCATTTAGCTACCTAAACATGTTACACTACTTAATTTAGCAATAATTCATGACAAAAATCGGCCATAACCTGTTTATATCAAAAAGCCCCAAATTGCTCAAGAACACAAACCCAAGATTTCTAAAAATTTTGAAGTTTTTGGCTTCAAATCATGTTAAATAGCATCAATCTAGGTTATACATGCATAAAATACTAACAATTTAACTCTAATTACACTAGAAATTAACAAAATTGCATTAGGTAAAATATTGGTAATTATCACAAAAACTAAGAAATTTTAGAGTTTAGGGGTGTAATTTTTACCTTTTTGTTGAAGAATACGAACCTAGGCATGATTATAGCGGATTGTATGATGAAATTTGGTGAAATTTAGGTGAAAAATGGTGATTTTAGGAGTGTATATGTGTGTGTGTTCGTGTATGCTGTGTGTGTAAAGTGTGAGACAGAGAGCAGCTCTCGCTGGCTTTTGTTTCTGGCCAGTTATCCTGCCTCATGCGATCGCATGAGGTTACAGGCTAAACCCCATGCGATCGCATGAGGTTCTGTATTTTTTTTTTATTTTATAAAACCTTACACTTTTTTTTAAAACATATAATTAAATTAAATTTTAAAAATTTGTTTCTTTTTAGGATGAGGGCTTTTCGGAACGATGTCCTAGTCCGTCCCTCAACAAAATTTTAAAATTTGTCATTTTTAAGCGTTGTTTTAAAAGTAAAGATTTTTTTTTTTTTTGGTTTTTTAATGTTTTTGGCATACTTTAATTCAACAAGATTAAAAATAATGATAATAAAAGTTCTCGTCCCTCTCTTGGGTAAAGCAATTTCGGTTCAATGACCTAGTCTTCAACTTACGACGAATTTTAAAAATCATATTTTTAACTTAGCGAAATAAAGTAAATTTTTGTTTTTAAATTCACACCAAACTTATATTATAATTTTGTTTTTATACATACAAACTTATATTAAAAACATAAATTTTTTCAAATATTTACAAACTTAAATATATTGATTTTAAAAGTTTTACAATATTAATTTAATATTTATATATTAAATTTAAAAACATAGTAAAATTAAAAATTAAAAATCTTGTTGGTTTTTTATCCCACTTTAATCAATCAAATATTATCAAAAATATACGCCCCTCTTTTCGGTAAAGTAATTTCGGCTATATTACCTAGTTTTACTCCTGACGAATTTCTGAAATATTTTGGGTTGATTGATTAAAGATATTTATACCTTAAGAATAAACGGTAAATTTCGCAGTGATGTAATAAATTTTTGTATGACATCAATAATTTCGGTCGCAAAACCTAATTTTATTGAATACCAATTTAATACTTTATAGCGAACGATTTAGCGTTTATTATCAAAAGGTTCAAAGCAATAAAAATAAAAATAAAAACTGTACATACTTACCTGTGAAATAGAATTCTTAGTGACCTGCTTTAGCCCACTCATAAGATAGTCGGACTAATTGGTTTTTCATAGCTACATAGGCGTAACCTCGAGCATTCAACGTTTTTTCTTCGAAACATATGAACGGTCCATCTCTGCATAAAGTAACGAATTCGGTATTGGAATATGTCTGATTCGTCGATCATTTTCCTTCGTGTGACCATTTTCCGCATTTTTGACATCTTTCAAGGTGTCATGCTCTTCTTTTCGCTGCGGATTTTGATTTTCATTTACCAAACTGTAACTTATTATTTTCGTTCCTGGATTCTTTTCTTACTCCGTCCAATTTACCTCTGATTAATGATACCAATTCACTTGGAAGGGTGTCATTATTACGTTTAGTGATCAAAGCGTGTAGCATTAGACCATGGTTTAGGTCACAGGAAGTCTTCATCTCGTAAAACCTAAAAAAAATAAAAATTCAGAATGGGGGGAGAAGACTAGTTCTTTAGGGTCTGCTAGGGAAAGACCATTCGGGTTCCATTTTCGAGAACTACACGAAAACAGAAAATCTAACTCTAACAGAAATACATGTTACCCTAAAAAGATTCGAACCTCCCCACACTTAGTTAGATGTGGTGTTGAAATTGTGATTAACTTCGTTATCAACTTCCATCGGACCATGTATGTAATGTTTAACTCTGTGACCATTAACTTTAAATTCAATCCCATTTGAATTTATTAACTCTATTGTTCCGTAAGGGAAAACTCTTTTGACTATGAATGGTCCAGACCATCTTGATTTCAATTTTCCAGGAAATAGCTTGAATCGTGAATTGAAAAGAAGAACTATGTCTCCTTCTTTAAATTCTTTTGAACTTCTGATTCTTTTATCATGCCATTTCTTCGTTCTTTCTTTATAGATTAACGAATTTCCGTATGCTTCATGTCTCAATTCTTCTAATTCGTTTAGTTGACTTAATCGTAGACGTCCAGCTTCATGTAAATCAAGATTACATGTCTTCAAAGTCCAAAATGCTTTGTGTTCAATTTCTACTGGAAGATGACATGCTTTTTCGTAAATGAGTTTAAAAGGTGTGGTTTCAATTGGAGTTTTGTAGGCTCTTCTAAAAGCCCAGAGTGCATCCTCCAATTTCATGGACCATTCCTTCGGATTTGATCCTACGATTTTCTCTAGAATACGTTTTAATGCTCGGTTGGTATTTTCTCTAGAATACGTTGACTGGACAGGTCTGAAACCTCAGACGACCAGATTAGGGTTAGGTTTTAAATATTTATTATTATTAATTATTTAGTTAATTAGGGTTAGTGTATTTTAATATTTAATTTAGTTTTAGTTTATTTTGTATATTTAAGTTTTATTTAGATTTATTAATTATAAAATTAATAGTTTTATAAAATAAATAATATAAAAATAATATTTTTATAAAAATTGTACTTTTTACAACTTTAAGTTTATTTTTATATTTTGTATCTTTTTATTTGTTTTAGCGTAATATTTGTACTTTTCGCTCGTATTTAGTTTTAAGCCATAGTTTTTGCCATAGTTATTTTTATTTCTAGATTTTTAGGCTTTGCCGTAAAATCCCTTAAGTGCTTTTTCTTTAGACAAAGATTTAGGTGCTTTAGAATTTTGCAACACCGTTTTATATATTTTAGTACCTTTTTAAGTTATTGCCATTTGGGATATAGAATTTCTTGTAAGCTTTAATATTTTTAGACGCAACTTTTAATTCTTAGTTTTTAGTTCATTTCTAAGTTTCGACGCGCTACTTTCTTATTTTTATTTTTCGACGCCTATTATTTTTCGACCTTTTATTTTTCGACGTTTTTCGACGCGCTCTTTTTCTTTCTTATTTTTCGCCATTCTAGTTTTAGGACTTAGAATTTTTTATTTCTTCTCTAAAATTTCTTTAAATTTCAACGAAAAAATTATTTTAAGTGGTTAAATTGATAGACATCCAAATTTTCTACTTCGTAGTAATAGTTGGATTTGTTAGTGGCTGAGTTGTGAGCTTCCGATTTAAAGGGTTCTGGCTCCCTGCTGCATCTATTGGCTATTCGAAACGTGGGCAAAAGCAGAAAAGTCTATTAATTTGATAACTTAAATAATTTTTATCTTTTATAACTAATAGGATATTCAGTGAATGCACCGAGCAAAACGTTCACCACCTTTTGTACGTTCACCACCTGTAACTCGATCAAGACATCTAGCAAATATTGTCGCCGTTGATTTATATTTAGAATCGTCATCCAGTCGACCAAGTACTCCAATTCAAATTTTTGATAATCCATTTTTTGAACCCGACCTCACAATTGAGAATCCGGAGAATATTCAGGGATAATTCATAGATCCTGAACCACTAATCTTTCCTCCGGAACCACCAATCATTCAATCAGAGATTGTTGAGGAACCAACCATTAAATCAGAATCCTATAGTGATTCAGATTCAACAAATTCAATTATGAAGAATCTGGAACCTCTAAGTATGGAAGACCGAATGCGAGCTAAACGCACTGGCCAAGGTCACGCAATTACTCAACCAGACATTAAGTGGTGCGCCGAAGGAAGATCCAAATGAACATCTTCGTACATTTAATAGGATCTGCACTCTATTTAAAATCCGAGAAGTGGAGGATGAACAGATATATCTCATATTATTTCCCTGGACTTTAAAGGGAGAAGCCAAAGATTAGTTGGAATCGTTACCTGAAGGGGCGATTGATACATGGGATGTTTTAGTTAAAAAATTTCTTAAACAATTCTTTCCGGCATCTAAAGCCGTGAGACTTCAAGGAGAAATTGTTAAGTTCACACAAAAGCCAAACGAAACTCTATATGAGGCGTGGACCAGATTTGGAAAGTTATTAAGAGGATGTCCGCAACATGGTTTAGACACTTGTCAAATAGTACAAATATTCTACCAAGGATGCGACATCACTACAAGAAAAGACATCGATATAGCAGTTGGTGGTTCCATTATGAAGAAAACAACAACTGATGCTTACAAAATTATTGATAACACTGCTTCCCACTCACATGAGTGGCACCAAGAAAAAGATATCGTTAGATCATCTAAAGCAGCTAGAGCCGATTCTAGCCATGACTTAGATTCCATTTCTGCAAAGATAGATACTGTCGAGAGACGAATGGAAAAGATGACTAAGGATATTCACTCAATACGAATTAGTTGTGAGCAGTGTGGAGGACCACATTTGACACAAGATTGTCTCAGTATTGAACTAACAATGGAACAAAGAGAGAATGTTTCATACATAAACCAAAGGCCTGGAAATAATTATCAGAATAATTATCAACCGCCAAGACCAATCTACAATCAAAACCAGAATTATAACCGAAATGTTCCATACAACAACCAACAAGGTCCAAGTAATCAACAAGTATCCAACAATACTTACAACCAGCAAAGACCTAATTTTTAAAATAAACCACCACAAACCGATGATAAAAAGCCAAATTTTGAAGACATGATGTCAAAGTTAGTTGAATCTCAAACTCAGTTTTTCACATCTCAGAAACAAACCAATGAACAAAATACTCAAGCATTTAGAAATCAACAAGCTTCTATTCAAAATCTGGAACAAGAAGTAAGTAACCTAGCAAGATTGATAGGTGAAAGAAAACTGGGAAGTTTACCTAGTGATACTAATGCTAACCCCCGGAATGAAACAGCTAAAGCCATTACCACAAGAAGTGGTATTACACTTAAACCACCTGAAATGCCTGTAATTTCTGATGAAGCTATTCCTACTCCACAAGAACCACAACCTGAGCAAGATAAGGAAACAGAACCGGTAGTTGAAAAGGTTAATGAAGATAACACAGTTAAGGCTAAACCTTATGTTAAACCATACTAACCACCACTTTCTTACCCGAGTAAAATGAGAAAAGAGAGACTTGAAGCCGAGCAATCCAAATTATTGGATATGTTTAAACAAATAAATGTTAATCTTCCTTTCATTGATGTAATTTCAGGAATGCCTAGATATGCTAAATTTCTGAAAGATCTAATCACAAATAGAAAGAAAATGGAAGAACTCTCGGCTGTTACTATGAATGCTAATTGTTCTGCAGTGCTGTTGAATAGGATACCAGAAAAATTATCAGATCTAGGAAGTTTCACAATTCCATGTTTTCTGGGTAGTCTTAGTTCAATAGAAGCATTGGCAGACTTATGTGCTAGTATAAATTTAATGCCATATTCATTGTACGCTAAACTAGACCTTGGAGAATTGAAACCAACAAGAATAAGCATACAACTAGCCGATCGATCAGTAAAATATCCTAGAGGGATAATGGAGAACATGCTAGTTAAAGTTGGTACTTTAGTATTTCCAGTAGATTTTGTTATTCTGGACATGGAAGAAGATTCTCGAGTTCCTCTCATATTAGGAAGACCATTCTTAAACACAGCTAAAGCAATAATAGACGTGTTCGGTAAGAAACTGACCCTAAGTATAGAGGACGAGAGTGTTACCTTTTCTGTTGATAGAGCCATGCAACAACCGCAATCTGCAGATGATACATGTTATTCAAACTATAGATTCACATGCATAATTGTTAGAAGAATTTCCAGAATTACAAAGAACAGGAGAATGTTCTTTAGGAGAAGGAACTGAACCAATTGATGAAACTGAAATGTTAGCTACACTTATGGCTAATGGATATGAACCAACAACAGAAGAAATTCAAATGCTAAAAGAGGAAGACAGATATCGATATAAATCATCGATAGAAGAACCACCGACATTAGAGTTAAAGCCACTTCCAAACCATTTGGAATACGCTTATTTACATGGTGAAACTGAATTACCTGTAATAATATCGTCTTCTCTTACGGAAAATGAAAAATCTCAACTCATTTCTGTGTTAAAAGCTCATAAACCAGCCATTGCATGGAAGATTCATGATATAAAAGGAATAAGTCCTTCGTATTGCACACATAAAATCCTTATGGAAGAAGGTCATAAAACATATGTGCAACGCCAACGAAGACTAAATCCTAATATGCAAGAAGTTGTTAAGAAAGAAATTATTAAACTGCTTGATGCAGGTTTAATTTATCCAATTTCTGATAGTCCATGGGTAAGCCTAGTTCAATGCGTGCCTAAGAAGGGTGGCATGACTGTCATCACAAATGAAAAAAATGAGCTTATTCCTACTAGGACTGTAACAGGATGGCGTGTTTGTATTGATTATAGAAAATTAAATGACGCCACCAGAAAAGATCACTTTCCCTTACCTTTCATTGATCAAATGTTGGAAAGATTAGCCGGAAACAGTTACTATTGTTTTCTTGATGGTTTTTCCGGATACTTTCAAATTCCAATAGCACCCAAGGATCAAGAGAAAACCACATTCACGTGCCCTTATGGTACTTTTGCTTACAAACGCATGCCATTTGGACTTTGCAACGCCCCTGCAACCTTTCAAAGGTGCATGATGGCGATTTTTCACGACATGATAGAAGAATGCATGGAAGTTTTCATGGATGATTTTTCAGTCTTCGGTGATACATTTGAAACATGTCTAGTTAATCTTGAACGAATGCTTATTAGATGCAAACAATCAAATCTAGTTCTTAATTGGGAGAAATGCCATTTCATGGTTAAAGAAGGCATCGTTCTTGGTCATAAAATTTCAAAGGAAGGAATTGAAGTGGATAGAGCTAAAGTAGATGTAATTGCTAAACTTCCACATCCCACCAATGTTAGAGGAGTTAGGAGTTTTCTATGGCATGCCGGTTTTTACCGACGTTTCATAAAAGATTTTTCTAAAATTGCCACTCCTATGAATAAACTCCAAGAAAAATATGCTCCATTCATCTTTTCGGATGAATGTATCAAATCTTTTAATATTCTTAAAGAGAAACTAACTAATGCGCCGATCATGATAACTCCAAATTGGAATCTACCGTTTGAACTTATGTGCGATGCAAGTGATTTTGCAATGGGAGCCGTTTTAGGACAAATAATTGAAAAACGATTTCAACCTATTTATTATGCTAGTAAGACGTTACAAGGAGCACAAACGAATTATACAACTACTGAAAAAGAACTCCTTGCTATTGTCTTTGCTTTTGACAAATTTCGTTCATATCTCGTTCTAGCAAAAACAGTGGTCTATACCGACTATTCTGCTCTTAGATACCTATTTTCGAAACAAGATGCTAAACCAAGATTTATCTGTTGGATCTTACTCTTACAAGAGTTTGATATTGAAATCCGAGATAAAAAGGGAGCAGAAAATCTCGCCGCTGATCATCTTTCTCGTCTTGAAAATCCTGAATTAGAAGTTCTAAATGAATCGGCAATACAAGACAACTTTCCTGATGAATATCTATTAAAGATAGATTATAATGAAATTCCATGGTTTGCAGACTATGCAAACTACTTAGTATGTGGATTCTTTGAAAAAGGATTGTCGTACCAAAAATGAAAGAAATTCTTTAGTGATATAAAACACTATTTCTGGGAAGATCCACATTTGTTTAAAAGTTGTCCCGATGGAATAATACGCCGATGTGTATTCGGAGATGAAGCTAGTCGAATCTTAAACCATTGTCACACAGGACCAACAGGAGGGCATTATGGGCCTCAACTTACAGCAAGAAAAGTTTACGATGCTGGATTCTATTGGCCTACAATTTTCAAAGACGCACACCTTCTTTGCAAATCCTGTGATGCTTGTCAAAGGGCCGGAAAAATAAGTCAACGTGATGAAATGCCACAAAATGTCATTCAAGTATGTGAAGTATTTGACATTTGGGGTATTGACTTTATGGGTCCATTTCCAAAATCTCATAATAATCTCTACATTCTCGTTGCCATTGATTATGTATCTAAATGGGCGGAAGCACAAGCTCCCCCAACTAACGATGCACGAGTTATAGTCAACTTTTTAAAACGTCTTTTTGCAAGGTTTGGAACACCGAAAGCTTTAGTAAGTGATCGGGGTACCCATTTCTGTAATAATCAACTTGAGAAAGTTCTCAAAAGATATGGAGTAACTCATAAAATCTCCACCGCTTATCATCCACAAACAAGTGGACAAGTTGAAAATACCAACCGAGCATTAAAACGTATTCTAGAGAAAATCGTAGGATCAAATCCGAAGGAATGGTCCATGAAATTGGAGGATGCACTCTGGGCTTTTAGAAGAGTCTACAAAACTCCAATTGGAACCACACCTTTTAAACTCGTTTACGGAAAAGCATGTCATCTTCCAGTAGAAATTGAACACAAAGCATTTTGGGCTTTGAAGACATGTAATCTTGATTTACATGAAGCTGGGTGTCTACGATTAAGTCAACTAAACGAATTAGAAGAATTGAGACATGAAGCATACGAAAATTCGTTAATCTATAAAGAAAGAACGAAGAAATGGCATGATAAAAGAATCAGAAGTTCAAAAGAATTTAAAGAAGGAGACATAGTTCTTCTTTTTCAATTCACGATTCAAGCTATTTTCTGAAAAATTGAAATCAAGATGGTCTGGACCATTCATAGTCAAAAGAGTTTTCCCTTACGGAACAATAGAGTTAATAAATTCAAATGGGATTGAATTTAAAGTTAATGGTCACAGAGTTAAACATTACATACATGGTCCGATGGAAGTTGATAACGAAGTTAATCACAATTTCAACACCACATCTAACTAAGTGTGGGGAAGTTCGAATCTTTTTAGGGTAACATATATTTCTGTTAGAGTTAGATTTTCTGTTTTCGTGTAGTTCTCGAAAATGGAACCCGAATGGTCTTTCCCTAGCAGACCCTAAAGAACTAGTCTTCTCCCCCCATTCTGAATTTTTATTTTTTTTAGGTTTTACGAGATGAAGACTTCCTGTGAACTAAACCATGGTCTAATGCTACACGCTTTGATCACTAAACGTAATAATGACACCCTTCCAAGTGAATTGGTATAATTAATCAGAGGTAAATTGGACGGAGTAAGAAAAGAATCCAGGAACGAAAATAATAAGTTACAGTTTGGTAAAGGAAAATCAAAATCCGCAGCGAAAAGAAGAGCACGACACCTTGAAAGATGTCACAAATGCGGAAAATGGTCACACGAAGGAAAATGCTCGACGAATCAGACATATTCCAATACCGAATTCGTTACTTTATGCAGAGATGGACCGTTCATATGTTTCGAAGAAAAAACGTTGAATGCTCGAGGTTACGCCTATGTAGCTATGGAAAACCAATTAATCCGACTATCTTATGAGAGGGCTAAAGCAGGTCACTAAGAATTCTATTTCACAGGTAAGTATGTACAGTTTTTATTTTTGTTTTTATTGCTTTGAACCTTTTGATAATAAACGCTAAATCGTTCGCTATAAAGTATTAAATTAGTATTCAATAAAATTAGGTTTTGCGACCGAAATTATTGATGTCATACAAAAATTTATTACATCACTGCGAAATTTACCGTTTATTCTTAAGGTATAAATATCTTTAATCAATCAACCCAAAATATTTCAGAAATTCGTCAGGAGTAAAACTAGGTAATATAGCTGAAATTACTTTACCGAAAAGAGGGGCGTATATTTTTGATAATATTTGATTGATTAAAGTGGGATAAAAAACCAAAAAGATTTTTAATTTTTAATTTTACTATGTTTTTAAATTTAATATATAAATATTAAATTAATATTGTAAAACTTTTAAAATCAATATATTTAAGTTTGTAAATATTTGAAAAAATTTATGTTTTTAATATAAGTGTATGTATAAAAACAAAATTATAATATAAGTTTGGTGTGAATTTAAAAACAAAAATTTACTTTATTTCGCTAAGTTAAAAATATGATTTTTAAAATTCGTCGTAAGTTGAAGACTAGGTCATTGAACCGAAATTGATTTACCCAAGGGAGGGACGAGAACTTTTATTATCATTATTTTTAATCTTGTTGAATTAAAGTATGCCAAAAACATTAAAAAACCAAAAAAAAAATCTTTACTTTTAAAACAACGCTTAAAAATGACAAATTTTAAAATTTTGTCGAGGGACGGACTAGGACATCGTTCCGAAAAGCCCTCATCCTAAAAAGAAACAAATTTTTAAAATTTAATTTAATTATATGTTTTAAAAAAAAGTGTAAGGTTTTATAAAAAAAATAAAAAAAAAATAAAAAAAAATACAGACCCTCATGCGATCGCATGGGGTTTAGCCTGTAACCTCATGCGATCGCATGAGGCAGGATAACTAGCCAGAAACAAAAGCCAGCGAGAGCTGCTCTCTGTCTCACACTTTACACACACAACATACACGAACACACACACATATACACTCCTAAAATCACCATTTTTCACCCAAATTTCATCCTACAATCCGCTATAATCATGCCTAGGTTCGGATTCTTCAACAAAAAGGTAAAAATTACACCCCTAAACTCTAAAATTTTCTAGTTTTTGTGATAATTACCAATATTTTACCTAATGCAATTTTGTTAATTTCTAGTGTAATTAGAGTTAAATTGTTAGTATTTTATGCATGTATAACCTAGATTGATGCTATTTAACATGATTTGAAGCCAAAAACTTTAAAACTTTTAGAAATCTAGGGTTTGTGTTGTAACATCCCGCCTTTTTCCATTTACTTTTCCGTTTAATTAATTTAAACTCCGTTATATGTTTATAACATCTCCCGTTGATACGCGTTTTAAATTATCTCGTTTAGGTAATTCACGCTCCCGATTCAAATTAGAGGGACTAAACTTGCCAAGAGGCCAAAGATTTGACTAGGTCAACTAGTCAAACCTTCAACCTCCTCCTCTCATTTCAACATCTCCATCTTTCTTCTACTCCCTTTTTCTCTCAAGAACCCCAACAAGAATTCATCATCTAAATTCGGATTAGGAAGCTAGCAACAAAACAAATTACAAATTCGTTATCCTTGCATCTTCCTCTTCGATTCCATACCGATTTCATTACATTTGGGTAACTTTCTAAAATCACTAGATTTTGTGTTCTTTATGTTTTTAACTTATAAAAGTGTTAATTAGTGTCTATGGCTCAAGTCTAACATGATTATATGATTTATATGCTCGATCTCGTTGTTTTAGTGTAACTAGCATGAACTTGAATTTTGGTGTGTTGTTCTTGAATTTTGGATGATCATATGTTGTTAGATGTTAAAAGTTCATGTTCTAATTGTGTTCTTAGTATCACTAGCTTCAATTTGATGTGTAGGTTGCTTTAGAAAAGTTCATGAACTTGATTTATGATTTTGGTGAATTTGGGTTAGGGTTTGATGAACTTGAAATGGACTTTTGATGCGTTGAATGCCATGGATTATTGTTGGTAAGTGTTTAGTTGGATTGTATGCTTGATTACCTTCGAAACGGCATATCATTCATGTAAATTGGTTGCCCGAATCATTGAATTGCATTTATGAACTTGTATGCGATTAATGTTGAGCATTAGATGCGGTTTTGGTTGTTATAATAGGTAGATTGATTGGTGAAATGTGTTTAGTTGTCTTCCTCGTCAAATTACCATCCCAACGGTATAAAATACTTGACTTGATTGTTTGCGGATCATAAAATGTGTTAGTTTGGTTTTTGGTTCGTGCACTTAGGAGTTTCTGCAGCAGACTTGAAAAACAATCTGGACGCCGTCCAGATCCTTGGACACCGTCCCACTTTTCAAAGTTGGACGCCGTCCAGATATTTGGACGCCGTCCCAGCCTTCAAAGCTGGACGCCGTCCAGATGCACTGGCAGGCTACTGTCCTCGTTGGTCATTTTACGGAAAATGTTTGCTATGCTATGGACCTCCGATTCACATGTAACTTGTTCTAACATGCGCATATATGATTAAAAACCTCAGAAAAATAGTTCGGGACCCGACCCGAACGTGTTGACTTTTTCGTTGACTTTGACCCGACCTAAGTTGACTTTTAACCAAATTTAACCAAATGTTTGTGAAATCGTTCTAACATGCTTTTATACTTGTACCTTGCATGAAACATGACAATTTGATTCACATGCTATTATGATCGAGTCTTAACGAGCCATAGGACTAATTGAACATCTTTGACCTATCGTGTGTACCGTTATTGATACAACCTATTGTTTAGGTCAAGACTAGCATTGTTCTTTGCACACGTTTACTTGTTGAAGTACTTTACTACTCGTGCACTCAAGGTGAGATCATAGTCCCACTTTTACTCTTTTGAAACTTACATTTGGGATGAGAAAACATAAACTTTCCTTTTTAACTAAGTGAACACAAGTACAGGAAAACAAACATTCTACATACGAGTTTGAACAAAAATCCTCAATTCGATTATCATTAGTTACACTTGCCGGGTGTAAGCGAGAACTTATGTTATATGGCCATATGGGTTTGACAAACCCTCATTCAAACGGTTCGCTACCGTTTACGAATGAAATGTATTTTCGAGAAACAGTGTATGTTCTAACACTATGGTGATGGGGTTCTATGGAAGGAATGTTAAGCATTGATAATTGGGTGCTCGTGAAACAAACTTTTGGAATGTATTACTATTATCTCATTGTTGCAAATCTTGTGGTTCACTTGTACTTACTTACTCAAACCTATGATTTCACCAACGTTTTCGTTGACAGATTTCTATGTTTTTCTCAGGTCCTTGAACGATACATGATACATGCTTCCGCTCATTATTTTGATACTTGCATTGGATGTCGAGTGTATATATGCATACATGGAGCGTCTTTTGGCTACTTTTAAATTGTGTCGCATAAGTTTCATTTGTACTTATAACTTTGTAATGTAAACTTGTGGTGGAACTATTCTTGTAAACTTTGAACAATCTTTACATTTGAAATGAATGCGACATATCTTTTGGTCAAACGTTGTTTTAAATACTTATGACCACGTAACGGGACCTAAGTAGACGGCGCCGTCAATGACGATTTTGACGGGTCGCTACAGATGGTATCAGAGCATTGGTTGTAGGGATTTAGAGTTCATTGGTGTCAACCTCGAGTCATAGGGTACATTGGTGAGTCTAGACTACAACCGGCATATAGACTTGAAGTAGGAATTACTTGACTACTTGTGCATTTATACTCGAACGCTTCTACTCATATCTACCCTTAGTTCATCTTAATCTCACGTTGTTTAATTTGATTGACACGCCACCTTGACTATATGAAATGATGTCGAATGCACATATGAATCAGGGTAATATAATTTCCGGGATTATATTACGGTGACTCATATGAACGTTCCGACATTATGACATAAAGAATTTAAGGCGAGTCGAGGAAAAACTTCTCTTTATCTTTATGCTATATCACGGTTAGTATTATTGAGAATACTAATCAATGATATTCTTGTGTCTTGAAGGAACAATGGCTCCTCGTCGTGTACGCCGCAATGAAACTCCCGAACAAGCTCTCGAACGGATGATAGCTACCGCGGTAGATGCGGCCATGTCCAGTCACTCATCCAACAACAACAACAATAATAACAACAACCACAACAACAACAACAATGGAGCCGGTAACTCAAACGAAGGGTGCTCCTACAAATCCTTAATGGGGTGCAAACCTCACACTTTTGATGGAACCGGGGGACCGGTCGTGCTCACCCGATGGTTTGAGCAAACGGAAGCCGTCTTTAGCATAAGCGGTTGTCGGGACCAAGACAAGGTCAAATACTCCACTCACACCTTCGCCGGTGTTGCTCTTACATGGTGGAATACTTATGTACAATCGGTGGGTACCGATGAAGCTCACGCCCTCTCTTGGGCCGACTTGAGGGAAAAGATGATTGTCGAATATTTCCCTCGTGAAGAAACCCGAAGGCTCGAACAAGAGCTAAGAACTTTAAAGGCGATCGGAAATGATCTCAAGGCTTATAATCAACGATTTTCCGAACTAGCCTTGATGTGCCCAAATCTTGTGAACCCCGAAGCTTTAAGGGTTGAACTTTACATGGATGGTCTTCCAAAGAGTATCAAACACGGAGTAATGTCATCCAAACCCACTAATCATCAAGAAGCTTTGAACATGGCCTGCAAATTGATAGAAACGGTTGATGAAATCGTAGTTCCGGCACCTAAGGCCGAGGATAAATCGGGCGGCAATAAAAGAAAGTGGGAACCCTCCCAATCAAACAACAACAACTTTGCTAAGAAGCCTTACACCTCCGACGGCAAGAAGGGTTATGACGGGAACCTACCTCTTTGCAACAAATGCAACAAACATCACTTTGGTGAATGTGGCAAGTTGATTTGCCACCGGTGCCAAGGAGTTGGTCATAAGGCCAATGAGTGTAAAAGTGTTGCCCCCATCGCTCGAAAGGGGCCCAATGCACCAAAAACGGGCACTTGTTACGAATGTGGCCAAACGGGCCATTATAGAAATGCATGCCCGAAGAGGAAAGATAACCCCAATACGCGCGGCCGAGCTTTCAACATCAACACCGAGGAAGCCCGAGATGATAATGAATTAGTCACGGGTACGTTTCTTCTCAACAACACTTATGTTACTTGTTTATTCGATTCGGGTGCCGATAAGAGTTTTGTATCCAAGACTTTGACTCATTCTTTTAATACTCCACCACGTCCACTAGATACCACTTATACCATTGAAGTGGCCAACGGAAAACTATTGAGTGCCGACACATATTACCGGGGGTGTACGTTAAACATTTTGGGTAATGAGTTTGAAATCGACTTGATACCCATGGAACTAGGTAGCTTCGATGTAATAATCGGTATGAATTGGCTAGCCAAAACGAAATCTCACATCCTTTGTGATCTTAACGCAATCCGAATCCCTATCGAGAATGGTGAACCTTTGATCGTCTATGGCGATAAGAGTTGCACCGGACTCAACCTCGTTTCGTGTACTAAAGTTAGAAAACTACTCCGTAAGGGTTGTTTTGCGATCCTTGCTCACGTTAAGAAAGTCGAGTCCGATGAGAAGCACATCGATGATGTGCCAATTGTTAGTGACTATTCCGATGTATTTCCCGACGAATTGCCGGGTCTTCCACCTCATCGACCGGTTGAATTCCAAATCGATCTTATTCCGGGAGCCGCACTCGTAGCACGTTGATGTGCGGAAACGTAACCTTTATTTATGAACGGATTTGAGTTGTTTTGTTACACGAATTGATTTATTGTATATGTGGTATTTTATTGATTTTAGGTTGATTTCACACATATATATAGGCAACTAGTCCTATCCGTGTAGTTTAGTTTGTTGGTAAATCCGATTCGTTCCACAGGGAGATGGAGTGTTTAATGGTTTTTAATAGTCTTTGATGTCAAACTTAATTAAAGGAGGTTTTGGATTAGGCATTTATAGTAACAGTAAAAGAAAATAACTTAAACTAAATTACTAAATGAAATTACAAGATTACAAAAATTAACTTAAAAAGGGAATCTAATTGAAATTATACTAATTATGATGCGACAATTATATTACTAGATGGTAATTAGTAAAATAGTAATTTTTAATAAAACTATATGTTTAGAATTTTGTTTTAAGTAATTATTATATAAACTTATTTAAATTAACTAAATGACATTTTTAATAAAACTAATACAAATTATGAAACATTTAGATCACACAACACACACTACACGAAATGAAACACACACTATATGAAATATATTACACAACACAGTATTTATTGGATCACACGTACACGAAACGAAATTCTGACAACAGAAACAAACATGAAACTCGTGATTAGGGTTTAAAAATTTGGATCCTTAGGGAAAATTGGACCTTGTGAAAACGTTTTATGATTTTATAAAATGTCAGGCTAGTTTTTACACTAGACACGTTTTCCGGTTTTAACCTCAAATTTCGGTTGAGGGTAACTGAAAACCGAAGTCTCAGTCGGCGATTAGCAAGCTATTCGCCCCCATGATTGTAGTATCATGGAACTTGAAGCCGAATGTCCAAAAAATGGTTTTACACAAATATAATTCATAAAATAGCATAAGTTTTAGAACAAAATTATATCGTGTCCAAATATCATCGGTGAACCATGAGTTTGCACACCTCAATTTGTTATGGCATATGTATGTTGACCGCGGTCAAACATAGATGCGGTTAATCTTTACGGAGATCATCCATCTGGGGATTAGATTCATTAGTCTTAAAAGCTAATTTGCATTGTGCCCCCCCATTGTACGAGACAGATCCATCTCATGGTTAGGATAAGTCTGACCACCAAAAACCCTGTTTGATGCTGAGGTTAGGTGGATTTTCAGCCGATTTTAGGGATGACTTTTCAAGATTTTTCGTCAACCTACAGCTGTTCTGGACTACATCTTCTAACAAAAGTTAGCAAGTGTGTCAATTTGGAAGACCTTACTTCCTTACGGGATGGACTTGATTCATCCTCTATTACTCGTAATAGTGGAATATTCAGGTTTATACGTTCCAAAGCAATGATATCTGCAATAACTTCATAGAAACATGTGATATATGGTTCTCAACATAAGGTTTTATAAATTCTTGTTATACTTGGTTTCCTTTTATAGGTTTTAAACAAATAACTTATGCGTTTTTAATGTATTGAGACGATAATTTCGGTTTTTGACACCTATGCTTTAATCGCTTGTAGTTACCTAAAAATTCATTTGATATATTTGTTTAAAATTTTTATAAATCTTGATAAAAATCACCAAATTATAAGTTCTCGAGAATTTATATATTCCCACCCCACACTTAAGATTATGTAATGCCCTCATTACATAAAAATCAGATAATAATGCATAAATTTGAGAGGACAATTAGTGTGAAGTATTTGGAACTTCCTTTGTTAACCGATTTGGATTTTTAAATTGTTTTACCTATGATCATATCCAATGTTTGTATCACAATGTAATTTGATGTTTCGTTTCGTCTAATTGCATTTTCGTCTGTACCTGTCAAAACCATGTTAAAAACACACAAAATATGGGGTTTTAATTCAATCGTACAACACATTTTTTTACCCCACACTATATTTTCTTGCTAATATAAAAAATAAAAACATAATAAGTTTCAATACACACCAAAAAAAAATATGTTATTACAAACTAAAAAATAAAAAAAAAAATTAAAACAATAGAACTAGTCAAATGGGCTCCAAAATGGTCCTCCTCGTTCGCCCTCCTCCTGTTGCTGTCGCTGCCGTTGCTCGTTTAGGCGTTGTTCCTCGTAGAAACGCCTATATGCATCCTGACTCGCGGCTATTGCGGCGTTATGGTCATAGGGTGGAGGTATAGGGTCATCGGGTGATTGCCATGGGGGATATGATGGAAAGGCTGAGGGTGCGTAAGCTTGCGGGTTAGACGCGTATAGATATGCCTGTTGGTGCGCCCACTCTAATTGATTTCCCATTCCCCTCTGATCATATCGGATGTTGGACAGCATATTATATTGATCTAGCTGGGTATGCCTAATGTCCCCTAATTGCCGAGATAAAGCAGTGTACTGATCTTCTGATCTCGCTCCCCAGTTTTGATATGAATTACGTACATCTAAACTCAATGCGTTAAACGAGTTTTGGAGCATATCGAAATCAGAAGTACCTGTATGAGACGAGCTAGCCTGATCTGTCTCTCGTCGTCTCCTCCTGGCTTCCCTCTCGGGTTCGTCATCCTCTTCCATGGGTTCCTGAGGCGCAACTTCCTGTGGCCTTAAACTAATCACCCCAGCCCTCACACGTATGGCCTGTCCTATACACATCCAATCCTAAGGTGTGAACCTGTTGATTTATCGGTTGGATTGGAGGTGCGAAGTCGTTCGGGTTGATATCGAACCAGGATGCCAAACACGTGATATAGTGACCCCCCGATATGTCACTGTCTCCTCGAGCACCCTTACCTACATTGGCCAAAAAGTAGGCCACTCCATAGGGTATACTAATATTAGTTTCCCTATCTCTAATAACATCCAAATACCAAAGGTCGACATAATTAATCCTATCTGTAGTAAGGAATGCCCTTTGGTTAATCGTGTTCGCTATAAATTTATGAATTAATCGATAGCGAATATCTTGGATCTTAAGGTATGATTCTCGGCCTGCTGTATATGAATTTCTTCCGGAAAAAGATCGCCAGACGCTGACAGAATCATAATCTCCTGAATACCTAGCTCCTGTAAATATAAATTCCCAAAAACCTGGAGCAATCATATCATCACCCTCATAAATCCCTAAGGCCATAGTTATGTCGCCTAGGGACATTACTCTATCAACCCCACCCAGTCGGAATTGTAGGAAACTAGTATCTTGGACAGTTGCGGGGCGGGTATTCATCCTAACAGTAGAGTAAAATTCTAAACACAATTCCCTATATACAGGAGCAGTCAAACGAAATAATCTCTCCCAGTCATTAAAATACCTAATTACCCCAAATTCATCCGTGTAGCTTTGGGTTAAAATATCCCTTATCTGTGTATCTAAATTAACTGGGGGACCTAGGGGAGTCCAATCAACAATGCAAACTTGATTGATTGTTCGATTTACCAAAGTAAGTAAATCCTTAACTTTTTGTACCCTTTGGCTTAATTCTATAGGGAAATGTAGAATCGGGTGTAGTTGCAAGAGTTGTTGTTCCATTTCGGGCGTAACTTCCTCTTGTTGGTTAACTGCCCTCATTCTAATTGGTCCCTGCATAACATTTTAAAAACAAGGAAATCATCCCAATAGGATGTGTAAATGTTAGCAAAGATTTTAACTTCAACAAACAACTTGTTTTCAACACCACCTTAATCAATTTAATTCAACAAACTTGGGAGATTTAGTTCTATAATTCAAAACAAAGCAGAAACAAACCACAAATCATAATTCTAAAATCAAGTTTCATATAAAAAGTTTAATTCATAAGTGAAAACACGCAATTTTTCTAAGCATATCTAATTCAATTCAATCACATTGCGCGTATCTCAGCTTCTAAATCATCCTTAACATCATTAAAACGCATACTTGATTCATAGAAATGACAAAACTTAACAAATTTAGACTAAAATTAAAAATCACACAATCAAGCAATCAAAATCATGTTCACAAGTTCTATCTACTAACAAAACACTCAAAAACAACTAATTACAACCAAATTAACACACCTCAGTTTCAATTTCTCAATGTTCCCCAATTTTGTATAAACCCTAATTTTCAATCACCAATTAAACATCAATTTCTTATGCTAATCGGGTTTATTACCTTACTAACAACATAGATATAGCAATAATCAAGCAAAAATCAACAAAACATGCATATAATTCGGATTAATGCTATAAAGAAAAATTTTGAAAAACTTGAAGAACACTAATTAAAATGGGTTAAAAATCCTTACCACTCTTGGCATGATGAAAGATTGAAGAATTAGAGGAGATTGAGAGTGTTAATTTAATGATTTGGTGCGATTTTGGGGATTTTTGGGTGTTTCTTCGTCGCAGTAAAAAAAATGGGGAGGGATAGAGTGTGCAAACCAGTCCCCTGCTGCTCGTTCTGATATGGCCAGATTTTTGGCCTTACACGAATCGTGTAGGGGTACACGAATCGTGTAAGGCTTAATTTCAGCTGTATTTTTTTTTTGTATAACTTATAATTAATTAAATTTAAAATCTCTTTTATAGATTTATATTTGTAACGGAAATTCGGTTTTTATACCTGTTCTTTATCCGTTTATAAATCTTAAAAATAAATTTATAAAATTCAATTATTTAATAGTTAAAGTTTTTATAGTTTTTCTGAAAACAAATTTAAAAATAAAAACACTCTATTTTTGTGTTAAAAATATTAACATTTTTAATTTTAGAACAAGTTCATAAAAAATTAAAATTACATAATGTAAAATACACTCTATTTTTATTTAACTTAAAATCAATTGAATTCAAAATATCTTTTATAAATTTATATTTGTAACGGAAATTCGGTTTTTTACACCTGATCTTAATCCGTTTATAAATTTTTAATTTCAATTTATAAAATTCAATTAATTAAAAGTTTAAAGTTTTTATAGTTTTATCGAAAATAAATAAAATAAAAACAAGTACATGAAAAATAAAAATTAAATAAATAAAAATTCACTCTATTTTTGTTATATACCCTTAAATCAACTAATTTTCAAACTTAAAACTTTGTTTCCTATCGTCTAGGTAGAGATTAATTTCGGTTGTCAAACCTATCATTATCCACGACAAAGATTTACAAGTTATATATTTTTACGGTTATTGATAAAAGAGTATATTTTTGCAATCTACTACAGACTTTTAGAATTTAACAAATATTCTGTACAATTTTTGATAAATAAAAATTCAGTTGTGACACCTAACATTTTCATTTTCAAAGAAACAAGTTAAACTCAAGGCGTTTCACCTCAATTTAGTAGAAATAATTTTTTTTTTTAATTTTGTTTTCGTGATTTACTATTTAAATGATATCTTAAAAATTTAACAATTAATTTCGTGCAATTTGAACAACAATAATTCAGTTTTAACACTTTAACATTATCGTTTTCAATGAAAACAGGTTAAATTCAAGTTTAATCAATTTTAAATAGTAGACCTTTTTATAAAACTCACTGCAAACAAATATAAACCAAAATACACACAAAATAAAAAAAATAAAAATAAAATATGCACATACATACAATCGACGAGAAAAAGAATTAGATAGTGAACCCACGTTGACTCGCTTCGTAGTCGAGTCGCGAAATTTCGCTTCCCATTGCCTCGTAGGCGTAACCTCGTGGGTTTAAGAGGTTTTCTTCTAAACATTTGAAAGGCCCTTCTCGGCATAAAGTTACGTACTCGAAATTAGAGTCCGTTTGGTTCTTTGGGCAATCTCCTGAGTGAGCTGGTTTTCCACATTTTTCACATTTACCCATTTGACGTGCCCGACGCCTTTTAGCGCATTTTGATTTGCCTTTTCCATAATTTTTCTCATTATAATCTTGTCTTTCTCCTTTTCTCGTCGCATCGCATCTTTTCTTAATATCTAACACCACATCTCTTGGTAAAATCTTATCGCATATTAAAATGAAGTGGTTGTAGATATATTGACCTCGCATCTTGAAAATAAACAATAAAAACAAACCAAAAGAAATTAAAAAGGTAGAATGGAGGGAGAAGACTAGTTCTTTAGGGTCTGCTAGGGAAAGACCAATCTAACCCCACTCTTAAAGATAAGAATAAAAATCGAGAATGGAGTTTAAAACCTTAGAGTTACCCTGAATTTATTTGTCCTTAGGGTAGAAGGTGGTTTCGTCTCTTTCCGTAGTATTGATTTCTTCAAAGTATAACTTGAGTCTGTGTCCGTTCACTTTGAAAGTTCCGCCGTCTTTACCATACAACTCTGCATATCCAGATGGAAAAACCTGTTTTATTATATATGGCCCATTCCATCGGGATCTAAGTTTACCAGGTGAAAACTTGAAACGTGATTGGAATACCAATACTTTATCCCCTTGCTCAAATTCTTTCTTTTTTAATCGTGCATCGTGCCATACTTTAGTTTTTTCTTTATATGTTTTAGAATTTTCGTAGGCTTGTAATCTTAATTCATCTAGTTCGTTAAGTTGTGATAACCTATTTTCTCCGGCTTGTACAAGGTCGGTATTACATTCTCTCATAGCCCAGTACGCCTTGTGTTCAACTTCAACAGGTAGATGACACGCTTTACCGTATACAAGTCTAAATGGTGTGGTACCTATTGGTGTTTTATACGCAGTCCTAAAAGCCCACAACGCGTCATCTAACTTGCGTTGCCAGATTTTAGGGTTGTTATTAACCGTCTTCTCAAGTATGCGTTTTAAAGCACGATTCGTGTTCTCCACTTGACCACTTGTTTGCGGGTGGTATGAAGTAGAGAAACGATGAGTTACGCCATACTTCTTCAACACCTTTTCAAGAAGGTTGTTGGTAAAATGTGTTCCTCGGTCGGATATGAGTGCTTTTGGGATCCCAAAGCGTGAGAAGAGATTTTTCAAGAAGTTTACCACCACCCTAGCATCATTTGTAGGCAAAGCTTTTGCTTCAGCCCACTTGGATACATAGTCAACGGCTACTAGTATGTACTTGCACTTATGTGAACTTGGAAAGGGTCCCATGAAATCGATTCCCCAAATGTCAAAGATTTCACAAACTTGGATGCCGGTCTGAGGCATCTCATCCTTTTTCGTGATGTTACCCGTTCGTTGGCATGCGTTACAAGTCCGAACGAAATCATGGGCATCTTTAAAGATCGTGGGCCAATAAAAGCCCGATTCAAGGATTTTTCTTGCAGTGTGGTTTGGTCCGAAATGACCGCCGGTTGGCCCTTGATGGCAATGCTCAAGAATTTGTTGAGCTTCTTGTCCGTACACACAACGGCGAATTATTTGATCCGCACCAACACGAAATAGGTCTGGGTATTCCCAGAAATAAGATTTTAAATCCGCAAAAAATTTCTTCTTTTGCTGATAAGTAAGTCCTTTTTGTAGAATGCCTGAAGCAAGATAGTTTGCAAAATGGGCAAACCATGGGATTTCAGATTCTTTTTCAACCCTCATTAGAGATTCGTCAGGAAATGTGTCCTTGATGATTGTGTCATCAAGTTTATCTAATTCGGGGTTTTCAAGTCGGGATAAATGATCGGCAGCTAGATTCTCAGCTCCTTTCTTGTCACGTATCTCAATGTCAAATTCTTGAAGTAAAAGAACCCAACGTATGAGACGATGTTTTGCATCTAGTTTCGAGAATAAATACCTAAGTGCCGAATGGTCCGTGTAAACAATGGTCTTGGACAACACCAAATATGACTGAAATTTATCAAATGCATAAACAACCGCTAGGAGTTCTTTTTCCGTGGTGGTATAATTAATTTGGGCTCCCGTTAGAGTTTTACTTGCATAATAAATCGGAAGAAAATGATTATCGGGACGTTGTCCTAAAACAGCACCTAAAGCATAGTCGCTTGCGTCGCACATTAGCTCAAATGGCATACTCCAATCTGGAGATACCATAATGGGAGCTTGTGTGAGTTTTGACTTAAGAATCGAGAATGCATTCTCGCAATTAGTGTCAAAGTCAAATGGAGCATCCTTTTCAAGAAGCTTGGTCAATGGGCGGGCGATTTTAGAAAAATCTTTGATAAATCGCCTATAGAATCCTGCGTGACCAAGAAAGCTTCTAATTGCTTTAACATTTGATGGTTTAGGTAGCTTAGAGATAACTTCAATTTTAGCTTTATCTACCTCTATTCCCGCACGAGATATTTTGTGACCAAGTACAATGCCCTCCTTCACCATGAAGTGGCATTTTTCCCAATTTAGGACCAAGTTTGCTTTCTCACATCGGATAAGCATACGTTCTAGATTGAAAAGACACGATTCAAAGGAGTCTCCAAACACGGAAAAGTCATCCATGAAGACTTCCATACAATCCTCTACCATATCATCAAAGATTGCCATCATGCACCTTTGAAAGGTTCCGGGTGCATTGCATAAACCAAACGGCATGCGGCGATAGGCAAAGGTACCGAAAGGACAAGTGAATGTGGTCTTTTCTTGGTCGTTGGGATCAATTGGAATTTGGAAGTAACCGGAGAAACCGTCTAAAAAGCAATAATATTCTTTTCCCGCTAATCGTTCAAGCATTTGATCAATAAAAGGTAACGGGAAATGATCCTTTCTAGTGGCATCATTTAGACGTCTGTAATCAATACAGACTCTCCAGCCGGTAACTGTTCTAGTTGGGACGAGTTCGTCCTTTTCATTTAATATAACGGTTGTACCCCCCTTTTTGGGTACTACTTGTACTGGACTAACCTATGGACTATCGGAGATGGGGTAGATTAACCCGGCGTCAAGAAGCTTGACGACCTCCTTTTTAACAACCTCTTTCATGTTGGGATTTAGCCTGCATTGTCTTTGTACTACGGGTTTGTAGTCATTCTCAAGGAGAATTTTATGTGTACAATAAGACGGGTTTATTCCCGGAATGTCGGTTGTTTTCCAGGCTATAGCCTTTTTATGGGTTTTTAATACAGAAATTAGCTTATTCTTCTCATTATCTGAAAGACGTGAAGCAATAATTACTGGTAATTTAGATGTACCTTTGAGATAAGCATACTCCAAGTGTTTGGGTAGCTCTTTAAGCTCTAGTACGGGTGGTTCTTCTAAGGAATTTTTTATACGAAATCTATCTTCATTTTTGATTTCCTCAAACGATTCCTCTTCCATGGGAATTTCTTCTATTATGATCTCGTCATCCGTGACCACCTTCATTAACTCATCAAAATCTTTATCAATATTGAAGTATTCATTCTCACTTACCGGGGCTAAACCCGGGATATCAATTTCAAGTAGCTCCTTCAATTCATTCTCGACACAAAGGTCTATAACATCAATTTGAAAACAAGAGTCATCGGTGGAAGTGGGTCTTTTCATGGCTTTATTAATGTGACAAATTATTCTCTCGTTTCCCACACCTAGACTTAATTGTTCTTTTTGGACATTGATGATAGCATCTGCAGTATTTAGGAAAGGACGTCCTAAAATGATAGGAACTTTTGTGTCCTCTTGCATTTCTAGAATAACAAAGTCGACGGGAAAGATAAGTGAGCCAACTTTTACAAGTATATCCTCGGCTATACCTATGGGAGTATCAAATGATTGGTTTGCTAATCGAATACCCATCCGGGTTGGTTTTAAGTCTCCTAAGTCAAGTTTTAAATATAACGAGTAAGGCATCAAGTTAACACTTGCACCTAGGTCGGCTAGTGCATCGTACACTACCGAATCACCCATCATACATGGTATGATAAAACTACCAGGGTCTCCTAATTTTGGAGGTACATTTTGTTTCTTTAAGATGGCCGAACATTCCTCATGGAGGAATGTGGCAGAAACGTCGTGGTATTTACCCTTCGAGGATATGAGATCCTTTAAAAACTTCCCGTAATTGGGCATATCCCTAAGAACCTCCGCGAGTGGCATGTTAATGCTAATTTTCTTAATCATGTCCGCAAATTTCTCATACCGCCTTGCGAGTCTGTCTTTCTTTAATGCTTTCGGGTAAGGAATAGGTTCCTTATGCGCCTTTACTGGTGGTTCTTCACTTTTCTTTGGCATGACCTCAGGTGGATCATCTTTCTCTTGTTCTTTGTCATCTTGCTCATTTTCATCAACCGGTATTTGTAAAATAGAAGGAGATAAAGGAACTTCCGGGGATTTTGTAGTCTCCGGTTTAGTAGTTAAACCACTTCTAGTAGTTATAGCATTTACATGCTCGTTCCTTGTTTGGGGGTTGTTGGGATTTACTTGAGTATTTGAGGGGAGAGTACCTGGTGGTCTCTCTGATAGTAACTGTGAGATCCTTCCAACATCTCTTTCTAAGTTTTGTATTGTAGCTTGTTGATTTCGGATTTGCTGAGTTTGGAGCTCTGCATTTTGCTCGTGCTTAACCATAAAATCTCTTAAGAGATCTTCTAAACCAGATTTCCTCTCAGGTTGAGGTTGCATAATTGCTAATGGTTGTGGTTGATTGAATGCTAGTGGTTGTGTGTGTTGGAAATTATTTTGAAAATTTCGTTGAGGTTGATTTCGGTTATTATAACCTGGTGGCGGATTTCTTTGATTTTGATTTGGGAAATTCCGGTTATTTTGGTAACCTGGATTTCCTCCTTGATAGTTATTATTATTTTGATAGTTATTATTATTTGATCCTGAAGGTCCTCCTACTTGATAGCTGTTTATAGGAGGATATTTTCGGTTGTTTGCTTCTATAGCTGGAAAATCACTGAAGTTCATTTCACCTTTTCGTAAGTATCCTAAGAAATTTGCTTGTTCTTCCATTGTACTTTGATCACAATCTCTAGTAAGATGGGGACCTTGGCACAGTTCACATCCTACTCTGATAGCATGCATTTCCTTGGTTACTTTCTCGATTTGCCTTGCTTGATTTGCTATTTGAACTTTTAAAGAAGCAATTTCATCATTGCTTTCAATACTAGCAACATTTGATGATCTAGAAAATTCTATTTCTTGATGCCAATTATGAGAATGGGAAGCTAAATCAGCAATGATTGTGTGAGCGTCTTCAGGTGTTTTCTTCATGATCGAACCTCCAGCTGCAACATCTATATCTTTTCTAGTTGTCACATTGACTCCTTTATAGAATATTTGGACCTTTTGGAATGTATTCAACCCGTGTTGAGGACATATTCGAAGCATTTTATTGAATCGGGTCCAAGCTTCATAAAGAGTTTCATTAGGCTTTTGTTTAAAGTGATTTATGTCACTTTGTAATTTTGCTGCTTTTGAAGCAGGAAAGAATTCTGACAAAAATTTATCCATCATATCATTCCAGTTTTCAATATAACCTTCTGGTAATGAGTCTAGCCAATCTCTTGCATCATCTTTTAATGACCATGGAAGGATTTTTAAACATGCAACTTCATCGGTGACATCTTTGATTTTGAAAAGCTTGCAAATGCTTACAAACTTACGAAGATGCTCGTTAGCATCCTCATTTGGGGCTCCACCGAATTGACATGTATTAGTTACCATGTGTAAAAATTGACCTTTTATTTCAAAGCCATCACTCATCGTGGGTTGGATGATTGCGTGGCCTTGACCTTTTCTTGTGGCCTTCATTAATGCTTCCATCGTTTGATTTGTATCAGCCATTTCTTCTTCTTCTTTAATAATCGGCTCTATGATTGGTTGAATTATTGGTTCAGAGTCGGATTCTAAGAAAAGTGACTCTAAATTTTTAGCAAGAGTATCTACGTCTTGAGCTCTTAAGCGTTCGTGGAGTTTTCTTTCGGGTTCAGGATGTGAAGGAGTTAATTCAGCGTTGGAGGAACGTAAGTTCATACATTAATTTCTATTATGAGATCACTTCACTAAAGGTTTATCTAGGGTTACCTATTTGTTTCTCTTTTTTTAGTGTTTTTCGGTGTTTTAAAATTACTAGTACTTCCTATTTCTTTTTGTTGTTTTTGTCCTTTATTAATTCTTTGAGGTTCCGGATTAAGTTTAACGAGTTTAGGATTGAACGGATCATACAATTTGGGAAATTGTACAAAGAATTAAAGGATTTATTCAAAAACTTTGAACTTTCTTGGAAATGAATTTCCTCGAGAGGATCGAATAACATAAAAACAATGATAAAAACCCTTAAACAACAGATTTTCCTTCTGATTTTGCCCACGTTTTGAATAGCCAAAAGATGCAGCAGAGGGGCAGGATCCTTCTATTGACCAATAAAATTGGTGATCCAACAACCCGGTCCACGTACAAATCCAACTACTACTACGAATCAGAAAAATTATCTATTTATTTAACTGCCAACTCCCCAGCAGCGGCGCCAAAAAGTTGATGTGCGGAAACGTAACCTTTATTTATGAACGGATTTGAGTTGTTTTGTTACACGAATTGATTTATTGTATATGTGGTATTTTATTGATTTTAGGTTGATTTCACACATATATATAGGCAACTAGTCCTATCCGTGTAGTTTAGTTTGTTGGTAAATCCGATTCTTTCCACAGGGAGATGGAGTGTTTAATGGTTTTTAATAGTCTTTGATGTCAAACTTAATTAAAGGAGGTTTTGGATTAGGCATTTATAGTAACAGTAAAAGAAAATAACTTAAACTAAATTACTAAATGAAATTACAAGATTACAAAAATTAACTTAAAAAGGGAATCTAATTGAAATTATACTAATTATGATGCGACAATTATATTACTAGATGGTAATTAGTAAAATAGTAATTTTTAATAAAACTATATGTTTAGAATTTTGTTTTAAGTAATTATTATATAAACTTATTTAAATTAACTAAATGACATTTTTAATAAAACTAATACAAATTAAAAGGAATTTAATTAATTTACTAATTATAAACTAGTTACAATTTATAAACTTATAATAATTAATACTAATTTTAAGATTAAAACATTTATTAAGGTATTTTATAATAAGTAAAACTAATTAACTTAATTAAAATAACTAATAACCTAAATATATATAATTAAATAACAAAAACCCTAAATTTAACCCTAGCTGTACTGTAGCCGCGTCAGAGCCTTACACGATTCGTGTGACCATACACGATTCGTGTATGTGTAAAAATATGTGACACTTAACTGTTACGAAAAGTAATTGTTTTTATGTATATTTCTAATATTTTAAAATGGTAAATCGTAAATAATAATAATAATACTTTTATAACAAATATAAATAAGATAAATGGGAGTGTTTACTTAATTGTGTCACCCCTAGGTCCATGGATTGTTTTAAGTTTTACGCCCTATTTAAAATGTTCTAGTATCAAACTTTACATTTTTCTCTCGAATAAATATAAAGTTACAACTTAACTAAATAAAATCTAATTTTCATTGGATTCTTTTTAGAAAGCTACTATTCCCTAAGCATTTAAATTGAGACCTAGCCTAGTTTTGACCTTCGCCAATACCCAAATTATAACGGTTTCCCTTTTTATAATTTCACCTTCATATAATATATTGATATCACCCAATCCACCGAAGTTTATTTTTAAATTGGTGTTAATAACTTATCCATAAATTCGTCTAGATCATTTTTAATGTTGAAGCTTAATTTATGTAAATAAAAACAACTTTCGTTATTTAAATTTAATAAATTAAGTGGCAAGGGTTAAATACCTAATTACATAAAAATGGTTCTTTTAACTAGGCTCAATATTAAAAATACTAAAGTTACATTTTTAACTTTTACTAATGGTGACAATCCATTTTACTAGGGGCTCTACATTTAAGCAAACACTAGGGAAATTTAGCTATCCATTACACTAAGGTAGACATAAAAATATAAATATGCAAACATAATAACAACGCTAATTTTAACAGAGTAAACTTACTAAAATATCTTCACTTGCATTAACTTCAAATGGTAGAAAAATTACAATAATAACACCCCTTTCACGCGTACAATAACACCCTTTATCACGAACAATACTCCCTTAATAATTGAAACTATTTTTACAGCGTAATAAAATTGACAATATATTTTAACTATAGTAATTATTATGTAAACTTGTGTATTCTCTGTGTTGTAATATATGTGTTGTAATCTTGTATATCCTCCTTCTGTCTCTGAACGTACTCTCTATTTAACATGTATTAGAAGTAGTAGGTGAGTCAAAAAGATCCATTTGCTGAAGCACTAGCCAAAAGAAAGGTTTTAAAACTCCAAAAGTAGCCGCCCCTTATCTGATGAATGATTAAATTCGGCCTAACATTACACGATTCGTGTATGGCTACACTATTCGTGTAAGAACAAATATTCTACACGATTCGTGTAGACCTACACTATCCGTGTAAGAGTAAAAGCAGTTTTCTTTATTTTTCTTTTTCGTTTGTTCTCTGATGACCTCGTATTGACGTGTACTGACTTGGCACTTTACATTTGAACTCTTTTCTTCATCTATCTTGTACTTTCATTCGGATAAACGTTTCTTGATATAAATCTGGTTAAAACTATTGTTTTATCGTCGAATCTTCAAATAGCAAGCTCTTATCCACTTTTGTCGTTTTTCTCGTGAAATGCGCATTGAATGTCTTTGTAGATGATAAAAACCTATGAAATATAAGTGATATTGCGTCGAATAATATGTATGTTTAGAGCAATATCACACGTGCACCATATAGACTCGCTCCATCCGAAATGCAAGGATTGCAAAGTCAAATCCAAGAACTACTTGATCGTGGTTTTATCCAACCTAGCCATTCACCTTGGGGCGCTTCGATTTTGTTTGTTAAAAAGAAAGACGGATCCCTACGAATGTGCATTGACTATCGTGAACTAAACAAATTGACGGTTAAGAACCGATATCCTCTTCCTCGGATCGATGACCTCTTTGATCAATTACAAGGGTCTTGTGTATATTCAAAAATCGATCTCCGCTCGGGTTATCATCAATTGAGGGTTAAGGGGGAAGATGTCTCCAAAACCGCTTTCCGAACTCGTTATGGTAGTTATGAATTTCTTGTAATGCCATTTGGTCTCACTAACGCACCGGCGGTGTTCATGGATCTTATGAACCGCGTGTGCAAACCGTATCTCGATAAATTCGTTATTATGTTCATCGATGACATATTGATCTATTCTAAAAACGAAGAAGAGCACGAACAACATCTCCGACTTGTGCTTGAACTCTTGAGACAAGAACGACTTTATGCCAAATTCTCCAAGTGTGAATTTTGGTTAAAGGAAGTTCAATTTCTTGGTCATGTTGTAAGTGATCAAGGTATTAAAGTCGATCCCACGAAAATCGAAGCCATTAGTAAATGGGAGACTCCTACTACTCCTACTCACATTCGTCAATTCTTGGGTCTCGCCGGGTACTATCGTAGATTCATCGAAAACTTCTCTTTGGTTGCACGTCCTCTAACCGCATTAACTCACAAGGGAAAGAAATTCATTTGGGCGACCGAACAAGAATCCGCATTTCAAATCTTGAAAACAAAGCTAACCACCGCTCCTATCTTGTCACTTCCCGAAGGCAATGATGATTTTGTTGTATATTGTGATGCCTCGAAACATGGTTTTGGGTGTGTATTGATGCAACGGAAGAAAGTCATTGCTTATGCGTCTCGACAACTAAAAATTCATGAACGGAAGAATTACACGACTCATGATCTCGAACTCGGAGCCGTTGTCTTTGCACTTAAAATGTGGAGACACTATCTTTATGGAACCAAGAGTACTATCTTCACCGATCACAAAAGCCTTCAACACATCTTCGATCAAAAGCAACTAAACATGAGACAACGAAGGTGGATTGGAACCTTAAACGATTACGATTGCGAGCTTCGTTACCATCCCGGGAAGGCAAATGTAGTAGCCGATGCCTTAAGTCGAAAAGAAAGAGCGGTGTCTCTTCGTGTCCGAGCCTTAAACATCACCATCCACACAAACCTTAATAGCCAAATTCGGGTAGCCCAAGATGAGGCTCTCAAGGATGAAAACCTTTCACACGAGCTCTTGAACATTCTCGTCTCTCGATTCGAAATTAGGGAGACCGGACTCCGATATTACGCCGGAAGGATTTGGGTGCCTAGTTATGGGGACCTACGAAGCCTTATTTTAGATGAAGCCCATAAGTCACGATACTCGATTCACCCCGGTGCCAATAAGATGTACCACGACCTTAAAGAACAATATTGGTGGCCGAACATCAAAAGGGACGTAGCTACTTATGTTTCCAAGTGTTTGACATGTTCCAAAGTCAAAGCCGAAAACCAAAGACCATCTGGACTACTTCAACAACCCGAGATCCCGCAATGGAAGTGGGAAAGGATAACGATGGATTTTATCACCAAGCTACCAAAGACGACGGGCGGTTATGATACCATTTGGGTTATTGTTGACCGTCTCACCAAATCCGCACACTTCCTTGCCATGAAAGAAAGGGACAAAATGGAGAAACTTGCACAACTTTACATTAAGGAGATCGTAGCCCGACACGGTGTACCTTTATCGATTATCTCCGATCGAGATGGCCGTTTCATTTCTAGATTTTGGCGTACATTGCAAGAAGCGTTGGGAACGCGTTTAGACATGAGCACCGCATATCATCCTCAAACCGATGGACAAAGCGAACGTACAATTCAAACCTTAGAGGACATGTTACGAGCTTGCGTGGTTGATTTCGGAAATGTAACGACCCGACCAAAACCGTTATTGACGGCGCCGTTAACTTAGGTCCCGTTGCGTGGTCGTAGTCCCTATATGAGACTCGTTTGACCAAAATTATGTCGCGTTCATTTGAAAGGTACAAAGTTTAGTTTAACAACGGATCGACAATAAGTTCAAGTTTACAAAGTTATAAAGTATTAATGAAATAACTTGCGACATAATTAGTTTGAAACCACAGTTGCTATAAATAGCGTAAGTAAGTAGACAAAAGTTTGAATCCAAAAGTGCTATCCCTAGCGTATGCATGCATGGTTGACTCCAATCAAGTAATCAAAGAGTGCGGAAGCGTGTAACAAATAGCCATGTGAAAACCTGAGAAAACATAGAAGAATCTGTCAACGCAAAAACGTTGGTGAAATCATAGGTTTGAGTAAGTGAGTAAAAGTAAAGTAAGTCGAACCACAAGATTTGCAAAGTTGAAATAATAGTAGTACATTCTAAAAGTTAATATTCACGAGCACCCAATTATCAAAGCTTAACGTTCCGTCCGTTGAATACCCCATCAATTAGTGCTAGAACAACACTGTTCCCGAAAATATATTTCATTCGTAAACGGTAGCGAACCGTTTGAATGAGGGTTTGTCAAACCCATATGGCCATATAACATAAGTTCTCGCTTACACCATCTGATGTAACTAATGATAATCGGATTGAGGATTTTTGTTCTAAACTCGTATGTAGAATGTTTGTTTTCCCGTTCTTGTGTTCACTTAGTTCAAAAGAATCGTTTATGTTTTCTCATCCCAAAAGTAAGTTCAAAAGAGTAAAAAGTGGGACTATGATCTCACCTCGAGTGCACAAGTATAAAGGTACTTCAACAAGTAAACGTGTGCATGAAAGTTGCTTAGCCTTGACCTAAACAAGTAAGTTATATCAATTAACCGGTTACGACACAAAGTCGGGTGAAATGTGTTCAATTAGTCCTATGGCTCGTTACGACTCGATTAAGTATAGCATGTGAATCACGTTGTCAAGTCTCATACAAGAAACAAGTATAAAAGCATGTTAGAATGATTGTATAAAAGTTTGGTTAAGTTTGACTAAAAGTCAAACTTGGTCAAAGTCAACGAAAAAGTCAACACGTTCGGGTTCGGTCCCGAACTATTTTTCTGAGGTTTTTATTCATATATAAGCATATTAGAACAAGTTTCATGTGAATCGGAGGTCGGTAGCTAGTCAAACATTTCGCGTGAAATGTGACAAAGTGAGCAGAATCTGGCCAGGCGATTCTGCGCGCCGCGCGGGGATGTGGCGCGCCGCGCCACTACCTGGCCAGAGAATTCTGGTCAGTTTTTCCAAGTGTGCACGAACCAAAACCTTTTCCAACCCAATTCTTGACCCGCAAACACTTATAATGCCTATCATATATCGTCGAAAAGGTATTTTGACGAGGAATACAACTAACCATATATCATCAATCAAAAACATCATTTACAATAACCGAAAACTCGTCAATTGATCAAGAAAGGTTTATTTTCAAAGTTTCAAGTTCGTAAAACGTATTTTATGATTAGGGAATCCAATTTACACATACGACATGCCGTTTTGAAGGTAATAACGCATACATTACAACTAAACACTAACAATTAACATTCCATGGCATTCAAGCATCAAAAGTTCATGTCAAGAACTATCAAACCCTAGTCAAACATCACAAAATCAATATTCATGTTTTTGAAGTTTTCTTAATCAACCTACGCATCAAAATGTGGCTAATGATACTAGTAACACAATTAAAACATGCACTTAAACAATCTAACAACATTAACTCATCCAAAATCAAGGATTAAGCAAACCCATTTCAAAAACTCAAACTAGTTACTCCAAACCACAAATCGAGCAAACAAAACATATATTCATGTTACACACGAGCCATAGACACTAACTAACACAATTTCAAGTATATAAAACGAATTTAGAGAAATTTAGTGTTTTAGAAATGTTACCCAAAATGGATGAAATTGGTACCAAATCGAAGAGGATGATGAGAGGATCACGAATATGTAATTTGTTTTGAAGTTTGCTTCCCGATCCGAATTTAGATGATGAATTATGTTTGTGTTCTTGAGAGAAAAAAAGAAAGAAATAGAGAGAGATGGAGGGATTGAATGGTGGAAAAATGGGTTGACTAGTTGACCTAGTCAACTAGTTTGCCCATTTGGCAACTCCGGTCCCTCGAGTTTCAAAGCGGGTGCGGGATTTAACCGATCGAATATTTTTAAAACGCAAGTTAACGAGAGATGTTATAATTGAATGACGGAATTATTATGAACGTTAGTCAACGGAAACTACGAATTTAAATAACGAAAAGTATTATTTAAAAAAAAAGACGGTGTTAAAAATAAATTTAACGGAAAAACGCGGGATGTTACATTATCCACACCTCAAAAGAAATTTCGTCCCGAAATTTAGTTGGAAGTAGTAGTTGTTGAATCTTACTCGAGATTTTGTGTTGCCAATTCTACGAATGAGGGAGAAGTACGTTCTAGGGTATTTCAACGAATTTTTGACGGTCGGGATCATATGTTGTTTTAAGGTTTGGCTTCACGATTTATGGTTTCAACCGGTCCTCCTAGGAAGTGAGGGTTATCGTCGATAGTGAGTTCATCAAAGGAGATAACAAGTTCTCGTTTCGCAAAACACGTCTTTAAGTTGATACATCGAATGTAGGATAAACGGAGACCCAAAATGAGTCGGAAAAGTCTAAACGGCTAGCGACGGGTCCAAAACACCCCAAGGATTTAAAGGATCAAAATATCGCGGATTTAGCTTCCTACGTTTTCCCGAAACGGATTGCACCTTTCCAAGGTGCGACTCTTAACGTGACGCGGTTTCCCACGTGGAATTTGAAATGTTTACGTCTAACATCGGCGTAGCTCTTGGTGATTACGAGTCGCGTAGGGTTTTACCTGAATATGAATAAATTTTCTCGGTTGCTCATGAATAACCTCGGCCCCGGTGAATTGATCATCGTTTACTTGGTTCGACAAAGGAGAATGACGTTTCCGGTCACATGTGGTTTCAAAAGGAGTGACGTTAAAACTCGAATGAAAATCATTGTAGTACGAGGATTCGGTTAAAGGAAAATACTTTTCTCAAGTAAATTTGAAGTTGGTAATACAAACTTGTATTATGGTTTCCAAGGTTTAAATCGCATGTTTGTTCGGTCCGTCGGGTTGTGGATGGTACGCGGTACTCATGTCTAAACGCGGTCCCGAGGCTTTTTGTAAGGTACTCCAAAATCTAGAAGTGAAACGAGGATCTCAATCCGAAACGGGGTACATTTCCCTAAGGCATAGTGAACAAGTTTGCTAGGAATTGAAAACGTTAGCTAGGACAAGTTTCTCAAGAAAATTCGCGTCGCGGAAGATTTATCGGTTTCCAAAAACGTTCGTCGGGGCAAGTTCTTATCGGGTTTTGAAAACGATTGTTAGGACTATCCACCCTCGCGGCGAATACTTGTATGACGTGAAGAGTCGCTCTCCGTTGAGAATTTAGAATAAGGACCTCCTGAACCGGAAGTACGAGGGTGATGCAAGAGAAGTTTTCGCCCCGATGTGCGCATAACGAGTAAATTGTAGTTAGTCAATAAGACTGTGCGAGGACGAGCTAGTATACCCGTGTGACATACGGTTGAAGTCGAATGGAATCGGTAATTCATTCGGAAGCATAAATATAATTTGACAATAATTGAAGGTGTGTCCCCGGTATGGTTGTTATAAATATTCTCGGAGTTTTCGGATGTCCAAACCTGAAAAGATGAAGTCATGTACATGGCACATGGTGGTGTTTAGGTTGATCGAGTCTAACCACCATCACGCGTCACTAGAACTTTGGTATGTCTTACCGTAATATAACCACGTTGATCGAGTGTCGTTATATTACGCTAACTCATACCTCCATTCCCACATCACTCCATAGATTCAAGTTCTTGTCATCGTGAAGACCTAAAATGAACAAAATGTAACGACGTCTCAAACGTGACTCATATTAAATCGAAAGAATTTCTGCAAATCTAAGGAAGCGTTCCCCGAGGGAAGTGTATAAATGATTGTTCACGTCAATGCGGTTCGAGTCAGACAAAAATGTATTCAGGTATGAAAAGAGTAACGAGTCATGATAACAAGTAATACGCAACCGTAGCGATAAATGTTGATGACGATACTCACCTAGAGTAGTGATGGTAGTGACACCAAAAAAGTAGATAGTAAGAAACACCAGTGGGAAAACCGATAGTAAGTTGAAACGGTGGCAAATAACAATCCGGGAGACAGAGTTCCCGAACAAGTGTGACTAATGAAGTCGTCGTCATCCATACGTGTATGAATCATGAATTTACGTGTGTCACCAAAAAGTGGCGGAATACGAGTTCGTATGACGAAGGTTGAGTACCATTAAAAAGTTTTCCTAAGAATGATTCAAGTATAATGCACAAGTAGTCAAGTAAGTGCTATCTATAGCAAATGTATGTCAGAATGCAATGGCTAACTATCCGGTTGTAGTCTAGACTCACTAATGCGTCCTAACGACTCTGTTAGACACACTAATGCACGTCCTAGTTCCCTACAACCTGGCTCTGATACCATCTGTAACGACCCGACCAAAACCGTTATTGACGGCGCCGTTAACTTAGGTCCCGTTGCGTGGTCGTAGTCCCTATATGAGACTCGTTTGACCAAAATTATGTCGCGTTCATTTGAAAGGTACAAAGTTTAGTTTAACAACGGATCGACAATAAGTTCAAGTTTACAAAGTTATAAAGTATTAATGAAATAACTTGCGACATAATTAGTTTGAAACCACAGTTGCTATAAATAGCGTAAGTAAGTAGACAAAAGTTTGAATCCAAAAGTGCTATCCCTAGCGTATGCATGCATGGTTGACTCCAATCAAGTAATCAAAGAGTGCGGAAGCGTGTAACAAATAGCCATGTGAAAACCTGAGAAAACATAGAAGAATCTGTCAACGCAAAAACGTTGGTGAAATCATAGGTTTGAGTAAGTGAGTAAAAGTAAAGTAAGTCGAACCACAAGATTTGCAAAGTTGAAATAATAGTAGTACATTCTAAAAGTTAATATTCACGAGCACCCAATTATCAAAGCTTAACGTTCCGTCCGTTGAATACCCCATCAATTAGTGCTAGAACAACACTGTTCCCGAAAATATATTTCATTCGTAAACGGTAGCGAACCGTTTGAATGAGGGTTTGTCAAACCCATATGGCCATATAACATAAGTTCTCGCTTACACCATCTGATGTAACTAATGATAATCGGATTGAGGATTTTTGTTCTAAACTCGTATGTAGAATGTTTGTTTTCCCGTTCTTGTGTTCACTTAGTTCAAAAGAATCGTTTATGTTTTCTCATCCCAAAAGTAAGTTCAAAAGAGTAAAAAGTGGGACTATGATCTCACCTCGAGTGCACAAGTATAAAGGTACTTCAACAAGTAAACGTGTGCATGAAAGTTGCTTAGCCTTGACCTAAACAAGTAAGTTATATCAATTAACCGGTTACGACACAAAGTCGGGTGAAATGTGTTCAATTAGTCCTATGGCTCGTTACGACTCGATTAAGTATAGCATGTGAATCACGTTGTCAAGTCTCATACAAGAAACAAGTATAAAAGCATGTTAGAATGATTGTATAAAAGTTTGGTTAAGTTTGACTAAAAGTCAAACTTGGTCAAAGTCAACGAAAAAGTCAACACGTTCGGGTTCGGTCCCGAACTATTTTTCTGAGGTTTTTATTCATATATAAGCATATTAGAACAAGTTTCATGTGAATCGGAGGTCGGTAGCTAGTCAAACATTTCGCGTGAAATGTGACAAAGTGAGCAGAATCTGGCCAGGCGATTCTGCGCGCCGCGCGGGGATGTGGCGCGCCGCGCCACTACCTGGCCAGAGAATTCTGGTCAGTTTTTCCAAGTGTGCACGAACCAAAACCTTTTCCAACCCAATTCTTGACCCGCAAACACTTATAATGCCTATCATATATCGTCGAAAAGGTATTTTGACGAGGAATACAACTAACCATATATCATCAATCAAAAACATCATTTACAATAACCGAAAACTCGTCAATTGATCAAGAAAGGTTTATTTTCAAAGTTTCAAGTTCGTAAAACGTATTTTATGATTAGGGAATCCAATTTACACATACGACATGCCGTTTTGAAGGTAATAACGCATACATTACAACTAAACACTAACAATTAACATTCCATGGCATTCAAGCATCAAAAGTTCATGTCAAGAACTATCAAACCCTAGTCAAACATCACAAAATCAATATTCATGTTTTTGAAGTTTTCTTAATCAACCTACGCATCAAAATGTGGCTAATGATACTAGTAACACAATTAAAACATGCACTTAAACAATCTAACAACATTAACTCATCCAAAATCAAGGATTAAGCAAACCCATTTCAAAAACTCAAACTAGTTACTCCAAACCACAAATCGAGCAAACAAAACATATATTCATGTTACACACGAGCCATAGACACTAACTAACACAATTTCAAGTATATAAAACGAATTTAGAGAAATTTAGTGTTTTAGAAATGTTACCCAAAATGGATGAAATTGGTACCAAATCGAAGAGGATGATGAGAGGATCACGAATATGTAATTTGTTTTGAAGTTTGCTTCCCGATCCGAATTTAGATGATGAATTATGTTTGTGTTCTTGAGAGAAAAAAAGAAAGAAAGAGAGAGAGATGGAGGGATTGAATGGTGGAAAAATGGGTTGACTAGTTGACCTAGTCAACTAGTTTGCCCATTTGGCAACTCCGGTCCCTCGAGTTTCAAAGCGGGTGCGGGATTTAACCGATCGAATATTTTTAAAACGCAAGTTAACGAGAGATGTTATAATTGAATGACGGAATTATTATGAACGTTAGTCAACGGAAACTACGAATTTAAATAACGAAAAGTATTATTTAAAAAAAAAGACGGTGTTAAAAATAAATTTAATGGAAAAACGCGGGATGTTACAGGAAAAGCTTGGGACAAGCACTTACCTCTCGCCGAGTTCTCTTACAACAATAGTTATCACGCGAGTATAAAGGCCGCACCATTCGAAGCATTATATGGCCGAAAATGTCATTCTCCTCTTTGTTGGGCCGAAGTAGGCGACAAACAAATCACCGGTCCCGAACTTATTCATGAAACAACCGAGAAGATCGTTCAAATCCGAGATAGGCTTAGGACGGCCCGGAGTCATCAAAAGAGTTATACCGACAAACGACGCAACGACCTCGAATTTCAAATCGGTGACCGGGTAATGTTAAAAGTCGCACCTTGGAAAGGTGTAATCCATTTTGGGAAACGCGGGAAGCTAAATCCGCGGTATATTGGTCCTTTCGAAATCTTGGAGCGTATTGGAACCGTTGCTTATCGTTTAGATCTTCCGCCTCAATTGAACTCCGTTCATCCTACCTTCCATGTATCTAACTTGAAAAAGTGTCTTGCCGAACCTGATATCATCATCCCTCTCGAGGAACTTACTATTGATGACAAACTTCATTTTGTGGAGGAACCGGTTGAAATTGTGGACACCTCCGTCAAGACATTGAAACAAAGCCGAATCCCGATTGTTAAAGTCCGTTGGAACGCCAAAAGGGGACCCGAGTTTACTTGGGAAAGACAAGATCAAATGCAAGGGAAGTATCCTCATCTATTCGTGAATTCGGAAACGCAAAATCTCGAGGAAGAAACAACGACTACTACGCCTACTTAAATTTCGGGACGAAATTTCTTTTAAGGAGTATGTAATGTAACATCCCGCCTTTTTCCATTTACTTTTCCGTTATACTAATTTAAACTCCGTTATATGTTTATAACATCTCCCGTTGATACGCGTTTTAAATTATCTCGTTTAGGTAATTCACGCACCCGATTCAAATTAGAGGGACTAAACTTGCCAAGAGGCCAAAGATTTGACTAGGTCAACTAGTCAAACCTTCAACCTCCTCCTCTCATTTCAACATCTCCATCTTTCTTCTACTCCCTTTTTCTCTCAAGAACCCCAACAAGAATTCATCATCTAAATTCGAATTAGGAAGCCAGCAACAAAACAAATTACAAATTCGTGATCCTTGTATCTTCCTCTTCGATTCCATACCGATTTCATTACATTTGGGTAACTTTCTAAAATCACTAGATTTTGTGTTCTTTATGTTTTTAACTTATAAAAGTGTTAATTAGTGTCTATGGCTCAAGTCTAACATGATTATATGATTTATATGCTCGATCTCGTTGTTTTAGTGTAACTAGCATGAACTTGAATTTTGGTGTGTTGTTCTTGAATTTTGGATGATCATATGTTGTTAGATGTTAAAAGTTCATGTTCTAATTGTGTTCCTAGTATCACTAGCTTCAATTTGATGTGTAGGTTGCTTTAGAAAAGTTCATGAACTTGATTTATGATTTTGGTGAATTTGGGTTAGGGTTTGATGAACTTGAAATGGACTTTTGATGCGTTGAATGCCATGGATTATTGTTGGTAAGTGTTTAGTTGGATTGTATGCTTGATTACCTTCGAAACGGCATATCATTCATGTAAATTGGTTGCCCGAATCATTGAATTGCATTTATGAACTTGTATGCGATTAATGTTGAGCATTAGATGCGGTTTTGGTTGTTATAATAGGTAGATTGATTGGTGAAATGTGTTTAGTTGTCTTCCACGTCAAATTACCATCCCAACGGTATAAAATACTTGACTTGATTGTTTGCGGATCATAAAATGTGTTAGTTTGGTTTTTGGTTCGTGCACTTAGGAGTTTCTGCAGCAGACTTGAAAAACAATCTGGACGCCGTCCAGATCCTTGGACGCCGTCCCACTTTTCAAAGCTGGACGCCGTCCAGATATTTGGACGCCGTCCCAGCCTTCAAAGCTGGACGCCGTCCAGACAATCTGGACGCCGTCCAGATGCACTGGCAGGCTACTGTCCTCGTTGGTCATTTTACGGAAAATGTTTGCTATGCTATGGACCTCCGATTCACATGTAACTTGTTCTAACATGCTCATATATGATTAAAAACCTCAGAAAAATAGTTCGGGACCCGACCCGAACGTGTTGACTTTTTCGTTGACTTTGACCCGACCTAAGTTGACTTTTAACCAAACTTAACCAAATGTTTGTGAAATCGTTCTAACATGCTTTTATACTTGTACCTTGCATGAAACATGACAATTTGATTCACATGCTATTATGATCGAGTCTTAACGAGCCATAGGACTAATTGAACATCTTTGACCTATCGTGTGTACCGTTATTGATACAACCTATTGTTTAGGTCAAGACTAGCATTGTTCTTTGCACACGTTTACTTGTTGAAGTACTTTACTACTCGTGCACTCAAGGTGAGATCATAGTCCCACTTTTACTCTTTTGAAACTTACATTTGGGATGAGAAAACATAAACTTTCCTTTTTAACTAAGTGAACACAAGTACAGGAAAACAAACATTCTACATACGAGTTTGAACAAAAATCCTCAATTCAATTATCATTAGTTACACTTGCCGGGTGTAAGCGAGAACTTATGTTATATGGCCATATGGGTTTGACAAACCCTCATTCAAACGGTTCGCTACCGTTTACGAATGAAATGTATTTTCGAGAAACAGTGTATGTTCTAACACTATTGTGATGGGGTTCTATGGAAGGAATGTTAAGCATTGATAATTGGGTGCTCGTGAAACAAACTTTTGGAATGTATTACTATTATCTCATTGTTGCAAATCTTGTGGTTCACTTGTACTTACTTACTCAAACCTATGATTTCACCAACGTTTTCGTTGACAGATTTCTATGTTTTTCTCAGGTCCTTGAACGATACATGATACATGCTTCTGCTCATTATTTTGATACTTGCATTGGATGTCGAGTGTATATATGCATACATGGAGTGTCTTTTGGCTACTTTTAAATTGTGTCGCATAAGTTTCATTTGTACTTATAACTTTGTAAGGTAAACTTGTGGTGGAACTATTCTTGTAAACTTTGAATAATCTTTACATTTGAAATGAATGCGACATATCTTTTGGTCAAACGTTGTTTTAAAGACTTATGACCACGTAACGGGACCTAAGTAGACGGCGCCGTCAATGACGATTTTGACGGGTCGCTACATGTGTTCTTGAGCAATTTGGGATTTTTTGATATAAACAGGTTATGACCGATTTTTGTCATGAATTATTGCTAAATTAAGTAGTGTAACATGTTTAGGTAGCTAAATGATCCAAACTTTGATCCTAAACATGATTTTTGAAGATTAAAGTGGACTTTTTAGGTACAAAATTCATGAACTTGATTAATTTGATATAATTGCCATTTGAGACTTGTTTAATTGCTAGTAAAGGTTGTTTTAACATGTTATTTAAGTTAAATGCTTATGAACTTTGTATACATTTTCATATGTGCTTATTTGAAAAAGTGTAGAATTGTAAAAAATGTGAAAATGTGTATAAGTTTAATTTTGATTGAATATGTTATTGTGGTTAATTTAAATTGTTATTTTGCTAACACTAATGCATATTTGGATGCACAAATTTTGTGTTTAATGTGTTTTGCAGAAAACCGATACTGCTGGTGCTTCATCATCATCTAGACAACCACAACAGGAACCTGAACCAGAATATGAGCCGCAATACGAGCAGAACCCGAACAAGAACCACAACAGGAACAACAACATCAGCCTGATCAACATGTACCTTATTATGATCCGCTACAGTTTGTTAATGAATTCATAGTAGTTCCGATGCATCCGCCAGTAGAATACCCAACGATTCCTGAACATACATTGCATCCTAATTTGAGATTCGATAGAAGCTGGAGAGATTACCCGGCATATCAAAGTAATAAATTCAAATTAGTAATGAAAGATGTAGAGGTGCCTAGGGTAATTGATTGGGATCCTTTGGAAAGGGTCCAACTAGCTGGCCGTGTTAGACTGCTACTGATTCAAAGGTATGGCAGTTCTTCTTTTACCGATTGGGAAAGTCTATTCACCATTCGTAGACCTGTATATAAGGAATGGTGTGTTGAGCTGATGAGTACTATAGCATTAAATGTAGATGTAGATAGATTAGATGATAGAAGTTTTCTTAGATTTATACTTGGCCGTAGGATGTACAGGATGTCCATGCTGGACATGGCCAAGGCTTTGCAGATACATACGCCCGCTGAATTACTACTACCCGATTGTATGAATTTGATTTATCGTGGTGAAAGGGTAGATAGGAATTTTAACGCGAACGCCGTCTGGAGGCGTATGTCAGATTATAATGTTTTTGGGCGGGCAGGAACACATACCTACTTACATATTAACAGAGTTCGTATAATTCATAGATTTTTGGCTAACTCGATTACACAGAGAGGTCACAACAAGGAAAAATTGACCTTACATGATTTATTTTACCTAAAGTGTATTCGAGACCCAAGAGGCTTTGTTAATATCCCTTACTGTGTTGGTTTTTATTTGTCTAAGATGGTGGAAGGAATACAGGAAGGGGGGATAATTGGAGGAGGTATTTTTGTTACTCTCATTGGAGAGTATTTGGGTGTAGATAAGGAACAAGGGTGTAACGTCCCGCCAAAATTGCTATTGACGCAGTACGTTATTCATCGGTTTCATTGCGAGGTATTGACCTCTATATGATACGTTTTGTAAACATTGCATTCTTTTGAAAAGACACACCATAAATGAATATCTAAATCCAAGGCTTTCGACATCGGATGATTTCTACATATAGACAATCACCGTAAATAATAGTTTACATTAATACATCCGTTGACAATACAGTCACAATAAGATACATGGTGATGATTTTATGAATGCAAAGTTTTCTCTAATAAAGCATGTATGACTCCATGCACATAGCTTGTATAACGTATAAGCAAACAGCGAAAGACTTCTAGAGACCTGAGAATAAACATGCTAAAAAGTGTCAACACAAAGGTTGGTGAGTTCATAGTTTTAATATTGCGCATAATCTGTATATAAAGGTGGATCACAAGATTTCAGTTGTTTCATCCAGAAACGTTTATCAAAATATTCTACAAGATTGAACACCCTGGTAACTAAACTTTAACGTATATCTAATAAGTACCCCTGTTTTAACATACATGCAACCAACATGTACAATACACGCAAACTAACGTGTACTAAACTCAAATAGCATACGTCTGTTTTATAGTTCAGGCTAGGATTTCTATACCTGGAACAGACGGGGATGTCAAGCCCTATGGATCCATATATAACTACTCGCGCCCACCAGTTCTTATAACCGGCAGTTACTAGTTACCAAAGCTAAGGGATTTTCGGTTCAAACTCAGTGTAGAATTAAGTATGTACTTGTGTCCATTGTTTAAAATAAAGTGCATGTATTCTCAGCCCAAAAATATAGATTGCAAAAGCAATTAAAAAGGGAGCATATGAAACTCACCTGACAACTTCAGAAATAAATCACAGAGATGTGACCGAATATCGGAATGCAAGTAACCATAGACCTCAACCTAGAGAACATATGTTGGTCAATAAGTGTCTAATAAGCTAGGTCGGTCCATAGGGTAAGTATAGTCCTATTGCTCAAGTCCGACTCATAAATTTAGCAAAGTTTAGCAAAAGTCAACAAAAGTCAACAGAAGTCAAAGTAAGTCAAATGTAAGTCAAACGCAAGTCAGACACAGTCAACATGGTCAACACAAATAAACAATCTCATAATATTACCCAAGTTGGTCAAATAGTCAAACATAAGTCAAACTTAGGTTATCTATTTTTACTTAGAAAAAAATATTATTTACATATATGTATTTTTTAGTTATTTTACAGCTGATTCCGGGTCTCAGCAACTTTGATATAATACCTTAGGTCATTACCATTGGAAATTATATCATCCCACCTTTCTATAGACAGTTTATTTGACGAAAACGGAGTTACGGTTTGAAAGTTATGGCCTCACGAAAACAGCCTCCCGAAACATAAACTGCTGATAAAATGTAAACTGCTGATAAAATGCTAAGTATTCAAAATCAGCAACGATTACCCATTTTCACGCTTGTTTTAAACCTGTTTCGACTTAACAAAATCATACATATAATATATCATTTTAAAGCATGTCGTAAATACTTTCAATACCAATTAATAGTTTTTATCCAGACTTAACTGATTTCAACTTACGAGTCCGCAAAGTAGACCTAAGAGTAATTTTTGACACTTTACCAAAACTAAAAGTCAGCACCAACATCCTGTTTTCAGGCTCGTTTTAAACTAGTTTTGACTTGACAAAATCATACATATCTTATATCATTTTGAAGCATCTCATATCTACTTTCTGACCCAATTAATAGCTTTCGCCATAACTTAATCATTTATAATTTACGAGCCTACAAAGTGAGCCCGAGAGTCATTTTGACACTTTCACTAAAATAATAAAAAATTTTCATTGACAACTCAAATTCCAAACCATAATACTTGAGCATGTAAAAATCATGTCATAAGTTTAAAAATAATATTTTAGACGTGTTACATACCTTTGATCCTCAAAATTTCGCATATTGGTCAAAGTAGACGCGTATGACTCAAATGGGTCATAAATACCCATTTTGATCAAAACATGCCAAATATCATTTTTAAAACATTACAAACTTCAAACTTACTTAAATTGATATATCAGACGTGTCCTCGGTGCCCGTTACCCATTTTGACACATTTTGGCTTAAACAGGTTAAATGTCCAAACGGACGGTTTAAATTACATGGTTTATACATATACAAAATTACCACTTTAGAACACCCCACACTATATGAAATAGTTAATATAAGTATATTAAGTTCATACAAAAAGTTTCAAGTCTCAAGTATTGGTCATTATTTTTATAACCCGAAACATTTGCAAAAACACAAGTTTAAAACAAGGTTTACAGCAGCAACTTCTGTGATTTTTAGAAAAATCATCGCAACTCCAAATCAGTCACCGCCAATTGGATATGCGGCGTTTTTAAGTGGAGAATCTACCCAATTTTTCATATAGTCTGATTTGTCCCAGAAAAGCCACAGTTACAGAATACGTTAAACTATGTTCGTGCAGTTTTCAGAAATCAAACAACATTTTTATTAACATGTACCAAACTTTGCACAAGCGTAAAAGTCTAAAGAAAATTCGAATCGACCCGATTCTTGAGTCGAATATCAGTGGTTTTTCAAGTCCAACAACCCTATGAACTTATATTATCAGTTATATGTCATTTAGCATGCCAAAAGAGTTCACCTTTAATCATACAAAAACATAACTTCAATCGTTCATAACTTAAGTTCTATAAATCGAAAACATATGATATCTAAACGAAAAGTTAATAATTTTTCAAGCTCTTTTCAAATATTATCATTCCAAGAACAGATTGTAAACTCAACTTTTCCAGATTAGCAATATCAAATACGAATTTTCAAACCAAAATCAATTAATCACAATTTTTGATCTAGAAATCGAAATAGAGCAATATCTATATGAAAAATTAACTACTCTTCGATAGCAATTCAATTATGAACTTTGATTAACTGTATTTAACATGTAAGAATGAGTTCATATCAGTTCAAAAATGGAATTTCATTATAACTACTCAAATGATAAATTAAACACCATTTCATTTGTAAATATTCAAGGACTTGAGCACTAGACACTATATCTACCCTAATATGTATCAAAAACATGAAAACTCAAAAATTAGAGTTTTTAAAACTTACCCTAATCAAGAAATTATTGGTATAGATTTGTAGAGCTCTTCGAGAGGAGTCCGAATATGTAAACGATTTTATGATCAAGTGATTTCTTGAAGGTATTTTTGAGAAAGGAAGATCGATGAAGATGATGAATAGTAGATGGGTGTTCTTAAGATAAAAATTGTGTACGTGGTTGTTTGATGAAATAATCTGATATAGATAATATAGATAAGATAGAGTCACGGGTAAATATCTATCTCAATAACAGATATCACGGGTATTAACTGTATAGTCACTAGTATAGATATATCATGGGTGTAATATTAAATAAACACGGGTTATAAATTTTTGTAGTCACAGGTTTAATAGTAAGGAAATATAGATATAATATATAGTCAAGGGTAATTAACAATGACATTTACGGGTATCCCTAAAATATATATATTAGATATTTATTAGATTTTTATCCGTTATCTAAAACCTAATGTATTTTGCCTTAACATGTTCCTGTGATTGATAAATTTCATATTTAAAAAAATACATCTATGTATATTGTTCGAAACCTTTTATATTTAATTCCAGTCAATTATTAAGATTATGTTTAAATATCACTATAATATTTAAATTATATGATAGAATAATTATAATGTTTATAAGTCATGTATTACGTAAATTATGGGAGTATTTGGCAAGTGGGTTACGAATTTTTATATCCATTATATAATATAAAATATTATAATAATAAACTGAATTATTAGTTTGAATTATTAAACCGAATTATTAATTTGAATTATTAATTCATTTATTAGTTTGAATTATTAGTGTATAAAACTATATATCTAGAAACGGTCGTATAATACGCGTATAAATACTTGTTGAATAAAAATATAAGTATCATCATCCTACTTAATTAAAATGATTTTCAAAACTCAATTGTTATATAACCTAATTATTATAATTAATAATCATACATTTTGTTGTCTTAAAATATATTTTTTTTCGTTTTCACTAACCGTAGTGTTTTCAAAAAAAATGTAACCAATATTAATAGTAGTATATTATAAAAAAAATTACATATAAAATTGTAGATTTTAAGTAACGGTTGTTATGTTTTTTAACGGAAAGTTAACGGAAAAAGTCGGGTTATTACAAAGAGGGTCCACTTTTGGAATGTAGGGAACAGGTTGAGCTTTTAGGATTGAGGGTTTATGCGGGTGCTAACGCATTGAAGAGTAGACGCAACCAGGCAATACCCTATGAAGGTAGTCATCCACAGGTAGAGAGAGGATCAGACGAGGAAATGGAGGAAGCGGATGACATTAGGGATGTCATTCGGGAGGCTATGACTGATATCTACCAGCGTGTAGATGAGGTAGACATGACAAACGCGGAGAGATTTCGTCGGATGGAGCAGTGGCAAGCCCGGAATGATTACGAGCATTCCAGGCAACGACAGCATGATAGATGGGACTATCATCAGCATCAGATTATGAGCCGGCTGTCACCTCAGGATCACTACGTTCCGACCCGACCAGCTTACTCTCCTCCACACCAGCCCGAGATAAGACCACCATATACTCTTTACGACCCTAACCAGGCCTACCAGTACACCTATCACCAACCATGGAACCCAGACGACGACATGAACTGGAACCCCTATCCAGATTGATTTAGTTCCGGTTGGTAATTTATATGATTTTTAATTTTTATTATTTCTGTTTATTTATGTTTAAACACATTATATTATGATACTTTTATTGTAATGTTTAATATTTTTATTTGTTGTACTAATGTTTCATATTTGATTTGAAAGTGGGATTTTAAGTCCCATTTCAAATTACCATGCATGTTTATATTTGTATGTATGTATATTGTCAATTGCACACAACAGGGTAAAACAGCGCATTTTCAAAGACTGACATTAAGTTCAGCAAAAGCTAATACTTTTGACGACAAAACGAAAAACAAATGTGATGTAACAACAAGACGGAATGAACAAATGATGTGCACCATTTATCATTCAACAAACAAACGCCAATATGTTTGAAAACTTTGGTAAAATTTAATCATTTTTCTACGCTAATCACCCTCAATAATTTAAATTGTTACTGATTTCTTGCAAATGAGGGCATTGCAAGATCTTAAGTGTGGGAAGGGGTTAAATTCTTTCGGATTTTTAAAATTTTAAATTTAAACACTTGGTTACCATTAGAAATACTAGTAACGCAGTAGTTGTATTAGAATCTAGTGCTCTCTGATAATAAAGAACAGCCCTAGTCTTATATACTAACTACCCAATTCTAGTAAAATTTTTCAAAATTTTCAATTAAATGATTTCAAAATCATGTTTATACATATTTATGAACGATAAAACTAGGTGTTAACACCGAAATTATTGTTACCTCGAAAAGGACATAAATTGAGAAACAACCCAAAATGTTAGAATTCATTTAAAATGGAATAGAGGACAATAAAAAGGAAAATAAAATCCAAGTGTGGGAAAAATTTATCAAGTTATTTTGAACATATATCACATATTTTTGTACAAATAACTGAAGATACTTTTGTTTTGGACAATTTTATCAGTTTTACCCTATTTACTATAATATATTTGGAAGAAAGATGGATCTACACGATGAATCAATTCCTTCATTAAAAGGAAGTAAAGTCTTCCGAAAAAGAAACGCGCTTCTTGATTTAGGTCAGGAAGTTGTCGTCCAGACCAGCTGTAGATTGACGAAAAATCTAGAAAAGTCATCACGAAAATCAGCTGGAAATCCACGGACCTCAGCATCAAACAGGGTCGCCAAGTGGTCAGACTTATCCTAACCATGAGAGGATCTGTCTTGTAAAATGGGGAGGACGCAGTGCAAATTAGTTGGATAAGACAAATGAACCAGATCCCCAGAAAGGATAATCTCCTTAAAAGATCAAAAATCAGCTTTTGAGCCTGATATTACTCAATCCTAGAGATTGACCTTAAAGATTGAGAATTACAAACTCATGGAATTCAATGATATCTAAACTCGAGCTTGAACGAGAAAATATTTTGATCAAAATTACAAACCGATTTGTTATCTGAAAACCCATTTTCAATGCGTTCATTACCATTGAACGTAAAATCCTAGGGATTCACCTAGAATTCATTAGGTCACCTGAACCAAATCGGGTGTCAACCGTAAGAACGGTGGTTGCATAGTATGGTCAAAGACAGGACCCTGTGTCAGACCGAAAAATTATAAGGGTGAGCTTTACTATTGCTCCTACCAAGGATAGTAATTGCATCCGACACGTTATAGACCATAATTAAAAGCATGTCAGGGGACATTGCCTTAACAATTGCTTGTTCCTTTACAACCGGACGGTAGTTTACCGAAAGGTAATATACGGAGCAAGTATACTGGACGTGTTGCTTTCCCAATACAAGGTTAGCAAGTGGGTGACACAAAATCGTAAGTTTTGAGCTAAAATTTTCAAATCTGAAACCCACCAAACCCACAAAAACAATTTGCAAACACCTGTGAAGGGTTATTCCGGAAAACTATTCTAGGGTAAAAGCTAGATTTAATTTTCAAAAGATCAAATGTTTTCATAAAGATCCAATTTCCTTAAAGGATCTAAATTTTTATAGTCATGTGGGACTGTAAACCACAACGTTACTACCATTGTTTATACCGCCGTATAGAAATCACTGATGTACAAAGTGTGAAGAATAAAGAAGTGATTCTAGTATTTTTATTTCAAGACTATATTGCTTGAGGACAAGCAACGCTCAAGTGTGGAAATATTTGATAATGCTAAAAACGAACATATATTTAATAGCATTATCTCTCAAGAAAGACAAGCTTTTAGTTGCAACTGTTCTATTTACAAGTGATATTCGTTTAAATAATAAAAGGTGAAGACAAAAGATAGATTCGACGAATTGAAGAAGCAAACGACCAAAAAGCTCAAAAGTACAAAGTACAATCAAAGTGGTTCAAATTATTGATGAGAAACGTCTCCAAATTACAAGAGTACAAGACGCGAAACGCAAAATACAAGATATTAAATTGTACGCAAGGACGTTCGAAAAACCGGAACCGGGACCAGAGTCAACTCTCAACGCTCGACGCAACGGACTAAAAATTACAAGTCAACTATGCACATAAATATAATATAATATTTAAATAATTCTTATAATTATTTATATATTATATTTATTTATTAAAACGTCGACAAGCTTGAAAACAAAAAAATGTGAGCTGGTACCTACCCCCATGCGATCGCATGGCCTGGAGGCACAAAAGCCATGCGATCGCATGGCACACTTTTTCAGCCCAGGTCCTATAAATTTCGCAGTTTGGTGATGATTTTATCTATCTTTTTCTCTTCTCATTCATATACGTAAAGATAGATATATATATATATATATATATATATATATATATATATATATATATATATTATATTTTATTTTTAATTTTAATTTTAAATTCTAATAATAAGGGTATGTTAGCAAATGTTGTAAGGGTGTAAGTCGAAATTCTGTCCGTGTAACGCTACGCTATTTTTAATCACTGTAAGTTATGGTTAATGTTATTTTTAAATTAATGTCTCGTAGCTAAGTTATTATTATGCTTATTTAATGCCGAAATAATCGTGATGTTGGGCTAAATATTAAAATTGGGTAATTGGGCTTTGTACCATAATTGGGGTTTGGATAAAAGAACGACACTTGTGGAAATTAGACTATGGGCTATTAATGAGCTTTATATTAACTACACGATACCTCGTTAATTTAATATATAGACTTATAATTTGACGTATTTATATATAACCACATACGCTTGACTGGGCACGGTGGGCGGGATATCTATAAATAACAATAATTGTTCATTTTACCGGACACGGAACTGGATTAATAGTTAATAGACTTGTTGAAATTAGACTATGGGCTATTAATGGGCTTTATATTAACTACACGATACCTCGTTAATTTAATATATAGACTTATAATTTGACGTATTTATATATAACCACATACGCTTGACTGGGCACGGTGGGCGGGATATCTATAAATACCAATAATTGTTCATTTTACCGGACACGGAACTGGATTAATAGTTAATAGACTTGTTGAAACAGGGGTGGATTACATTCAAGGGTAATTGGTGTAATTGTTAACAAAGTCTTGGTTTACACGCAGTCGATAACCTGGTGTATTCATTAGACAAAGTATTAAGACCTTGATACAATTCGAATCCCCAATTAGTTGGAATATTTGACTTCGAGAATAAGAATAATTTGACGAAGACTTTCGCATTTTATGATTATGACTGATGGACTATTATGGACAAATCCGTATGGACATATTGAATAATCCAGGACAAAGGACAATTAACCCATGGAAATAAACTAAAATCAACACGTCGAACATCATGATTACGGAAGTTTAAATAAGCATAATTTATATATTTCATATTTAATTGCACTTTTAATTATCGCACTTTTATTTATTGTCATTGTATTTAATTGCATTTTTAATTATCTTACTCTTTAATTATCGCAATTTTATTTTATCGCACTTTTATTTATCGCAATTTCATTATCGTAATTTACTTTACGCTTTAAATTAAGTTATATTTATTTTTAATATTTTACATTAAGTTTTAACTGCGACTAAAGTTTTAAAATCGACAAACCGGTCATTAAACGGTAAAAACTCCTTTTTTATAATAATAATACTACTTATATATATTTTTGTATTTTTATAAATATAGTTTTTAAAAATATAGCGTTAAGCTTGTTTAAAGATCCTTGTGGAACGAACCGGACTTACTAAAAACTACACTACTGTACGATTAGGTACACTGCCTATAAGTGTTGTAGCAAGGTTTAGATATATCCATTCTATAAATAAATAAATATCTTGTGTAAAATTGTATTGTATTTAATAGTATTTCGTTGTAAAAATTAATACTATTTCATATACCCCTCGCATAACATCAAGTATTGTGTAAAAATCATTTCATATATATATATATATATATATATATATATATATATATATATATATATATATATATGTTGTGTAAAAAAATGTACAGGTCATCCTCATTCTCATATTTTCAATGGCAGAAACAACTGTGGAATGCCATTGTCAGGGAAGGTTGGTTCAAGTTTTACAAATTACAAACAAAAGGCCAGCCAGCCAGGCCACTATCACATGGAGCTCCTTAAACCCTAAAAACAGGCCTTTCACTTCTTATTTCCCTTCTCCCCCCTTCTAAAACCCTAAAAAACGAGCTCCCTTCAGTACGGAACACAAACAACCAATACTCAATGACTGAAGCTCCAAAGTTGAGTTTGCAGTACAAAGACACATATGAACCGATTGAAGAAGCAGCTACTGCTAGCTCTAACCTCCAACAAGGTTCCACCATGTGCATACACAGAGGATCGTCACACCAGCGCTGATTATCACTTCGATTTCTACTCTCATTTTGGTACATATTCGTAATTTTATATCTTATTAACTCGCTTTACTCTTATGTATTTCATAATTTACACCAAGTATTACTTGTTCCTGCTTTCAATTTGATGAATTACTGTCTTTTTGCTTATCAATGCCTATTAGCTAACGTCGTTAGTGATTGTTCTTGTGTTAATTGCGTGAAAACTTATTTAGCATACAATGTATCAGTTGTGTGCTGTTGGTAGGTTTTGAAATAGATCAATTTAGCATACAATGTTTCTACTACTTTTTGTCATACAAAGAAGACAAGATCAAATGTTCGTCGTACCACCGATGTACCTTTTTCTTTAATGTGGCAAAACTGCATAAGGAGTTGGTCGTCAGGGTTGGTTAATGTGTCAAAAATGAAAATGCTAATTCGGTAACATGTCTGGCTGGCTTGAAATACGTTTATAGTTTTCTTCTAATAATTTTACGTATTTGATAAATAGTTAGTTTGCTAAAGATGAGCACATATGTTATATAATTCCAATAATACTCTACTTATCTGAATTTAACAGTTTATGAGCTTTTATGCAGTTAAATACTCTATATAATACTTTTGGCTCATTTGCCTGTTACTTTTAAAGCTAACTGTTTGATTTCAGCTGCTTGAGCTGTTAGATATGAAACATATCCTGAAATAATTTAAGTCACAAGGATAGAACTGTCACACATACTTTGTTGTGTTACATGCAAAACTTTTAATTTTTTTTTGCTGTGGATGCCGAAAGTTAGTAGTGACAACATGGGTAAGTTAGGCTGAGATGTGTAATGTGTCAAAGCGGCTAACGCTTTTCATCCCTAAAAATTAATGTTAGTTTTTTTGTTTTGTTTATCAAGTACTTAATTTATATTACTTAGTTGCTAAATAAGATTAGAAATGTCTTACTATTCAATAGTAATATAACTTTTGTATAACAATGTCTTATGAAGTTATTTGTTTATAATACACTGTGAATTACTTTCAAATCCATTAGTTATTAATTATGTTATCCATTTGACTAGTTCAGACCAACAGAACCAGAATTAACTAATTCAAAACTGGATTTTATTAACCCACTTGGCACTGTTTCATTGTAAACCAGGGCCTAGGTCCAGGAGCACACATTGGAAACAAACGGTGCTATATCTTGAAGACTTGCTGACTATACGTCGAGGAGCATTTGTGACTGGAACCATGACTGTGACCCAGAACAAGACAAATCCCCGAGACGTTGACATCATTGTCTAGTACGCCCTAAATGGACGTCATTGCGATGTCTCAAGAACCAAGCAATACAAAATGCGGCGATACCCTTTAAGGGAGCTTCAAACACACTGGCAAAGATTTGTTCAATTATGTCGAGGTTTGCCTGATTGCTTTTTAAAGATAATCAGAGGGAATAATACAATGTCTTTTTTTTTTTTTTTTTTTTTTTTAATTTATTGTCACCTGATGGCTCTCATAAATCTGCTTCTTAAATTAAATTGCAATGCCTTTTTTGTTTATGAATAATACAATCATCCCCACAAAACCAGCATTCATAATGCACACAGATAAAGAAACCATTTACTTTTCAAGACTTAAAATTTTTGTTTTGGATAATAAAAGTAACACTTTTAAAAATGCTCATTCATTAGCTATTTCATTTCTTTCGTGGGGAGAGATCGAATTGAAAATTTTATGGAGAGAAAAAAATGGAAGTGAAGGAAGAATATAAGCCACAAAAGGATAGTATTTATAAGATGGCAGGTTTTGGAGAGAGAAACTAATACCCCCTAGCACAACAACAAGGACGAAAGTAGAGAGAAAAAAACTAAATAAAAAAAAAAAAGAAAGGGTTCCGTCGGACACAGAGGCCGCCAGCCATGGCAGTTTCCGGTCATTCCATTTCCGTTGATTTACCGACTGTTCATCTTAATGGAAAGGTATCTATTTATTTATTTTCTTGTTTTTTTTGGTGTGTCTCTGGACTTGTATGTTTATATTTGTTTCACATGCATGCGTTAATACATTTTTCATCACATTATTTTCTTGAATATGTATTTGAGAATAAGATATTTTCATAATTTATGAAAATAAAATGCTAAGAAAGATAAAGATGGTTACAGAATTTTGAAAGGGTATATAAAAGTTATTTGCTTCCTAATAGATCAAATTCAATTGCTCACATTCAAGAAATATTTACCAAATTTACATACCCATTTAGACCAGAGCTCTCGTCATTTTGTGGTATTGCGTATTGTATTCGAAATTTTATTCTGGATTGTATGTTTTATAACATACTTTCAATGAAAATATGATTGATTTACTTTGTGATCTGCTTGCAAAAATGAATCATTTTTGCACAAATTTCATTCCTATTTAGAAATTAAATAATGGGGGTGGTTAGACAAAGGTTTGAAACTGAGTATTGCGATTTCGTGGATTAATATCAGATCATCAAACAATCTATATTTCACATTTATTGAACTTTTATGTGCATTTACCATGAACTATTTGTGTTTTGGATATGAAATCTTACATGCAACTACTGCATTCATCGAACTCTAATGATTATGTGTTGTCTACGTGTTGTAAAATGTTAACGCAGGAACACATCATCCGGACTGGCTGCGGTTCTGTGTCTGTTACCGTGTATGGAGATCAAGAAAAGCCACCATTGATTACTTACCCCGATTTAGCTCAAAACCGTAAGCCACATGAATTTGAATCGCATATATTTTCATTATAAATTATGTTATCATACAATAATAATCTTTTGTTTGTGTGAATAATGGGCTGGCATGTCTTGTTTCTAAGGACTTTTCATCTCTCCGGAAGCAGCTTCCTTGCTACTCCCCAACTTCTGCATTTATCACATTAGCCCACCCGGCCATGAGGTGATCTGTTAATTTTTTTTTTTTTTTTTTTAAGATTATAGTTTAGTCGATGCATTATGCCTGTTCATGTCCGTTCATATATAGGTTATAGATGATAGATGATGCTTATAGTTTACGTTGTTTCAGATAGGAGCTGCATCAATTCCTATAGATGATCCAGTGCCTTCTGTTGAGGATCTTTGTGATCAAATTCTTGTGGTTCTTAATCATTTTAGGTAATCTCAATTTCAAATTTTCCGTGCCTTCTGTTTAGAAAAACAACGTATCAAATCGTCCATAGTGTATTCTGTTGCATAAAGGTTCCAAACCATATTATATAATTGAAATAGTACAATTTTCAAATTATTTATGCAATACACACTTCAGAAAAAGCTTGAGACAAAAAGTGATTCTAGGTTACCGTATTGACCCATTACCCAACTCGCGTGACCCACCTAATTTTGTATCTCTACTGCTTTACTAGGAGTTGCAAGTTAGAAACTTTCTGCTAACATTGTGTACGTATTTGTTGAGTGTTCAAAATTGTTGATGGATTATGTTTCTTTTATACAGTTAGCAAATATAATTGGATCTTTTAGTAAATAAATTAATTGGTAAGACACTATTATATATGGCATAAGGATGAAGTGGAAGGAAAATGCTTCACATTTTTATATATAATGTATAGATAGATTCAACCTTCTAGAAGAATGGATGTTAATTGGTACGACGGTCAAGATCCCGCAGAGTTAACTTATTTGATGGTGTGTATTTTAAATTTTTTAGGCTTGGCTCGGTGATGTGTATGGGAGTAATGGCGGGTGCTTACATCCTTACACTATTTGCAGTATGATTTCTCATTTACTTGTTAACGTGTAGTCCATATGATGGGATTATCTTCATCATGTTTGACCAAGTGTGTTTTTTTTTTCGGTGACAGATAAAGTATAGTGAAAGAGTTACCGGTTTGATACTTATTTCCCCTCTATGCAGAGAACCTTCTTGGAATGAATGGTTCTACAATAAGGTTAGTTATTATTATTATTATTATTATGTTTCATGTCTATTCTTGATTGCGTTCATTTATCATCGATATTGTTAACCAAAACTTTTGGTTTGTAGTTCATGTCGAAATTGCTCTATTACTATGGTATGTGTGACTTGTTGAAGGAGTTTTTAATTCACCGATACTTCAGTAAGGTATATTCCAGCTTCTGCATTTTAAAATTTCCCCCCCTCTAGTAAAAAAAATATTATTATGATCACAAGATTTTACCGATTTATTTAGGAAGTCTGCGGTAATCTAGAAGTACCTGAATCCAATATGGTTACAGCATGCAGGAAGGTTAGTTTCGAACATTACTTTTTTAACATATATGAAATTTTCTAACTTTTGAAAAATGTTGATAACTGTTGATTTATAATTGTTTGAGTACGAGATTAAAAACTAGTAACAATCTTAGCATACTGGGCACACTCATATATATTCATGCTATACACATCATATAAATAAATGAGACCGTAAGAATTGAAAATATTAAATGGCTAAAATGAGCAATATGTTAAGTTTGCTTATGAAAAGTACATGTTTGTTGTTTAAACGGAGTGCTTTGTTTTTGTCCGACAGTTATTGGACGAGAGAGATAACCTTAACGTGTGGCGGTATCTTCGTGCATTTAATAGGTAAAGAATATACACCACTGATATTCCTAAGTAGAGGTGCCAATTTTGACCTATTTACTTACAATTGGGCCCGATTTTGGTTGTGTCTTACTTCTAATGGATCAAACCATTGTAATAATAAAAATAATTGGCTTGAAAGTGAACACACATCAGATGGGTTGTACGAGCCGAAAGTCCCCCATGAAGCATTGTTAATGGGCTGCACCATTTTACATGAGTTTTTTTTAAAGGAGTCTTTGTCATTTAATGCCTAAGATCCTATATTTCTAAATGTGCATCGTTTTGAGCAGGAGACGCGATATCACTGAAGAATTAGAGAATCTAGAATGCAAAACGATTATCTTTGTTGGCGACAGCTCTCCATTTTTCGACGAAGCCCTCCACATGACTACTAAATTGGGTTCAAAATGTTATTCTTTAGTAGAGGTATGTTTACACACCCTAATTTTATTTTTATAGTATATTATAGACAAAACTTAATTTTATAGTATAATATTAATTTTAATTTTACTTATACTTTTACATAAATAAATTGGTACTGCAAGATTCATGCATGTGGATCAATGGTGACAGAAGAACAACCTCATGCAATGCTGATTCCGCTTGAGTGTTTTCTGATGAGATACGGATTTTTCCGACCATCCCGGTTTATAAATAGCCCGAGGAGCCCTCTCAGCCCGTACTGCATCAACCCTAAGCTTCTTTACCCTCAAAATATGGGTGTGAAGCTTAGACCCATAAAAACACGGGTATCTAGCTAGTTAACACTTTCTTTCTTTCGTCCAACATTAATTATAAAAACAAAAAAATACGTGCCTTTGGGGTATTCTTTTTCTCTTTGGAAAGGTGACAATACAACTACAGATACAGAGGAAATGAAATTTGTTATTTGAATGAATAGCGCGCAGTCTCATTATTTGTATGTAGTCTGTTCGAATATGAAACTCTGTATTATGTAAAGTTGAAATATAATCATGCCTTTTCACTCCAATTGTTACAAATAGTGCATTATATAATTTTTTTGCTTCCCAGTTATATGACCATTATGTGGCAAAAATGTGCAAAGCTGGGCGGGTTGGCTAAATGGGTTGACACAAATTCAGTATCATGAATATTTTGGTTTTGAATACATGTTGGACCTTCCCATATTGTTAACCAATTACAGTTGATTCTGGCAAAACTATATTATGTTATTGACAACTTAAAGTTGCATTAAGTTAAGAACATCTAAACTCGTTGGGTCACTTTTGACACGTTTGGAGCATTTGACAGGTTCCGTTTGTTCAAGTTCCTTTTAATCCACATCGGACATTCAAACCCATCTCTAAGTTAGTGTGTTGGACTGTTAGCAACTTAGCAATACCTTATCAGCTCAATAAGGTTTTCAAAGGAACATAATAATAAATGTCTAAACATGTAAAATCAATCTTTAGCTAAACGAAATATGCATGCGAACAAAAGTATCATCCATAAGTTTATACTGAATATTGTTGATAACGTTGTCGCCAGTTTGTAAGGCCTTGAAAAGAATACCAGTAATATTGTAGTGATAAAACGGTTGCGATTACTAGAATGTTAAACCCTGGTAACTGTTCTATGAAAACTGACGTCATCTGCTTGGAATACAAATTCGTTCACTAGAACTGCCATAAAACATGATTGAACATCAGAGGTGGTATAACGATGAGTTGGGTAGCGGGTCAAAATGAATACTCTTTATGTACCATATAATATGAGTTGGGCAATATGCTGAAATTTTAATTATAGCATACTTGAAAAAGTTTAATGTTGATGGCTTGTGATTGTTTTATTCTGTTTCATGATTCTCTTTTGTTCTTGCCCATTGTTTCGCGTTTGCTTTGTTTCTTTTTGTTCACGTCTAGTTGTTTATTTTTTATTTTTCTCGTTCTCTTGTTGGTTTTGGCTTGGATGGCTTGTTTGGCTCTTTAGTTAGAGTTTTAAAAACATGCTTAAAACGATTACGGTACATTGGTTAGTAGTATTAAAATCCTGTAAAGCACTGCGATGGCTATCGAGAAAATGAGTGTTATAAACAAGAATGCACAAGCGATTGTAGGGGTGAGCTGTGATTCTGAACAAAATGGTCGAGAATGTAGGTTGCTATATACTCCCGTAGTAAATAAAGGTGGAGAAAAAGGTTGGAAACCTTCATATAATAGCCCGTTTAGGCTAGGTACAACATATTAAAAATAGTTCTCGTTCAGATAAAGCCACACACAACTGACTAAAATTACTCCCCTTTCATGCGAAACATGAACTTGAAAAACCTTATTCATTAGAAATTTGTATATGCGATTATACAACAACAACAACAACAACAACAACAACAATAACAACATAACTCAATACCACATAAGTGGTGTATGAGGGAGGTGAGATGTAGACAATCTTTCCCCTATCCGAGAATATAGACAAGTCATTTCTCCACCCAGAGTGAAAACACTCTCAAAAGTAGAGAAAGTCATCCCTCTCTATTCGACGGATAGAGAGATTGTTTCCAAGTGGACCTCCGACCAATAAGTAGGAAATTTATTGAAAAAATATATGATAAAATTAAAAATAAAATTGAGACGCCATGAAAATGGTAAAATCAAATTTTGAAATTTAATTTAGGCTCTAAGAGTCAGTCAAGTCGCCAATAAATCGACGCTTGTTGTCGACTCAATAACTAGAGCCGATAATCACGCAAAGTTAAGAAATAGTCATATTACATAGTGACAGAGAATTAGTCTAATTGAACACTCATATTATGTGCATCTCATCATTCATGCCCATAACAAACAACATTTTGAAGCTCAAATTTTGTGTTTGTCACGTTTATCTTAGTTATGAGCAACCAAAATGTGATCCAGGGTGACGCCTTCATCTTTTTTCCATTTGTGGCCCAATAAAAACTGGGCCGATAATTAATTCTGATCGGTTTAATGGGCCAAGAAAACCCAAAAGCGGTGACGCCTTCATCTTTTCGGCTAAACTCCCTCTCCCCTACAGATACGTCTTCATCTCTGAAATCTATGATCCAACTGTTCCAGATTTAAGGTCCGCTTATCCTTTTCGTAATTGTTATTGTTCTATTCTTCAATTTACATGTGATTGTTCCATCAATGTGAAATTAGGGTTTCAAATTTCTATCCGAATATAAATCTTGTATATTTAATTTCTGTCAGATATATCTTCGAATAACACTTTCCTTACAGTGATATGTATGCTATCTTACAGTGTTAGTACACTATGATGTTTTTACACACAAAAAACAAAAAGCAAATGCAATTACATATTTACTTTTTTATTTTTATTTTATTAAAGTAGAAATGTTAGGCTATACCCATTATTTATTGTTTTTTTTGAACGAAATGCTCTCATTTGTCACCAACATTAGGTACCCGGTGTGCTTTGGATTGCTTTTTTGAACGAAAAGCAAACTCTTCACACACCATCGCCGCATTAGGTACCCGGTGTGCTTTGGATACACCTTTATTCACCACAACAGAATCCTTGAGAAAACCTTCCCCGAATTCGAACCTGCGCCAACTAGGACTCAGATCCAACCCAAAGCTTATACAATGCCTCGGTGGTAGGCTATACCCATTATTAGTTAATGAAATTATTGATTGTTGGTAAGATGTCTCTCTAGAATAAGTTCCGTAAAAATAAATGAAATCGCATCGAAACATATTATCTTTATTGATTGCTACTAAGTGAACGAACAAGATAACGATATGTAAGATTGTTGAGTGATCGGTTTATAACAAGGTGCGATGAATATTCAATTTTTAGGTACTAGATTATATAAAAACGGTATTGGGAATATGCAAATCGACGCAGCCTCTAGTGATGAAAGATATCAAATTAGGAAGTTGGACGTAACAGACAAAAACAAGGGATTCATGGAACTGTTACAACAACTTACAGTTTGTGATTCTGTATCAGATGAAGAATTTCAAAAACGATTTGAAGAGCTAAGGTCATGCGGTGATGATCATGTTATATGTGTGATTGAAGACTTAGTTTTGTCTAAGATAGTTGCAACTGGAAGTGTGTTTATCGAAAAGAAGTTTATAAGGAATTGTGGGAAAGTCGGACACGTTGAAGACGTTGTGGTTGACTCGAGTGCACGAGGGTTGCAATTAGGTAAGAAAGTTATTGGCTTTCTTGTTGATCATGCTCGTATGACTGGTTGTTATAAGGTGATTCTTGATTGTAGTGCGGATAATAAGGCTTTTTATGAGAAATGCGGATTTAAGGAGAAAGAAATTCAGATGGTTAAGTATTTCATTTGACAATATCAGTTATAATCTCGCGTTTAAATCACATGTTTAGTTATAGATACTAAACGTTGGGATCGTTTATTCCCCTTGTTTGTCAAAGCGAAGATCTGAATAAAGATCGAAGCAATTATATATTGTTGCAATCGAGCTTGTTGATTTGTCAATTAAATTTTTCTTTTTGATCTTCAAGTTCGAATTTAATGATTCATAGTTGATACTACTACAAGTTTAAGGGGATCTTCAAGTTCTAATTTTTCAGTTTATAACTGCTGTTAAAGTTGTTGGCATTTTAACAGTGTGAGATAGTTGTGACAGCATAAGTGAAAATTGCATGTTAACCAAAATTATAGAATTACTTCAGTGTTAGTACACCAAATAGTATCTCTATTGCAGGTTATAAACAAGTGCAAATAGGAAATCAAATGATTACTAAATTGAATAATATAATAATAGACATTACATCTAAAACAGCCCATTGGAAAATTCTATCCAAAATGTGGTTTGAAAAAAGTAGTAGAAGAATGCTCAAACCAGCACCCAGGTTTGTGCAAAACTGATGAATTTAGAATCAAGGATACCATCAATTATGAGTAAGAAATTCAATTTCTCGCTAATAATATAGGCATAATAAATATAAATATAACTTAAATAGCACAGTTGATATATTGTTTCAAAAACATGTGTATCGGCAGGGACATGTTAGCCATGTGTTGACTTTGTCAACCCATCCAGCGGTCCCCGGTAGCCCACTGGAGCATGGCGAAACACTATCACTCATTTCCCCACAGCATGCCAGACCCGATAAACGAACCTGCATTGTCATTGTTTCAATCTTCGCATGCGTGAGACCAAAGGATCATTTGGGCCCGGTAAGAATGGTTTTTGATCCAATTATTTGGAAAATCCTCACCTAGTGGGAATCGAACCCTCACCTCCCTTAAGGGAAGGGAGAGTGAGTCATTCGCCACTAGCCTATTGGCTAATTCCAGCACAGTTGATATATGATATTACTATTTTAAGAATAAGTAATGAACTAGTCACATGGAAGGAACCTCATAAAGAGGAAAATATCAAAGCAACTAAACTACTGTCCACATAATAATACGTAGTAATAGTTTAACTTATAAAAATTGAAGAATGAAAACTACTCCATCTAACATTATAGTCAACTTGTAAGATCTTTTGAATTTAAAAGGTTTGATTTTTCCTTCAAATCTAATCTTCTTTACTCGATTCGAATACACTTCCATGTTATTTCTTTTATTATTATTATTATTAAATTTTTTTTTTTAAATTTATACGTTAAAAAAATTAGTCATACATCACGAATTGTGTATTTAAATTAAATTAAATCATCATTAATCATTATCATGATCATTATACAGTAATATACAACACCTTAAAACATATCAACTACGAGTAGTAATGTAGATTTATTTGTAGCGACGTACAAATCAAAATCGAGATCTAAAGTACATACCAAATAGACCATGATCATGGTCAGACACATTTTGTCAATTACATACCTTTGGTAATAAGTTGACAAATATCTTTATCTATATCAATTATTTGAGCCCATAACCTCTAGTTTTATATTGTATAAAAAAAAATTGAACAGACCCATATGAGACACAAAACCCATGTTTTCGCCGGATTTAAATAAGTACGTACTATTTTCAGATCGTAACAATAAATATCAGTTGACCCAAAAGTCAAATGCATACGAATGGGAATAACGAAAGATACGAACTGACTACGAATTAAATACGCCCTGATCTTTAGGCCATGGTACATTGCAACTACCTTTCCTTACAGATTTAACTTGTTATGATTTAACTAATGGTGAAAATAACTTTGTTCCCTTCTGTTGGTGCCTATATATACCTCACTAATGCAAACATAAATTCAACATCAAATAAAAAAATATACTTGAACACAATAAGAAAATAAAATGGAGATCCCTTTGATAGATTTTAGCAAGTTAGATGGTGAAGATAGGAGCAAAACAATGCAACTTCTCCACTGTGCTTGTGAGAAATGGGGCTTCTTTCAGGTATATATATGATAATATGATATATGATATATGGTGATCACAATTCTTTCAGTATAATCTTTTTATGCGTGATTTTGCGTTACAGTATTATTTTTTTCTTATATGATATGTAGATCGAAAATCATGGGGTTGATAAGCAGCTAATGGAGAAAGTTAAGAAACTGGTGAATCAGCATTATGAAGACAACATGAAGAACAATTTCTATAACTCGGAGATTGTTAAAACTGTTGAAGATAATAACAAAAAAACTGATATCGACTGGGAAAGCACGTTTTTCATGTGGCATCGCCCTAATAATAAGATCAATGAGTATACTAACCTTTCTGAGGAGCTTCGGTAAGTAAATGAGTACCGTAATCAGGTGTAAGCATATTGTTTAATCAGTCATGTAACTACATATAATTAAGAGGTGGTAACATGGGCGGGTTAGAAAATAAAATATGCAGGTTTACTTGGGTTTGACATCCAAACCTTTTGATCCCAGTTCATCCAATATTTTTATAACTATTTAAGGAGTTAAGCATGCTTATGGTAGATTATATTACTTCAATATATAACAATTCTCTAAATAAAGTAGATCAGGAGGTGTACACATCACATATATCCACTTGACGAATTTCGACCCACCTGCTCCCGAGTAAACGGGTCGAAAGAGCTTCCTTTAATATAAATGAAAGAGAGGCATGTACACAGTTTCCTTGCAGGGCAGCCCTTAGAATTAAGAATGTATACCCTCTTCTGGATTTCTGGATCCAACCTGACCCGACCCAACCCGTTTGACCCATCTAAAAATTATGACCAGTGTGACTCATGACCTGTTCCGACCCAAAACCCGTTCGGGTCTCGTCGTCTCGACCTAACCTGACCCGTTTGCCAGATATAGTACTTTTGCATTTGTCTTGATACACCATAACACAATTTCATCAAAAAAGTACGGAGTAATTGAATTACTTTTATATGCAGCAAAACGGTTGATGAGTACATTGATCAATTAGTAAAGGTGGCCGAGAAGCTCGCCGAACTCATGTGCGAAAATCTTGGTCTAAACAAAGAATACATCAAGGAGGCTTTCTCAGGAGCGAAAGGTCCTTCGGTAGGGACAAAGGTAGCAAAATACCCAAAATGCCCTCACCCAGAACTTGTTAGAGGTCTTCGTGAACACACAGACGCAGGTGGTATCATTCTACTACTCCAAGACGACCAAGTCCCGGGTCTCCAGTTCTTCAAAGATGGTAAATGGGTCGATATCCCACCTTCTAAAAATAACACCATTTTCGTTAATACGGGTGATCAACTAGAAGTATTGAGTAACGGGAACTATAAGAGTGCTGTTCATCGCGTTTTGACTGATAAAGACGGAAGTAGATTGTCGATCGCTACTTTTTATAATCCTTTCGGAGATGCTGTTATTTCTCCAGCTCCTAAACTGTTGTACCCGAATGAATACACTTTTCAGGATTATCTCAAACTTTATTCGGGTACTAAGTTTGAAGATAAAGGACCGAGATTTGAGTCCATGAAGAAGAACAATATCGTTAACGGGCATTGAAAAATCGAAATCTGTTCACAAGATCTGATGGTCTCCACAATGCCCCTGTTTTTTGTTTTTGTTTTTGTTTCTATATAAAGTATGTAGAAGTACAGAAGTTGTCAACTGTTTTATTACATATTTTGGCGCAACTGTTGAAATTGAGTCTGTTTAAGTGTCATAGTGCAACTGACATTTCAAGGAAACATGTTGCTTGGATTTGCAATAATGATAATAATAAATAATGTTCAGACATCTCCCAGACTCCTCAAAATGATTTTCAATGGCTTCCCAGTATGGACGTTCAACTAACGAAAATGGGCGTTGTTTTATCTCCATTGAAAATAGTCTTTTGGTGGTACTCAGAAAATTGAGTCTGTTTCGTAACATTTGGAGTCGGCAAGTCTCCAACCTTAACAAAATGACCCCATAAATCATAACCCTAAACCTAACCCATAAGTAATAATAATGTGTTGTTACAAATTAATACTAGCTTAAGACCCGCAAGATTTGCGGGTTTTGAAAATAAAAATCACAAATATAATATATTATTTATGAGCACATCAATGGAATAGACAAAAAATGTGTATAAGAAACAAATCAAGACAAAACATTAAGTTGAACAAAATTGTAGATAAAAATTAACTTCTATAGGTTCCAATTTGAAACTAAAGGTCTTCTATGAGAAATGCACATAAAAGAGTACAATACTGTATTATAAAAAAAAACATTTATGTGTCAAGCTATCGTTATAAACAACTTGTTTCCGAAAATGCCATAGCACCTAAGTAATAGCTTGGAGCTTCTGTTTTAATTCCTTTGAAACACTCCACGCTGCAATCCAATCGGTAATCGCTGACCACGAATTGAATGTAGGGAATCGATCCAAATCATGGTCATATTCCAATCATCATGAGAAATTTGACATGGTTTCAAGATTGCACAACTAATTTAATACCTACTGAACATAATGGAAAATTTAACGAAGCTATGCCCAGTGAGAAAACGGTAGATATTGGTTTTGATTCTTCTACTTAACATTCAAATAATATGTAAAATTAATTGAGTTTATCAAACAATTATTGTTATGAGATGTCAATGGAATTATTTTAACCATATCACAATCACTTGTTATATTTTAACCCTTTGATGTAGGATCACCGATGTATTTAACCTATACGATGTACAACTAAGTAAAAAGTAACATAGTTGAAGTCCGTTAATTAAGAAAGATGTTATTCAAGGTACACTACGAAATTACAATAGATACATAACTTCAGAGCAGCCATTATTGAACTAACACATTCAGTTATAAAAATTCAATCTTTTTTACAAATATATAATATCAACCACCCAAAACTCCTTACTACCAATTTCCAACTTAATAAGAACTATAATCTAAGAGAGCAATAAGTTCAAACATCTTGGCTTAGACATGTACAAATCTTATAAATATATTTCAATTTGTTTGTAATACAACCAATCTTTATTTGTCCACTTTTGAACATGTTAGTCAACCAACTCATTTTACCGCCTCAAAACAAAATCTATCACAGGAGTCAAAATGGACAGGTTCCGTAACACATCATAGACATGGCAACATACCTTAGCTTATTCTATTAGACATTTTCAACATTACTCCCAACCAATAATTTAAAAGTATCTTTGACCCATTCACAATAAAGCCCTATTCGACTATCCACATTGATGCGTTGAAGTAAATGGGTCGATATCGCCACTCTAAGCATGGAGGTTGGCATAAGAGGGTGATGAGGTTTAAATTAACATTGGTTTTGGCTTGGTCAAAGCTGCATGACAAGAACAGAAAGGTAATACTTATATCAAAAAAAGAAAGGGAATACTTTTAGACATAACTTTTGATTAGAAAAAGCAACTACTGATGTTGAAATTATAGTTATATCTAACTCTATGAACAAATTATAGTTATATCTAACTCTATGAACATTATAGTGAACATTCATATATTTAAAGTTAGTCAACACATCAGTGAAACTATTGCAGTAACAGAAGATGATTATGCAAATATCTGATTATCCCCACAAAAATCACAATTGCCAAATCAACATTACTCCCCACAAAAATCCCATCTCAGTTCTCAAAATTGCCAAAACAACATTATTCTCCACACAAATCCCATCTCAACCCATCACCATCACCATTAATATTAATATTGGTCTTATAATACCTATAGTTAGTATAACCCACATTATACGCACAATTAAATTCCACATCAAACAGCAAGACAAAAAGATGGGTCGAGTTGTTTCTGTACGATTGTAACATCTAGATGAACACCTTCAATTGAAATTTTCCAATCATCCTTTGCTTCATGAAGGAGATTCAAAGGTGTTGTATTGAAACAGAGTCAAAATCATATAGGTGAAAAGATTATAAAAAAAAACCAGAGTTTTGGAATGAACTGTGAAAGTGTGAAGTATGTATCAAAAATATGTATTTTTAGTCAAAGATCGTACATTGTAAATTCTTTCCTGACTCTCGATGTTCCTAATAAAAAATGTTGACTTGGTTGCCTCGGTTGACATAAGAACTGAGAAAAAAACTTTAGTAGGCATTTCCTAAAGAATTTTGCTTCGTGACCAAAAAGAAATATAAAAACGTTATTTGAATTTGAATATATAATCAACCCTTAACAGCTTCCATGGTTGCTTATAATGTTGAAGGGAATATTTATGTGAGCTTAAAATCAATCCCTGCACGAAACACAACTCCCCATTTATAGTATACCTTAGTTTATAATAATGTACTCATGATGAAATTTAATAAAGTTCAGAAGTTGACCCATTTAGTTATGAATAGACGAATTCAGGTTATAATTCATCTATGATCATTCATGCTTGTAATAAAATAGCTAAACGTGTCAAAGGGCTTCAATCAAATAAATCCAAAACTAAATTAAGATGAAACATCAAGTTGGCAATGCAGCAATATCTAATCACATTACTATTATTATGTGTACATGGTGTAAACTTGTTCACATAAAAAAAAATTGTAGCGTGAAACCAGGTTTCAAACCACCAGGTTTCAACTTTTAAGTAGCACAACATCGAGACATCAAGACATATTAGCCACCAAAATACACATTACAATTCATCAAATTACCTTTAATAACTTGTCGCACCCCAAATTCTAAGGTGAATGCTTGATGTCATGGTGCTTTCGTGATAACATTACCAAAAATAAATTTATCAACTAACGGCGCAAAACATAAGTAAATCAAATGAAGAATATAGATAAAAAGTAACACTTAGTAATCAAATCAATAATTACTAACAGCGTAAACTTTTGACCCGCCCAATTTGTTAGATAGTTAAGGTGATCAAGCATATTAATATGATCTCATAAAATTTAACCAACCAATTTCAAATCAGTTTGTAGATTCCACCAATTTTCACTACAAAATAATGGTGAAATCAATTTGTAAATTTCACAAATTCAACAATTTTATGGCTCTGTTTAAAGCCAATCTTTCCATTTAATTTCAAGGAAAGCATATAAGTCAGTTCTTTGATATTTGCTATAATACATCCAGAAACGCAAGTACATCTGAACTCACAAAAATTAATCATAATTTACGATTAATATTCATAGAAAAACATATCAAAACAGACTATCTACAAATTAAACAATTAGATGGAAACATTTCATGTGAAATCGTCAACAATCCGAGGGTATTAATCTATTTGAGAATATGTTAAGTGGATCTGAGACTTACAGATTTTTTAGAGGAGACGTAAACAATCAGATGATATGTAGTCGACAATCGTTGATATCAAAAACCGGAATTTCATATACACCCAAATCGTCAGTGAAAATTGAAACCATAATTGTATAGCGATTGCATCAGTGCTAACAATTTGAATTGCATCGCCTCAAACCCTAATTTAAATAACAGTTCAAGCAGCGGTGACGGAAAATCGTTCAATTAGATGGATTCAATTGATATACTATATGAAGAATTCGATTGAATAACTGTAACGATTTGTTGATGATTTACTGATTCAATTGTTCTCGAATTTAGTCGACGAATTGGGAGAGAAATGTGGGGTTTTTTTTCTGAATGTTGCAACTAAATGTGGTGATTTTCTGGGACCCTTAATTTGTGGATTTTCTCCCGTGTGATTAAGGGTAAAAAGGGTAGCTTAAAGACAAATTTTGACTTATTGCTCAATAATTCTAATGAATGGTTAGATAATAGGGGTAGTGAATGTCTTTTTTCTATTCCAATGGTTGTAATCAAAGGAAAATATTTTTGATATCTCAATTAAGCTTTTCTTTTAATGTATAGTGTAGATGTAGATGTAGATGTAGTTGTAGTTGTAGAAGTGTAGATGTAGATGTAGATGTAGATGTAGATTGCAATTAGGTATATATGTTCACTAAAGCTAGAGGGGTCAGTTACCTCATGCCATAAGCACTGATATGTTCTAGAGGGTGTGTATGAAACGGCTATCAGTTTTATATTTATTTACTATAGGAAATCACCTAAATTAAACTAAAACACAAAAGACAAGTATACCTATCGTGTAATAATATAGCTAAGGTAAAGTCCGGAAGGTCGATCCGTGGACACTATTATTGGGTGTCTTACTAGGTCAAATTAGTTAATTAAGTAGTTAAACTAGATTTAGTAATTATAGGTAACTTTGGGGGGATTTACCGTTTAATGACCGGTTTGTCGATTTTATATTTTAAGCGTACAGATAAATGACGATAATTAAAGTGCGTAAAATAAATAACAATATTAAAATGACAATAAATAAAATTGCGAGTAAATGAAAGTACGATGAGAAATACAATAAAAGAATTATGCTTATTTAAACTTCCGTAATCATGATGTTTGACGTTTTGATTTTAATTTATTATGCTGGGTTAATTGTCCTTTGTCCTGGATTTATTTGATACCTATCTGGTTTTTGCCCATAATAGTTCATCAGTCATAATTATAAAATGATCGTCAAATTAACCTTATACCCGAAGTCAAATATTCTAACTAATTGGGGATTCGAACTGTAACAAGGTCTTAATACTTTGTTAATAATTACACCAGGTTATCGACTGTGTGTAATCCAAGGTCTTAATACTTTGTTAACAATTACACCAATTACTCTTGTATGTAATCCACCCCTGTTTTAATTAGTCCATGATTATTAATTTACCCACTTGGCCAGAATGAATAATAAATTACCCAACCCAATTGATTAATTAAATGATTGTAAAAGATGTCGTATAAACGTCACTAAATAGGACATGCATAATCATTTAATAATTATTAGATTAACTAATTTGAAGATAGGTTTGACAGGCTCCAAAGAATTGTCATTCGATTAGACAATACCCCCATCTATTAATGGTCCATGGTCCAATGTCCACAGGTGTCGGTCTTTTGTCCATACCCTAATTATGGTACAAAATTTAATAACCCCATCTTAATATTTAGTCCAACATCACGATTACTTCGGCTTAAATAAGCATAATAATAACTTAGTTACGAGATATTAATTTAAAAAGGAAAAACATAGCTTACAGTGATTATTTATCGCGTAGCGTTACACGGACAGAGTTTCGACTTTAAAACCCGTAAAACATTTCTTACAATAACCCAACTAAACCATAACTTATTATTAACTTAAATTAAAATTAAAATTATAATATAAATATATATATATATATATATATATATATATATATATATATATATATATATATATATATATATATATATATATATATATATATATATTACATATTGAGAGAAAGAGAATTGAAAAAGGTGTATCTTTCTTCATTCTCCGTAGTCTCGTTTTATAGGCAAATGTTGATTTGAAATTTTCACTTATGACCCCTTAACTATGCTCAATTAATAACTTTTTATTATTTATTATTATTCTTATTATGAATTATTAAAATATTATATTATATTCTTGTGCATAGTTGACTTGTACTTTCAGCTCCGTTGCGTCGAGCGTTGAAAGTTGGTTCATGTCTCGGTTCCGGATTTTCGAACGCCTTTTCGTATAATTTAATATCTTGTACTTTGCGTTTTGCGGCTTATACATTTGTAATTTTTAGACGTTTCTCATCAATATATTGAACCACTTGGATTGTACTTTGTACTTTTTAGCTTTTTGGTCGTTTGATTCTTCAAATCGTCGAATCTGCCTTTTGTCTTCACCTTTTATTATTTAAACGAATATCACTTGTAAATTAAACAATTGCAACTAAAATCTTGTCTTTCTTGAGGGATAATGCTATGAAATATGTGTTCGTTTTTAGCATTATCAATATTCCCACACTTGAGCGTTGCTTGTCCTCAAGCAATATAGTCTTGAAATAAAAACATACTTGAATCACTTCTTTATTCTTCACACTTTGTACATCAGTGATTTCAATACGGCGGTTATGAACAATGATAGTAACGATGTGGTTTACAGTCTCACATGACTATAAAAATTTAGATCCGTTAGGAAATTGGATCTTTATGAAAACATTTGATCTTTTGAAAATTCAATCTAGTTTTTATCCTAGATAAGTTTTCCGGAATAACCCTTCACCGGTGTTGTAAAATGTTATTGTGGGTTTTGTGGGTTTCGGATTTTAAAATTTTAGCTCAAAACTTTACGGTTTTGTGTCACCCACTTGCTAACCTTGTATTAGGAAAGCAACACGTCCAGTTTACTTATCCCGTATATTACCTTTCGGTAAACTACCACCCGGTTGTAAAGGAAAGCGATGAACAAGAAACTGTTAAGGCAATGTCTAATGACATGCATTTGTTCATGGTCTAAAACGTGATGGATGCTATTACTATCCTTTGTAGGAGCAATAGTAAAGATCATCCTATAATTTTTCTGGTCTGGCACAAGGTCCTGTCTCCGACCATGCTATGCAACCACCGTTCTTACGGTTGACACCCGATTTGATTCAGGTGACCTAATGAATTCCAGGTGAATTCCTAGGATTTTACGTTCAATGGTAATGAACGCATTGAAAATGGGTTTTTAGAAAACAAATCGATTTTAATTTTTTTGATCAAAATATTTTCTCGTTCAAGCTCGAGTTTAGATATCATCGAATTCCATGAGTTTGAATTCTCAATCTTTATGGTTAATCTCAAGGATTGAGTAATATCAAGCTTAAAAGCTGATTTTTAATCTTTAAGGAGATTATCCTTTCTGGGGGTCTGTTTCATTAGTCTTATCAAGCTAATTTGCACAGCACCCTCCCTATTTTACGAGACAGATCCTCTCATGGTTAGGATAAGTCTGACCACATGGCGACCCTGTTTGATACTGAGGTCCGTGAATTTTCTGCTTATTTTAGAGATGACTTTTCTAGATTTTTCGTCAACCTACAGCTGGTCTGGACGACAACTTCTTGACCTAAATCAAGAAGCGCGTGTCTTTTTCGGAAGACTTTACTTCCTTTTAATAATGGAATTGATTCATCGTGTAGATCCATCTCTTCTTTTCTTTCATCGGGTAAAACAGTTAATTTAGTCCAAAACAAAAACACCTGCAATAACTTTACAGAAACATGTGATAGATTGTTTTTAATTAAATAACTTGGTACATTCTCCCCACACTTGGCTTTTTTCATGCGTCTTTTTATATCTTAATAAATAAATTCAAGTGTTTTAGTTGTTTCACAATATTTAGAAAATAAGCCAAGTATAAACCCGAGAGAATTTACAACCCTTCCCCACACTTGAGATCTTACAATGCCCTCATTTGCAAGAAATCAGTAAAATTTAAATTCATGAGGGTGATTAGCGTAGAAAAATGATTAAAAATATCGAGTTTGCAAACATATTGTTGTTATATCACATTTGATATTTTGCGTCTTGTCGTCAAAATTAGTACATTTTGCTGAACTTAATGACAGTCTTTGAAAGTGTGCTGTTTTACCCTGTTTTGTACATAACATAAAATACAAACATATATATACATATTTTTGGAGTTGGGTATATTACCCCACGTTCAAAAATTTATAAAATATAATATTTTTTGGCATACTTTAGATCAATAATATTAAAAATAATGATAACAAGATTTGTCGCCCCGCCCTCGGGTAAAGCAAATTCGGTTCTATGACCTAGTATTTAACTCACGATGAATTTTAGAAATCATTTTTTAAACTTAATGAAATAAAGTAAATTTTTGTTTTTTAAAAATTCACACAAAACTTAAATTTTAAAAAACATATTAATTTCATACAAAACGTACAAAACAAAAAAATTCAGAATGGGGGGAGAAAACTAGTTCTTTAGTGTCTGCTAGTGGAAAAGACCAATCGGATTCCATTCTCGGAACTACACGAGAACAGAACAACTAACTCTAGACAGCATTTTCTTTTTAGAACATTTTGAATCTCCCCACACTTAGGTAGCTGTGGTGTCAAAATTGTGATTAACTTCATCGTCAATTTTTCTTGGACCATAATCAACTTGCATATCTGTGACTTTTGCTTTAAGCCATTGGTTGGATTCTTGTGTAATATCCACAAATTCAACTAATTTTGCCCTTTCTTTAGGCGACAGATTGGATACTAACCAGTTACATAACTTAAAGTTCCCCTTGGTTCTAGCATCGCGAATTCGTTTAATAAGTTTCTTCATTGAACTATTAATAACGGGATCATTTAATTTCGTATCAACAACAGGGTTCTTTGTTATCAGGTCATCATTAGGTGTTACTTCATTTTCCCCACACTTAGGCGTTTTATTATTGTTGAGCACTACCGTTGGAGTTGGTAAAACAACATGGTTCTTACCAATCGTTTTTGTTGGTTCAACGGTTTTGGTTGGTGGAGATTTAGACTTTCGAATCATAAAGGTGATCGATTTCTCATCATTACTAAGTGCCATTCTACCCTTTCTTACATCAAATAACGCCCCGGTGGACGCTAAGAATGGTCGACCTAAAATTAGAGGAATGTTTGGGTCCTCTTCTATGTCAATGACAATGAATTCGACTAGAAAGGTTAAATTACCTACTTGAACAGGTAGGTTGTCAGCAATTCCAACTGGGTGCTTAATGGTTTGATCAAGGAGTCGAACACTCATATCCGTTGGACTTAACTCACCTACTCCTAATCTCTTATATAATGAAAGAGGCATAACACTCACACTTGCACCTAAATCTGCTAGTGCATCATACATGACACAGTCACTAAGTAGACAAGGAACAATAAATTCACCCAGATCACCTACCCTAGGTGGAGGTTTTGGTGGAACTGTCTTCACATGGTTTACTTCTACGGTTTTTATTTCTTGCACTTTCTTATTCTTCTTCTTTTTTTTTTCTTTCAAAGGTATCACAAACTTTATTACCTATCACTTGTTCATACTCAACTCCTTTTCTTGGAAACGGGATGGGTGTTTTGTATGGTGCCACCACTGGCTTTACATACTCGGGTGGTGGTGGTGTTGTAACTTCTTCATTGTTACTCACATCTAAAACTTTCCCATCTTCTGGTGTTGGTTTTTCAGAATTTGTTGATACCATGTTAACATTTTCATTCCGAGGATTTACTTCATTATTACTCGGTAGCTTTTCTTGTTCCCTTTCACTCATCAATCTAACAAGAGTACCTACTTGTTTTTCTAGATTCAAAATGAAAGTTTGTTGAGTTCTAAATGACTGATCAAACCTCTCATTCATTTGGGTTTGAGTTTCAATAAATTGTGTTTGAGATTCAACTAGCTTAAATACCACTTCTTCCAGATTTGACTTTTTCTCTTCGGTTTGTTGTGGTGGTTTATACAAGCAAGGTCTTTGTTGATTGAAAGTGTTATTTTGAGTTGGTTGGTTATTTGGACCTTGTTGGTTGTATGAGTTATTATTGGGTCCATTTGGATTGTAAAGAATGTTTTGATTTCGATTAAAGTTTTGCCTTGGCGGTTGATAATTATTTTGATAATTATTTCCCGGCCTTTGGTTTATGTAGGAAACATACTCTCGTTGTTCCATCATTTGCTCAACATTACAATCTTTCGTTAAGTGTGGTCCACCGCATTGCTCACAACTGATTCGTTTTGCGTGAATATCTTTAGTCATCTTTTCCATTCGTCTCTCGAAAGCATCTATTTTTGCAGAAACAGAATCAAAGTTATGGCTAGAATCGGCTCTAGCCGCTTTAGATGAATGGAAAATATCTTTTCCCCGGTGCCACTCATGAGAGTGGGATGCTATGTTATCAATGATCTTGTGAGCTTCGGTTGCGGTTTTATTCATAATGGAACCACCAGCTGCTGTGTCGATGTCTTTTCGTGTGGCGATGTCGACGCCTTTATAGAAAATTTGCACTATTTGAAAAGTATCTAAACCGTGTTGAGGACATCCTCTCAACATCCTTCCGAATCTTGTCAATGCCTCATATAACGTTTCATTTGGCTTTTGCACGAACGTGGCAATTTCTCCTTGAAGTCTCACGGCTTTAGATGCCGGAAAGAATATTTGAAGAAATTTCTCAACTAAAATATCCCATGAGTCAATCGTTCCTTCAGGTAACGATTCTAACCAATCTTTGGCTTCTTCTTTTAAAGTCCATGGGAACAACATAAGATAAATAGTTTCATCCTCAACTTCTCGGATTTTAAATAGATTACAAATCCTATTAAAAGTTCGAAGATGTTCGTTTGGATCTTCTTTTGTTGTACCACCAAATTGGCACTGATTGGTGATCATGTGTAGGATTTGTCCTTTGATTTCAAAATCTGATGCTCTAACATCTGGCTGATTAATGGCGTGACCTTGGCCCGTGCGTGTGGCTCTCATTCGGTCTTCCATACTTTGATGTTCCGTTACTTCCATAATTGAATTTGTTGAATCCGAATCACTAGAAGATTCTGATTTAACTATTTGTGGTTCAGGAGGAATGATTAGTGGTTCAGGATCTTGGAATTGTCCTTGAATATCCTCCGGGTTCTCAATTGTGAAGTCGGGTTCAAAAGATGGATTGTCGAAAATTTGAATTGGAGTATTTGTTCGACTGGATGATGATTCTAAAGAAAAATCAACAGCGGCAATATTGGCTAGATGTCTTGATCGAGTTACAGGTGGTGAACGTATGAAAGGTGGTGAACGTTTTGCTCGGTGCATTCACTGAATATCCTATTAGTTATAAAAATAAAAATTATATAAGTTATCAAATTAATAGACTTTTCTGATTTTGCCCACGTTTCGAATAGCCAATAGATGCAGCAGGTAGCCAGTACCCTTTAAATCGGAAGCCCACAACTCGCCACTAACAAATCCAACTATTACTACGAACCAGAAAATTTGGATGTCTATCAATTTAATTGCTTAAAATAATTTTTCGTTTGAAATTTTAGAGAAGAAATAGAAAATTTTATGTCCTAAAAACTAGAGCGTCGAGAAATAAGAAAGAAAAAGATTGCGTCGAAAAACGTCGAAAAAATAAAAGGTCGAAAAATAAAAATAAGAAAGTAGCGCGTCAAAACTTAAAAGGGATACTAAACGAAAAACGGCAATTACTTAAAATGATACTAAAATTTTAACACGGCGTCGCAAAATTTTAAGCCACCGAAATCTTAGTCTAAAGAAAAAGCACTTAAGGGATTTTACGGCAAAGCCTAAAAATCTAAAAGTATAAAAATAACTATTGCAAAACTAAACTTAATACTAAAAGTTGTAACTAGAGTCTAAAAATCTAAGGGTAATAAAACTTAAAATAAATAATTTTTTTTTAATTTTATAGACAAAATCTTAAAAATATATATATATATATATATATATATATATATATATATATATATATATATATATATTTAAAAATTTTTTTTAAAAAAAAATTTATTTTTATATTTATTTTTATTTTTTTAACGATTTTAAATTTTCTTTTTAAGGATTTTAAATTTTTTTTTTCACGAAATTAATAATTTTTTTTATTATTTTTTTTAAAAACTTTTTTTAACTCATTTACTATTCATGAATAGTAAATGAAACGAAATTAATTAATTTACTATTCACATGAAAGCGACATGATAGAAATTATTAATTATAAGTTACATAATATACCCCTGAAGTATTTAATAAATACGACTTTTTAAAACTTTACGATTCAAATTTGATTCAAAATTATTATTATATTATTATATTTTATTTCAATATTATTATATTATTATATTTTATTTCAATATTATTATATTATTATATTTATTAAATTATTATATTTAAATTAATATATCTTTAATCAATCAAAAATTAAAAAAAAAAACTTAAATACCCCGTGAAGACACAAAAAGTGTCCCCGGCAGCGGCGCCAAAAACTTGATGTGTTCTACAGGGTGTGTATGAAACGGCTATCAGTTTTATATTTATTTACTACAGGAAATCACCTAAATTAAACTAAAACACAAAAGGCAAGTATACTGAAACAACCCAACCCGTATTCCATACGATAATTTTTTTTTTTTTTTACGATACACATTTACGCGCCAATTAAATATGTAAACCATTCCACAAGTTTCATTTAAACGTACAACAATTTAAATGTTTACCAAAGGCACAAAGGCCAGTAATTAAGTTTAATACAAGTTTGACCTACTACAATGATAGTTTATAATCCAAATGACATTCGAGCATGGTTTGGGGCTAAACTACCCAAAACGTTAGGCCACTTCAAAAGCTATCCAAAAAGCACCCCCTGTCAACACAAACGGGAGACAACTAATCCAACCGTATGCCCTTACCCTTGTCCAAGTCAGAACCTATAAAAATGGTAAACAACGAGAGGGTAAGCAATGCTTAGTGAATGCAATAGTTATACGTACATATATATAACCCATCTATTTGCAATCACAAATACCAAATACCTCGCACGAACATGTAACTCACATAGCAAGTCAATCATACCCGAAATACCAACAAGTCGTACATTGACACCAAATCTCATTAGCATATACTCAACACCATATATATATATATATATATATATATATATATATATAATGCTAAATGATCACAACACAATATGGTTAACCATAACGCTATGGTGCTACCGGCACGTGGTTCACACCATACGCATTTGAGTCTCACTCTTTTATAGTGCTACCGGCACATGGTTCACACTTTGATGCTACCGGTACGTGGTTCACGCCTCATTTTATAGTGCTACTGGCACGTGGTTCACACTCGATGCTACCGGCACGTGGTTCACATCCTATATCCGTCACATACATGTTATGGCACTACTGGCACATGGTTCATACCATAACATTCACAAATAAACACGCCATATACATGAACGTATAATTATTCCACTCACCTTGTCACAAGGATGATGATTTAGCACTTCCGAGCTTCAACGCAATGTACCTAAATCATTAAGTGCACATTCAATTTCACAACTAGTGGGATTAACCACAATACTCCCATTTGAGCATTTAATGACCCAATTTGCATTAAATGACTCAACTACTCACAACCGCCCATAAATGGCCAAGACTCGACTTTAATCACTAAGACTAGTGAATTAAAGTCTATTAACTTCAATTAACACAAAACTTAGGGTAATCCATACCCATTTCATCTAATTAGGTCAACTAGTACATTTTGACCCATTTTATAATACTTAGACTCACAATCAAATCAAACTTACCCATTTACATTTCTTTCATAAATCTTAAAGTGCATTAGTGACTAACAACACCAATTGACACTTACAACCTCAAATCACAAGGCCAAAACCCTAAATAGTGGCTATTAGGGTTTCCTTACAACAACATAACCCAAACTCACCCATTTTACCCTCAAATGGGTCATACAAATCTCTAGTAACCCAAACCCTAGCCATTAACCAATTAAAACTTAAAACATAAAGTTAGAACTTACCAAGACTATCTTCTTGTAGCTAGTAACAAGGAGAACAACTTTAAATCTCGCTCCTAGGTTTGATTCACAAATCTCCAACTCCAAATCTCAAGATTAAACTAAGTGAGTTTTGTGTTTTGGGAGAGAAATTGGAAAGAAAATAGAAACGGAAATGAAATAAATGGATATGTGGTGGAGAGTTAATGCTCCCATCAGATCCACATGTCAATTTACCATTTTGCCCCTTAAAATCCCTTAAATTGTGCTAAGTCCGACACCAGTTCAGCAAAACTGTCGCGGCGCGGACTTAATCGTCGCGGCGCGACACATAAAGGAAAAATAGGCCCTCCTTAACCCACTTCCCGATCCTGGTTCGCTTGATTTGCTGCGGCGTGGCTTAAGGCTGCATCTGAACAGCTTGACCACCTTAAACAATTTTCGATGTTATTTAATTTGTACAATCCAAACCCGCTTCCTATATTCACCTAGCCTTCCACAATAGTCTCACAATACTTAATGCTAACAAAACCCATGTTTAAACTTATATATATATGCACACATTATCAAGTATACATAGATATATATATATATATATACACATATATTCGTACATTTACGCATAAACTAACGAGTTATAGACGTACAAATGATTAAGTAGGTACCTTTCGATACGTACGGGAAAACGGGGTGTTACATATACCTATCGTGTAATAATATAGCTAAGGTAAAGTCCGGGAGGTCGATCCGTGGACACTATTATTGGGTTTCTTACTAGGTCAAATTAGTTAATTAAGTAGTTAAACTAGATTTAGTAATTATAGGTAACTTTGGGGGGATTTACCGTTTAATGACCGGTTTGTCGATTTTATATTTTAAGCGTACAGATAAATGACGATAATTAAAGTGCGTAAAATAAATAACAATATTAAAATGACAATAAATAAAATTACGAGTAAATGAAAGTACGATGAGAAATACAATAAAAGAATTATGCTTATTTAAACTTCCGTAATCATGATGTTTGACGTTTTGATTTTAATTTATTATGCTGGGTTAATTGTCCTTTGTCCTGGATTTATTTGATACCTATCTGGTTTTTGCCCATAATAGTTCATCGGTCATAATTATAAAATGATCGTCAAATTAACCTTATACCCGAAGTCAAATATTCCAACTAATTGGGGATTCGAACTGTAACAAGGTCTTAATACTTTGTTAATAATTACACCAGGTTATCGACTGTGTGTAATCCAAGGTCTTAATACTTTGTTAACAATTACACCAATTACCCTTGTATGTAATCCACCCCTATTTTAATTAGTCCATGATTATTAATTTACCCACTTGGCCAGAATGAATAATAAATTACCCAACACAATTGATTAATTAAATGATTGTAAAAGATGTCGTATAAACGCCACTAAATAGGACATGCATAATCATTTAATAATTATTAGATTAACTAATTTGAAGATAGGTTTGACAGGCTCCAAAGAATTGTCATTCGATTAGACAATACCCCCCATCTATTAATGGTCCATGGTCCAATGTCCACAGGTGTCGGTCTTTTGTCCATACCCTAATTATGGTACAAAATTTAATAACCCCATCTTAATATTTAGTCCAACATCATGATTACTTTGGCTTAAATAAGCATAATAATAACTTAGTTACGAGACATTAATTTAAAAAGGAAAAACATAGCTTACAGTGATTATTTATCGCGTAGCGTTACACGGACAGAGTTTCGACTTTAAAACCCATAAAACATTTCTTACAATAACCCAACTAAACCATAACTTATTATTAACTTAAATTAAAATTAAAATTATAATATAAATATATATATATATATATATATATATATATATATATATATATATATATATATATATTACATATTGAGAGAAAGAGAATTGAAAAAGGTGTATCTTTCTTCATTCTCCGTAGTCTCGTTTTATAGGCAAATGTTGATTTGAAATTTTCACTTATGACCCCTTAACTATGCTCAATTAACAACTTTTTATTATTTATTATTATTCTTATTATGAATTATTTAAATATTATATTATATTCTTGTGCATAGTTGACTTGTACTTTCAGCTCCGTTGCGTCGAGCGTTGAAAGCTGGTTCATGTCTCGGTTCCGGATTTTCGAACGCCTTTTCGTATAATTTAATATCTTGTACTTTGCGTTTTGCGGCTTGTACGTTTGTAATTTTTAGACGTTTCTCATCAATATATTGAACCACTTGGATTGTACTTTGTACTTTTTAGCTTTTTGGTCGTTAGCGTCTTCAAATCGTCGAATCTGCCTTTTGTATCCACCTTTTATTATTTAAACGAATATCACTTGTAAATAGAACAATTGCAACTAAAATCTTGTATTTCTTGAGGGATAATGCTATGAAATATGTGTTCGTTTTTAGCATTATCAAGCACTCAAATGGATAACTGTAATCTATGAGTAACTTGGGAATAGCAATTCATAGTATTTGTGTTGTCTAGCAACCTAAGATTTTAAAAAGTTGTGATTTGACTTTTACATGTACATATTGTTGGAAAACTAGATCACTTCAATGAAACACAATAAAAATTACAAGACAAAAAATTAAGGTGAAATCTTCAAAACCGATAAAAAATCAAGAGACTTCGAAAAAAAATTCAGCACAATCACATAGACTACATAGACGACTCTCTGTTTGACCTTGCCCAATACACGCAAGTATCTAAGCGTGCCGCAATCAAACAATTCACCTTTATACAACAAGTCATGCCAGTAGAAATGCACCAATTCTTTGCAAGCATCCACGACTACCAAGCACGCAGGTGTTTCATGCAGCAAGGTATTGTTTTCTTCGGCATGTTTATCGACAATTCCAACGCATGGGCATCCAGGAGGGTCTTCTTCATACCACCAACAAGATGGCGCACGAAGATACGGAGAAGGTCAAAGTGCTGGAGGCTAAAGTCGAGGAATTGGAGGTTGCGCTCCACGTTGCTAATGATGCTAAGAAGATAGCAAAGGAACATGCTTAAGTCTGAGCACACAGATTGCAGAACATGTGCTGACTGCCCAAGAACTTAGTGTTGGGAAATTATGATCTCACTAGTTCTCACCACCCAGCCCAACAATAATAGTAAAGAAATAAAAACAATACACAACACAAGATTTAACGTGGAAACTCCAAAACAGGAGAAAAATCACCGGCCCCCAAAGAGAGAAATACACTATATCACAAATTGTTACAATGATATAGACGACTCTCTTAAGCCAACTACACTCTCTAAAATATTTAACTAATACAACTCTCAAACAAGGGTAAGAAAGAAAGAAATAATCAAATACTTAAAGTGTATTGATTGGTGCAAATTGGAATGAAGACTTAGCCCTCCTTTTATAACCAAGTCACCTACCTCCAACTTTCTCCTCCCACCTATGTGGGATAACATCCTTCACAAAGTAACCATATCAATTTTTTCTATCAAAAAATAAAACCAAAAAATCTCCACCTTTTTGATAGAAAAAGATAACCATACTTTAACATTATAAGGATAACCGATATAGATGCTTCCTCGACGACAACTTCAAGATCCTCATCTTCATGACGATGAAATTATCTCCCAAGAGACAAAACTTGCATCTTTACCGAACATTGTCTAAACCGACAATCATTGTCATAACAGACAATCACAACTCTTAACAATAATTATCATACTCCACCATTAAGAGTATATCACTTAGAATATCACATTCCAAGCATTTCACCTCGGCACATGTTGTTGAACAACCAGCTGAAACTTTATGGTGCAACTTCCCTGTTTGGCTTTCCCGAAAGTCCCATCCGCTACAACATCAGTTTCCACCACACACCTTGCATCAACGCCAAACCAATGCCCATGTGCAATTTGTGGAACCGCTAACGAACATCCCTTTCCATGGCGGCGTGGACACACCATGAGGATGACGTGACTTCAGAGGAATTCATCACTCTCCGTAACAACGGAGACATCATTAGTGCCTTTGGAGCCATTTGCCGAATTAGCTCCACCTGGACAATTAACCCTTACATGTCCAGTCTTCCTACACTTCCAGCATGTCAGATTCTTTCTAGAGTTTCTCTTCTGCCTATCCGAACACAACAGTAGCGTAGCTTCTGATGACGAGACCCCGTTACCTTCCAGTATTTTCTCCTCGGATAGGAGCTTGCTAGTAACGTCTTCAAACTTCAGAGTTTTCTTCCCATACATCAAAATAGGTTTCATGTGTTCATAAGACGATGACAAAGATAATATCAACCTCAAAGCTTTATCTTCATCATCCACTTTAACTTCAATAGCTTCAAGTTCTGAAACAATACCATTAAGAATACTTAGATGATCTGAAATCTTTGAACCCCCATCCATATGCAGAGTATGAAATTGTTCTTTAAGACACAACCGATTTGAGATGCCCTTACCCTGGTACAACTGCTATAGTTTAACCCAAAGCTCATCTGCAGTTGATAACCCGTGCACATTTGCAATCACGTTCTTTGCAAGACACAAACGAATCGTACTTGCTGCCCTCAAATCCATATCATCCCATTCTTCTTCATCGAACTTACTGCTAGAATCACTGCCAAAAACAAAGGTGGGTTTACCCTTTAATGTCTTGTGTAACCCGGACTGAATCAACACTGAAAGGACCCGTTCATATACATTATAAACGATTCACAGTAGTTGATTACATCGCAAGGTATTTGACCTCTATATGATACATTTTACAAACATTGCATTCGTTTTTAAATGACAAACTCTCTTTACATCTAAAGTTGACGGCATGCATACCATTTCATAATACATCCAACTATAATTGACTTAATAATAATCTTGATGAACTCAATGACTCGAATGCAATGTCTTTCAAAATATGCCATGAATGACTCCAAGTAATATCCTTAAAATGAGCTAATGCACAACGGAAGATTTCTTTAATACCTGAGAATAAACATGCTTTAAAGTGTCAACCAAAAGGTTGGTGAGTTCATTAGTTTATCATAATCCATCAATTCCATAATTTTAATAGACCACAAGATTTCATCTTTCATAAACAATCTTACACTCGCAAGTGTATAAAAATCATTCCTATGATGAACACCTGGTAACCACACAACAACAACAACAACAATACCTGGTAATCGACATTAACATAATGCATATAGAATATTCCCCGCATACTCGCTAGTATGCCATATATCGGCAATCGAAATCACCATTTAATCGAAGTACTAAAGCATTCCAAATTCCAGAATGGGGTTTGTTAGTCCCATAGATCTATCTTTAGGATTTGCGTCAATTAAGGGCCATTTCCCTAATTCTTAGGTTACCAGACTTGAAGGGGCAATATTCGGCATAGTAATCCAACCATAGAATGTAATTTCGATTACTTGTGTCTATTTCGTAAAACATTTATAAAAGCAGCGCATGTATTCTCAGTTCCAAAAATATATATTGCAAAAACATTTAAAAAGGGAGCAAATGAAACTCACAATACTGTATTTTGTAGTAAAAATACATATGACATCATTGAACAAGTGCAAGGTTGGCCTTGGATTCACGAACCTATATTAATTATATATATTTATATGTTTCATCAATATCTGTCTAACAATTTAGGTCAAGTCGTAGTGTATCACAATCCTAATGCTCGAGACTAAATATGCAAAAGTCAACAAAAGTCATATTGACCAAAATGTCTTCCAAAATTTATACATGATTATTATATAGTTTAAATATAGTCGTTTTATATATTTAAATATTTTTAACAGATTTTATTAAAGTAAATAATATAGTTCTTTTATTAATAAATAAAATTTTATATTAAAATTTATATAATAAAAATATACTTTTATATATCGTAAGTAATAAAATTTATAAAGTTCATTTAATATCATAAAAATAATATGATAGGTATTATTAATGTAATTATATTATACGTAGTAAAATATCTTTGTATCACATATTTATTTGATAAAATAATATTGATAATAATAATAATAAGTAAAAGTTGTATTATTTGGTAATAATTATTATTCTTCTACTAATAAAAATAACAATAATTATATTTTCTAAAAATGATAAAATGATAATTTTTATTAATAATAGTACTAAAATGATAATAATAATAATGATGTTTCATATTAACAATGATATTTTTATTAAAAATAATAATTTTAGTAAAAATGATAGTTTTAATATTAATAATACTTTTAATAATAATAATAGTAAAATAATAAAAACGATATTTTTCCTTTAAATCAATATCTTACAATATCTTAATTTCATCATAATACTCATACTCATTATTTCCTAATCGCTTTATTTAATAGCTTTTAGTCGTCTTTTATATCCGTTCATATTAATAATAATAATTGTAATCATAATAATTAGATGTTACTAATATTAGTTTTAATTATAATAATACTAATAATAATAATATTAATGATAATACTAATAACTATTTGAATGATAATAATAATAATAATAATAATAATAATAATAATAATAATACTACTACTAATTATAACCTTAACGATAATAACGATAATAATAATAAAAATAACAATAATATCTTTTATTAATAACGACAATGATAATAATAATAATAATAATAATAATAATAATAATAATAATAATAATAATAATAATAATAATAATAATAAGATTATAACGACGATAATAATAATCATTTTTTATAAAAATTCAATTGACTATAACTTCTAAACCGTTCATCAAAACCATTCGATATCTAAATGAAAAGTTCTCAATTTTTCGCTAGCTTTCCAATGACATGCTTATCATATACCTTATCTTAATAGCATATGTATTTAATTCAAGATTCGACATAACCTATCGAACGACAATAACGAACGTATAAGCATGCATAATCCTATATACTCGAGCACTAGTCAGGGATACACTAATAATATATAAAAGTTAAGTTATGAGGGCTCACGTATCAATATTGAGATTCAATATTGCAGGAAAAGTACGTAGACGCAACGGGGATGATAAACACTAGTTTGACTCATGAGCAATACTCCCGAACCATACCCATAACCTCCATAGCTATAACCCATAATTTTCTTAGCCCTATCCCGCTCGAAAAACAATTTCAAAATCACTCGGACAGCACTCTGTCGTAATATTTTATGTATACTAATAATATCTTGAAATAATACGGAGTAAATATATATATATATATATATATATATATATATATATATATATATATATATATATATATATATATATATATATATATATATATATATATATATATATATCGATTGAGAGAGTTTAGAGAAAAATATTTTCAAGTTTCTATGAAATAATGAAACCTATTGAATTCTATTTATAATAGATTTTTGAATTATTAAAGTGAATTATTAAAGTATGAATTATTAAAGTGAATTATTAAAGTATGAATTATTAAAGTGAATTATTAAAGTATGAATTATTAAAGTTAAAGTAAAGTAAAATAAAATAAAGGTAAAGTTTAAGTATAGTAAAAGTATAAAACTATGTATCACAAGTGTAATAGGGTCGCTGGATGAATACAAAAAAATAAAAATCGGTTTGATATACTAAATAAATATATATCACTTATATATATCAGTACTTATTTTTATATATCTGATTTTTATTTATATAAACTTAATATTTATAAATATTAAATAATACTAATATAGTTAATAATAATAAAAACTCTAATAGTAATAATAATACAAATAATTATATTATTACTAATCGCAATAATACTATAAGTGATATCAATATTATTGACATTTAATAAAAATGATAAATTTGTAAATTATAATAATATCTAATCATAACTTTAGGAAAGTTATTAAAAATCTTAATTTTTATAGTATTAAGAATAATATTAATGATAACTTTAATAATTTTAATTATTAGTAATAATAATATCGATGATAATAATGATCTTGTTTGTTATAATAATATAATATTATTAATAATAGTAATAGTATTAGTATTATCGTCACTTATATAAGTCATATCTATATAGTTTATATTAGATATAATGTTATTAATAATACAATTATTAATGTTACTATTAATAATAATACAAAAAAATAATAGTCATATTATTAATATAACATTTATACTTTCCTAAAATTACATATAACATAACAACTTTTATTGATTAATTAACATTTATAAATTTTATATATATTATAATATACATATATATAATTGAAATAATTTGAAATATTATTTGATATAATATATGATTTAATTTTGAGAAATAAATATATAAAATAATATGAGATATACGCGTATAAATATATATAATATTAATTTAAATCGTTATATATATTTAATAAAATAAAATATAAATATCGTTATCTTTATCATACTGGTTAAGTAATGAGTTGTCAAAAGTGGTTCTAGATATTTATAAAAGTTATATACGTTTTAATAAGAAAGTTCTTTTTAAACTGAAAACGTTTTTGTACGTTTGAAACTAAATCAAATAAATATGATAATTTTGTTTTCCAAAACTATATATATTTAAGAATCATTTTGTTTAAAGGTTAAAATAACGGAAATCGTTATATCATAAAACGTTTTAGAAAAGTAGAATCATATATATTCATAATAGGTTTCAAGTTTTTAAATTACAGTCTGTTGGTGAAGAATGGGATAAAGTTCAAAGGTTAAATAAACGTATGAAATCATCTTAATGAAAAATGTCGAGTTACTTAACTTGTCGATATCCAACATCTAAGTTATTTACACTCCACGTTCTTACTTATAAATCAATTTACCATTTTCCGAATGTTGTCAAAAAGAATAGATTTCTTAAATCACAGTGGACCTCATAATATGGGCCCGTAATCATATCACAATGTATCTGATAAATCAATCATTTGATATTATCTTCTAATTCCATCAATAAACATATTGAAACAAATACATTCGTGTAAAGTATTATACGTTTAATACTTTATTAATATTCTCAAGTTATAATATATATATATATATATATATATATATATATATATATATATATATATATATATATATATACATATCTATTTATATATAACGGTTCGTGAATCGTCGGAATTTGGTCGAGGTTATAATGAATGTATGAACACCGTTTAAAATTCGTGAGATTTAACTTAACAAACTTTGCTTATCGTGTCTGAATAATATAAAGATAAAGTTTAAATTTGGTTAGAAATTTCCGGGTTGTCACAGTACCTACCCGTTAAAGAAATTTCGTCCCGAAATTTGAATGGGATGGTCATGGCTGATAATAAGTATGTTTTCATAACGTATACGAGTTGGAAATTAGAGTTTTATTATCATCAAGTAATATAGATAAAACAATTTGATTTTTGTGAAGAGTACGAGTGAAGTTATCACAAAAGAATGAAATGAGTAAATGCACATTCTTTTTAACCAATGACATAGTCACGGTTGATTTCCGGAATTCAAGGAATTTAGAGAAAATCTTCGTAATAAGATTTGGTTCTTCGGCAAATAAGGAAGTTAGGATCCGCTTTGATTAAATGCGATAATCTCTTTTGATTGCTCTGTCAGATATTTTACTATATATCCACCCCCTTCGTTTCCTTATTTTCACAACTCACACCTTTTATTCTTTCTCCCTCAATTCATACTTTATAGCATTCGCTAATATGCTCTGTACAGTTCTGATTCTTGATATACTCCTAACTTTCATATCTGTCATTCTTCTTTTTCATCTGCTGCCGGAAGAATCTATTTACTTCTACTATACTCTTGGTTTTATAGTGTTTTTAGTTCTCCCGTGTCTTTATATTGCTATATGCATCGATATATATATGGTTTGATATTTCTGGGTTGTTGTTGGGTTTTATATCTTCCCTTATACTTCAAAGTCCCTGTTTCTATCTTCTATAATCATTGTCATCCACAGTTAATACTCCCTCCTATATGCTGCGATTTATACTCCAATTTCTATTTTGGAGCTTTGTCCTTTCGTTTCTTCTTCTTGCAATTAAGCATCGCTTGTAATGGTCCAGAATTTGCAGATATAAATTTCGGAATGAACATTGTTAATGTTCTAAGAAGGAAATGGTAATGGCACGGTCTTGATTTGTTAAATTACCAGAATACTCTAGAAAAGACCGAATCATCAAGAATTTTTTTTTTTTGATACTTTAGAGGTTAAATAGAATACAAGAGTCGTGTCACATGACACATGATGATGTTATAATCTGTGAATCATCACGTTCCATTTAGAAACTCAGCATGACTTACTGTAATATAATCACGTTGATCAAGTGTCATTAATTATACTAACTCATGCTTCAGCTCCCAACACTACTTCAAAACATTCATACTTTATACTCGAAGGTTTTAGAATTTAGAAACTAAAATAGTTTCCTTTATGATGTGATACAGATAACGCGAGGGGATAAATGATTTCAGATAAGAATGGTTATGAAAATATCTTCAGAAATATGGAGGATATTTATAATGGAAGATACGATGATATCTTAGAATATTTAAGATAAGAGGATGATGAAGAATATTGTCCGCAAGGGTTTTAGAGCAATGAGCTAGGTATTTGTTAAGGATTTCAGCAGACAATGAATCATTTGGATTCTTTGAAGGTAGATTTCATCCTTGTGATTTGTCCACAGCCTCCTTCATACTTTGCTTAATCCGTTTTCCAGTTCCAAACCTTCTCTTTTTCTGAGCTTTGCCAACCCACTATTCTTTATCATCAAACTTTTTACTGTTAAGGTCATTTACAGTTCTTGCTTCTTCATCAGCTTTTTTCAAAATTTCGAGAACTAGTTCGCAGTTTAGGGTGTTTTTCAGAAACTTCACATTCGCAGTATGTAAGTCCAGGAGATAGATGTTATATGTATAACTGTTGGCGTCGACATGATGCGAGATTTTAAAATACTGATTGCTAATTCCCAATGATTCATATGGCAATTCTCGTTACAAGATGCAGATAGGTAAATGATGGGGTTTTGATAATTATAATGATTTTTCGGAAAATCAAAAATCAGTGAAGTTGTTGGTAAATTTATTGCTAATGTGATGGAACGTAAAAGGTTCCCCGGTAACGATGGCGAAAGGGCAACGTATATATCAAGGTTATAATAAGGTTGTTTCGACTGAAAAGTTGAAGTTGACTTGCTGGAGCTGTGACAAAACTGACTACTTTGGAAAGGAATTGAAAAGTCATTTTAGCTAATAAATGCCAAAGGGTCTGACACGGATACGTGTTAAACTATGACTTTGATTTTATAAGTTTTTCAGTTACATAACTGTGGGTAACATGTGGTTGGATCATCATCTCGATTGTTCATTATTTGAAGTGTCTTCAGGAATTTTGGAGGGTTTGAACACAGATTGTAATCGTTGATAATGCTAAAAACGAACATATATTTCATAGCATTATTCCTCAAGAAAGACAAGCTTTTAGTTGCAATTGTTCTATTTACAAGAGATATTCGTTTAAATAATAAAAGGTGAAGACAAAAGACAGATTCGACGAATTGAAGACGCAAACGACCAAAAAGCTCAAAAGTACAAAAAACAATCAAAAAGGTTCCAATTATTGATAAGAAACGTCTCGAAATCACAAGAGTACAAGATTCAAAACGCAAAGTACAAGATATTAAATTGTACGCGAGGACGTTCGAAAATCCGGAACCGGGACCAGAGTCAACTCTTAACGCTCGACGCAACGGACTAAAAATTACAAGTTAACTATGTATATAAATATAATATAATATATAATTAATTATATTAATTATATATATATTATATATATATTATTAAAACCGTCGGCAGCAAGAAACTCCAAGGGTGTGAGCTGTAAATACATCCTCCGCGACTCGCGGAGTTTGAAGGGGATTTTGCCGCGAGTCGCGGAGCCCCAATTTTCAACCCTGGCTATAAAGCAAACCGAATTCTGATCAAATTTCATATCTTATTTCATCTCTCTCTCAATATATACGTAATATATATATATAATTTATATTTTAATTTTAATTTTAATTTTAAATCCTAATAATAAGGGTATGTTAGCGAATGTTGTAAGGGTGTAAGTCGAAATTCTGTCCGTGTAACGCTACGCTATTTTTAATCATTGTAAGTTATGTTCAACCTTTTTACATTAATGTCTCGTAGCTAAGTTATTATTATGCTTATTTAAAACGAAGTAATCATGATGTTGGGCTAATTACTAAAATTGGGTAATTGGGCTTTGTACCATAATTGGGGTTTGGACAAAAGAACGACACTTGTGGAAATTAGACTATGGGCTATTAATGGGCTTTATATTTGTTTAACTAAATGAAAGTTTGTTAATGTTAATATAAAGATTTACAATTGGGCGTCCCTATAAATTACCATATACACTCGATCGGACACGATGGGCGGGGTATTTATATGTACGAATAATCGTTCATTTAACCGGACACGGGAATGGATTAATAGCCACTAGAATAATTAAAACAGGGGTGAAATTACATTCAAGGGTAATTGGTGTAATTGTTAACAAAGTAGTAAAACCTTGGTTTACACGCAGTCGATAACCTGGTGTATTCATTAAACAAAGTATTAAAACCTTGTTACAATTCGAATCCCCAATTAGTTGGAATATTTAACTTCGGGTATAATAATAATTTGATGAGGACACTCGCAATTTATATTTATGACTGATGGACTGTTATGGACAAAAACCAGACGGACATATTGAATAATCCAGGACAAAGGACAATTAACCCATGGGCATAAAACTAAAATCAACATGTCAAACATCATGATTACGGAAGTTTAAATAAGCATAATTCTTTTATTTCATATTTAATTTCCTTTATTTTATATTTAATTGCACTTCTAATTATCGCACTTTTATTTATTTTATTTTATCGCACTTTTAATTATCGTACTTTTTAATTATCGCAATTTTATTTTATCACATTTTTATTATTCGCAATTTCATTATCGTTATTTACTTTACGCTTTAATTTAAGTCTTGTATTTATTTTATATTTTACATTAGGTTTTAACTGCGACTAAAGTTTTAAAATCGACAAACCGGTCATTAAACGGTAAAAACCCCCCTTTATAATAATAATATTACTTATATATATATATATTTGTATTTTTATAAAAGTAAACTAATATAGCGTTGAGCTTTGTTTAAAGATTTCCCTGTGGAACGAACCGGACTTACTAAAAACTACACTACTGTACGATTAGGTACACTGCCTATAAGTGTTGTAGCAAGGTTTAAGTATATCCATTCTATAAATAAATAAATATCTTGTGTAAAATTGTATCGTATTTAATAGTTTTTCCTGCTAAAATTTAATAACTATTTTATATACACCTCGCATAACATCAAGTATTTTTGGCGCCGCTGCCGGGGAACTATCTTAAAAGCCGGAAGCGCAACGCTAATATAAAAAAAAAAAAAAAGATTTTTTGTTTACTTTTATTAAAATTCGTTTTTGTAAAAATACGTTTTAAAAATATAAAAAGAAAAACAAAAATATAAGTATTTTTAAGATTTTGTTAAATATTTAAGTTTTATAAGTTTCTTTATTTCTATTTTAGTTTATAAAAATATAAGTTTTATTTTAAAATCTTTTATTTATTTAAAAAACAGAAAACATAAAAAAAAATAAAAAAAAAAAATAAAGAAAACGCGTAAAAACTCAACCCTGTCAGCTGAATTTCTGATCCCCGCGACTCGCGGGGTTTTCTTCTTTAATTGCCGCGACTCGTGGAGCTACTCTGACACGCGCACAGGAAGCCCTAATCGAGCATTAATTACGGTAATTATTAATTATTATTATTTTAAACCTAATTATTATTATTATTATTATTAGTTTTATTTTTAATTTTACTTTTTATTTAATTTAATGTATTTAGTATAAATTAGTTTAATAAAATTGTAAAATTAGTAGTTTTATTAAAAAATAAATAATATAAAAATAAAATTTTTATAAAAATTGTACTTTTTACAACTTTTTGTATATTTTTATATTTTGTACCTTTTTAATCGTTGTAGCGTAAAATTTGTATTTTTTAGCTCATATTTAATTTTAAATTTAGTTTTTGCTATAGTTATTTTTACTCCTAGATTTTTAGGCTTTGCCGTAGAATTCCTTAAGTGCTTTTTCTTTAGACTAAGATTTAGGTGCTTTAGAATTTTGCGACGCCTTTTTAAGTTTTAGTTTCTTTTTAAGTTATTTCCATTTGGGATTTAGTTTTTCCTTGTAAGCTTTAATATTTTTAGACCTTTTACTATGTATCAATTATCATTCCAATTAGTAATTTCAATTTGCGATTATAATTTTAAGTTAGTTGTAGTAATAAGGTTAGGTTAGTTAAGTATTTTTAAGTTTTTATAAGTTTTTTTTTATTTTTCCGTCATCTTTTATTTTTCAATCATTTTTTCTTTTTCAACCTTTTTCGACGAACTCTTTTTCTCTCTTATTTCTCGCCATTCTAGTTTTAGGACTTAGAATTTTTTCTACTTCTTATCTAAATTTCTCAAAATTACGAAAACTTATTTTAAGTGGTTAAATTAATAGACATCAAAATTTTCTGGTTCGTAGTAATAGTTGGATTTGTACGTGGACCGGGTTATTGGAGCCAAACAGTCCTCAATTATATTGAGACCAAACGAATCCTGCCCCTCTGCTGCATCTTTTGGCTATTCGAAACGTGGGCAAAATCAGAAAAGTCTATTGATTGGATAACTTATTATAATTTTTTTTTTCTTTTAAAAACTAATAGGATATTCAGTGAATGCACCGAGCAAGACGTTCATCACCTTTTGTACGTTCACCACCTGTAACTCGATCAAGACATCGTTTAACAAATATAACCGCCGTTGATTTTTCTTTAGAATCGTCATCCAGTAGACCAAGTACTTCAGTTCAAATTTCCGATAATCCATTTTTTGAACCCAACATCACAATTGAGAATCCAGAGAATATTCAGGAACGGTTCGTAGATCCTGAACCACTAAACTTTCCTCCGGAACCACCAATCATTCAAATAGAGATTGTTGAGGAACGAACCATTAAATCAGAATCATCTAGTGATACCGATTCAACAAATTCAATTATGGAGAATCTGGAACCTTTAAGTATGGAAGACCGAATGAGAGCTAAACGCACTGGCCAAGGTCACGCAATTACTCATCCAGACATTAATGCGCCAGATTATGAAATCAAAGGACAAATTCTACACATGGTGACTAATCAATGCCAATTTAGTGGTGCACCGAAGGAAGATCCAAATGAACATCTACGTACCTTTAATAGGATCTGCACACTATTTAAAATCCGAGAAGTGGAGGATGAACAGATATATCTCATGTTATTTCCCTGGACTTTAAAGGGAGAAGCCAAAGATTGGTTGGAATCGTTACCTGAAGGGGCGATCGATACATGGGATGTTTTAATTGACAAATTTCTTAAACAATTCTTTCCTGCATCTAAAGCCGTAAGACTTCAAGCAGAAATTGTTACGTTCACACAGAAACCAAATGAAACTCTATATGAGGCGTGGACAAGATATGGAAAGTTATTAAGAGGATGTCCACAACATGGTTTAGACACCTGTCAAATAGTACAAATATTCTACCGAGGATGCGACATCACTACAAGAAAAGACATAGATATAGCAGCTGGTGGTTCTATTATGAAGAAAACCGAAACTGATGCTTACAAAATTATTGATAATACTGCTTCCCACTCACATGAGTGGCATCAAGAAAAAGACATCATTAGATCATCTAAAGCAGCTAGAGCCGATTCTAGCCATGACTTAGATTCCATTTCAGCAAAGATAGATGCTTTCGAGAGACGAATGGAAAAGATGACTAAAGATATTCACTCAATACGAATTAGTTGTGAGCAGTGTGGAGGACCACATTTGATAAAAGATTGTCTCAGTATTGAATTAACAATGGAACAAAGAGAGAATATTTCATACATAAACCAAAGGCCTGGAAATAATTATCAGAATAATTATCAACCGCCAAGACCGATTTACAATCAAAACCAGAATTATAACCGAAATATTCCATACAACAACCAACAAGGTCCTAGCAATCAACAAGTACCCAATAATACTTACAATCAGCAAAGACCAAATTTTCAAAACAAACCACCACAACAAACCGATGATAAAAAGCCGAATTTAGAAGATATGATGACGAAGCTAGTTGAAACTCAAACGCAGTTTTTCACATCTCAGAAACAAACCAATGAACAAAATGCTCAAGCATTTAGAAATCAACAAGCTTCTATTCAAAATCTGGAACAAGAAGTGAGTAACCTAGCAAGGTTAATAGGTGAAAGAAAACCGGGAAGTCTACCTAGTGATACAAATGCTAACCCCCGGAATGAAACAGCTAAAGCTATTACCACAAGAAGTGGTACAACACTTAAACCACCTGAAATACCAGTAACTTCTGATGAAACTATTCCTACTCCACAAGAACCACAACCTGATCAAGATAAGGAAAAAGAACCGGTAGTTGAAAAGGTTAATGAAAATAACACAGTTAAGGATAAACCTTATGTTAAACCATACCAACCACCACTTCCTTATCCGAGTAAAATGAAGAAAGAAAAACTTGAAGCCGAGCAATCCAAATTCTTGGATATGTTTAAACAGATAAATGTAAATCTTCCATTCATTGATGTGATTTCAGGAATGCCAAGATATGCTAAATTCTTGAAAGATCTAATCACAAATAGAAAGAAAATGGAAGAACTCTCGGATGTTACTATGAATGCTAATTGTTCAGCAGTGCTGTTGAATAAGATACCAGAAAAACTATCTGATCCAGGAAGTTTCACAATTCCATGTTTTCTGGGTAGTCTTAGTTCAATAGAAGCATTGGCAGACTTAGGTGCTAGTATAAATCTAATGCCGTATTCACTATACGCTAAACTAGACCTTGGAGAATTGAAACCAACCAGAATAAGCATACAACTAGCCGATAGATCAATAAAATATCCTAGAGGGATAATGGAGAACATGCTAGTTAAAGTTGGTACTTTAGTATTTCCAGTAGATTTTGTTGTTTTGGACATGGAAGAAGATTCTCAAGTTCCTCTCATATTAGGAAGACCATTCTTAAACACGGCTAAAGCAATGATAGACGTGTTCGGTAAGAAACTGACCCTAAGTATAGAGGATGAGAGTGTTACCTTTTCAGTTGATAGAGCAATGCAACAGCCACAATCTGCAGATGATACATGTTATTATATTCAAACTATAGATGCACATGCAGAATTATTAGAAGAATTTCCAGAATTACAAGGAACAGGAGAATGTTCTTTAGGAGAAGGTAATGAACCAATTGATGAAGCTGAAATGTTAGCTACACTTATAGCTAATGGATATGAACCAACAACAGAAGAAATTCAAATGCTAAAAGAAGAAGACAGATATCGATATAAATCATCGATAGAAGAACCTCCGAAATTAGAGTTAAAGCCACTTCCAAACCATTTGGAATACGCTTATTTACATGGTGAATCTGAGTTACCTGTAATAATATCGTCTTCTCTTACTGAAAATGAGAAATCACAACTCATTTCTGTGTTGAAAGCTCATAAACCAGCCATTGCATGGAAGATTCATGATATTAAAGGAATAAGTCCTTCGTATTGCACACATAAAATCCTTATGGAAGAAGGTCATAAAACGTATGTGCAACGCCAACGAAGACTAAATCCTAATATGCAAGATGTAGTTAAGAAAGAGATTATTAAACTGCTAGATGCAGGTTTGATATATCCAATCTCTGATAGTCCATGGGTAAGCCCAGTTCAATGCGTACCTAAGAAGGGTGGCATGACTGTCATTACAAATGAGAAAAATGAGCTTATTCCTACTAGGACTGTAACAGGATGGCGTGTATGTATTGATTATAGAAAATTAAATGACGCCACCAGAAAAGATCACTTTCCCTTACCTTTCATAGATCAAATGTTGGAAAGATTAGCCGGAAATAGTTACTATTGTTTTCTAGATGGATTTTCCGGATATTTTCAAATTCCAATAGCACCCGAGGACCAAGAGAAAACCACATTCACGTGCCCTTATGGTACGTTTGCTTACAAACGCATGCCATTTGGACTTTGTAACGCCCCTGCAACCTTTCAAAGGTGTATGATGGCGATTTTTCATGACATGATAGAAGAATGCATGGAAGTATTCATGGATGACTTTTCAGTCTTCGGTGATACATTTAAATCATGTCTAGTTAATCTGGAACGAATGCTAATTAGATGCGAAAAATCAAATCTAGTACTTAATTGGGAGAAATGCCATTTCATGGTTAAAGAAGGCATCGTTCTTGGACATAAAATTTCAAAAGAAGGAATTGAAGTGGATAGAGCTAAAGTAGATGTAATTGCTAAACTTCCACATCCCACCAATGTTAGAGGAGTTAGGAGTTTTCTAGGGCATGCCGGTTTTTACCGACGTTTTATAAAAGATTTTTCTAAAATTGCCACTCCAATGAATAAACTCATAGAAAAGGATGCGCCATTCATCTTTTCAGATGAGTGTATCAAATCTTTTAATATTCTTAAAGAAAAACTCACTAATGCACCAATCATGATAACACCAAATTGGAATCTACCATTTGAACTAATGTGCGATGCAAGTGATTTTGCAATGGGAGCCGTTTTAGGACAAAGGATTGAAAAACGATTTCAACCTATATATTATGCTAGTAAGACATTACAAGGAGCACAAATGAACTATACAACTACTGAAAAAGAACTCCTTGCTATTGTCTTTGCTTTTGACAAATTTCGATCATATCTCGTTCTAGCAAAAACGGTGGTCTATACCGACCATTCTGCTCTTAGATACCTATTTTCGAAACAAGATGCTAAACCAAGATTAATCCGTTGGATCTTACTCTTACAAGAGTTTGATATTGAAATTCGAGATAAAAAAGGAGCAGAAAATCTCGCCGCTGATCATCTTTCTCGTCTTGAAAATCCCGAATTAGAAGTTCTGAATGAATCGGCCATAAAAGACAACTTTCCTGATGAATATCTATTGAAGATAGATTATAAAGAAATCCCATGGTTTGCAGACTATGCAAACTACTTAGTTTGTGGATTCCTTGAAAAAGGATTATCGTACCAAAGACGAAAGAAATTCTTCAGTGATATAAAACACTATTTCTGGGAAGATCCACATCTGTTTAAAAGTTGTCCCGATGGAATAATACGCCGATGTGTATTTGGAGATGAAGCTAGTAAAATTTTAAACCATTGTCACACAGGACCAACAGGAGGGCATTATGGGCCTCAACTAACAGCAAGAAAAGTTTATGAAGCTGGATTCTATTGGCCTACAATTTACAAAGACGCACACCTTCTTTGCAAATCCTGTGATGCATGTCAAAGGGCCGGAAAAATAAGTCAACGTGATGAAATGCCACAAAATGTCATCCAAGTATGTGAAGTATTTGACATTTGGGGTATTGACTTTATGGGTCCATTTCCAAAATCTCATAATAATCTATATATACTCGTAGCCATTGATTATGTATCTAAATGGGCGGAAGCACAAGCTCTCCCAACTAACGATGCACGAGTTGTAGTCAACTTTTTAAAACGTCTTTTTGCAAGGTTTGGAACACCGAAAGCTTTAATAAGTGATCGGGGAACTCATTTTTGTAATAATCAACTTGAGAAAGTTCTTAAAAGATATGGAGTAACTCATAAAATCTCCACCGCATATCATCCACAAACAAGTGGACAAGTTGAAAATACCAACCGAGCTTTAAAACGTATTCTAGAGAAAACCATAGGATCAAATCCGAAGGAATGGTCCATTAAATTGGAGGATGCACTCTGGGCTTTTAGAACAGCCTACAAAACTCCAATTGGAACCACACCTTTTAGACTTGTTTATGGAAAAGCATGTCATCTTCCAGTAGAAATTGAACACAAAGCATTTTGGGCTTTGAAGACATGTAATCTTGATTTACATGAAGCCGGACGTCTACGATTAAGTCAACTAAATGAATTAGAAGAATTAAGACATGAAGCATACGAAAATTCGTTAATCTATAAAGAAAGAACGAAGAAATGGCATGATAAAAGAATCAGAAGTTCAAAAGAATTTAAAGAAGGAGACAGAGTTCTTCTTTTCAATTCACGATTCAAGCTATTTCCTGGAAAATTGAAATCAAGATGGTCTGGACCATTCATAGTCAAAAGAGTTTTCCCATACGGAACGATAGAATTGATAAATTCAAATGGGATTGAATTTAAAGTTAATGGTCACAGAGTTAAACATTACATACATGGTCCGATGGAAGTTGACAACGAAGTTAATCACAATTTCGACACCACAGCTAACTAAGTGTGGGGAGAATCAAGTCTTTAAAGGATAATATGTATTTCTGTTAAAGTTAGATTGTCTATTTTCGTGTAGTTCTCGAAAATGGAACACGTATGGTCTTTCCCTAGCAGACCCTAAAGAACTAGTCTTCTCCCCCCATTCTGAATTTTTTTTAGGTTTTTACGAAATGAAGACTGCCTGTGAACTAAACCATGGTCTAATGCTACACACTTTGATCACTAAACGTAATAATGACATACTACCGAGTGAATTAGTATCAGTAATCAGAGAAAGAATGGACGGAGTTAGAAAAGGATCCAGATGCGAAGATAATAAGTTACAATTTGGTAAAGGAAAATCAAAATCCGCAGCGAAAAGAAGAGCACGACACCTAGAACGATGTCACAAATGCGGAAAATGGTCACATGAAGGTAAATGTTCAAATAATCAAACCTATTCAAATACCGAATTTGTTACTTTATGCAGAGACGGACCGTTCATATGTTTAGAAGAAAAGACAATGAATGCTCGAGGTTACGCCTATGCAGCCATGGAAAACCAATTAAACCGACTATCTTATGAATATAATAGATCATATAACTAAGAAATCTATTTCACAGGTATGTCTGTACAGTTTTTAGTTTTTATTTTTATTTTTAACCTTTTGATAATAAACGCTAATTTGTTCGCTAAAAAGTATTAAATTGGTATTAAATAAAATTAGGTTTGGCGACCGAAATTATTGATATCATTAAAAAATTTATTACATCACTGCGAAATTTAACGTTTATTCTTAAGGTATAAATATTTATAATCAATCAACTCAAAATATTTCAAAAATTCGTCATGAGTTAAATTAGGTCTTGGAACCGAAATTACTTTACCGAAAAGAGGGGCGCATATTTTTGATAATATTTGATTGATTAAAGTGGGATAAAAAGACAAAAAGATTTTTAATTTTATTTTTACCATGTTTTTAAAATTAATATTTAAATTTTAAATTAATATTGTAAACTTTGTAAAAACAATATATTTAAAATTGTAAATATTTGAAAAATTAATATAAGTTTGGTATGAATTTATAATATGAATTTTTAAAAAAAAAAAAAAATTAAGTTTGGTGTGAATTTTTAATTTTTAAAAATATGAATTTTTAATTTTATGCATTTCAAATTTTAAGTTTGGTGTGAATTTTGAATTTTTAATTTTGAATTTTATATTTAAGTTGTGTGAATTTAAAAACAAAAATTTACTTTATCTCATTAAGTTAAGAATATGATTTTTTAAATTCGTCGTAAGTTGAAGACTAGGTCTTTGAACCGAAATTGCTTTACCCGAGGGAGGGACGAGAACTTTTATTATCATTATTTTTAATCTTATTAATTTAAAGAATGCCAAAAACATTAAAAAAACCCAAAAATCTTAGCTTTCAAAACAATCGCTACAAAAAGACAAATTTTAAAATTTTGTCGAGGGACGGATTAGGACATCGATCCGAAACGACCTCGTCCTAAATAACAAGGGAAACAAAATTTTAAAATTAATTTCTTAATTGTTTTATAAGTTAAAGATTATAAAAAAAAAAAAAAAAAAAAAAAGAGCAAACTCCGCGACTCGCGGAGTTTGCAGTGCAAAACCTCCGCGAGTCGCGGAGGGACCAAAACCCAGAAAAAAAAATAAAAGAGCTGCACGAACTGACCAACTCCCACACAAAAACACTGCGAATTTCACAGCGAAAAACACCCCGAAAAACCCGAAAATCACCCAAAAAAAAATCCCAATTTTTAACCGTTAATCACCAAATTTTTTGCTAAAATCATGTTAAGAAGGATGCTATCTAAGAATTTCTCAAGAAAAACGGTAAATTTCTACACCTAAACACCATTTAATTCGAAATTTGGTGTTCTTGAGCTATTTTTTCCTCAATTTGATTTTGATGCTTTTTAGTGTAATTAGACTTAAATTGTTTATGTATTATGCTAGTATAACCTAGATTGATGCTGTTTAACATGATTAGAAGCCTTAAACTTCAAATTTTGAATAATCTAGGGTTTGTGTTCTTGAGCAATTTGGGGTTTTTTGATATAAACAGGTTATGGCCGATTTTTGTCATGAATTGTTGCTAAATTGAGTAGTGTAACATGTCTAGGTAGTTAAATGATCCAAACTTTGAGCCTAAACATGATTTTGAGAATTAAAGTGGACTTTTTCAAGTCCAAAATTCATGAACTTGATTTTTGAAAGATAATGCCATTTGAGACTTGTTTATTTGCTAGTAATGATTATTTTGACATGTTATTTGAGTTGAATGCTTATGAACTTGGCGAAAATTTTCGTATATGCTTATTTGAAAAAGTGTAGATTTGATAAAAATGTGAAAATAAGCTTAAGTTTGATATAAATTGATAATGTCATTGTAATTATTTTGATTGATGATTTTGCTGACACTAATGCATATTTGGATGCACAAAATTTGTGTTTGATGTGTTTTGCAGAATGAAAGGGGTGAATCTTCATCCCAAGCCTGCCATGCTCCTGCTGAGAATTTGGACCAACAGGAGGTAGATAACTACTACAAGCAGGATGTACCTCATCCAGTCATGACCTTTTCAGATATGCACTTGGAAGAGTTGCACCCGAACCTGAGATTTGACAGACTTTGGATAGATTATCCAAAATATCAACGGGGTTTGCATACTCTTCATTCCAAGGTTGTTGAGGTACCGAGGGTCATAGAATGGGGACCCTTAGAAGCTGTAGAATTGGCCGGGCCAATTAGGGAATTACTGGTACAGAGGTATGGTAATTCTTCTTTTAATGACTGGATATGTTTATTCACCATACGCAGACCTGTATATAAAGTATGGTGTGAAGAGTTGTTATGTAGTATAGAGTTGAATGATCGGGTAGCTAGTTTAACCGATCGTTCTTTTATTAGATTTTTGTTAGGCGGTTCGATGCGCCACATGTCTTTACTGGACATGGCTCAGGCTTTACGTATATATACGCCTGAGGAGTTAGCGTCTGCCGATTGTAGAGGATTGATACTAAACGGTAGAAAGATAGATGAGAATTTTGATACACACGGTGTGTGGAGTCAAATGACAAGCCATCACCGTTTCAAAGGGGGAAACTACTCTTATTTGGATATAGATAGAGCCGAATTAAGAGTGATACATAGGTTTTTAGCTAATTCGATTACACAAAGGGGTAAGAACAAAGAAAAAGTAAATGAACAAGATTTGTTTTACCATATGTGTATTCGAGACCCACAGAGCGCTGTAAGTATACCATATTGTGTGGGTTATTATTTATCAGCTATGGTTCGGGGGATGCGTCCACATAGCATAATAGGAGGTGGTATTTTTATTACTTTGATTGGTGAATATCTCGGTGTGGATATAAGTCGGGGGGGATTATTACTAGAAGAACCGGAACCCCGCGATACTATAGGTTTAAATGTATACCATGGTGCGAAAGTTTTGAAATGGCGAAATAACGCCGCAGTACGATACCATGGTAGACATCCACAGGTGGAGAGAAACCAGGAACAAGGTAATGTAGGAGGGGGAATGAGATGCAAGAAATGCATAGGTTTATAGCTTCTCAGGAATACGAAAATGCTAGACAGAGAGCATTTGAAGATTGGCAAGTTCATTAGAACCAGATCATAGCGCATTGCCAACATATAGGTAGAAACTATATTCCTACACCGAAACCCGTCTTCCCTCCTTGGTCGATAGAGATGCAGCCACCATATCCTACGTATGACCCTGCCGAAGCATTCTATAGCACTTATGGTTATGCCTGGAACTCCTATTGGTACCAATATCATCCTTAGTTTACTTATTATTTTTTTTTTTATTTTGTAATTTGTAATTATTGATATGTTTAATATTTTTGTTAATATTGTAATCATTTTTATAATTTCTAACTTTTATTCTTAGATTTTAATAATTTTTGAATGTGGGGTAATAAACCAAACTTCAAAAATATGTATATATGTTTGCAGTTTATCTTATGTACACAACAGGGTAAAACAACGCATTTTCAAAGACTGGCATTAAGTTCAGCAAAAGCAACTAATTTTGACGACAAGATGCAAAATATATGTGAAATAACAACAAGACGGAATGAACAAATGATGTGCACCATTTATCATTCAGCAAACAAACGCCAATATATTTTGAAACTTTGGTAAAAATTTAATCATTTTCACACAAATCACCCTCAATAATTTAAATTGTTACTGATTTCTTGCAAATGAGGGCATTGCAAGATCTTAAGTGTGGGAAGGGGTTAAATTCTTTCGGATTTTAAAATTTTTTACTTTATACATTTGGTTACCATTAAAAATACTAGTAAAGCAGTAGTTGTATTAGAATCTAGTGCTCTCTGATAAAAAAGAACAGCCCTAGTCTTATATACTGACTACCCAATTTTAGTAAAAATTTTCAATTAAATGAATTCAAATCATGTTTATACATATTTATGAACGATAAAACTAGGTTTTAACACCGAAATTATTGTTACCTCGGAAAGGACATAAATTGAGAAACAAACTAAAATGTTAAAATTCATTTAAAATGGAATAGAGGACGATAAAAAGGAAAATAAAAGCCAAGTGTGGGAAAATTTACCAAGTTATCTTAAACATATGTCACATATATCTGTAACAAATAACTGAAAATACTTTTGCTTTGGACTAAACTAAACTGTTTTACCCAATGAAAGAAAAGAAGAGATGGATCTACACGATGAATCAATTCCATCATTAAAAGGAAGTAAAGTCTTCCAAAAAAGAAACGCGCTTCTTGATTTAGGTCATGAAGTTGTCGTTCAGACCAGCTGTAGGTTGACGAAAAATCTAGAAAAGTCATCACTAAAATCAGCAGGAAATCCACGGACCTCAGCATTAAACAGGGTCGCCAAGTGGTCAGATTTATCCTAACCATGAGAAGGATTTATCTCGCACAATGGGGGGGCACCGTGCAAATTAGCTTGATAAGACTAATGAATCAGATCCCCAGAAAGGATAATCTCCTTAAAGATTAAAAATCAGCTTTTAAGACTGATATTACTCAATCCTAGAGATTGACCTTAAAGATTGAGAATTCAAACTCATGGAATTCAATGATATCTAAACTCGAGCTTAAACGAGAAAATATTTTGATCAAAATTACAAACCGATTTGTTTTCTGAAAACCCTATTTTCAATGCGTTCATTACCATTGAACGTAAAATCCTAGGAATTCACCTGGAATTCATTAGGTCACCTGAACTAAATCGGGTGTCAACCGTAAGAACGGTGGTTGCATAGTGGTCAAAGACAGGACCTTGTGCCAGACCGAAAAATTATAAGGGTGAGCTTTACTATTGCTCCTACCAAGGATAGTAATTGCGTCCGACACGTTATAGACCATAATCAAAAGCATGTCACGGGACATTGCCTTAACAGTTGCTTGTTCAACGCTTTCCTTTACAACCGGACGGTAGTTTGCCGAAAGGTAATATACGGAACAAGTAAACTGGACGTGTTGCTTTCCTAATACAAGGTTAGCAAGTGGGTGACACAAAACCGCAAGTTTTGAGCTAAAATTTTCAAATCTGAAACCCACCAAACCCACAAAAATATTTTGCAAACACCGGTAAAGGGTTATTCCGGAAAACTTATCTAGGGTAAAAACTAGATTTCAAAAGATCAAATGTTTTCATAAAGATCCAATTTCCTTAATGGATCTAAATTTTTATAGTCATGTGGGACTGTAAACCATATCGTTACTACCATTGTTTATACCGCCGTATAGAAATCACTGATGTACAAAGTGTGAAGAATAAAGAAGTGATTCTAGTATTTCAAGACGATATTGCTTGAGGACAAGCAACGCTCAAGTGTGGGAATATTTGATAATGCTAAAAACGAACATATATTTCATAGCATTATTCCTCAAGAAAGACAAGCTTTTAGTTGCAATTGTTCTATTTACAAGAGATATTCGTTTAAATAATAAAAGGTGAAGACAAAAGACAGATTCGACGAATTAAAGACGCAAACGACCAAAAAGCTCAAAAGTACAAAAGACAATCAAAAAGGTTCCAATTATTGATAAGAAACGTCTCGAAATCACAAGAGTACAAGATTCAAAACGCAAAGTACAAGATATTAAATTGTACGCGAGGACGTTCGAAAATCCGGAACCGGGACCAGAGTCAACTCTTAACGCTCGACGCAACGGACTAAAAATTACAAGTTAACTATGTATATAAATATAATATAATATATAATTAATTATATTAATTATATATATATTATATATATATTATTAAAACCGTCGGCAGCAAGAAACTCCAAGGGTGTGAGCTGTAAATACATCCTCCGTGACTCGCGGAGTTTGAAGGGGATTTTGCCGCGAGTCGCGGAGCCCCAATTTTCAACCCTGGCTATAAAGCAAACCGAATTCTGATCAAATTTCATATCTTATTTCATCTCTCTCTCAATATATACGTAATATATATATATAATTTATATTTTAATTTTAATTTTAATTTTAAATCCTAATAATAAGGGTATGTTAGCGAATGTTGTAAGGGTGTAAGTCGAAATTCTGTCCGTGTAACGCTACGCTATTTTTAATCATTGTAAGTTATGTTCAACCTTTTTACATTAATGTCTCGTAGCTAAGTTATTATTATGCTTATTTAAAACGAAGTAATCATGATGTTGGGCTAATTACTAAAATTGGGTAATTGGGCTTTGTACCATAATTGGGGTTTGGACAAAAGAACGACACTTGTGGAAATTAGACTATGGGCTATTAATGGGCTTTATATTTGTTTAACTAAATGAAAGTTTGTTAATGTTAATATAAAGATTTACAATTGGGCGTCCCTATAAATTACCATATACACTCGATCGGACACGATGGGCGGGGTATTTATATGTACGAATAATCGTTCATTTAACCGGACACGGGAATGGATTAATAGTCACTAGAATAATTAAAACAGGGGTGAAATTACATTCAAGGGTAATTGGTGTAATTGTTAACAAAGTAGTAAAACCTTGGTTTACACGCAGTCGATAACCTGGTGTATTCATTAAACAAAGTATTAAAACCTTGTTACAATTCGAATCCCCAATTAGTTGGAATATTTAACTTCGGGTATAATAATAATTTGATGAGGACACTCGCAATTTATATTTATGACTGATGGACTGTTATGGACAAAAACCAGACGGACATATTGAATAATCCAGGACAAAGGACAATTAACCCATGGGCATAAAACTAAAATCAACATGTCAAACATCATGATTACGGAAGTTTAAATAAGCATAATTCTTTTATTTCATATTTAATTTCCTTTATTTTATATTTAATTGCACTTCTAATTATCGCACTTTTATTTATTTTATTTTATCGCACTTTTAATTATCGTACTTTTTAATTATCACAATTTTATTTTATCACATTTTTATTATTCGCAATTTCATTATCGTTATTTACTTTACGCTTTAATTTAAGTCTTGTATTTATTTTATATTTTACATTAGGTTTTAACTGCGACTAAAGTTTTAAAATCGACAAACCGGTCATTAAACGGTAAAAACCCCCCTTTATAATAATAATATTACTTATATATATATTTGTATTTTTATAAAAGTAAACTAATATAGCGTTGAGCTTTGTTTAAAGATTTCCCTGTGGAACGAACCGGACTTACTAAAAACTACACTACTGTACGATTAGGTACATTGCCTATAAGTGTTGTAGCAAGGTTTAAGTATATCCATTCTATAAATAAATAAATATCTTGTGTAAAATTGTATCGTATTTAATAGTTTTTCCTGCTAAAATTTAATAACTATTTTATATACACCTCGCATAACATCAATCGTTAATATACATATGATGTTCTAGCACAGTTTTGAAGTCAAAGTATAACTTGGAAAGATATAGGAATCTAAGAGTGATGATACTGGTTATATTTCGAATTGAATTCTGCGATTTCAATATCAGTATATGTAATTGAATTTGAATGAGTATGGTTGTTTTGATTTTTATAAAAGAATGTGTATTGTTGAGAAAATAGTGTGTATAGTTGTTGATTGCTGAATCAGATTCGAAGAATGTACCATATTAATTGTGAATTTATATATATCTCGGGTATTACCTACCCGTTAATTTTTTTTTCACAATTAATATTTTGTACAAAAGAATTTTATTACAGTCTTTACGAAAATATATATGTGTATATTTTCTTTAGATGTAACATAGATTTAATGAGTTAATATTAAATTAAACTCATCTGATTTATGGTTGAAACTAGAATTGAGTAATTCTAAAACTTTAGAAATTACATAAGTATTTTTTCAATAATATTATGAATCAATACTTCATTACTTGTTGATACATGATGCTGGTTTTTGTGAAATTCTTGTGAACTTCGCCAGGTACGAATGATGTTATTTGGAAAGTTTCGAGTACATCGATGATAAAAGTGTAAAATCAAACATATATTTAAATAATACACTTGGTTTATTATGAGTTGGAATTTATTGAATTGAGACAGAAATTGTAGCTAACGATGGTTAAGTTGCCGACGAAGGACGTACCTCATTGCATATTAGTAATATGAATTAACCGAGTAGTTAAAATTCACACATAATAGCTTAGTATGGAAAGATTTATTTTGATCTCAAAATTTATATATATACAAAATATACATATAATTTCTTCAGAGGGAGTGAGTTAATACTTCATAACTCATTGATACAATATATGCGTTATTGATTCGTAATGATGTCCACAGTAATTCTTGAACTGACGGAGTTTGTGATGTTATAGGTGCTGTTGATTCTGATGTTGCTGATTCTGATGACACTGACGGCACTGACTGTGATGGTGATGCTACGGTACTGTTGATGCTGTTGGTAAAACAAGTCTAGCTTATAAATCACGCATCATTCTTGTCAGGGTTTCTACTCTTCCTTCTATCATTACTCATCTGATTTATGGTTAGGGTTAGAATAGATAATCTCTAAGACTTTAGAGATTACATAATCGCCGCGGAGTGTTTCTCCAATGAAGTTATGAATCAACACTTCATCGTTTGTTGTTGTTGGTATTCCTTGGTATCTACAGGGCGTATGACATTGGTGCTCGTGGGACAGATTGTAAAGTTGAGGTTTACGACGCGGTTGTGCTTGGGGGTGGTAACAGTACTGTTGGCGTTGATGATGGTAGTACTGGTTATAATGCTGGTGCTGCTGCTGGTGTTTGTAACCTTTGCACCATATTCTCCAAAGCCACTACCCGAGCGCGAAGCTCGTTGACTTCTTCTATTACACCGGGGTGATTGTCGGTTCGGACGAGCGGATAAATAAAATCTAGAATTTGATGTAGTATATAATCGTGACGAGATACTCTGGAAATGAGAGAGAAAATGGTGTTTCGGACAGGTTCACCGGTAAGTGCTTCAGGTTCTTCGCCAAGAGGGCAATGTGGTGGATGGAAAGGATCGCCTTCTTCTTGTCTCCAATGATTGAGGAGGCTATGAACCCATCCCCAATTCATCCAAAACAGATGATGGTTGATTGGTTGATCCATTCCAGTCACACTGCTTTCGGAGGTTGAGTAGGATTCCATATCGGAATTCGAGGGACTTGAACTAATGACGAATTTCATTTCGTTCGATTGAATAAAGGATTTTTTGATATGAAATGATTTTCCGGCTATCGGGTGGTATTCTAATTACATAGAATATATATATATATATAGCGCAAAAGATTTCGTAGATTACGGAGGAATTTACGAGAAATGTCAGGCAAAGTTTACAGTAACAGATATGCTAAGATATGAATTTTGTCCATACACTTATCATGCAATCAATGCAGTAAGACGTGTCTAGACTAAGAATGATAAGCAGGCAATTTCAGACAAAAATGATAAGCAAAACTTTTGACATGCAGACACAGTCGAAGTCCAGACTCGCTAATGCATCCTAACGACTATCAGTTAGACACACTAATGCAGTCCTGGTTCGCTAAGACCACCGCTCTGATACCAACTGAAAGGACCCGTTCATATACATTATAAACGATTCACAATAGTTGATTACATCGCGAGGTATTTGACCTCTATATGATACATTTTACAAACATTGCATTCGTTTTTAAAAGACAAACTCTCTTTATATCTAAAGTTGATGGCATGCATACCATTTCATAATACATCCAACTATAATTGACTTAATAATAATCTTGATGAACTCAATGACTCGAATGCAACGTATTTTGAAATATGCCATGAATGACTCCAAGTAATATCCTTAAAATGAGCTAATGCACAGCGGAAGATTTCTTTAATACCTGGAAATAAACATGCTTTAAAGTGTCAACCAAAAAGTTGGTGAGTTCATTAGTTTATCATAATCCATCAATTCCATAATTTTAATAGACCACAAGATTTCATCTTTCATAAATAATCTTACACTCGCAAGTGTGTAAAAATCATTCCTATGATGAATACCTGGTAACCGACATTAACATAATGCATATAGAATATTCCCCGTATGCTCGCAAGTATGCCATATATCGACAATCGCAATCACCATTTAATCGAAGTACTAAAGCATTCCAAATTCTTGAATGGAGTTTGTTAGGCCCATAGATATATCTTTAGGATTCGCGTCAATTAGGGGCCATTTCTCTAATTCTTAGGTTACCAGACTTGAAGGGGCAATATTCGGTATAGTAATCCAACCATAGAATGTAATTTTGATTACTTGTGTCTATTTTGTAAAACATTTATAAAAGCAGCGCATGTATTCTCAGTCCCAAAAATATATATTGCAAAAGCATTTAAAAAGTGAGCAAATGAAACTCACAATACTGTATTTTGTAGTAAAAATACATATGACGTCATTGAACAAGTGCAAGGTTGGCCTTGGATTCACGAACCTATATTAATTATATATATTTATATGTTTCATCAATATCTGTCTAACAATTTAGGTCAAGTCGTAGTGTATCACAATCCTAATGCTCGAGACTAAATATGCAAAAGTCAACAAAAGTCATATTGACCAAAATGTCTTCTAAAATTTATACATGATTATTATATAAGTTAAATATAGTCATTTTATATATTTAAATATTTTTAACGGATTTTATTAAAGTAAATAATATAGTTCTTTTATTAATAAATAAAATTTTATATTAAAATTTATATAATAAAAATATACTTTTATATATCTTAAGTAATAAAATTTATAAAGTTCATTTAATATCATTAAAATAATATGATAGGTATTATTAATGTAATTATATTATACGTAGTAAAATATCTTTGTATCACATATTTATTTGATAAAATAATATTGATAATAATAATAAGTAAAAGTTATATTATTTGGTAATAATTATTATTCTTCTACTAATAAAAATAACAATAATTATATTTTCTAAAAATGATAAAATGATAATTTTTATTAATAATAGTACTAAAATGATAATAATAATGATGTTTCATATTAACAATGATATTTTTATTAAAAATAATAATTTTAGTAAAAATGATAGTTTTAATATTAATAATACTTTTAATAATAATAATAGTAAAATAATGAAAACGATATTTTTCCTTTAAATCAATATCTTACAATATCTTAATTTCATCATGATACTCATACTCATTATTTCCTAATCGCTTCGTTTAATACCTTTTAGTCGTCTTTTATATCGCGTTCATATTAATAATAATAATAGTAATCATAATAATTAGATGTTACTAATATTAGTTTTAATTATACTAATACTAATAATAATAATATTAATGATAATACTAATAACTATTTGAATGATAATAATAATAATAATAATAATAATAATAATAATAATAATAATAATAATAATAATAATACTAATTATAACCTTAACAATAATAACGATAATAATAATAATAATAATAACAATAATATTTTAATTAATAACGACAATGATAATAATAATAATAATAATAATAATAATAATAATAATAATAATAATAATAATAATAATAATAATAATTAGATTATAACGACGATAATAACGACGATAATAATAATCATTTTTACAAAAATTCAATTGACTATAACTTCTAAACCGTTCATCGAAACCATTCGATATCTAAATGAAAAGTTCTCAATTTTTCGCTAGCTTTCCAACGACATGCATATCATATACCTTATCTTAATAGCATATGTATTTAATTCAAGATTCAACATAACCTATCTAACGACAATAACGAATGTATAAGCATGCATAATCCTATATACTCGAGCACTAGTCAGGGATACACTAATAATATATAAAAGTTAAGTTATGAGGGCTCACGTATCAATATTGAGATTCAATATTGCAGGAAAAGTACGTAGACGCAACGGGGATGATAAACACTAGTTTGACTCACGAACAATACTCCCGAACCATACCCATAACCTCCATAGCTATAACCCATAATTTCCTTAGCTCTATCCCGCTCCAAAAACAATTTCAAAATCACTCGGACAGCACTCTGTCGTAATATTTTATGTATACTAATAATATCTTGAAATAATACGGAGTAAATATATATATATATATATATATATATATATATATATATATATATATATATATATATATATATATATATATATATATATATATATATATATGTAAATCGATTGAGAGAGAGTTTAGAGAAAAATATTTTCAACTTTTTATGAAATAATGAAAACTATTGAATTCTATTTATAATAGATTTTTGAATTATTAAAGTATGAATTATTAAAGTGAATTATTAATGTATGAATTATTATAGTGAATTATTAAAGTATGAATTATTAAAGTGAATTATTAAAGTATGAATTATTAAAGTGAATTATTAAAGTTAAAGTAAAGTAAAAGTAAAGTAAGTATAAAACTATGTACGTATAATACGCGTATAAATATATATAATATTAATTTAAATCGTTATATATATTTAATAAAATAAAATATAAATATCGTTATCTTTATCATACTGGTTAAGTAATGAGTTGTCAAAAGTGGTTCTAGATATTTATAAAAGTTATATACGTTTTAATAATAAAGTTCTTTTTAAACTGAAAACGTTTTTGTACGTTTGAAACTAAATCAAATAAATATGATAATTTTGTTTTCCAAAACTAAATATATTTAAGAATCATTTTGTTTAAAGGTTAAAATAATGGAAATTGTTATATCATAAAATGTTTTAGAAAAGTAGAATCATATGTATTCATAATAAGTTTCAAGTTTTTAAATTACAATCTGTTGGTGAAGCATGGGATAAAGTTCAAAGGTTAAATAAACGTATGAAGTCATCTTAATGAAAAATGTCGAGTTACTTAACTTGTCGATATCCAACATCTAAGTTATTTACACTCCACGTTCTTACTTATAAATCACTTTACCATTTTCCGAATGTTGTCAAAAAGAATAGATTTCTTAAATAACAGTGAACCTCATAATATGGGCCCGTAATCATATCACAATGTATCTGATAAATCAATCATTTGATATTATCTTCTAATTCCATCGATAAACATATTGAAATAAATACGTTCGTGTAAAGTATTATACGTTTAATACTTTATTAATATTCTCAAGTTATAATATATATATATATATATATATATATATATATATATATATATATATATATATATATATATACACATACATATATATACATATCTATTTATATATAACGGTTCGTAAATCGTCGGAATTTGGTCGAGGTTATAATGAATGTATGAACACCGTTTAAAATTTTTGAGATTTAACTTAACAAACTTTGCTTATCGTGTCGGAATAATATAAAGATAAAGTTTAAATTTGGTTGGAAATTTTCGGGTTGTCACAAACACATCCTTGACTTGAACCTTCCATAAGCCAAAATTGATCCTCCCATCAAATTTCTCTACATCAAACCTCATTGGACTGAACTTCGACATCGTATCCGTATCCTATAAACAACACTTTCTCTGCTTTTGCTTACGTTTTGAATAACCAAAAGATGTAGCAGGTAGCCAGGACCCTTTATATCGGAAATCCACAACTCGCCACTAACAAATCCAACTATTACTACGAGTCAGAAAAAATATTGTCTAACCAGATACCTTATACGATCAATAGAACTCGTTTCTGATGTGGATGATCCACTCCCGTGGCAACCACAGAGCATACTCCGACTCCTATAACCGAGACCCCCGTCAAACCTGACGCTCTGATACCAGTTGTGCAACACTGGCCATTTTTTTTTAAAATACACAGCGGAAGACTTTATTAACAAACACAATATAAGTCACGTCATTACATTAATCTGAGTAATTAAGTTTAAGTTTACACATCGGTGTTACGTTATTACAAAATATTATTTAAACAAAAGTCCACATCAGATTAGGGTTGTCAAACATGTCTTCTGCAACAGTACCCATCCCGAATAGTGGTACCTAAACCTGCAAGGGGAGAATATGTGGGGGATTAGCGCACCGCTAAGTGAATGGAATCTATCTAACAGATATAGCTTAAGCTACACACAAGCTATATACTAACAACAACACTTGCTAACTACCAACTAGCATACAATAAGACAATACGAGGATCGGTGGCTTGTACGAGCACACGACTCTCAACTGATCGGGCCTGAGTCTACCGATAGTCCCTGCTACTCAATTCACATTATAGTTATACAGATGCAGGGGGTGCATCGTTCACACTATACTCCACAATTAGTAGCCTATGGACCCAACCTCCCCTAGGCACGGTTGACCTCATACGGACTCTAACCTCTTGATGTGCAGCGGGGTAGTATATAAAATAGCTTATATTTTACTAGGAAAAACTATTAAATACGATACAATTTTACACAAGATATTTATTTATTTATAGAATGGATATACTTAAACCTTGCTACAACACTTATAGGCAGTGTACCTAATCGTACAGTAGTGTAGTTTTTAGTAAGTCCGGTTCGTTCCACAGGGAAATCTTTAAACAAAGCTCAACGCTATATTAGTTTACTTTTATTAAAAATACAAATATATATATAAGTAATATTATTATTATAAAGGGGGGTTTTTATCGTTTAATGACCGGTTTGTCGATTTTAAGACTTTAGTCGCAGTTAAAACCTAATGTAAAATATAAAATAAATACAAGACTTAAATTAAAGCGTAAAGTAAATAACGATAATGAAATTTCGAATAATAAAAATGCGATAAAATAAAATTGCGATAATTAAAAAGTACGATAATTAAAAGTGCGATTAAATAACAATAAATAAAAGTGCGATAATTAGAAGTGCAATTAAATATAAAATAAAGGAAATTAAATATGAAATAAAAGAATTATGCTTATTTAAACTTCCGTAATCATGATGTTTGACGTGTTGATTTTAGTTTTATGCCCATGGGTTAATTGTCCTTTGTCCTGGATTATTCAATATGTCCGTCTGGTTTTTGTCCATAACAGTCCATCAGTCATAAATATAAATTGCAAGTGTCCTTGTCAAATTATTATTATACCCGAAGTTAAATATTCCAACTAATTGGGGATTCGAATTGTAACAAGGTTTTAATACTTTGTTTAATGAATACACCAGGTTATCGACTGTGTGTAAACCAAGGTTTTACTACTTTGTTAACAATTACACCAATTACCCTTGAATGTAATTTCACCCCTGTTTTGATTATTCTAGTGGCTATTAATCCATTCCCGTGTCCGGTTTAAATGAACGATTATTCGTACATATAAATACCCCGCCCATCGTGTCCGATCGAGTGTATATGGTAATTTATAGGGACGCCCAATTGTAAATCTTTATATTAACATTAACAAACTTTCATTTAGTTAAACAAATATAAAGCCCATTAATAGCCCATAGTCTAGTTTCCACAAGTGTCGTTCTTTTGTCCAAACCCCAATTATGGTACAAAGCCCAATTACCCAATTTTAGTAATTAGCCCAACATCATGATTACTTCGTTTTAAATAAGCATAATAATAACTTAGCTACGAGACATTAATGTAAAAAGGTTGAACATAACTTACAATGATTTAAAAATAGCGTAGCGTTACACGGACAGAATTTCGACTTACACCCTTACAACATTCGCTAACATACCCTTATTATTAGAATTAAAATTAAAATTAAAATTAAAATATAAATTATATATATATATATATCGTATGAATGAGGAGAAAAAAAAGATGATAATTTTGATCAGAATTCGGTTGGCTTTATAGCCAGAGTTGATTTTTGGGGCTCCGCGACTCGCGGCAAAATCCCCTTCAAACTCCGCGAGTCGCGGAGGTGAATTTTACAGCTCAGTCCTTGGAGTTTTCTCTGCCGACGGTTTTTTATATATAAATATAATATATATATAATTAATATAATTAATTATATATTATATTATATTTATATACATAGTTAACTTGTAATTTTTAGTCCTTTGCGTCGAGCGTTAAGAGTTGACTCTGGTCCCGGTTCCGGATTTTCGAACGTCTTTGCGTACAATTTTATATTTTGTACTTTGCGTTTTGAATCTTGTACTCTTGTAATTTCGGGACGTTTCTTATCAATAATTGGAACCTTTTTGATTGTCTTTTGTACTTTTGAGCTTTTTGGTCGTTTGCGTCTTCAATTCGTCGAATCTGTCTTTTGTCTTCACCTTTTATTATTTAAACGAATATCACTTGTAAATAGAACAATTGCACCTAAAAGCTTGTCTTTCTTGAGGAATAATGCTATGAAATATATGTTCGTTTTTAGCATTATCAAATATTCCCACACTTGAGCGTTGCTTGTCCTCAAGCAATATCGTCTTGAAATACACGAATCACTTCTTTATTCTTCACACTTTGTACATCAGTGATTTCTATACGGCGGTATAAACAATGGTAGTAACGATATGGTTTACAGTCCCACATGACTATAAAAATTTAGATCCATTAAGGAAATTGGATCTTTATGAAAACATTTGATCTTTTGAAATCTAGTTTTTTTTTTTCCTAGATAAGTTTTCTGGGATAACCCTTTACCGGTGTTTGCAAAATATTTTTGTGGGTTTGGTGGGTTTCAGATTTGAAAATTTTAGCTCAAAACTTGCTGTTTTGTGTCACCCACTTGCTAACCTTGTATTTGGAAAGCAACACGTCCAGTTTACTTGTTCCGTATATTACCTTTCGGCAAACTACCGTCCGGTTGTAAAGGAAAGCGTTGAACAAGCAACTGTTAAGGCAATGTCCCGTGACATGCTTTTGATTATGGTCTATAACGTGTCGGACGCAATTACTATCCTTGGTAGGAGCAATAGTAAAGCTCACCCTTATAATTTTTCGGTCTGGCACAAGGTCCTGTCTTTGACCATGCTATGCAACCACCGTTCTTACGGTTGACACCCGATTTAGTTCAGGTGACCTAATGAATTCCAGGTGAATTCCTAGGATTTTACGTTCAATGGTAATGAACGCATTGAAAATGGGTTTTCAGAAAACAAATCGGTTTGTAATTTTGATCAAAATATTTTCTCGTTTAAGCTCGAGTTTAGATATCATTGAATTCCATGAGTTTGAATTCTCAATCTTTAAGGTCAATCTCTAGGATTGAGTAATATCAGTCTTAAAAGCTGATTTTTAATCTTTAAGGAGATTATCCTTTCTGGGGATCTGATTCATTAGTCTTATCCAGCTAATTTGCATGGTGCCCCCCCATTGTACGAGATAAATCCTTCTCATGGTTAGGATAAATCTGACCACTTGGCGACCCTGTTTAATGCTGAGGTCCGTGGATTTCCTGCTGATTTTAGTGATGACTTTTCTAGATTTTTCGTCAACCTACAGCTGGTCTGGACGACAACTTCATGACCTAAATCAAGAAGCGCGTGTCTTTTTCGGAAGACTTTACTTCCTTTTAATGATGGAATTGATTCATCGTGTAGATCCATCTCTTCTTTTCTTTCATCGGGTAAAACAGTTTAGTTTAGTCCAAAGCAAAAGTATTTTCAGTTATTTGTTACAGATATATGTGACATATGTTAAGATTACTTGGTAAATTTTCCCACACTTGGCTTTTATTTTCCTTTTTATCGTCCTCTATTCCATTTTAAATGAATTTTAATATTTTAGTTTGTTTCTCAATTTATGTCCTTTCCGAGGTAACAATAATTTCGGTGTTAAAACCTAGTTTTATCGTTCATAAATATATATAAACATGATTTGAATTCATTTAATTGAAAAATTTTACTAGAATTGGGTAGTCAGTATATAAGACTAGGGCTGTTCTTTTTTATCAGAGAGCACTAGATTCTAATACAACTACTGCTTTACTAGTATTTTTAATGGTAACCAAGTGTATAAAGTAAAAATTTTTAAAATCCGAAAGAATTTAACCCCTTCCCACACTTAAGATCTTGCAATGCCCTCATTTGCAAGAAATCAGTAACAATTTAAATTATTGAGGGTGATTAGTGTGAAAATGATTAAATTTTTACCAAAGTTTCCAAATATATTGGCGTTTGTTTGCTGAATGATAAATGGTGCACATCATTTGTTCATTCCGTCTTATTGTTATTTCACATATATTTTGCATCATGTCGTCAAAATTAGTTGCTTTTGCTGAACTTAATGCCAGTCTTTGAAAATGCGTTGTTTTACCCTGTTGTGTACATAAGATAAACTGCAAACATATATACATATTTTTGAAGTTTGGTATATTACCCCACATTCAAAAATTATTAAAGTCTAAGAATAAAAGTTAGATAATTATAAAAATGATTACAATATTAACAAAAGTATTAAACATATCAATAATTACAAATTACAAAATAATAAAAAATAATAAGTAAACTAAGGATGATATTGGTACCAATAGGGGTTCCAGGCATAACCATAAGTGCTATAGAATGCTTCGGCAGGGTCATACGTAGGATATGGTGGCTGCATCTCTATAGACCAAGGAGGGAAGACGGGTTTCGGTGTAGGAATATAGTTTCTACCTATATGTTGGCAATGAGCTATGATCTGGTTCTGATGAACTTGCCAATCTTCAAATGCTCTCTGTCTAGCATTTTCGTATTCCTGAGAAGCTATAAACCTATGCATTTCTTGCATCTCATTCCCCCCTCCTACATTACCTTGCTCCTGGTTTCTCTCCACCTGTGGATGTCTACCATGGTATCGTACTGCGGCGTTATTTCGCCTCTTCAAAACTTTCGCACCATGGTATACATTTAAACCTATAGTATCGCGGGGTTCCGGTTCTTCTACTAATAATCCCCCCCGACTTATATCCACACCGAGATATTCACCAATCAAAGTAATAAAAATTCCACCTCCTATTATGCTATGTGGTCGCATCCCCCGAACCATAGCTGATAAATAATAACCCACACAATATGGTATACTTACAGCGCTTTGTGGGTCTCGAATACACATATGGTAAAACAAATCCTGTTCATTTACTTTTTCTTTGTTCTTACACCTTTGTGTAATCGAATTAGCTAAAAACCTATGTATCACTCTTAATTCGGCTCTATCTATATCCAAATAAGAGTAATTTCCCCCTTTGAAACGGTGATGGCTTGTCATTTGACTCCACACACCGTGTGTATCAAAATTCTCATCTATCTTTCTACCGTTTAGTATCAATCCTCTACAATCGGCAAACGCTAACTCCTCAGGCGTATATATACGTAAAGCCTGAGCCATATCCAGTAAAGACATGTGGCGCATCGAACCGCCTAACAAAAATCTAATAAAAGAACGATCGGTTAAACTAGCTACCCGATCATTCAACTCTATACTACATAACAATTCTTCACACCATACTTTATATACAGGTCTGCGTATGGTGAATAAACATATCCAGTCATTAAAAGAAGAATTACCATACCTCTGTACAAGTAATTCCCTAATTGGCCCGGCCAATTCTACAGCTTCTAAGGGTCTCCATTCTATGACCCTCGGTACCTCAACAACCTTGGAATGAAGAGTATGCAAACCCCGTTGATATTTTGGATAATCTATCCAAAGTCTGTCAAATCTCAGGTTCGGGTGCAACTCTTCCAAATGCATATCGGAAAAGGTCATGACTGGATGAGGTACATCCTGCTTGTAGTAGTTATCTACCTCCTGTTGTTCCAAATTCTCAGCAGGAGCATTGCGGGCTTGGGATGAAGATTCACCCCTTTCATTCTGCAAAACACATCAAACACAAATTTTGTGCATCCAAATATGCATTAGTGTCAGCAAAATCATCAATCAAAATAATTACAATGACATTATCAATTTATATCAAACTTAAGCTCATTTTCATATTTTCATCAAATCTACACTTTTTCAAATAAGCATATACGAAAATTTTCGCCAAATTCATAAGCATTCAACTCAAATAACATGTCAAAATAATCATTACTAGCAATTAAACAAGTCTCAAATGGCATTATCTTTCAAAAATCAAGTTCATGAATTTTAGACTTGAAAAAGTCCACTTTAATTCTCAAAATCATGTTTAGGCTCAAAGTTTGGATCATTTAACTACCTAGACATGTTACACTACTCAATTTAGCAACAATTCATGACAAAAATCGGCCATAACCTGTTTATATCAAAAAGCCCCAAATTTGCTCAAGAACACAAACCCTAGATTACTCAAAATTTGAAGTTTAAGGCTTCTAATCATGTTAAACAGCATCAATCTAGGTTATACAAGCATAATACATAAACAATTTAAGCTTAATTACACTAAAAAACATCAAAATCAAATTGGGGAAAAAATAGCTCAAGAACATCAAATTTCGAATTAAATGGTGTTTAGGTGTAGAAATTTACCGTTTTTCTTGAGTAATTCTTAGATAGCATCCTTCTCAACATGATTTTAGCAAAAAATTTGGTGATTAACGGTTAAAAATTGAGATTTTTGGGGGTGTTTTTCGGGTTTTTTCGTGGGTTTTCGCTGTTATTTTTCGCAGTGTTTTGTGTGGGGGAGTTGGGACTGATCTGTTGTTCAGTTATATTTTTTTTTCGGTTTTTAGTCTCTCCGCGAGTCGCGGAGGTTTTGTACTTCAAACTCCGCGAGTCGCGGAGTTTGCTCTTTTTTTTTTTTTTTTTTATAATCTTTAACTTATAAAACAATTAAGAAATTAATTTTAAAATTTTGTTTCCCTTGTTATTTAGGACGAGGTCGTTTCGGATCGATGTCCTAGTCCGTCCCTCGACAAAATTTTAAAATTTGTCTTTTTGTAGCGATTGTTTTAAAAGCTAAGATTTTTGAGTTTTTTAATGTTTTTGGCATACTTTAAATCAATAAGATTAAAAATAATGATAATAAAAGTTCTCGTCCCTCCCTCGGGTAAAGCAATTTCGGTTCAAAGACCTAGTCTTCAACTTACGACGAATTTTAAAAATCATATTCTTAACTTAATGAGATAAAGTAAATTTTTGTTTTTAAATTCACACAACTTAAATATAAAATTCAAAATTAAAAATTAAAAATTAAAAATTCACACCAAACTTAAAATTTGAAATGCATAAAATTAAAATTTCATATTTTAAAAATTAAAAATTCACACCAAACTTAATTTAAAAATTCATATTATAAATTCATACCAAACTTATATTAATTTTTCAAATATTTTCAATTTTAAATATATTGTTTTTACAAAATTTACAATATTAATTTAAGATTTAAATATTAATTTTAAAAACATGGTAAAAATAAAATTAAAAATCTTTTTGCCTTTTTATCCCACTTTAATCAATCAAATATTATCAAAAATATGCGCCCCTCTTTTCGGTAAAGTAATTTCGGTTCCAAAACCTAATTTAACTCATGACGAATTTTTGAAATATTTTGGGTTGATTGATTAAAGATATTTATACCTTAAGAATAAACGTTAAATTTCGCAGTGATGTAATAAATTTTTGAATGATATCAATAATTTCGGTCGCCAAACCTAATTTTATTCAATACCAATTTAATACTTTTTAGCGAACAAATTAGCATTTATTATCAAAAGATTAAAAATAAAAATAAAAACTAAAAACTGTACAGACATACCTGTGAAATAGATTTCTTAGTTATATGATCTATTCCATTCATAAGATAGTCGGTTTAATTGGTTTTCCATTGCTACATAGGCGTAACCTCGAGCATTCAGTGTCTTTTCTTCTAAACATATGAACGGTCCGTCTCTGCATAAAGTAACAAATTCGGTATTTGAATAGGTTTGATTATTTGAACATTTACCTCCATGTGACCATTTTCCGCATTTGTGACATCGTTCTAGGTGTCGTGCTCTTCTTTTCGCTGCGGATTTTGATTTTCCTTTACCAAATTGTAACTTATTATCTTCGCATCTGGATTCTTTTCTAACTCCGTCCATTCTTTCTCTGATTACTGATACTAATTCGCTCGGGAGTATGTCATTATTACGTTTAGTGATCAAAGCGTGTAGCATTAGACCATGGTTTAGTTCACAGGCAGTCTGCATTTTGTAAAAACCTAAAAAAATAAAAATTCAGAATGGGGAGAGAAGACTAGTTCTTTAGGGTCTGCTAGGGAAAGACCATATGTGTTCCATTTTCGAGAACTACACGAAAACAGACAATCTAACTCTAACAGAAATACATATTATCCTTTAAAGACTTGATTCTCCCCACACTTAGTTAGCTGTGGTGTCGAAATTGTGATTAACTTCGTTGTCGACTTCCATCAGACCATGTATGTAATGTTTAACTCTGTGACCATTAACTTTAAATTCCATCCCATTTGAATTTATTAATTCTATCGTTCCGTATGGAAAAACTCTTTTGACTATGAATGGTCCAGACCATCTTGATTTCAATTTTCCAGGAAATAGCTTGAATCGTGAATTGAAAAGAAGAACTCTGTCTCCTTCTTTAAATTTTTTTGAACTTCTGATTCTTTTATCATGCCATTTCTTCGTTCTTTCTTTATAGATTAACGAATTTTCGTATGCTTCATGTCTTAATTCTTCTAATTCGTTTAGTTGACTTAATCGTAGACGTCCGGCTTCATGTAAATCAAGATTACATGTCTTCAAAGCCCAAAATGCTTTGTGTTCAATTTCTACTGGAAGATGACATGCTTTTCCATAAACAAGTCTAAAAGGTGTGGTTCCAATTGGAGTTTTGTAGGCTGTTCTAAAAGCCCAGAGTGCATCCTCCAATTTAATGGACCATTCCTTCGGATTTGATCCTACGGTTTTCTCTAGAATACGTTTTAAAGCTCGGTTGGTATTTTCAACTTGTCCACTTGTTTGTGGATGATATGCGGTGGAGATTTTATGAGTTACTCCATATCTTTTAAGAACTTTCTCAAGTTGATTATTACAGAAATGAGTACCCCGATCACTTATTAAAGCTTTCGGTGTTCCAAACCTTGCAAAAAGACGTTTTAAAAAGTTGACTACAACTCGTGCATCATTAGTTGGGAGAGCTTGTGCTTCCGCCCATTTAGATACATAATCAATGGCTACGAGTATATATAGATTATTATGAGATTTTGGAAATGGACCCATAAAGTCAATACCCCAAATGTCAAATACTTCACATACTTGGATGACATTTTGTGGCATTTCATCACGTTGACTTATTTTTCCGGCCCTTTGACATGCATCACAGGATTTGCAAAGAAGGTGTGCGTCTTTGTAAATTGTAGGCCAATAGAATCCAGCTTCATAAACTTTTCTTGCTGTTAGTTGAGGCCCATAATGCCCTCCTGTTGGTCCTGTGTGACAATGGTTTAAAATTTTACTAGCTTCATCTCCAAATACACATCGGCGTATTATTCCATCGGGACAACTTTTAAACAGATGTGGATCTTCCCAGAAATAGTGTTTTATATCACTGAAGAATTTCTTTCGTCTTTGGTACGATAATCCTTTTTCAAGGAATCCACAAACTAAGTAGTTTGCATAGTCTGCAAACCATGGGATTTCTTTATAATCTATCTTCAATAGATATTCATCAGGAAAGTTGTCTTGTATGGCCGATTCATTTAGAACTTCTAACTCAGGATTTTCAAGACGAGAAAGATGATCAGCGGCGAGATTTTCTGCTCCTCTTTTATCTCGGATTTCAATATCAAACTCTTGTAAGAGTAAGATCCAACGGATTAATCTTGGTTTAGCATCTTGTTTTGAAAATAGGTATCTAAAAGCAGAATGGTCGGTATAGACCACCGTTTTTGCTAGAACGAGATATGATCGAAATTTGTCAAAAGCAAAGACAATAGCAAGGAGTTCTTTTTCAGTAGTTGTATAATTCGTTTGTGCTCCTTGTAATGTCTTACTAGCATAATATATAGGTTGAAATCGTTTTTCAATCCTTTGTCCTAAAACGGCTCCCATTGCAAAATCACTTGCATCGCACATTAGTTCAAATGGTAGATTCCAATTTGGTGTTATCATGATCGGTGCATTAGTGAGTTTTTCTTTAAGAATATTAAAGGATTTGATACATTCATCTGAAAAGATGAATGGCGCATCCTTTTCTAGGAGTTTATTCATAGGAGTGGCAATTTTAGAAAAATCTTTTATGAAACGTCGGTAAAAACCGGCATGCCCTAGAAAACTCCTAACTCCTCTAACATTGGTGGGATGTGGAAGTTTAGCAATTACATCTACTTTAGCTCTATCCACTTCAATTCCTTCTTTTGAAATTTTATGTCCAAGAACGATGCCTTCTTTAACCATGAAATGGCATTTCTCCCAATTAAGTACTAGATTTGATTTTTCGCATCTAATTAGCATTCGTTCCAGATTAACTAGACATGATTTAAATGTATCACCGAAGACTGAAAAGTCATCCATGAATACTTCCATGCATTCTTCTATCATGTCATGAAAAATCGCCATCATACACCTTTGAAAGGTTGCATGGGCGTTACAAAGTCCAAATGGCATGCGTTTGTAAGCAAAAGTACCATAAGGGCACGTAAATGTGGTTTTCTCTTGGTCTTCGGGTGCTATTGGAATTTGAAAATATCCGGAAAATCCATCTAGAAAACAATAGTAACTATTTCCGGCTAATCTTTCCAACATTTGATCTATGAAAGGTAAGGGAAAGTGATCTTTTCTAGTGGCGTCATTTAATTTTCTATAATCAATACATACACGCCATCCTGTTACAGTCCTAGTAGGAATAAGCTCATTTTTCTCATTTGTGATGACAGTCATGCCACCCTTCTTAGGTACGCATTGAACTGGACTTACCCATGGACTATCAGAGATTGGATATATCAAACCTGCATCTAGCAGTTTAATAATCTCTTTCTTAACTACATCTTGCATATTAGGATTTAGTCTTCGTGGCGTTGCACATACGTTTTATGACCTTCTTCCATAAGGATTTTATGTGTGCAATACGAAGGACTTATTCCTTTAATATCATGAATCTTCCATGCAATGGCTGGTTTATGAGCTTTCAACACAGAAATGAGTTGTGATTTCTCATTTTCAGTAAGAGAAGACGATATTATTACAGGTAATTCAGATTCACCATGTAAATAAGCGTATTCCAAATGGTTTGGAAGTGGCTTTAACTCTAATTTCGGAGGTTCTTCTATCGATGATTTATATCGATATCTGTCTTCTTCTTTTAGCATTTGAATTTCTTCTGTTGTTGGTTCATATCCATTAGCTATAAGTGTAGCTAACATTTCAGCTTCATCAATTGGTTCATTACTTTCTCCTAAAGAACATTCTCCTGTTCCTTGTAATTCTGGAAATTCTTCTAATAATTCTGCATGTGCATCTATAGTTTGAATATAATAACATGTATCATCTGCAGATTGCGGTTGTTGCATTGCTCTATCAACTGAAAAGGTAACACTCTCATCCTCTATACTTAGGGTCAGTTTCTTACCGAACACGTCTATCATTGCTTTAGCCGTGTTTAAGAATGGTCTTCCTAATATGAGAGGAACTTGAGAATCTTCTTCCATGTCCAAAACAACAAAATCTACTGGAAATACTAAAGTACCAACTTTAACTAGCATGTTCTCCATTATCCCTCTAGGATATTTTATTGATCTATCGGCTAGTTGTATGCTTATTCTGGTTGGTTTCAATTCTCCAAGGTCTAGTTTAGCGTATAGTGAATACGGCATTAGATTTATACTAGCACCTAAGTCTGCCAATGCTTCTATTGAACTAAGACTACCCAGAAAACATGGAATTGTGAAACTTCCTGGATCAGATAGTTTTTCTGGTATCTTATTCAACAGCACTGCTGAACAATTAGCATTCATAGTAACAGCCGAGAGTTCTTCCATTTTCTTTCTATTTGAGATTAGATCTTTCAAGAATTTAGCATATCTTGGCATTCCTGAAATCACATCAATGAAAGGAAGATTTACATTTATCTGTTTAAACATATCCAAGAATTTGGATTGCTCGGCTTCAAGTCTTTCTTTTCTCATTTTACTCGGGTAAGGAAGCGGTGGTTGGTATGGTTTAACATAAGGTTTAGCCTTAACTGTGTTATCTTCATTAACCTTTTCAACTACCGGTTCTTTTTCCTTATCTTGATCGGATTGTGGTTCTTGTGGAGTAGGAATAGAATCATCAGAAGTTACAGGTATTTCAGGTGGTTTAAGTGTTGTACCACTTCTTGTGGTAATAGCTTTAGCTGTTTCATTCCGTGGGTTAGCATTTGTATCATAGGCAGACTTCCCGGTTTTCTTTCACCTATTAACCTTGCTAGGTTACTTACTTCTTGTTCCAGATTTTGAATAGAAGCTTGTTGATTTCTAAATGCTTGAGCATTTTGTTCATTTGTTTGTTTCTGAGATGTGAAAAACTGCGTTTGAGTTTCAACTAGCTTTGTCATCATATCTTCTAAATTTGGCTTTTTATCATCGGTTTGTTGTGGTGGTTTGTTTTGAAAATTAGGTCTTTGCTGATTATAAGTATTATTGGATACTTGTTGATTGCTAGGACCTTGTTGGTTGTTGTATGGAATATTTCGGTTATAATTCTGGTTTTGATTGTAAATCGGTCTTGGCGGATGATAATTATTCTGATAATTATTTCCAGGCCTTTGGTTTATGTATGAAATATTCTCTCTTTGTTCCATTGTTAATTCAATACTGAGACAATCTTTTGTCAAATGTGGTCCTCCACACTGCTCACAACTAATTCGTATTGAGTGAATATCCTTAGTCATCTTTTCCATTCGTCTTTCCACAGCATCTATCTTTGCAGAAATGGAATCTAAGTCATGGCTAGAATCGGCTCTAGCTGCTTTAGATGATCTAATGATATCTTTTTCTTGGTGCCACTCATGTGAGTGGGAAGCAGTATTATCAATAATTTTGTAAGCATCAGTTTCGGTTTTCTTCATAATAGAACCACCAGCTGCTATATCTATGTCTTTTCTTGTAGTGATGTCGCATCCTCGGTAGAATATTTGTACTATTTGACAGGTGTCTAAACCATGTTGCGGACATCCTCTTAATAACTTTCCATATCTTGTCCACGCCTCATATAGAGTTTCATTTGGCTTCTGTGTGAACGTAACAATTTCTGCTTGAAGTCTTACGGCTTTAGATGCAGGAAAGAATTGTTTAAGAAATTTGTCAATTAAAACATCCCATGTATCAATCGCCCCTTCAGGTAACGATTCCAACCAATCTTTGGCTTCTCCCTTTAAAGTCCAGGGAAATAACATGAGATATATCTGTTCATCCTCCACTTCTCGGATTTTAAATAGTGTGCAGATCCTATTAAAGGTACGTATATGTTCATTTGGATCTTCCTTCGGCGCACCACTAAATTGGCATTGATTAGTCACCATGTGTAGAATTTGTCCTTTGATTTCATAATCTGGCGCATTAATGTCTGGATGAGTAATTGCGTGACCTTGGCCAGTGCGTTTAGCTCTCATTCGGTCTTCCATACTTAAAGGTTCCAGATTCTCCATAATTGAATTTGTTGAATCGGTATCACTAGATGATTCAGATTTAATGGTTCATTCCTCAACAATCTCTGTTTGAATGATTAGTGGTTCCGGAGGAAAGTTTAGTGGTTCAGGATCTACGAACCGTTCCTGAATATTTTCTGGATTCTCAATTGTGAGGTTGGGTTCAAAAAATGGATTATCGGAAATTAGAACTGAAGTACTTGGTCGACTGGATGACGATTCTAAAGAAAAATCAACGGCGGTTATATTTGCTAAATGTCTTGATCGAGTTACAGGTGGTGAACGTACAAAAGGTGGTGAACGTCTTGCTCGGTGCATTCACTGAATATCCTATTAGTTTTAAAAAGGAAAGAAAAATTATAATAAGTTATCCAATTAATAGACTTTTCTGATTTTGCCCACGTTTCGAATAGCCAAAAGATGCAGCAGAGGGGCAGGATTCGTTTGGTCTCAATATAATTGAGGACTGTTTGGCTCCAATAACCCGGTCCACGTACAAATCCAACTATTACTACGAACCAGAAAATTTTGATGTCTATCAATTTAACCACTTAAAATAAATTTTCGTAATTTTAAGAAATTTAGATAAGAAGTAGAAAAAAAATTCTAAGTCCTAAAAACTAAAATGGCGAGAAATAAGAGAGAAAAAGAGTTCGTCGAAAAAGGTTGAAAAAGAAAAAATGGTTGAAAAATAAAAGGTGACGGAAAAATAAAAGAAACTTATAAAAACTTAAAAATACTTGACTAACCTAACCTTATTACTACAACTAACTTAAAATTATAATCGTAAATTGAGATTACTAATTGGAATGATAATTGGTACATAGTAAAAGGTCTAAAAATATTAAAGCTTACAGGAAAAAACTAAATCCCAAATAGAAATAACTTAAAAAGAAACTAAAACTTAAAAAGGCGTCGCAAAATTCTAAAGCACCTAAATCTTAGTCTAAAGAAAAAGTACTTAAGGAATTCTACGGCAAAGCCTAAAAATCTAGGAGTAAAAATAACTATAGCAAAAACTAAGTTTAAAATTAAATATGAGCTAAAAAATACAAATATTACGCTACAACGATTAAAAAGGGACAAAATATAAAAATATACAAAAAGTTGTAAAAAGTACAATTTTTATAAAAATATTATTTTTATATTATTTATTTAATAAAACTACTAATTTTACAATTTAATAAAACTAATTTAACTAAAATATATAAATAAAAAGTAAAAGTAAAAATAAAACTAAAACTAATAATAATAATAATAATAATTAGGTAATAATAATAATTATAATTAATAATAACCCGTAATCAATGCTCGATTAGGGCTTCCTGTCGCCTGTCAGAAAGGCTCCGCGAGTCGCGGCAATTAAAGCTTTAAACCCCGCGAGTCGCGGGGTTCAGAAATTCAGTTGACAGGTTTGAATTTTTACGCGTTTTTCTATTTATTTTTTTTTTATTTTCTGTTTTCTGTTTTTTTTTAATTTTTATATAAATAAAAGATATTAAAATTAAAACTTATATTTTTATAAACTAAAATAAAAATAAAGAAACTTATAAAACTTAAATATTTACCAAAATCTTAAAAATACATATATTTTTGTTTTTTCTTTTTATATTTTTCGAATATTTAAAACGTATTTTTACAAAAGCGAATTTTAATAAAAGTAAACAAAAAATCTTTTTTTTTTATATTAGCGTTGCGCTTCCGGCGTTTAAGAGTGTTCCCCGGCAGCGGCGCTAAAAATACTTGATGTGCAGCGGGGTAGTATATAAAATAGCTTATATTTTACTAGGAAAAACTATTAAATACGATACAATTTTACACAAGATATTTATTTATTTATAGAATGGATATACTTAAACCTTGCTACAACACTTATAGGCAGTGTACCTAATCGTACAGTAGTGTAGTTTTTAGTAAGTCCGGTTCGTTCCACAGGGAAATCTTTAAACAAAGCTCAACGCTATATTAGTTTACTTTTATTAAAAATACAAATATATATATAAGTAATATTATTATTATAAAGGGGGGTTTTTACCGTTTAATGACCGGTTTGTCGATTTTAAGACTTTAGTCGCAGTTAAAACCTAATGTAAAATATAAAATAAATACAAGACTTAAATTAAAGCGTAAAGTAAATAACGATAATGAAATTTCGAATAATAAAAATGCGATAAAATAAAATTGCGATAATTAAAAAGTACGATAATTAAAAGTGCGATTAAATAACAATAAATAAAAGTGCGATAATTAGAAGTGCAATTAAATATAAAATAAAGGAAATTAAATATGAAATAAAAGAATTATGCTTATTTAAACTTCCGTAATCATGATGTTTGACGTGTTGATTTTAGTTTTATGCCCATGGGTTAATTGTCCTTTGTCCTGGATTATTCAATATGTCCGTCTGGTTTTTGTCCATAACAGTCCATCAGTCATAAATATAAATTGCAAGTGTCCTTGTCAAATTATTATTATACCCGAAGTTAAATATTCCAACTAATTGGGGATTCGAATTGTAACAAGGTTTTAATACTTTGTTTAATGAATACACCAGGTTATCGACTGTGTGTAAACCAAGGTTTTACTACTTTGTTAACAATTACACCAATTACCCTTGAATGTAATTTCACCCCTGTTTTGATTATTCTAGTGGCTATTAATCCATTCCCGTGTCCGGTTTAAATGAACGATTATTCGTACATATAAATACCCCGCCCATCGTGTCCGATCGAGTGTATATGGTAATTTATAGGGACGCCCAATTGTAAATCTTTATATTAACATTAACAAACTTTCATTTAGTTAAACAAATATAAAGCCCATTAATAGCCCATAGTCTAGTTTCCACAAGTGTCGTTCTTTTGTCCAAACCCCAATTATGGTACAAAGCCCAATTACCCAATTTTAGTAATTAGCCCAACATCATGATTACTTCGTTTTAAATAAGCATAATAATAACTTAGCTACGAGACATTAATGTAAAAAGGTTGAACATAACTTACAATGATTTAAAAATAGCGTAGCGTTACACGGACAGAATTTCGACTTACACCCTTACAACATTCGCTAACATACCCTTATTATTAGAATTAAAATTAAAATTAAAATTAAAATATAAATTATATATATATATATATATATATATATCGTATGAATGAGGAGAAAAAAAAGATGATAATTTTGATCAGAATTCGGTTGGCTTTATAGCCAGAGTTGATTTTTGGGGCTCCGCGACTCGCGGTAAAATCCCCTTCAAACTCCGCGAGTCGCGGAGGTGAATTTTACAGCTCAGTCCTTGGAGTTTTCTCTGCCGACGGTTTTTTATATATAAATATAATATATATATAATTAATATAATTAATTATATATTATATTATATTTATATACATAGTTAACTTGTAATTTTTAGTCCGTTGCGTCGAGCGTTAAGAGTTGACTCTGGTCCCGGTTCCGGATTTTCGAACGTCCTTGCGTACAATTTTATATTTTGTACTTTGCGTTTTGAATCTTGTACTCTTGTAATTTCGAGACGTTTCTTATCAATAATTGGAACCTTTTTGATTGTCTTTTGTACTTTTGAGCTTTTTGGTCGTTTGCGTCTTCAATTCGTCGAATCTGTCTTTTGTCTTCACCTTTTATTATTTAAACGAATATCACTTGTAAATAGAACAATTGCAACTAAAAGCTTGTCTTTCTTGAGGAATAATGCTATGAAATATATGTTCGTTTTTAGCATTATCACCTCTCCTAGGCACGGTCTCGAGTCCCCAGTCTCCCTAGGCCCGACTGGTGCCATTCACACAGTGTACACATAATTCACATACAACATCAGGCAAACGATATTATTCTATCATGGCAATTCCTACACTATGCATGGTAAAAGAGTCAACCACAGTAGCATGATATGCTACTTAAACTCTATTCGTAGATAGACCCACTCACCAAATACCAGCAACTAGCTCAGATAATCTATCACTAATTATCCTTATCACCTGAACATAAGGCAAATCAAGTTAGTTTCTGTCCGTTAACATAAAACATCACAGTACAGAAAATCAGTCACAAAAAGCGCCGCTAAAAGTCCACCTAACACTTATGCACTTTCAAAATTTACATTCTGAACACCAAAATACAAACGGGCAGCATAACAGCTAGAAAATGGCACTTTGGTAAATATTCTGCCCTGGACACTCAGTCGGTCAACTGACACTGACAGTCGGTCGACTGTCGACACAACCGGTCGACTGACCTTTCCAGTCGGTCGATTCATTTGGTATTACATCAATCGGCCGAAGGTAAATCTCAGTCGGTCGGTTCACTAAACAATCACTCGGTTCACTAAACAATCAGTCGGTTGAACCCTCAGTCGGTCGACTGTCGACCTACAGTCGGCCGACTGTGTTCATCTTCCTCAGAAACTGAACAAAGGCTACGGACTTCACGATGAAATTGTAACACCCCGTTTTCCCGTGCGCGTATAAAGGTACGTACTTAATCAATAGTACACTTAAAGCTTGTTCGTTATGTGATTAAATGAGCTACGGTGTTAGTTGTCGTATAAGTGTATATGTGTATATATATATATGTTAGAATGCGTGCGTGAACGTGTTTATGAATGTGTCGCGATGGCGTCGAGTCGTGTGAGACTTAAGGTTGAGGTTTAGACGTGCATAGGAAGGGTGAAGGATGTTGTGCTTGTTGTTTGAACCTTTGTTTTATGTTAAACTTTCGAAGTGACGAGGAAAAGGCAAACGCCGCGCCGCGGCAAACTAGATCGCGCCGTGACACAGAAAGCAAATCCAGATCAGAACTTGAGTTAAGAAGGGTTATTTTTCCTTCTATACGTCGCGCCGAGACAAAAGGGCCCCGCGGCACCTCTGCAGTTCTGACTCCGATTTCTGCTCAAATTAAAAAAGGTTTTAGGGGCAATTTGGTCTTTTTACATGTAGATCTGATGGGAGTTTTTAATATCAGCCACTTATCCTATATTTCTCATTTCTTTTCCATTTTCTTTCATAATTTCCTCTCAAAACTTAAAATCCACTTAGTTTAAACTTGAGATTTGAAGAAGAAGTTTTGTGAATCAATCCTAGGAGCAAGAATTAAAGTTGTTCTCCTTGCTATTAGCTATAAGAGGATAGTTTTGGTAAGTCTCAACTTTAAGTTTTGATTTTTATTTAGTTTAAGCTAGGGTTTGGTTCATATGGAACTTGTGTGACCCATTTGAGGGTTAAATAGGTGGATTTTGGGTTAGATTTTTGAAAGGAAACCCTAATTACCATAATCTATGGTTTGGTCTAATGAAATGAGGTTTGTAAGTGTTAATGGTGTTGTAATCATTAAAACACTTGTTTAAAGTTGAATGATGTTAATTGGGTCATCTTTGACTAAGCTTGCAAGTGTAAGAGTTAAAATGGGTCATATGAGTCAAAGTTGACCTAATTGGGTAAAATGGGTATGAAATACACCAAGTTTGTGTTAGTTGATGTTAATAGACCCTAATCACTAGCTTTTAGTGATTTATGACAAGGAATGGTCATTAATGGGCGGTTTTGGGTAGTTGAGTCATTTAATGCAATCGGGTCATTAAATGCTCAAGGGTTAGAAGTTGGCATTTAATTCAACTAGATTGTATGTTAATAAATGCATAATGTAATAGGTACGTTACATTGAAGGGTTGCAAGCTCGGTTAGATTTCACAAGAGACTTGAGGTGAGTGGAATATCTATATATGTATGTATATGATTTATGTGCCGTATTGATGGTGTCACATAGCCGTCTTGTGACCATAGTTGCGAGACATAGCCGTTTTTGTCTACGTTTGTTATTTATGCACATAGCCGTGTTTGTGCATATAGTGGCGAGTAATAGCGTGTTTTACTCCCACGTTATTATCCGTGTTATTTGTGCACATAGCCGTGTTTGTGTACAAGATTGTGAGTAATAGCTTTGTTTTACTCACATGTTGATCAAGTGATGCCATAGCCATTTTTGGGAACACTTGGGGGTGATGCCATAGCCGGTTTTGGAACACCTCGGGGGTTAGTATACCATAGCCGGGTTTGAGAGCTAACGGTTGTTATGAACATCGATGACGTGTTTCGCGAAGTCATTCCCCTGGCGAAGAATTTTGGTTAACCATGGTTTATAGTTGATGATGCTAGCATTTGATTTATGATTATGATATTTATGCTATTAATGTTGCTAGTTGTACCGTTTGACGATACTAGCTTATTTATCGAGATGTTATACGATTGTGTGCGTTATATGATATCGTGGATGCTTGTGGGTAAGTCTTATATGCATGTATATATATATTCTACTCACTAAGCTTTGCTTACCCCTCTCATTGTTTATCTTTTTAGATGCAGGCACGGACAAGGGCAAGGGGGTCGTTGGGCACTAGGTGTCCCTTGTTGTTGTTATGTTGGAGCTTTTGAAAGTTGGCTTAGTTTTGGGTAGTTTAGTCCCAAACCATGCTCGGAACGTCGTTTGGTTTATAAACTATCATTTGTAATGGTTCAAAATTGTACTAAACTTTATTCGTGGCCCTCGTGCCTTTTGTAAACAATTAATTGTTGTGCGTTTTAAATGGAACTCGTGAAATGGGTTACATATTTATTTGGCGTGTAATTGTGTTGTAAAAAAAAAATTATCGTATGGATTACGGGTTGGGTTGTTACAAGTGGTATCAGAGCATGGTCTAAGGGATTTAGGTGACTTGAGATAGGCGCCTAGACTTAGACTTTTATGTTGTTGAATTATATGCGGGACTTGTAGGATTACGGGTCAGTGCGGTGTTTGATTAGTTCTTTGATGCATAAGTGGACAACTATGCTATGTTATGATGTTACTAATCGTGTGTTAATGTTTTGAACATCGAGCAAGATGGTTGTGATACGTTTGAGCATGGCACAGCATGTGAGCGTAATAGTGAGTCGCGACCACTATTACGGTTGCAAGTCAAGTCAAGCAAGGATGTGCGACAAGTATCGAGCTAGATGTGGTGTGTGTGCGGTCATATGCATAGGTACATATGTGTATTAAATTGTTGGTGATGTCTAATCCATTTTTAATCTTTAGAATGAAGACGAGAAACGGAACAAATACGAATGGCAATGGTGGTCCCTCTCATGTGGAGGAAGATGAGATGACTACCAAGATTGAGACCGCTTTAGAAAACTATGTTTCGGTTTTCTCACGAAGGGTTAAACAAATATTCGAAGAGTCGGTTTCGGAACAAATTGTCGATATGATTCAAGAACGAATGACCAATGCCGTCAAAGAAGAAGTTGGAAGGAGGTTTCCTAGACCTCAAAATGTGGGCGAATTGGAGTTTAGCTATAAGAACTTCTTGGCGACTAAGCCTCCTCACTTTCACGGGGATCCCGACCCCATGAAAAGTACGGCTTGGATTTCCAATGTTGAAGGTTGTTTTCGCACTACCGAGTGCCCACCCGAGAAGAAAACGAGGCTTGCTACTAGTTTGTTAAGGGGCCATGCTAAAGATTGGCTCGATGGTAAGATTGATATGGTGGGTGATGCGGCCTTTGTAGGTTTATCATGGGCGGAGTTCAAGAAAGAGTTTTTCCTTGAATATCGTACGCAAGTGGATCTTTCCAAATTGCGAAATGAGTTAAGGAACATGCGTCAAGGGTCTTTGGACCTAAACACTCTCAAAACCAACTTTCTCACCAAGGCACGTTTTTGCCCCGAGTATGTGGGAAATGATCAAATGCTAATGGAAGACTTTCATGCAACCCTTAGAGATGATTTGAAGGGTAAAATTAGTATCAGTCATGTTGAAACTTTCGCTAAGCTTTTGGCGGTGGCAAAAGGGTTTGAAGCACAAGCTCCGAGTCCGGTTCCGGTTAGTTATGGGTCAAGCAAAAGAAAATTTGGAGCGTCTAGTTACTCCAACAAGAAGAGTAAGAGTGTGTCCGAAAGCGTCGGAAGTGTGAAGAAGGGTGGTTCGAATACTTTTACGCCTACTTGTTATAGTTGTAGGAAGCCGGGTCATTACGCTCGTGATTGTTTGACCAAGACGGTCACGTGCTTTAATTGTCAAAAGACGGGGCACCGGAAGGCGGAATGTGCCGAATTATCAAACGACCAAGTAAAGAGGCTAGAGAAGGCGGCGGGGTCGGCTAGGGGGTGTAACTACTTGATGACGAATGATGAAGCCAAACAATCGAACGAAGTTGTCTCAGGTACTTTCATGGTTAATTCTAATCCGGAAAGGATTCTCTTCGATAGTGGTGCAAATTTGTCGTTTATGTCTCCTAAATTTGTGCCTAAACTTAATAGACCATTAGCTAAGTTAAGTCGTCCGGTAGAAGTCTAAATAGCGGACGACAAGACAGTGCTAGTGGTCGATGTGTGCAAAAATTGTGATGTTGTGTTTGGTGCCGAAAACTTTAAGATAGATCTCATTCCAATGACTTTGGGCGATTTTGATATTGTTGTGGGTATGGATTGGCTCGATCAAAATAGAGCCGATATTGCATGCCATGAAAAATTTATTCGTGTGAAGACCCCAAGTGGGGGAGAGTTAATTATTCACGGTGATAAGCGTAGAAGACTTGTGCCGATATGCACTTTTGCACGGGCACGTCGTCTCCTCGATAGTGGTGGCATGGCTTTTCTTGCCCATGTTGTTGATACTCGTGATGAGTCACCGCCCATTCGTGAAATTCTGGTGGTTAGTGAATTCGAAGACGTTTTTCCGGACGAGTTACCGGGTGTTCCGGCGGAAAGACAAGTTGAATTTCGCATTGAGTTGGTTCCGGGGGCTACCCCCATTGCTAACACTCCTTATCGTTTAGCGCCGACGAAAATGCAAGAATTGTTAAATCAAACCCAAGAGTTGCTTGAAAAGGATTTTATCCGACCGAGTGCTTCGTCATGGGGCGCTCCGGTTTTATTCGTAAAGAAGAAGGATGGTAGTATGCGGATGTGCATCGATTATCGGGAGTTGAATAAAGTGACGATCAAGAATCATTATCCATTACCTCGGATTGACGATTTATTTGACCAACTCTAAGGTGCAACGTATTTCTCTAAAATCGACCTACGATCCGGCTATCACCAAATGCGGGTCCGTGAGGAAGACATCTAGAAAATGGCTTTTCGAACGCGTTATGGGCATTTTGAGTTTGTAGTTATGCCTTTCGGTGTTACGAATGCACCGGCGGTATTCATGGATCTTATGAACCGAGTGTGCCAACCTATGTTGGACAAGTCAGTAATTGTGTTCATTGACGACATACTAGTCTACTCGAAAAGTATGAACGAACATGAACGTCATTTGCGTGAAGTATTGAAGACGTTACGAAAGGAAAAGTTGTATGCTAAGTTCTCCAAATGCGAATTTTGGCTAAGGGAGGTTCAATTCCTTGGCCACATTGTGAACAAAGATGGCATTCAAGTAGATCCGGGGAAGATTGAGACGGTGAAGAGTTGGAGACAACCGACTACGCCTACGGAAGTCTGAAGTTTTCTCGGATTGGCCGGTTATTATCGACGGTTTATCCAAGACTTTTCTAAGATCGCTTCTTCGTTGACGAAATTAACAAGGAAGAACGCGAGGTTTGTTTGGGAGAACGAGCAAGAAATTACTTTTCAATTGTTAAAGGAGAAGTTGTGTCAAGCTCCGGTGTTAGTGTTGTCGGAAGGGGTGGAAGACATGACGGTTTATTGTGATGCGTCTTTAAATGGTCTCAGGTGTGTTCTAATGCAAAGAGGTAAAGTCATTGCTTACGCCTCTCATCAATTAAAGGAACACGAAACGAGATATCCGACTCATGATCTTGAGTTGGCAGCGGTGGTACATGCGTTGAAAATTTGGCGCCATTACTTGTATGGTGTCAAGTGTACGATTTATCCGGATCACAAAAGTTTGAAACATCTCTTTAATCAGCGAGATTTAAATTATCGTCAACGTAGGTGGATGGATGTAGTGAAGGATTATGATTGTGAGATACTTTATCATCCGGGCAAAGCGAATGTGGTCGCGGATGCGTTAAGCCGAAAGAGTCACCACCCGGCGTTACGATTGGGATTGTTACATATGATTATTACTAACGATTTTCTTGAAAAACTTGGTGTGATTCAAATAGAGGCTTACGTTCACAACAAGCATGCGGAACGAATTGTGGGGCAATCGGAATTCATTACGATGGGTTCGCGTGGTTTATCGTCTTTTCAAGAAAGAGTGTGGGTGCCTAAGATGGGTGATTTCCGAAAGGTGCTTCTTGATGAGGCGCACAAGTCTAAGTATTCCATACATCTGGGTGCGACGAAGATATACCATGATTTGAAGAAAGATTATTGGTGGCCGGGCATGAAACGCGATGTTGTTAAGTATGTTGAGCAATGCGTCACATGTTTGCAAGTTAAAGCCGAACACCAAAAGCCGTATGGTAAGTTGCAACCGCTAGAAATTCCGATGTGAAAGTGGGAGCATATTACCATGGATTTTATTACCAAGTTGCCAAAAACGGCAAGAATCCAATTTGATACTATTTGGGTGATTGTTGATAGATTGACGAAAAGTGCATTGTTTCTTCCTATTAAAGAAGCGATTACATCAGAGGCACTTGCGAAGATGTTCATTAAGGAGGTGATATCAAGACACGGCGTTCCCGCTTCTATCGTTTCAGATCGGGACACGCGTTTTACTTCTCGATTTTGGAAGAAGTTTCATGAAGATATGGGTACGAGGGTAAATATGAGTACGGCGTACCATCCTCAAATAGACGGTCAAACCGAACGTACGAATCAAACATTAGAGGATATGTTACGTGCGTGTATCATTGACTTCGGTGGTAGTTGGGATGAACATTTACCTTTGGTGGAATTCTCGTACAATAATAGTTTTCACTCTAGTATTGGAATGCCACCGTATGAGATGTTGTATGGTAGAAGGTGTCGAACCCCGATTTGTTGGGGTGAAGTGGGACAAAGGGAAGTCGGGAGCTCCGACTTGGTATTGGAGACAAATGATAAAATCGTTATGATTCGGGAACATTTGAAAAAGGCGCAAGATAGGCAAAAATCTTACGCCGATAAGCGTAGACGTTTGATCGAATTCCAAGAAGGTGATATGATGATGCTCAAGGTTTCACCATGGAAGGGTATTATTTGGTTTCGGAAACGAGGAAAGTTAGCTCCTCGGTTTATTGGGCCGTTTAAGGTTTTAGCTCGTGTTGGTGAAGTCGCGTATCATTTGGAATTACCCGAAGAAGTTGCGGGGATCCATAACACATTTCATGTTTCCTACCTCCGTAAGTGTCTTGCGGATGATTCTTCATGGATGCCTTTAGACGAAATTGAGCTAAACAACAAGTTAGAATACGTTGAAGAGCCGATTGCTATACTCGATGAGAAGGTAAAAATGTTGCGTAACAAAGAGGTGAGGACCTTTAAGGTCCAATGGCGTCGTAGTAAAGGTTCCGAGTTTACTTGGGAGCCCGAAGAATTCGTGTTGGTTTACCTTCCCTCGTGTCATTCGGCTTGTATCGCGAGGACGCGCTCCGATTTAAGTGGGGGAGAGTTGTAACACCCCGTTTTCCCGTGCGCGTATAAAGGTACGTACTTAATCAATAGTATGCTTAAAGCTTGTTCGTTATGTGATTAAATGAGCTACGGTGTTAGTTGTCGTATAAGTGTATATGTGTATATATATATGTTAGAATGCGTGCGTGAACGTGTTTATGAATGTGTCGCGATGGCGTCGAGTCGTGTGAGACTTAAGGTTGAGGTTTAGATGTGCATAGGAAGGGTGAAGGATGTTGTGCTTGTTGTTTGAACCTTTGTTTTATGTTAAACTTTCGAAGTGACCAGGAAAAAGCAAACGCCGCGCCACAGAAAACGGGATAGCGCCGCGACACAGAAAGCAAATCCAGATCAGAACTTGAGTTAAGAAGGGTTATTTTTCCTTCTATACGTCGCGCCGCGACAAAAGGGCCGTGCCGCGGCGCCTCTGCAGTTCTGACTCCGATTTCTGCTCAAATTAAAAAGGGTTTTAGGGGTAATTTGGTCTTTTTGCGTGTAGATCTGATGGGAGCTTTTAATATCAGCCACTTATCCTATATTTCTCATTTCTTTTCCATTTTCTTTCATAATTTCCTATCAAAACTTAAAATCCACTTAGTTTAAACTTGAGATTTGAAGAAGAAGTTTTGTGAATCAATCCTAGGAGCAAGAATTAAAGTTGTTCTCCTTGCTATTAGCTATAAGAGGATAGTTTTGGTAAGTCTCAACTTTAAGTTTTGAGTTTTATTTAGTTTAAGCTAGGGTTTGGTTCATATGGAACTTGTGTGAACCATTTGAGGGTTAAATGGGTGGATTTTGGGTTAGATTTTTGAAAAGAAACCCTAATTACCATAATCTAGGGTTTGGTCTAATGAAATGAGGTTTGTAAGTGTTAATGGTGTTGTAATCATTAAAACACTTGTTTAAAGTTGAATGATATTAATTGGGTCATGTTTGATTAAGCTTGCAAGTGTAAGAGTTAAAATGGGTCATATGAGTCAAAGTTGACCTAATTGGGTAAAATGGGTATGAAATACACCAAGTTTGTGTTAGTTGATGTTAATAGACCCTAATCACTAGCTTTTAGTGATTTATGACAAGGAATGGTCATTAATGGGCGGTTTTGGGTAGTTGAGTCATTTAATGCAATCGGGTCATTAAATGCTCAAGGGTTAGAAGTTGGCATTTAATTCAACTAGATTGTATGTTAATAGATGCATAATGTAATAGGTACGTTACATTGAAGGGTTGCAAGCTCGGTTAGCTTTCACAAGAGACTTGAGGTGAGTGGAATATCTATATATGTATGTATATGATTTATGTGCCGTATTGATGGTGTCACATAGCCGTTTTGTGACCATAGTTGCGAGACATAGCCGTTTTTGTCTACGTTTGTTATTTATGCACATAGCCGTGTTTGTGCATATAGTGGCGAGTAATAGCGTGTTTTACTCCCACGTTATTATCCGTGTTATTTGTGCACATAACCGTGTTTGTGTACAAGATTGTGAGTAATAGCCTTGTTTTACTCACATGTTGATCAAGTGATGCCATAGCCATTTTTGGGAACACTTGGGGGTGATGCCATAGCCGTTTTTGGAACACCTCGGGGGTTAGTATACCATAGCCGGGTTTGAGAGCTAACGGTTGTTATGAACATCGATGACTTGTTTCGCGAAGTCATTCCCCTGGCGAAGAATTTTGGTTAACCATGGTTTATAGTTGATGATGCTAGCATTTGATTTATGATTATGATATTTATGCTATTAATGTGGCTAGTTGTACGGTTTGACGATACTAGCTTATTTATCGAGATGTTATACGGTTGTGTGCGTTATATGATATCGTGGATGCGTGTGGGTAAGTCTTATATGCATATATATTCTACTCACTAAGCTTTGCTTACCCCTCTCGTTGTTTATCTTTTTAGATGCAGGCGCGGACAAGGGCAAGGGGGTCGTTGGGCACTAGGTGTCCCTTGTTGTTGTTATGTTGAAGCTTTTGGAAGTTGGCTTAGTTTTGGGTAGTTTAGTCCCAAACCATGCTCGAAACGTCGTTTGGTTTATAAACTATCATTTGTAATGGGTCAAACTTGTACTAAACTTTATTCGTGGCCCTCGTGCCTTTTGTAAACAATTAATTGTTGTGCGTTTTAAATGGAACTCGTGAAATGGGTTACATATTTATTTGGCGTGTAATTGTGTTGTAAAAAAAAAAAAAATTTATCGTATGGATTACGGGTTGGGTTGTTACAGAAATCCTCAAATCTCGATCTAGAGCTTGTTTTAAACACCAAAATCGACCACAACTTGTTCACTACTTGTTATAGACTCAAAACCCACAACAATTTGACCATAACAACACTTAAATCACTTGTTTTGACACAAATTCAAGCTTTTTACAAAACTCACACAAAACCATGAATTTAACAACGAATTGAACACAAAAACACATGTTACTTACCTTGATAGACTCAGTAAACGATAACAAACACGATTCTAACACCAATTTGAGCTCAAGATCAATGTTTAAGGATTAGGGTTTGGTAGATGGGAGGGATGAAGGTACGGTGTTTTAGTGAATTTTCTAGAAATGGGAAGAAAATACAGTACACTAGTCACTTAAATGGGTTTAATTCCCACACTGTACAACACACGGGTATTTATCAGTTATCTGATATCTTTCGTACCTCGTTAGGCGGTCCTAACGGAGTCCAAATTAAATAAACAAACATGTTCTGTAACCCTTATCACAAACTGGTCTTAACCAATTAATAAAATAACACTATTCACATAATTAAAATAAAAGCATATAAAACACATAATAAAACCCTAAGGGCAAAATAGTCCACTTACAACTAGCCCGGGTTTCAGTCTGTTACAAGTTGTTGGCAACGGAGACAGAAGCCAGGACCACCACAGAATATTGTCCGCTTTGGGAACAGCGAGCCACCAACGACTCAACTGCCCTCACGGGTTTAAAACACGTCCTGTGAGGAAGAGATATCAAGCCACATATAAGGGCCTTTGTTTTTACCTCTCCAACCGATGTGGGAAAGGGGTGAAGGTCACCCCAACACTTAGGAGCGTTGTGGAGTGAGCCAAGAAGGATGCCGAGCTTGCGTTGATTGAAACTGACGGGTTTAAAGCTGAGATTTATGTGATGGAGAAAGACTGAGATGAAGCGTTGGATGAAAGAGAAGCGGTGGAGAACGATTTGCGAAATCTTTGTGAGGGCCTGCCTGCCTTGGCCCCAAAAATAATGGATTCGCGCCTGTGTCGGTGAAGTTCCGCCTTGCTGGATACTGCGATTGCGCATGATGGGTACTAAATTCTTGGCCATATTAGCCAAGCATTGCACGCTTCCGGATCCAATACCACCACAAGATGTCTGTTCTCAGTTAGTTGAAAATTCTGCGGACCATGTCAGGGAGGCAATTAATAAACCCACGCATTACATTTTTACATCCACGTATTTACATCCAAGATCAATCTCCAATCCTAAACCATACAGGGGTATTTTAGTCTTTAAAAAAACAATTAACTGCAGCTTTCATAACCATTACATTTTTCATACCACGACTCAACCATTCTTTAAACTCCTAAATTTCAATTAAATTTCTTTTTTTTTACTTCAAACACAGTAGTAGGAAGGCACAAAAAGTTGAATTTTCCTAATTCCTTCAAAACTAATCAGTATATTAAGAATTCACAATTTGATTTGGGTACGAATATTTTTAATAACGAGTGTTTTGTTCAAGCAATTGTGTGATCAAATTCGATTCTTATTCATAAGGTAAAGTTTTCTTTACAGATTTTGCCTTATGATGCTTTTATTGCTTAACTTCTCAATATTCTTTTTTGTTTAGGATGGGTTTTGTTTGAATTATAATGGGTATGCTATGGTTTAGGTTTTAATTTTGGGTTTCTTTAAATTTGTGAATACTCTGTTCTAGGGTTTTGGCTTCATATTTTAGGGAATTTAAGTAGAATTCTGGGTGAAATTTGATGAAGTAAGCAAAAATGTATTTTTTTTTAATATATTTTTTTTTTAAATCATCCTGTTTATTGGATCATTCTGTTGATATTTATGATATGTGTACGTGCATATTACTCGGTACTATATTAACTACTAGACAAAAATGGTGAATAGTATAAGGGTATTTTGAATTTTTCACCTTTTCTTTTTTTAACTAATTTCCATTTAACCATAAACACCCTCCAAACTTTGTTCAAAAATTAAAATCGACCTCCAAAATAGGGGGTAAAGTGTCAAAACAACATTTTCATAAAAAAATCTTAAATAAAATTCACTTAAATATTCAACGGGTTATATCTTCTCGCTCGTAACGAGTTTAATTTTTCCGACACCATCTTTAAACTCGAAATAAATTTACGAACACAATGTCACTAACTATACGCAAAACGAAAACTTTTTAAAAAACGCTAAATATTTGGGTTACTTTTCATACACGTTGATTTTTCACTCGCAGTCTCCATAACTATTAACACGTGTCTTATTATTATTTTTTAATTATTTAGTGATTTTTTAGATATATCTCAGTAAATCTTCTACTCTTAAATCATACGAAGTGTTAACATAAGATAACGACTTAATTGCGTTATATTTTGAAAAGGCAACTATTCCATAGCGAAACGCGATGATGCACATATATTGTTATTTTAAAATAACATTTAAATCTTTGACGGGTTATACTTTTTAGTTCGACTCGAGTTGCGCTTCAACGACATGATCGTTAGCCACGAAATAATTTTACAAACTAAACACAATAAAATATATTGAAAACCGAACCCCCGGCGCGAAGCGATGGTTCAAAAACTAGTTATATATGTAATATATAAATATATAAATATAAACATAAAATATAAAAATATATATATGCAATAGTTAATAATATATGTGCATGGAATTATGATATAAAAGTGATTATGGTAACTTCTACTATATTAGTTAAGGTGTATTAAATTGATTTAATGAGTTATGATTTTTAATCTATGATTTCGTGATGGATTTTATATTTTAATTGATGATAATATCATACGATTATGATCTTTTTGATTGTTTACAGATTAAATAATTTGTTTTTATAGAAGTTGTTGCAAGAAAATATAGATGAATGATACAAAAGCAAGATTACCAACTTATCAATAGCTGCTATTAAAAGATTGTATCAAGACAAATATTCCTTTTCTATTTTCGCTGTAAAAATCCGGTAACACGAGTGAATCTTGTTCTTGTTTTATGTTTTCTGCTTCGTTTCCGTTGATTACAGAATCATGTGTATTAATATATAAGCTTAAGAAGTAGATTGAATCCAATCAAAGATATGTACATGAACAAACTAATCTTGAACCTTTTTCATTGCCTGTGATAATTTTTTTTGTTACTCCCTTACTTCTGTCTTTATTGAATTTTATTGTAGACACTTAATTAACTAGTCCGATGAACTACATTATGCAGATGATGCTGAATTACCAATCTACTCCACAAAGCAATCCGTCTAAGGGATTTGTGGGTAAACATGTGCTTCATTTTGCATTATTTGCAGCTTTCAGCCTTTGGTTACTATACCACGTCAAACGACCGAATAACAACAGTGGGCCGGGGAGCCAGCTCAGCAACGAGAGAATTTCAAAGTTTCTGGGACGAAAGGGGAGTGCCGGATTAATGAACTCAAAGTCAACCCCTAGTGCTCACTCAGGTTTGACTTTAGAAGATGCAACTAACCGTGTTGAAGAGGGTGAGACACAGTTCTCAAAAGTAATTGAACAAGTGGAGTTTCACTTCAAGACATTATTTTTAAAAGATGGAAATGACGGTTATACCCTTTCTCCTGAGCAAGATGGTCAATTGATGGCTAACGAAGATGGATCATTGACCTTAAAAAAGTCAAACGTTAGCTTTCCGGATGAAAATGGAATTCCTCAACATATACGTGACAAGTTTATCAAGAAAGAGTCAAGTAATTTTGGTAGCAAAACCCGAGTGATTGAAAGTTCGACTGCTACACGTGCTAGTAAGGGATGAAACAGGACATTAGAAGAATCTTGATTGGTTTCATATGCGTTTTTTTGTACAGATACAAAACAAGTGGAAACTGATCTTATTGGTATTCGTTAAGTTCACAACAATTGATTGATATGAATGTTGATGGAATAACGAGCTCTATTTATATGTTAACTTTGAGATGATTGATATTTGTTTGAAGAATTGAATGTTTTTTTGGGTTGTAATTGTTACATGAAAAGATTAATAACATGTTGGAAGCTTCGACGAGTCCAACATACCCACTACAGAGGGCCTAGATTATACTACACTCACTACACCAACACTTGACGTTGGTTAGCCTTTAATTTTATGAATCCTTAGTGCACAATAATGTTTAGGCGACAGTGTCGACCATATATCATTCAGGCGGTATAACCGACCATATATCACTTAGGCGGCAGAGCCGACCATATAATAAAAATAACACAAGTGCACTAAGAACTCAAACACGAACTAAGGCTTAACCGAGAAACTTAACAAAGAACACTTTTATTAATACAAAGAAACAATTACAATATTATGGACTCAACTCACACTCTTACTTCTTCACAACTTCTACTTCTAACTCTTCTTCACTTCTTACTTCTTCTCTACTTCACACTTCACTTACTCACACTTTACACAAATGAACTACTCATCACCCATATTTATACTACCCCATGGAACATTCTAGAAACTAGATATTTTCATGGATAAATATCTAGATATTTTCTACACATACAAATATCTAGATTTTTCCTATAAAATATTTCTAGATTTTTCCTACCATATTCTAAATTCTACATATTTTCTTATACATATTAATATCTAAATATTTTACATATATACATCTACTAATACCAAATTTGCATTGTATTTTAACAGAACAGAGTTTGTATTTGTTTAATCTTTCCCATTTGTTGAAGTATATCTCATTAGAATGTAGAGATGTTGGGATTTGTCAAGCATTAATCAATTATTAATTATTAATTAATTATTATTAACTCTTTATTAATTAACTCTTATACACTAAAAGACATTTGGAAATGTGTAGTTTTAGTCGCGTTGACTTGTAGTTTCAATTTTGCGTTCACACTACAATCGATCCCTCAACTTTGGCTCAATTTACACAACAACCCCTCAAGTTTACACTTTCTTAGGGGTACCATGTGTAAACATATAATTTTATTAAAATAAAAGAAATCAATTCCACCAGAATTTATAACGGGCCCTATCTTCTCGCTCGGTGCGAGTTAAATTTTCCCGGGACTACCGTTCAACTCGAAAAAGTCTCGCGAATCCAACGGGATTAATTATACGCAAAACGGACACTTTCTAAAAAATGCTTAATACAACGACAACCCGTATATTTCTGTTCGTCGCAAGTTAAATTTTTCCTACAGCACCGTTACACTCGAAAAAAATTATGAACAAAACGAAACTAACTACGTTCGAAATGGACACTTTTTAAAAAACGCCTAGGACAACGACATCTAAAACGGCGCTTAAGACCTAAGCCGTTTTTCGCTCTGTAAATACACAAAGCTACGTTAAATATGAATACACAGGCCGAAAGCCCCTGCCGCATCGCGCTGGCCGGATCCGAACTAGTTGAAACAAAAAGGAAAGAAAATTAGGTAGTTTGGATGTTAAGTTTTTTAAGTGGACAAGTTTAGTTGTGGAGTAAGATTTTGATTTTTTTTGAAAAGTTTCTGTGTTTAATTATGAAACTAGTTAGTAGGTTTAGGATTTATATTTTATATTTCACTATAGATGTACCTTTAGTTTTATTTTTATTGTAACTTTTGTGTACGTTGATAATAAAGAAAAGATCTCTGGTTTGCACAATTGCACGCGTAGACTAAACTATTCTCCATGTAACTGGAGAACGGATATAACCACATAAAATCATTGTGTCGCTTACGTTTTTTATTTATCATTTGCTTATTTATGTATTTTGTTGTTGTAGGCTTGTGATTGTGGTCAATCATCAGTCTTTTTGGGGGTCCATAGAATTCCTAACAAGTGGTTTAAGAGCTTCAAGGTTTGAGAAATCGAGAAAAATGATGAATACAGAGCAAATTCTAATATTACGATTACCCATATCCAAAAGTTATTCAATAATCATGATGATGTTACGGTTAGTGACGAAGATGAGGTGCTAGTGGCAATTATTTTGATTGTCGAGAGGACATTTATGGGTAACCAAGGGATTCATGTGGTAGACAAGAAGTATCTTTGGTTAGTGGAAGATTTTAAAAAAGTAAATGAGTACCCATGGGCGAATCGTATTTGGAATGCCACTTACGCAGCAGTTAATGACGACTTTGAAACTCGGGAAAGCCAGTTAGATGTCAATAGGGGTACACTTTTGCTGGATTTATGTGAGCTTTTAAGGTAAACTTTGTTTAATTAAAATTTATTTTACTTTTATTCTCTTCTGATTATTAATAATTTAATTGTATGTTTGTAGATTTGGATTCTTGAGGCTTACCGTCGTACCATTAAATTTGGCAGAAAAGACGGACAAGAATGGAGTACCGAGGGCCTTATTTTGGAAACGTTCATCTGCCAAGGCTTTTTAAATAACTTAGTACATTCAAATCCTTCACGTTATGGTTAGTTTTCATTTTTTTATCTATTGTTCTTAGTTTAAGTCCCCTTATTTAATTTGTAAAAGTTGAATGAAATAGTTGCTGTACAGGCGCAAGGTAAGTCTTGCGACCTTGCGTCAACCTGTCGAAGACGCAAGGATGGTCTTGCAACCTTGCGTCTTCTACATGTTGAAGACGCAAAGATTGCCTTGCGACCTTGCGCCTTCTACATGCTGCAGACGCAAAGATGGTCTTGCGACCTTTCGCCTTCTAAATGGAGGCGTAAAGTATAACTTGTGTCCTTGCGCCTAATAAATGTCTCATTTTTTCTGACCATCTTTGTTTTGTACATGATAATTGTTCAAAGAATAAAAGATCTCTCCGTGGCTTGAAACCGACTGAGATTGAGAGTGTATGTCAATGGTGGATAAATAGTAACTCGTACTTTCAAGGCACAGATGTTGTTGACGAGGAGCTTGTCAATGAGCCTATCCATGAGCCTGTGGATCATAGAGATAATGAGGAGTATGTCCATGTGCCTGATCAGAGATATAATGATGATCACCCTGCCGACACGATTGATTTACATCGCCTATACACGTCATTAGTGAAACGATTGGACAGTCAAGAAAAGGAATTGTCTGAGTGTAGGAAACAAGTGTCCGAACAAGAAAGACGATTGTCGGATAAAAAAAAACGTTTATCCGAACTAGAACAATATGATGATCAAGGTGAAATTATTGCTCGATCGCTATCTGACAATGAGAACAACAAACCAGCTCCAAGGGTTAGACGTGGTAAATGCGAAAGACGGCCAACAAATATCTTAAGCTTCCCGTTCACAACACCGGGCTACAGTTAACCCGTTGAGGTGGTATTTCAGGTTGTTCCTTTTCTAAATTGTTATTATGGAGGTTTGGTTCAGGCTGGTGTATTCTGGGTTTGGTTGGTAGTGATGTGTTTCTTGGTTTCATTGTAGGTGGTATATTTCTGGGTTTGGTTGTGTCTAGTGTGTTTCTGGGTTCGGTTGTGGCTGGTGTATTTCTGGGTTTCGTGGTGGCTGGTGCATTCGTAATCCCTCAACAATATAAATATCAATATGGGCGTTTACGATTGCGTATTGTAAAAACTCATTAAAGTCTTCATAATCAGCCGTAATATCAAAAACATGATTATCTACCACATATCTCATTAAAATAGGTGCATTGAGTGGCATATCAAGCTTATTAAGAACATTCTTTAACAATATTCTTCGATTTATTGGTTTTTGGGGCGCAATTGGAAGTTTTAATCGAATTCTAGAATAATCTAGGGGCAAATATATGAGTATGATGTTAATAAAATCAAAAGAACCACCACAACATAGAAGAACAACAAATTTATCATCATTACCATAATTCATTAATAATTAAATTAGTGCAAAAATGCTTAAAAGTGTACCTTTACGCCCCTGTAATCTCTGAATTTAATTTGATATGAACTAATATGAGAGTGTTAATATTAACTTCCAGGGACATTCTATATATCCCAACCAAATTTTAGCCGTAAAAATCTAAAAAATCTGATAAAATCTTATCCAAAAAATCCAATCCTGAAAGGATAAGACGCAAGGACGCAAGAACGCAAGGCGCAAGGTCGCAAGAAAGTTAATTTTGCGTCTTGCGTGGGCTTGGTCGCAAGGTTTCTTGCGCCTTGCGTGGGCATTTTGTCAACTTTTTCTTCTGGGCTTTGACGCAAGAAAGTCGTAAAAGTTAGGTAAAAAAGTGATATTGTGTTGCTCTTTCAACCCATCTAAGAGTGTATTTGGGAATGCGATTTGAAAAGGATTATTTGATTATTGCGTTTTGAAGTTGTAAATAATTAAATATTGGTGTTTGGCAAATTGAATTTCAAAATCAATTTTTTTCCGATTTTTTAACTTGAAAACGCAATTTTGGAGAAGTGAGCCATGAGTTACTGCACCAAAACGCATAATTGCATTTTCTAGTATGAGATCATGTTATTACGGAACTGCCCTTAAATCTCTTTCACATAGGTATATACAAATAATGCATATATTTTTTCAATTTTTTTCCGGTGATCTTGGCGGGATCAAACGCCGATCACTACTCCACTCAAATTATCTTGATCAAACACTGATCAGAATGAATCCTAGTGCCTATGTGACGCCGTGATAACTTCCGAGCACTTGTTACCGATTCGCTCTCCTGCTTCTTTTTACTCATCATTATGTCTCCCTCTCTTCATTCCGATGATCATCTTAACACATCCAAAATCTCCACGAATATCTTCATCACTAATTTTCCTCATAACTTTGAAATTAAGGACATGCGCGTGCTTTGTTCAAAACAGGGCACTGTTGTCGATGTTTATATTGCTAAAAAGTTAACGAAAAAAGGGTCTCGATTTGTATTTGTTAGATTCCTAAACGTCAAGTCGAACACGGATTTGATGGCATCTCTTTCCAATATCTGGGTTGGTAACTTCCATCTCTATGCCGCTCTTGCTCACTTTAATCGTTCGGACTCGAAAAAACGCCCAGCAAACAAGGAAGATTTATCTCCAAAGGCTTTCTCCAAACCTAAGTTTGGGCCAACTAATTCAAATATGTATGGTAATACGCATGGTGCCTCTTATGCGTCATTGGTTGGGGGATCAAACCCTCAGCATCTAAAGATTCCACCAGTCAAAAAGATAACTATTGAAGATGATGATTTACTGGTTTTGGAGAATTCGCAATTAATTGTGTTTGGTAAGGCATCTGTTCCTTCTCAAATCCCATTTCTTAATCGTATGTGGCACGACGAGGGCTTTGATTCATTATCTGTTTAATATTTGGGAGGTGCTTGGGTTTGGATCGAATTTCCAAACGTAGAATCTAGGGATAATTTCATCAATAACTTGCTTGTTCGCAACTCGCTTTCAGAAATCTGCCCTTATTCGGATTCTTTTTCAATAAAGGAAAGAGCCATTTGGCTAGAGATTGTTGGCTTGCCTGCAAAAGCATGGTACTATGATGCTTTTAATAAGATTGCTTTTCATTATGGGAAATTGCTCTTTCAGGATTCTAATTTGGAAGATAAAAAAGGCCACTGGTAGAGTTTGTATTATGACCACTACCCTTGAACATATACACGAACGGGCTATCGTTTCGGTTCTTAAGAAGGAGTATTCTATTGTTGTTAAAGAAGTGGAAGATTGGAATCCTACAATACTTAAGGTGTTGTGTGAATCTTCATTTGAAAAATCTCACGAGGATGTTGCTTCGGTGGGTGTGCTTTCAGATAATGCTAGTCACTTTGATCTGGAAGAGGGTGAAGTGGTAAGGGATACGTTTGAAAACTACAACTTCAATGTGCCTTTAGATTCTGATGTTAAGACTGATGCAAAAACTCCAAATGGTAACAGTTTGACTACATCTGACCTTGAGGGTGATGGTTTTAGGCCCAATGAGTCCATACCTTCTAATGTTGACAACGTTGTGCATACAAAACCGGTTACTAATCTTGATGCGGATAATAATAGTGCCTCAAATAATCCCTCTCAAAACACATCTGAGCATGGCTCTACTTCATTATCGAAACTTCCTGGTTACAGTGGTAAACAATTTTATTCTCCTAAATTTTCAAATGGTGTGCCTGTGTTCTCTTTGGATCCAACAGGTAATTCGAAACACGTTTCTTCAGTTCGTCTAGCTGAGCAATTTGATAATCTTATATCTGTTGGTTTATCTATTGGATATGATATGAATGTAAGTCAAGCAGACCTTAAAAAGTTGCTTATTAGAAAGGGTGTTAGCAAATCGAATTAATGAATATCTTTTCCATTAATGTTGGTGGAGGAGCGAGTTTTAATTGTAAACAATTTTGGATTCGTGGTCTATCTAATGAGTTTAAAATAGACGTTTTGGGTATTCAAGAAACTAAGTTAACTAAGTTGGATTCGTTTATCGCCCGAGCTTTCTGGGGTAATAATTCTTTTGATGTTGCTTGTTCATGTGCCCGGGGAAGATCAGGGGGTTTACTCACACTTTGGGACCCATCTAGATTCTGTAAATCTCGGGTATTTTCTTATGATAACATTCTATTTGTTGAAGGTTATCGTCCTAGTTTTCAAAACCCCTGCTACATTGTCAACGTGTATGCGCCCCAAGATAGAGCTTCTAAAAAAAGGTTATGGAATCTTATCTCTGATTTCATGATTAACAATAGTGGTGATTATTTCATCTTTGGTGACTTTAACTCCATTCGAGCTGTTCATGAAAGGTTTGGATTGTCCTTTTGTCCCCTATCGACTAATGAATTCAATGCTTTCATCACTTCTTCGGGCCTTGTGGATTATCCATTGGGTGGTAGAAACTTCACAAGATGAAGTAAGTCTTGTGATAACCGTGCAAGACTAGATCGTTTTCTTCTTTCTAGCAGCACAATAAATTCATGTCCAGATTTAGTTGGGCGTATTCTTCCAAACTTATGGTCGGATCACTGCCCCATTGTCATTTATAATGATCATTTGGACTATGGTCCATCTTCTTTCAAGTTATTTGCTTCTTGGCTTTTAATGGAAGGCTTTGCTAAGGTTGTCAATGATGCTTGGAATGATTCTGATGTGGCATCAGCTTGTGTGGGGATTAATGTAACGACCCGACTTCGTTAATCCAAAAACACGCCCCAAAAAAAAAAATTCTGGACCTGCCCATCTGGACGGCGTCCAGCACTTAAGACTGGGACGGCGTCCAGCATATCTGGACGGCGTCCAGATTGCCTGGCAGCTGCTGTCCCCGGGTCCAACTCACATGAGCGGAAATCCCGCTTCCCGACACTTTTAAACGAAAACCTTTTTACAACATATCACAATATAATAAAATAAGAGGTTTCCATCATCAAAACAAGTTTTACAACATCGGGCCCACATCGACCCGTCTTACGCGTCTCGATCAAAAATACAAGTTTCGACCAATACAAGTTTAATTTCCAAACGACACTAGAGCATGATGTTTGGGGTTAAACTACCCAAATCTTGGCCGAACTTCCAAAAGCTAACCCAAAAGCATCCCCCATCAAAATAAGCGGGAGACCACTAATCCAACCGAATACCTTTGCCTTTGTCCACGCCGGAGCCTAAAAAGGTAAACAATGAGAGGGTAAGCTAACGCTTAGTGAATGCAATAGTTATACACGTAAATATATAAAGTACCTACTTGCACACTTACACGAATACCACATACATGCTAGCAACACAAAAGGGCTTAACATCTCAAGTACAAAGCTATTAACCTCCTATATCACAAGCTAGCATAACAAAGGCATACATATGTATATAACTCGAACCATATAATAGCTTACAACTCAACACAATAACCATGGTTAACCATTCGTACACGGGAATGGCGCTCGCGAAAATGCCATCGGTGTTCATAACATCCGTTAGTGTACTTAACACCTCGTATCACTAAACCCTAGGGTGGCACCTTAACACCTCGGTACTTCACCCCGAGTGGCATCTTAACACCTCGATGTTTCACTCTTTATTTTATAGAGTGGCATCTTAACACCTCGACACTTCACTCCTAGGTGGCATCTTAACACCTCGATGCTTCACCCCGAGTGGCATCTTAACACCTCGATGCTTCACCCGTCAATTACTTAGAGTGGCATCTTAACAGCTCGATGCTTCACTCCGAGTGGCGTCTTAACACCTCGACACTTCACTCGTCACGTGAAACTTGGTGTCTTAGCACCTCGACACTTCACATCTCACGCTACAACAAATAGATACATTAAATACCTACGCATATAATTATTCCACTCACCTTAGAGTCTTTTGCGAAAGATAACCGAGCTTGCAACTTCAATGTAACGTACCTATCACATTTAGCACATAATCAATCACAACTCAAGTTGGTCAACCAACTTACTCCCCATTCTAGTGCCATTTTGACCCAAGATGCAATTTCGACCCATTTGCACCCTTAACCCTAATATTTGGGTCAACACCAACAAAACCCTAACACTAGCCAAATATGGTCTTAAACACTTTATAATCACAAGTTTAGTGTGTTCTCATACACCTTTAACAACCTAGGTCACCCGAGACCCATTTGACCCATTTCGAGGTCAACACTCCCATTTGGGTCACCCACAACCCAAATGACACCCACTAACATTAACTACAAATGTGCTAGTGATTTACTAACTTCCTCTCTCTCTAGAATTTAGTGGAGGGAGATAAAGCAGATGAAAATGGAGTAATGAGGCTCACCAAAACTGATCTAGGGTCTTAAAGTCGTCTACAAAGTGAAATTACCAAACTACCCCTTTTTATGGAGTGGCGTCTTAACACCTCGACGCTTCACTCCTAGGTGGCATCTTAACACCTCGATGCTTCACCCCGAGTGGCATCTTAACACCTCGATGCTTCACCCGTCAATTACTTAGAGTGACATCTTAACAGCCCGATGCTTCACTCCGAGTGACGTCTTAACACCTCGACACTTCACTCGTCACGTGAAACGTGGTGTCTTAGCACCTCGACACTTCACATCTCATGCTACAACAAATAGATACATTAAATACCTACGCATATAATTATTCCACTCACCTTAGAGTCTTTTGCGAACACTTTAACTTTTCAAAACCCTAGGTTAGTCATCTTTTGGGTCTTCATGACCCAAACTTACCCAAAACCCCCCAAATCACTAACAAATGGGTTTTAAGTGCAACACCAATCCAAACCCTAACCCTTAACATAATTTAAGTAAAGAAATTAGGTTTTATAACTTACCAACACAATCACCACGTAGCTAACGACCTGATGAACAACTTTAGAACTCGCACTAAGACCCGATTCAACCTCTTTCTTCCTTTAATGGAGCTCTCTCACTCTAGAACTTCCTCTCTCTCTAGAATTTAGTGGAGGGAGATAAAGTAGATGAAAATGGAGTAATGAGGCTCACAAAAACAGATCTAGGGTCTTAAAGTCGTCCACAAAGTGAAATTATCAAACTACCCCTTTTTAAATATCAAAATACCAAAGCTGGCTCGTCAGGCCATCTGGACGGCGTCCAGATTTCTGGACGATGTCCAGCCCTTCAAAACGGGACGGCTCCAGCCCTGTTGGATGGCGTCTAACATAACAGGGAAAAACTGGATCTTACAACTCTCCCCCACTTGAACCGGATTGCGACCTCGCAATCCAATCTGCATGACAAGCAGGAAGATACACAAGAACAAACTCTCCGGGCTTCCAAGTAAACACGGAACCTATACTACACCGCCATTGAACTTTAAAAGTTCTCACCTCTTTATTTCTCAATCTTTTCACTTTTTCGTCAAGTATGGAAACCGACTCCTCAATATACTATAGCTTGTTGTTTAGTTCAATTTCGTCTAATGATACCCATGAAGAATCATCCGAAAGACACTTACGGAGATAGGAAACATGAAATGTATTATGGATCCCCGCAAGTTCTTCGGGTAATTCCAAACGATATGCGACTTCACCAACACGAGCTAAGACCTTAAATGGCCCAATAAACCGAGGAGCTAACTTTCCCCGTTTTCTAAACCGAATAATGCCTTTCCATGGTGAAACCTTAAGCATCACCATGTCGCCCTCTTGGAATTCAATCATTCACCTACGTTTATCGGCATACGACTTTTGTCTATCTTGCGCCTTTTTCAAATGATCCCGAATCACATCAATCTTGCTATTCATCTCTAAAACCAAATCGGTACTCCCGATTTCCTTTTGTCCCACTTCCCTCCAACAAATTGGAGTTCGACATCTTCGCCCATAAAGCATCTCATACGGTGGCATCCCGATACTAGTATGATAACTATTATTGTACGAGAATTCCACCAAAGGTAAGTGCTCGTCCCAACTACCACCTAAATCAATAATACACGCCTATAACATATCCTCTAATGTTTGATTCGTACGTTCGGTTTGACCGTCCGTTTGAGGATGATACGTCGTGCTCAATTTTAATTGTGTACCTATATCGTCATGAAACTTTTCCCAAAACCGAGATGTAAAACGGGTATCTCGATCCGAAATAATAGATATAGGAACCCCATGTCGAGCGACTACTTCCTTGATAAACAATTTAGCCAAGGTCTCCGACGATATCACTTCCCGAATGGGAAGAAACAAAGCACTTTTCGTCAATCGATCAACTATCCCCAAATCGAATCAAATTGGGTTCTCACCATTTTAGGTAACTTTGTGATGAAATCCATGGTAATGTGCTCCCATTTCCACTTCAGGATTTCTAACGGTTGCAACTTACCATACGGCTTTTGGTGCTCGGCTTTAACTTGCAAGCACGTGACGCATTGCTCAACATACTTTACAACATCACGTTTCATGCCCGGCCACCAATACTCTTTTCTTAAATCAAGATACATTTTTGTCGCTCCCGGATGAATGGAATACTTTGACTTATGCGCTTCATCAAGTAGCACTTGTCGATAATCACCATCTTAGGCACCCACACCCTTCCTTGAAAAGACAACAACCCACGCGAGCCCATAGTAATGAACTCCGATTGCCCCACTATTCGTTCCGCATGCTTGTTGTGAACGTAAGCCTCTATTTGAATCACACCAAGTCTTTCAAGAAAATCGTTAGTAATAATCATACGTAACAATACCAATCGTAACGCCGGGTGATGACTCTTTCGACTTAACGCATCCGCGACCACATTCGCCTTGCCCGGATGATAAAGTATTTCACAATCAAAATCTTTTACCACATCCATCCACCTACGTTGACGATAATTCAAATCTCTTTGGTTAAAGAGATGTTTCAAACTCTTATGATCCGAATAAATCGTACTCTTGACACCATACAAGTAATGGCGCCAAATTTTCAATGCATGCACAATCGCCGCTAACTCAAGATCATGAGTCGGATATCTCGTCTCGTGTTCCTTTAATTGTCGAGAGGCGTAAGCAATGACTTTACCTCTTTGCATTAGAACACACCCGAGCCCATTTAGAGAGGCATCACAATACACCGTCATGTCTTCCATACCTTCCGGCAACACTAACACCGGAGCTTGACACAATTTCTCTTTTAGCAATTGGAAAGCAATTTCTTGCTCGTTCTCCCAAATAAACCCCGCGTTCTTCCTCGTCAATTTCGTCAATGAAGAAGCGATCTTAGAAAAGTCTTGGATAAACCGACGATAATAACTGGCCAATCCGAAAAAACTTCAGATTTCCATAGGCGTAGTCGGTCATCTCCAACTCTTCACCGTCTCTATCTTCCCAGGATCTACTTGAATATCATTTTCGTTCACAATATGGCCAAGGAATTGAACTTCCCTTAGCCAAAATTCACATTTGGAGAATTTAGCATACAACTTCTCCTTCCGAAACGTCTTTAACACGCACCGCAAATGAAGTTCATTTTCTTTAATACTCTTCGAATAGACAAGTATGTCGTCAATGAACACAATTACTGACTTGTCCAACATAGGTTGGCACACTCGGTTCATAAGATCCATGAATGCCGCCGGTGCATTCGTAAGACCAAAAGGCATAACTACAAACTCAAAATGCCCATAACGCGTTTGAAAAGCCATTTTCTCATTTTACTTCCTCACGGACCCGCATTTGGTGATAGCCGGACCGTAGGTCAATCTTAGAGAAATACGTAGCACCTTGGAGTTGGTCAAACAAATCGTCAATCCGAGGCAATGGATAACGATTCTTGATCGTCACTTTATTCAACTCCCGGTAATCGATGCACATCTGCATACTACCATCCTTCTTTTTCACAAATAAAATCGGAGCGCCCCATGGCGAAGCACTCGGTCGGATAAAACCCTTTTCAAGTAGCTCTTGGGTTTGATTTAACAATTCTTGCATTTCCGTCGGCCTTAAACGATAAGGAGTTTTAGCATTGGGAGTAGCTCCCGGAACCAACTCAATGCGAAATTCAACTTGTCTTTCCGCCGGAACACCCGGTAACTCATCCGAAAAAACGTCTTCAAACTCATTTACCACCGAAATTTCATGAATGGGTGGTGGATCATCACGAGTATCAACAACATGGGCAAGAAAAGCCATGCCACCACTAACAAGGAAATGATGTGCCCGTGCAAAAGTGCATATCGGCACAAGTCTTCTACGCTTATCATCGTGAATAATTAACTCTCCCCCACTTGGGGTTTTCACATGAATAAATTTTTCATGGCATGCAATATCGGCCCTATTATGATCAAGCCAATCCATACCAACAACGATATCAAAATCACCCAAAGTCATCGGGATAAGATCTATCTTAAAGTTTTCGGCACCAAAAATGACATCACAATTTTTACACACATCAACCACTAGCACCGTCTTGTCGTCCGCTATTTCGACTTTTACCGGACGACTTAACTTAGCTAACGGTCTATTAAGTCTAGGCACAAATTTTGGAGACACAAACGACAAATTTGCACTGCTATCAAATAGGATCCTTGCTGGATTAGAGTTAACCGTAAAAGTACCTGAGATAACTTCGTTGGATTGCTTGGCTTCATCATTCGTCATCAAATAGTTGCGACCCCTAGCCGTACCTGCCGCCTTCTCTAGATGTTTAACATTATCGTTTCACAAATCGGGACACTCTGGCTTCTTATGCCCTTCTTTACCGCAATTAAAACAAGTGAGCTTATTTCCGGCAGATGATTTCGGACACTCACGAGCCATATGACCCGGTTGCCCACAATTGTAGCATGTATAAGAAAAACCCCCGGAAGCGCCCTTCTTCACGCTATTGACACTCTCGGAACCCTTCTTGTTCTTGTTCTTCTTGTTTGAAAAGTTAGAAGGACTAGAGCCTTTAAACTTTCTTTTGGAAAATGAGAAGTCGCTTTTTCTTGGAACCTCCGTCTCAAAACCCCGAGCCAACTCAAATAACTCGTCGAAAGACTTAGCCGCTCCTCGACTAATCTTACCCTTGAACTCATCATTCATGGTACGGTAGAAATCTTTCATTAGCTTGTGATCGTCACCAACATATTACGGACAAAAACGAGTCTTTGCCAAGAAGGTAGACTTGAGAGTAACCAAGTCCATTGAACCTTGTTGCAAATTGTGCAACTCGTCTCAAATTCTATCAAGATTGGAAGAAGTTCGGTATTCTTTGAAAAATTCCTTCTTAAACTCTTCCCACGTCAAACTCATACATTGCTCCTCACCATATAAGTTGATTTTATCATCCCACCACAACTTCACCTTCTTCTCGGGAGGACATTCCGCGGTACGAAAAGCTCCCTCGATATCGGAAATCTAACATGTGCTTTTTAACGGATGTCGTACCCCATTAAACATCGGGGGTTGAGCATCCTTGAAATTTTTGTAATGGAAGTCCCGCCTTCCATTCCCACCGTTACCATCACCCCCTTCACCACGAGGATGAATGTTTCTAGCTTCTAATGCCTCCTCGATCGCGGCATTCATTCGCTCATTTATCATTTCGGTTACTTGCCCATCAACCAACTCTTGGAAAACCTTTCGAACATCGTCAAGAAAATCCTTTTTTAGCCTTTTAAAGATGGCCTCAACCTTGGCCGTGAGTTCAACGTCCTCACTCGTACTTCCGTCATTGGTGTCGTGTCCATTTCTCATCTTCATTCTATAAAACGAAGTAAATTAAGCAACGAAACGAAAGGACTTAACACATATGTATATACATATACACCACACTACCCCATCTTGCTCAACAATCGTCGTACATTGCTTGTTTGCCACGATTTGAACCCGTAACAATGGTAGCTAATCATTGTTACGCGAGTACATCGCATTAACTTGCTAGTACAACGCCTATCTCGCTTGATGATTGCTAAAACAACACAAAACAATTAGTGCAAGGTTAATTCACATAAACCCTAGCACTAACAATTCCCGTTTCGACCCAAAGTCCTACAAGTCCCGCATAAAGCACACACACAATAAAGTCTAAGTCTAGGCACCTATATCAAGTCGCCTAAATCCCTTAGACCATGCTCTGATACCACTTGTAACGACCCGACTTCGTTAATCCAAAAACAAGCCCAAAAAAAAAAAAAATTCTGGACCTGCCCATCTGGACGGCGTCCAGATTTCTGGAAAGCGTCCCGCACTTAAGACCGGGATGGCGTCCAGCATATCTAGATGGCGTCTAGATTGCTTGGCAGTTGCTGTCCCCGGGTCCAACTCACGTGAGCGGAAATCCCGTTTTCCGACACTTTTAAACGAAAACCTTTTTACAACATATCACAATATAATAAAATAAGAGGTTTCCATCATCAAAACAAGTTTTACAACATCGGGCCCACATCGACCCGTCTTACGCGTCTCGATCAAAAATACAAGTTTCGACCAATACAAGTTTAATTTCCAAACGACACTAGAGCATGGTGTTTGGGGTTAAACTACCCAAATCTTGGAAGAACTTCCAAAAGCTAACCCAAAAGCATCCCCCATCAAAATAAGCGGGAGACCACTAATCCAACCGAATACCTTTGCCTTTGTCCACGCCGGAGCCTAAAAAGGTAAACAACGAGAGGGTAAGCTAACACTTAGTGAATTCAATAGTTATACACGTACATATATAAAATACCTACTTGCACACTTACACGAATACCGCATACATGCTAGCAACACAAAAGGGCTTAACATCTCAAGTACAAAGCTATTAACATCCTATATCACAAGCTAGCATAACAAAGGCATATATATGTATATAACTCGAACCATATAATAGCTTACAACTTAACACAATAACCATGGTTAACCAATCGTACAAGGGAATGGCGCTCGCGAAAATGCCATCGGTGTTCATAATATCCGTTAGTGTACTTAACACCTCGTATCACTAAACCCTAGGGTGGCACCTTAACACCTCGGTACTTCACCCCGAGTGGCATCTTAACACCTCGATGCTTCACTCTTTATTTTACAGAGTGGCGTCTTAACACCTCGACACTTCACTCCTAGGTGGCATCTTAACACCTCGATGCTTCACCCCGAGTGGCATCTTAACACCTCGATGCTTCACCCGTCAATTACTTAGAGTGGCATCTTAACACCTCGATGCTTCACTCTGTGTGGAGTCTTAACACCTCGACACTTCACTCGTCACGTGAAACGTGGTGTCATAGCACCTCGACACTTCACATCTCACACTACAACAAATAGATACATTATATATCTACGCATATAATTATTCTACTTCGAAAGATAACCGAGCTTGCAACTTCAATGTAACGTACCTATCACATTTAGCACATAATCAATCAAAACTCAAGTTGGTCAACTAACTTACTCCCCATTCTAGTGCCATTTTGACCCAAGATGCAATTTCGACCCATTTGCACCCTTAACCCTAATATTTGGGTCAACACCAACAAAACCCTAACACTAGCCAAATATGGTCTTAAACACTTTATAATCACAAGTTTAGTGTGTTCTCATACACCTTTAACAACCTAGGTCGCCCGAGACCCATTTGACCCATTTCGAGGTCAACACTCCCATTTGGGTCACCCACAACCCAAATGACACCCACTAACATTAACTACAAATGTGCTAGTGATTTACTAAGCCTTTAAGACCCATTTACACACTTTAATTTTCAAAACCCTAGGTTAGTCATCTTTTGGGTCTTCATGACCCAAACTTACCCAAAACCCCCAAATCACTAACAAATGGGTTTTAAGTGCAACACTAACCCAAACCCTAACCCTTAACACAATTTAAGTAAAGAAATTAGGTTTTATAACTTACCAACACAATCACCACGTAGCTAGCGACTAGATGAACAACTTTAGAACTCGCACTAAGACCCGATTCAACCTCTTTCTTCCTTTAATGGAGCTCTCTCACTGTAGAACTTCCTCTCTCTCTAGAATTTAGTGGAGGGAGAGAAAGTAGATGAAAATGGAGTAATGAGGCTCACCAACACTAATCTAGGGTCTTAAAGTCGTCCACAAAGTGAAATTACCAAACTACCCCTTTTTAAATATCAAAATACCAAAGCTGGCTCGTCAGGCCATCTGGACGGCGTCCAAATTTCTAGACGGTGTCCAGCCCTTCAAAACGGGATGGCGTCCAGCCCTGTTGGATGGCGTCCAATATAACAGGGAAAAAATGGATCTTACAATTAATCCCTTCCTGGTTTTCAAAAACAAGTTGAAACATGTCAAACTAAAATTAAAGGCTTGGAACAAATGTACAATGGCTGCGTGTGGTGTCCGTAAAAAATAGTTGCTTTCCACTATTGACCAAATTGATGATGCTATAGCTAACGGAGGTGATGTAATGCATCTCTCCTCCCAGCGTGTTTCGACAATCAAAGACCTTGCTTCTATTGACAAATCTGAACGGCTGAATATTGCGCAAAAAATAAAAAATTATGGAACACTTTTGGAGACGAAAATTCTTCCTTTTTTCACTCGTATATCAATAAAAAGCGTAAGAAACTTGCTATTACGGGTGTGATGTCGAATGGGTTATGGATCTCTTCTCTTTCTCTAGTAAAGGTTAAATTTTTGTTGTTTTTTAAAGACAAATTCAGCTGGTGCAGTCCTACTAAAATTGTTACTCCAAGTACCCATATTCAAAAGTTGCCTGATTCTGTTGCTCAATCCTTGGAGGTGCTATTTTTCGAAGAAGAAATAAAGAGAGCGGTATGGGATTGTGGTGATGATAAATCTCCCGGTCCCGATGGTTTCTCTGTTCGGTTCATTAAACAATTCTGGGATTTATTAAAGTCAGACATTTGTGGTTTCATTAATAATTTCCACAGCTCCGGATTTATCCCAAAGGGTTGCAATTCTTCTTTTTTCAACCTTATTCCGAAGACTGATAACCCTTTGTTTGTTAAAGATTATCGGCCTATTAGTTTGATTGGCATTCAATACAAGATTTTAGCCAAACTTCTTGCTAATCGATTAGCTAAAGTCATTGACCATGTTATTAGTCGGGAGCAATAGGCATTTATCAAAGGGCGTCAAATTTTAGACGGACCCTTGATGATTAATGAAATTATCGATTGGTGTAAAAGGAAGAAAAAGTGTGCGATGCTTATAAAAGTCGATTTTGAAAAGGCGTTCGACTCTGTTAGTTGGGACTATCTTTGTTCGATGCTTTCTCACCTTGGGTTTGGAAGAAGATGGGTTCACTGGATAAAAGGTTGTTTGAATTCAGCTTATGCTTCGATTTTAATCAACGGTAGCCCTTAGGAAGAATTCAAAGTGGGTCGTGGTCTTAGGCAAGGTGACCCCTTTCCCTTTTTTTATTCATCATTTGTATGGAAGGGTTACATGTTGCTCTTATGGATGCGATGGATCACAAAATTTTTAAGGGTCTCACGGTCGGTAATGAGAAGAATGTCATCTGTATGTCTCACTATTTTTTCCAGATGATGCCCTTTTCATTGGTGAATAGAGTGATACAAATGCTAACAATCTCATCACGATTCTGAATTGTTTTTATGTGGTGTCAGGCCTTCGAATTAATGTCCACAAATCGAACCTTCTAGGTATCAGCATTCCTCGTTTGGAGTTAAATCGTCTTGCTACTTCCATTGGCTGCAACTCGGCCACGTTTCCTTTTTTGTATCTCGGAATTCCTATCGGTGCAAACATGCGTCTAATCGCTAATTGGAAACCTATCATTCTCAAAGTGGAAAAACGCCTTTCAAAATGGAAAATGAATCTTTTATCGTTTGGTGGCCGTTTGACTTTAATCAAGTCGGTGTTGGGAAGTCTAGGTACCTATTATCTATCGTTGTTCAAAGCTCCCAAGGGTGTTCTAAAATTGCTTGAATCTTTACGTGCAAATTTTCTTTGGGGTGGAACAAAAGACGATCATTAAATTCATTGGATAAAATGGGACGAAATTACAAAACCAAAAGAGAAAGGCGGCCTTAATGTGGTTTCGTTTGAATCTTTAAATAAGGATCTTATTTACAAATGGAGATGGCGATATGTTAATTGTTCCAGGTGGCTTTGGACTTCGCTTTTAAAAGTTATTCATGGGGCACAGTTTGATGGGATTACCCCAGCTGTAAATCGCACAACTACAGGTTCATGGGCATGTATTAATAAATCGATAATCTCCATGCACGAGCAACATCCATGTACCCGAAACCTGATGTCAAAAAAATAGGCAATGGAAAAGATACTTTTTTCTGGTTTGATAATTGGATCGAAGGGGGTATTCTAAAGGATCGTTTTCCTCGCTTATTTGCTTCGGAAGTAGATAAAATGTGCAAGATAGCTGATCGATGTGCTAACTGTGAATGGAATTGGTCGTGGAGACGTATTGTCAGATCCGGAATAGAGCTTCAGTAACTTCAAGATATGATTGAGGCTATTGGCTCCACAATTTTTTCAGACGATAATGATTATTGGCAATGTCATCCGTTACCGAAGCGCCTGTTCTCGTTTTCTTGTTTCCGCAATCTTATTGATGTCTCTCCTATGGGTAGTTGGCCAACTCATTGGTGTAAAGTGGTTCCTCCAAATATCAACTTTTTCATGTGGCGTGCTAGATTGAATAGATTACCGAATAAATATAGTTTGATCGATAAAGGAGTGACTACGTAGAATGTGTTATGCTCGGCTTGCAACTCACATGGTGAGGACTTGCCTCACATTTTCTTCGAATGCGATATAGCTTCTCAGGTTTGGTGTTATATTGCCTCTTGGATCGATTTAGCTCTTCCTGTTTGGAACTCCATTAATGACCTTTGGCAATGGATCATGACTTCTCATGCTTCTCTAACCAAGACGATCGTGCTAGAAGTCATTTGTTACTCTTCTCTATGGGCTATTTGGCGATTCAGAAACGCTTGCATCTTTGATCCGTCTAGTTTCAAAAAATGTCATATTTTAGATTTCATTGTAACTTCCTCTTTTGATTGGCTTTCCTCTCGTTATAAGAAGGCTAATCTTAATTGGAATAATTGGTTATCAAACCCCTTAATGGCCTTGTAATTTCTAGCTTCTTGCTAGCTTTTTTATAAAAATTTTCAGCTGTTCAAAAAAAATATTTATATATTTAACATTTATATTTATTATATTTATATACTATATACTCCGTATATATGTATATGAGACATTGATTATATAATTTAATCATCGTAATATTTTCGTTACAGTTTGAGTTTGCATTTAACCGATTAATCATCGTAACCGATTGATTATATTACACCTTTTTTTAATATGTATTACATGTACATTATATACTATATTATATATTAAAATATTAAATAAAAATAAAAATACAAGATATTTTAATTTCCCACCGCCGTCGAAGGATTGAATATTCTCTCCAAAAAGGCTGTCGAAAATGGTTTCTTGAAGGGGATTAACGTTGGACGAGACAATATCTTAATTTCCCACCTCCAATACGCGGATGACATGATATTCTTCGGTGAATGGGGCCGTCGGAACGTGTCGAATGTCATGAAACTACTGAGTTGCTTCGAAGATTTGTCGGGTCTGAAGGTTAATCTTGGTAAAAGCAAGATATTTGGTGTCGGTGTGTCAAAATTGGAACTTGACTCTATGGCCTGCCATTTCAACTGCTCATCAGGCTCGTTCCCCTTAATTTATCTTGGTATGCCTCTAGGGGTAAAGATGAATAAAGCAACATCGTGGGCTACGGTTATTGATAAATTTTAAAAAAGGATCTCGGAATGGAAAGCGAAATCCATGTCGTTTGGGGGTCGACTGACACTTGTGAAATCGGTGCTTAGTAGTTTGCCATTATATTTCTTTTCCCTGTCTAGAGCTCCAGCAAGTGTGATCAAGCTACTCGAATCCATAAGGTGCAACTTCTTTTGGGGCGGGTCGGGTTCCGGGAAAAAACTTTCGTGGGTCAAATGGGATAGGGTTTTACTTCCCTATGGGTCGGGGGGATTAAACATTGGTTCTTTACTTTCAAAAAATTTTGCACTTTTAGGTAAATGGTGGTGGTGCTTTAAAACGTGTCATAATTCATTATGGATCAAAATTATCTCTAGCATCTATGGGGCGGGCGGGGGGTTACTTGATACTAATAATTTTCATTTTCCTAGTGGCGGCTCAACTTGGGCCAGTATAGTTAAAACAGGTTGTACTATCGACAACACGTACATTGCTTTCACTTCTTCATTCGTAAAAGACATCGGGAATGGAAGCTCCATCAGGTTCTCGTCAGACTTATGGTTTGGAAGTGCACCTCTCAAGGATATTTTTTCTAGACTCTACGCACTCGAAAGTAACAAGGAAGCTACGATTCAAGACAAAATTCTACAAAGTGGGGAAAACATCTCAGTTCGCTGGCAATGGATCCGTAACCCTCGCGGCAGAGCACTATTTGATGTATCTGAGCTATCTAATTTACTTGCTACGGTTCGTCTTCAACCCAATTCACAGGATACTTGGAGATGGAGCCTTAGAACGGAAGGTATCTTCACTTTAAAACAGTTAGCCTCATTGATTGATGAGAAAAGGATACTTCTAGGTAACCATTATTGTGAAACAATTAGAAACAAGTCGATACCACAAAAAGTGGAAATTTTCGTTTGGAGAGCAAAGATTAGGCGCCTTCCGGTACGGTTTGAACTTGACAAGAGGGGAATGGACCTAGATATAATTTTATGTCCAATTTGCGAAGCAGAAGTTGAATCAGTGGACCACTCACTGTTTACATGCAAGAAATTTGTCGAATTTTGGAAAGCATTTTTAAAATGGTGGAATATGTTAGATGCAATACTAAACTCCCTCAATCCTCTTGGCACCGATACACTCTTTGGCTCATTTTTGAAACATGGGGAAAAATATGGGAGGCGGTGAAATGGGTATGTTGCTATGTGTTATGGAAGGCAAGGAACAACAAAGTGTTTAAAAAGAAAGAGTGGAACGTTTTATATATACTATCTGAAGCGCAATCATTGAGTTTTGGGTGGATTTCGAATCGTATAAAGAGGGCTAGCTTGGAGTGGCATCAATGGATCATCAACCCGGGTTTCTTTGTGGCTCCGTCAAATAGCAGGTCGGGGATAGGATAATGAAATGAACTGTATCAAGCATCATGTAGTGTTGTTCATTGGGTCTTTTCGTTGGCTGGTTTAACTTTCTTTCTAGTGTTGGCGATGGGTGATTGTACATTTGTATTTTATAGCGCCCATCCTGCCTCTTTCTCGGATTGTTCTGTATAGTCTTTGGTGTATATAATATATATCTTGCTTGTGTTTAAATAAAAGTAATTAAACATACAGAGTTATTCTTTATATGATGACCTAATTTTAACAATTAAATTAAATGTCCATTTTGGTCATTTTATCAAATAAGTTTGAGATAATCTAATTTTTTCAAACACCTCAAAGACTAATTATCTGATTATTGCGATATCAAACTGCATAATTTAATCCAAACACCATCCATCTACACCACGTTTTACAACTGCAGATATTATGATTATTCAAAACGCATAATCAATTTTCAAAACGTAAATCTAAACACCCCTAAAAGAATGAAGTAGTCTTCTTATAATTGAAACATTCAGCCCAAAGTCTTAAGAGCCTATTAACTCTCAAGTCTCAATTGTATGTAACCAATTGTGGAGCCCTCGTTTCGCGCTGAAGGCTCCGTTTTGAATGCGAGTTAAAAAAAAGTCTTGATATATTTTGTAAAATAGAATTTTTTTCGACATCTAACATTAAATGGTTGTTCTTTTTGTGAAAGTTGCTTCTTTTAGCGTTCGAGGTTTTTTTTAAAAAAAAAGTTAGTTGATCTATTTTGTAAAAAAGAATATTTTTCGACATCTTTTGGTAGCATTGAAGGGTTGGTTTTTTTTACAAAATTTGTTTCTTTTATCGTTGGAAAAAAATACTGTAGCACAGTAGTGGCCCCTGTGGGTCCAACTGTTTGAGCACATCGTACAAGTCGGTAAAGCGTTGTGGGTGTTATTATTCAGTATTTTTGGTTTTAGTAATGGGATAAATAATAATTTAAAAGCAGAAACGTGAATAGTACTATTCATCGCTAATAAGACAAATTACTATATTAACTATTAGACAAAAATGGTGAATAGCAATTAGGGGCATTTTCGTCCTTTCACTTTTTTTTTTTACTTTTTCCTTCCTTATTCCAAATAAAGCCCCCCAACTTAAAAAAAAAAAAACCGACCCAACAAACAGAGGGGTAAAGTGTCAAATAACTATTTTTATAAAAAAATCTTAACTATTGTAACAACCCAACCCAATATACCATCGAACACGCGAAATAAAAAAAAAATTATACAGATGGGGTGCGCGGCGCGCACATAGTCTGGCAGCCCGCTGTCCAAAAGTTTCAATTTTCGATTAAAGATCTCCCACTTCCCGACATATTTAGGCGAAACGCTTTTCACATCATGTTATAATATGTAAGACTAACCCATTTCAATCATAAAACAAGTTTTACAAAACAGGGCCCACATCGGCCGTTTTACGAGTTTCGTTCAAAACATATAAGTTCGACCATAAGAGTTTAAATTTCAAACGACACTATGAGCATGGTGTTTGTGGGTTAAACTACCCAAATCTCGGTCAAACTCCAAAAACTATAACATCCAAAAGCGTCCCCTACAAACAAAGCGGGATCTCTAATCCATACGAATGCCCTTACCCTTGTCTCCGCCAGAGCATATGAAAAGATAAACAACGAGAGGGTAAGCAAAGCTTAGTGAATGCAATAATTTTACCCATATATATATAATATACCTACTTACAATCACTTACACACATACCGCATACACGCTAGCAATACAATTAGCATACCATCTCAAGTACGAAGCTAATAAACTCCAACAACCCGCAACTAGCGTAATCAATAACATATAATCGACATAATACAATATGCTACAATACAATACACAACCATGGTTAACCATTCTCGTGTCATGGTGCTACCGGCTCTTTGGTTCACACCATACGCATCGGTTATGATGCTACCGGCTCTTTGGTTCACATCACAACCCGAGTCATACTCGCGTTAAAGTGCTACCGGCTCTTTGGTTCACACTCTAAAAACTCATGCCGTAGTGCTACTGGCTCTTTGGTTCACACTACAACACACGTACTATGACGCTACCGGCTCTTTGGTTCACATCATAGCACAATCGCACATACTATGGCACTACCGGCTCTTTGGTTCATACCATAGCATACAAGTAAATACATTATATACATACGCATATAATCATTCCACTCACCTTAATGCCTTCGGTGAATGTTTTATACTTCCGCAAGCTTCAAGGCAAAGTACCTAATACAATAAGTACTCAATCAACACACAACTAGTTGGACTAAACACCAACCATTCACTCATGTGCATTTAATGACTTAAATGCATTAAATGCCCCATTTTCACCAAAACCGTCCATTTAAGGTCAAGACCATCATTAACCACTAAAAGCTAGTGCTTAAGGTCCAACAATACTAACTACCTCGAAATCAAGGTATCTCACACCCATCTTTCCCAAATTAGGTCAATCATTACCCAATTGACCATTTAAAGTCAACAGACCCATTTCGGGTCATCCACTAACCCAACTAACACCCATTTACTAATTAACTAGGTGTGCTAGTAATTAACTAACCAATTAAGACTCGAAATCACCAATTTATACTTTGAAACCCTAGGTTAGTCATTCTTGAGTCCTCATGACTCAATCTTACCCAAGAACACCCAAAATCACCAAATATGGGTTTTATGTTCTTCATTTACCCAAACCCTAACCCATACATAAATCAAAGTAAGGAAATCAAAGTTAGAACATACCACTACACCCAAAACTTAGCTAGTGACTAGATAAACAACTTTAATACTTGAGCTTTAACCCGGATCAAGCTTCTTCCTCCTTGATTCAAGCTTTCTCTCACTTAAAGTGTTTTCTCTCTCTAGGTTGAAGTGGAATTGAAGATGGGGTTGGTGGTTGTGTTGAATGTGCATCAACCACCAAAAATTTGGCCATAAGTGTCCTAAAACCGGCCTCAAGTGAAAGGACCATCATGCCCCTCATTAAACTTAAATTAAAAGCAGAAATCTGTCAACAGGAGGAGTACGCCACGCGCACACTTAATAGTGTGACGACCCGGGAATTTCCGACTAAATTTAAACTTAATCTTTATATGATTTCGATACGATAAGCAAAGTCTGTAATGTTGAGTCTCAAAAATTTTGAACTATTTCATATATTCAATTGACCTTTGACCATTCTCAACGATTCACGAACTACTATTTGTAAATAGTTACATATATATATTACTTGTAAATATATAATATTATATTTAGTTATTTAAAAGAATATAATTAATATATTTAATTACTTAAACTTGTTAATTAAGATTTGATATATATATATATATATATATATATATATATATATATATATATATATATATATATATATATATATATATATATATATATATATAATGTGTATATTGAAAATGAATAATTTCGAGCCTAATTAGTAAACGTCAGTAACACTCGATTGACGTTTCGTTAGTTTTAATATAGATATATTACATGTTCATGAAGGACTAAAATAAAAGTTGAACTTTATATCGATTACGAAGATGTTAGATTTATTAAAAATATTTTTACCTTTTTAAGTTTAAATATTAGTACTCCGTACATATAAATTGGAACAAAAAATAAATAATTATCGAACCTTTTTAATCAGGTTTCAAACAGTTAATGAGTGAAATAATTAAATATATTTAATCTAAAAATTGGGATTTTTAGGGACACTTTTATACGTTAACTGTTTAGCAATGGACACGATATAGCATTCCTGGACAAACTGTCGGTAGAAAGAGCCAATCTTAAAGGCTGCTAACTGTGTATGATTGTTGGAGCCTTACTGTATATGATTGTTGTTATTATTATAGTATATTATATATTATATTTATTACTATATTATTACATATATATTATATATTATATGTATATGTATATATATATACACATGTGCATAGCACATCAATCATCACTACAAAAAGACCAAGAACATATATATGCTACTACTTCTTCCCGAGTTCCTGATTCGAACACCACATCACCACCTTATCACCACCTATCGTTTGGTTTAACATAAAACCCAACCCATGAACACCTTAACCGACACCAACATCGACTACCACAATAACATCCCTCTATCACTACTAACACCCACCAACACAAACCATGTATATGTACATTTTTATTTATGGTTTCTGCAATCACCGTTACCACCTTCATCAATCATCTTGTTTCCTTCTCTTTCTCCTTCGTGATCATGAAACTCCATCACCACCATCGACTTCCATCATTTTAATCCGGCCACCATCTCTAGTCGAAGACCTACAACTTGCAGCTGCTATTGTTCCTTTCTGTTTAATACCGTCGAAGAACCAACAACGAAACCCATTTATATTATTGTTTCGGTTCAGCTCAAACGTCATATTACCTTTTGCTCCTGCTGCATTTTTTTTTCTTTCTTTGTCAACCAGAAATCAAACCACCATCATTGATCAATAAAAACTATTACAAACCGACGATGCTTCCTTCTGTTTTTTTGTCCGGTTTCCTTTATCTACTTTCTCTCTCTATCTAAAAACCCTAAATCACTCCAATATTACTATTACGAGGATGATAAAGAATGGTGAAGATGAACAATGAATCATTGTTGCTGCTGTTAACGACACTGTTCCAGCTTCGATTGTCTGTTAGAAACCACCATTAAAGCACGCCACCACCGTCGATCACTGTTTCAAGTCGAAAGACCCAGAACTGTAGTTGTTGCTTCGAATTTTCTGTTTATGATTATGAATGATGGACAGTGATGATACATGGTGATGATGATGACAATATGATGATGATGAACTATATATGATGATGCGATGATGATGATGATGATTAAGAAGGTTGGCTGCAACTTGAATAAATTTTTTTTATTAATCGCTGGTTTTTTTTTTTTTTTTAAACTGTATTAAGAATGAGAATGAGGTTTGGGCTTGCTAAATCATTGATGGGCTACTTACTTCGTTTATAATTGGGCCGAAAGGTTTTTGCTTGTTGGGCCGAATTAAGTGTGAAACAGAAAAACGGGGTATATACTTCTTGGGTTCTAATAAATTCACAAAAAGAATGTAACGGTCGAATGGTTTATGGGAGAGTAGGGTAAATGGGAGGTCGCGGGTTTGAGTCCCAGCTTGGGTGGTTTTTCTTTCTTTTTGAGCTCTTAAGGTAGTAATCATCTTTATTATTATTATTTATCATTTATTGTTATTGTTATCATTATTATTATTAGCATTATTATTATTGATAATTGTTATTATCAAGTATTAGGTATTATTATTAAGACTATTATTTTCATTATCTTAGTTAGTAAACTTTATTTTTTTTTATTAAAAACTACTGTTATTAATATCATTATAAGTATTATTTTTATCATTAACACTATTATTATTAATATTAGAATTAGGATTATTAATAACATTACCATTTTGAAAACAATACATTATGTTATTATTTTTCACACACATTATTATTTTTATTAGTAATAACAAGTACTATCATTACAAATATTAGTTTAAGTATTATTACAATTACTAGTTTTGATAAATAAATGATATATATATATATATATATATATATATATATATATATATATATATATATATATATATATATATATATATATAACTTACATAACTTAACCATACTAATACTTTTTAAATACAAAAAGAATACACTTAATGAAAAATAATGAAGAATATATATATATATATATATATATATATATAAGTTAATAATGTTAAAAGTTAAATCACTAATAGTAATTACATACATATTTGTTCGATTACAATTATGTATTAATAAATATACAATTGATATAGGTTAGTAATTCCGAGGTCAACCCTGCATTGTTTAATATAGTCATATGTATTTTTACTACAAAATATATTAGGTGAGTTTCATTTGCTCCCTTTTATTCTTTACATTTTTGGGACTGAGAATACATGCACTGCTTTTATAAATGCTTTACGAAATAGACACAAGTACTTAAAACTACATTCTATGGCTGGATTATTAAACCGAATATGCCCCTTTTTAGTCTGGTAATCTAAGAATTAGGGAACAGACACCCTAATTGACGCGAATCCTAAAGATAGATCTATCGGGCCCAACAAGCCCCATCCAAAGTACCGGATGCTTTAGTACTTCGAAAGTTATATCATGTCCGAAGGAGGATCCCGGAATGATGGGGATATTCTTATATGCATATTGTGAATGTCGGTTACCAGGTGTTCAATCCATATGAATGATATTTTTGTCTCTATGCATGGGACGTATGTTTATGAGAAATGGAAATATGAAATCTTGTGGTCTATTAAATTTATGAAATGATTATTTATGTTAAACTAATGAACTCACCAACCTTTTGGTTGACACTTTAAAGCATGTTTATTCTCAGGTATGAAAGAAGTCTTCCGCTGTGCAATTGCTCATTTTAAAGATATTACTTGGAGTCATTCATGACATATTTCAAAAGACGTTGCATTCGAGTCGTTGAGTTCATCAAGATTATTATTAAGTCAATTATAGTTAGATATATTATGAAATGGTATGCATGCTTTCAACTTTTGATATAATGAAAGATTGTCTTTTCAAAAACGAATGCAATGTTTGTAAAATGTATCATATAGAGGTCAAGTACCTTGCGATGTAATCAACTGTTGTGAATCGTTTATAATCGATATGGACTTCGTCCGGATGGATTAGGACGGGTCTCTACAGTTGGTATCAGAGCAGTGGTCTTAGCAAACCAGGTCTGCATTAGTGTGTATAACTGATAAGTCGTTAGGATGCATTAGTGAATTTGGACTTCGACCGTGTCTGCATGTCAATAGTTTTGCTTATCATTTCGTGTCGAAAATTACTTGTTTATCATCCTTAAAGTCTAGACACGTCTTACTGCCGCTATTGCATAGACAGTGTATAGATAAATTCATATCTTAGCATATCTATTGTTGTTACCTTTGCCTGACAGCTTCCGTAGATTCCTCCGTAACTTATGGGATTTTAGTATTATATATGCATATGTAAATTATGTATTGCAAGGTACTAATCTACATCCTATAATCTATTTCTTATCAAAAATTCTTCATCTGATTGTACGGGATGAATCCTTCAACCAGTTCGAGTCCCTCGAATTCCGATAGCTATTCCGATAGTTATTCCAACAGCTATTCCGACGTGGACGTTCACCTTAGCTCTGAAAGCAGCGTCACCAGAATAAATCAACCAACCAACCATCCCCAATTCATATGATGAGTTCGTAGTTGACTTAATTAATGGAGACGAGAAGAAAGCAATCCTTTCCATCAACCAAATTCACCTCTTGGTGAAGAACCTGAAGCACTTACCGACGAACTACCCCGAAACACCATTTTCACCCTCATTTCCCGAATATCTCACCACGATTATATTCTATCTAAAATTCTAAACCTTATTCATCCATTCGTTCTGACTGACAATCATCCCGGAGTAATACCAGAAGTCAGCGAACTTCGCGCCCGAGTTATAGTCTTGGAAAAATATGGTGCAAAATTTACCAGCTTCAGCAACATCACTGGCACCAACAGTACCACCAACATCGATACCAGTACCACCAACAACCCAAGTTTCAACATCACACGCCTCAACATCTCATTATGTACCCCGAGCATAATCATCATTCTACGTATCATTTTACATCATTTATCTTCGTTCGACATGGCGATTATGAAATCTCTAATGTTTTAGAGATTATATATTCTAGTTCTAACGGTAAACCAAATGAGTTTAATATCATATTAACTCAATGAATCCATGATTACATCTGAAGAAAATATATATGTATATATGTTTTCATAAAGATTGTAATTAAAAATTCTTTCGTACAAAGTGTTAATCGTGAAAATATTTTAACGGGTAGGTAATACCCGAGGAATATTTAGATTTCACGTTAATAAATTACACTATACATTCTTCGAAGCTGATTCAACAGTTGTTTACTATCCTACTTACATCCACCGATATGTGTATCCGTTCACCGCAGAATAACCATTTTTATTCAAATTCATATTTGGATTTTAATTTATCATAATCCAACAAGTGGCATAATGAAGAAAACATTGGACAAAATAAAATTTGTTAGAAACAAACAAATTAACTATGAGAAATTTTGTTAAGAATCCACGCTAACTGTTTCCAGCTAACTGTTCGTAGCTAACTGATTTCATTTTATTTATCGCAGTTTATTTATCGCAATTTAATTATTGCAATTTTATTTATCGTCATTTAATTTCTGTTATTTACTTTACGCACTTTATTTATCGTCATTTAAATTCTGTTATTTATTTTACGCACTTTAAATGCCGGAACACGTATACAAGGTTTTGACATATCATATCGACCCATCTATATATATTATTTGGAATAACCATAGACACCCTATATGCAGTAATGTGGGAGTTAGCTATTGATATTGCTCTAAACATACATATTATTCGACGCAATATCACTTATATTTCATAGGTTTTTATCATCTACAAAGACATTCAATGCGCATTTCACGAGAAAAATGACAAAAGAGTGAAGTTAGAAGAAACGACGATAAAACGATAGTTTTAACTAGATTTATATCAAGAAACGTTTATCCGAATTAAAGTACAAGATAAAAGAAGAAAAGAGTTCAAATAAGAAGTGCCAAATCAGTACACGTCAATACGGGATCAACAAAGAACAACTGAAAAAGAAAAATGAAGAAAATTGCTGATTACTCTTACACGAATCGTGCATATCTACACGAAACGTGTAGTATATTTATTCTCACACGAATCGTGTAGTGATACACGAATCGTGTAATGTTAGGCCGAATTTAATCATTCATCAGATAAGGGGCGGCTGCTTTTGGAGTTAAAAATTACTTCTTTTTCTCTAGTGCTACAGCCATCAAGACAGTTGAATTCACCTACTACTACTTGGATCAGTTTAAATACGGAGTACTATCAAGAGTTGATTACACACATATTTTCATACAATTATTATACGCAAGTTATTATTCTGTAATTTTTATTACTCTATTAGTTCAAGGTTAAAAATAGTTGTAATATTAAGGGTGTATTGTTCGTGATAAAGGGTGTTATTGTACGCGTGAAAGGGGTGTTATTATTGTAATTTTTCTACCGTTTGAAGTTAATGCAAGTGAAGATATTTTAGTAAGTTTACTCTGTTAAAATTAGTGTTGTTATTATGTTTGCATATCTATATTTTTATGTCTACCTTAGTGTAATGAATAACTAAATTTCCCTAGTGTTTGCTTAAATGTAGAACCCCTAGTGAAATGGATTGTTACCATTAGTAAAGTTAAAATGTAACTTTAGTATTTTTAATATTGAGCCTAGTTAAAAGAACCATTTTTATGTAATTAGGTATTTAACCCTTGCCGCTTAATTTAGTAAATTTAAATAACGAAAGTTATATTTATTTACCTAAATTAAGCTTCAACATTAAAAATGATCTAGACGAATTTATGGATAAGTTATTGACACCAATTTAGAAATAAACTTCGGTGGTTTGGGTGATATCAATAAATTATATGAAGGTGAAATTATAAAAAGGGAAACCGTTATAATTTGGGTATTGGCGAAGGTCAAAACTAGGCTAGGTCTCAATTTAAATACTTAGGGAATAGTAGCTTTCTAAAAAGAATCCAATGAAAATTAGATTTTATTTAGTTAAGTTGTAACCTTATATTTATTCGAGAGAAAAATGTAAAGTTTGATACTAGAACATTTTAATAGGGCGTAAAACTTAAAACAATCCATGGACCTAGGGGTGACACAATTAAGTAAACACTCTCATTTATCTTATTTATATTTCTTATAAAAGTATTATTATTATTATTTACGATTTACCATTTTAAAATATTAGAAAAATACATAAAAACATTTATTTTTCGTAACAGTAATCTGTCACATACTTTTACACATACACGAATCGTGTATCATCACACGAATCGTGTAAGGTTCTGACGCGGCTACAGTACAGCTAGGGTTAAATTTAGGGTTTTAATTATTTAATTATATTTATAATTAGGTTATTAGTTATTTTAATTATTATAATTAAGTTATTTAGTTTTAATTATTATAAAATACTTAAATACATGTTTTAATCCTAAAATTAGTGTTAATTATTATCACTTTATAAATTGTAACTAGTTTATAATTAGTAAATTAATTAATTTCCCTTTTAATTTATATTAGTTTTATTAAAAATGTCATTTAGTTAATTTAATTAAGTTTAAATTATAATTGCTTAAAACAAAATTCTAAATATATAGTTTCATAAAAAATTACTATTTTACTAATTACCATTTAGTAACATAATTAATGCATCATAATTAGTTTATTTTCATTTAGTTCCTTTTTAAGTTAATTTTTGTAATCTTGTAATTTTATTTAGTAAATTAGTTTTAGTTATTTTCTTTTGCTGTTATTTTACAATTGCCTAATCCAAAACCCCCTTTAATTAAGTTTGACATCAAAGACTATTAAAAACCATTAAACACTCCATCTCCCTGTGGAACGAATCGGATTTACCAACAAACTAAACTACACGGATAGGACTAGTTGCCTATATATATGTGTGAAATCAACCTGAAATCTATAAAATACCACATATACAATAAATCAATTCGTGTAACAAAACAACTCAAATCCGTTCATAAATAAAGGTCTCGATCGCACACATCAACTTTTTGGCGCCACTGCCGGGGAGTTGGCAGTTAAATAAATAGATAATTTTTTTGATTCGTAGTAGTAGTTGGATTTGTACGTGGACCGGGTTGTTGGATCACCAATTTTATTGGTCAATAGAAGGATCCTGCCCCTCTGCTGCATCTTTTGGCTATTCAAAACGTGGGCAAAATCAGAAGGAAAATCTGTTGTTTAAGGGTTTTTATCATTGTTTTTATGTTATTCGATCCTCTCGAGGAAATTCATTTCCAAGAAAGTTCAAAGTTTTGAATAAATCCTTTAATTCTTTGTACAATTTCCCAAATTGTATGATCCGTTCAATCCTAAACTCGTTAAACTTAATCCGGAACCTCAAAGAATTAATAAAAGTCAAAAACAACAAAAAGAAGTACTAGTAATTTTAAAACACCGAAAAACACTAAAAAAGAAACAAGTAAGTAACAATAGATAAACCTTTAGTGAAGTGATCTCATAATATAAATTAATGTATGAACTTACGTTCCTCCAACGCTGAATTAACTCCCTCACATCCTGAACCCGAAAGAAAATTCCACGAACGCTTAAGAGCTCAAGAAGTAGAATCTCTTGCTAAAAATTTAGAGTCACTTTTCTTAGAATCCGACTCTGAACCAATAATTCAACCAATCATAGAGCCGATTATTAAAGAAGAAGAAGAAATGGCTGATACAAATCAAACGATGGAAGCATTAATGAAGGCCACAAGAAAAGGTCAAGGCCACGCAATCATCCAACCCACGATGAGTGATGGCTTTGAAATAAAAGGTCAATTTTTACACATGGTAACTAATACATGTCAATTCGGTGGAGCCCCAAATGAGGATGCTAACGAGCATCTTCGTAAGTTTGTAAGCATTTGCAAGCTTTTCAAAATCAAAGATGTCACCGATGAAGTTGCATGTTTAAAAATCTTTCCATGGTCCTTAAAAGATGATGCAAGAGATTGGCTAGACTCATTACCAGAAGGTTATATTGAAAACTGGAATGATATGATGGATAAATTTTTGTCAGAATTCTTTCCTGCTTCAAAAGCAGCAAAATTACAAAGTGACATAAATCACTTTAAACAAAAGCCTAATGAAACTCTTTATGAAGCTTGGACCCGATTCAATAAAATGCTTCGAATATGTCCTCAACACGGGTTGAATACATTCCAAAAGGTCCAAATATTCTATAAAGGAGTCAATGTGACAACTAGAAAAGATATAGATGTTGCAGCCGGAGGTTCGATCATGAAGAAAACACCTGAAGACGCTCACACAATCATTGCTGATTTAGCTTCCCATTCTCATAATTGGCATTAAGAAATAGAATTTTCTAGATCATCAAATGTTGCTAGTATTGAAAGCAATGATGAAATTGCTTCTTTAAAAGTTCAAATAGCAAATCAAGCAAGGCAAATCGAGAAAGTAACCAAGGAAATGCATGCTATCAGAGTAGGATGTGAACTGTGCCAAGGTCCCCATCTTACTAGAGATTGTGATCAAAGTACAATGGAAGAACAAGCAAATTTCTTAGGATACTTACGAAAAGGTGAAATGAACTTCAGTGATTTTCCAGCTATAGAAGCAAACAACCGAAAATATCCTCCTATAAACAGCTATCAAGTAGGAGGACCTTCAGGATCAAATAATAATAACTATCAAGGAGGAAATCCAGGTTACCAAAATAACCGGAATTTCCCAATTCAAAATCAAAGAATTCCGCCACCAGGTTATAATAACCGAAATCAACCTCAACGAAATTATCAAAATAATTTCCAACACACACAACCACTAGCATTCAATCAACCACAACCACTAGCATTCAATCAACCACAACCATTAGCAATTATGCAACCTCAACCTGAGAGGAAATCTGGTTTAGAAGATCTCTTAAGAGATTTTATGGTTAAGCACGAGCAAAATGCAGAGCTCCAAACTCAGCAAATCCGAAATCAACAAGCTACAATACAAAACTTAGAAAGAGATGTTGGAAGGATCTCACAGTTACTATCAGAGAGACCACCAGGTACTCTCCCCTCAAATACTCAAGTAAATCCCAACAACCCTCAAACAAGGAACGAGCATGTAAATGCTATAACTACTAGAAGTGGTTTAACTACTAAACCGGAGACTACAAAATCCCCGGAAGTTCCTTTATCTCCTTCTATTTTACAAATACCGGTTGATGAAAATGAGCAAGATAACAAAGAACAAGAGAAAGATGATCCACCTGAGGTCCTGCCAAAGAAAAGCGAAGAACCACCAGTAAAGGTGCATAAGGAACCTATTCCTTACCCGAAAGCATTAAAGAAAGACAGACTCGCAAGGCGGTATGAGAAATTTGCGGACATGATTAAGCAAATTAGCATTAACATGCCACTCGCGGAGGTTCTTAGGGATATGCCCAATTACGGGAAGTTTTTAAAGGATCTCATATCCTCGAAGGGTAAATACCACGACGTTTCTGCCACATTCCTCCATGAGGAATGTTCGGCCATCTTAAAGAAACAAAATGTACCTCCAAAATTAGGAGACCCTGGTAGTTTTATCATACCATGTATGATGGGTGATTCGGTAGTGTACGATGCACTAGCCGACCTAGGTGCAAGTGTTAACTTAATGCCTTACTCGTTATATTTAAAACTTGACTTAGGAGACTTAAAACCAACCCGAATGGGTATTCGATTAGCAAACCAATCATTTGATACTCCAATAGGTATAGCCGAGGATATACTTGTAAAAGTTGGCTCACTCATCTTTCCCGTCGACTTTGTTATTCTAGAAATGCAAGAGGACACAAAAGTTCCTATCATTTTAGGACGTCCTTTCCTAAATACTGCAGATGCTATCATCAATGTCCAAAAAGAACAATTAAGTCTAGGTGTGGGAAACGAGAGAATAATTTGTCACATTGACAAAGCCATGAAAAGATCCACTTCTACCGATGACTCTTGTTTTCAAATTGATGTTATAGATCTTTGTGTCGAGAATGAATTGAAGGAGCTACTTGAAATTGATATCCCGGGGTTAGCCCCGGTAAGTGAGAATGAATACTTCAATATTGATAAAGATTTTGATGAGTTGATGAAGGTGGTCACAGATGACGAGACCATAATAGAAGAAATTCCCATGGAAGAGGAATCGTTTGAGGAAATCAAAAATGAAGATAGATTTCGTATAAAAAATTCCTTAGAAGAACCACCCATACTAGAGCTTAAAGAGCTACCCAAACACTTGGAGTATGCCTATCTCGAAGGTACATCTAAATTACCAGTAATTATTGCTTCACATCTTTCAGATAATGAGAAGGATAAGCTAATTTCTGTATTAAAAACCCATAAAAAGGCTATAGCCTGGAAAACAACCGACATTCCGGGAATAAACCCGTCTTATTGTACACATAAAATCCTCCTTGAGAATGACTACAAACCCGTAGTGCAAAGACAACGCAGGCTAAATCCCAACATGAAAGAGGTTGTTAAAAAGGAGGTCGTCAAGCTTCTTGACGCCGGGTTAATCTACCCCATCTCCGATAGTCCATGGGTTAGTCCAGTACAAGTAGTACCCAAAAAGGGGGGTACAACCGTTATATTAAATGAAAAGGACGAACTCGTCCCAACTAGAACAGTTACCGGCTGGAGAGTCTGTATTGATTACAGACGTCTAAATGATGCCACTAGAAAGGATCATTTCCCTTTACCTTTTATTGATCAAATGCTTGAAAGATTAGCGGGAAAAGAATATTATTGCTTTTTAGATGGTTTCTCCGGTTACTTCCAAATTCCAATTGATCCCAACGACCAAGAAAAGACCACATTCACTTGTCCTTTCGGTACCTTTGCCTATCGCCGCATGCCGTTTGGTTTATGCAATGCACCCGGAACCTTTCAAAGGTGCATGATGGCAATCTTTGATGATATGGTAGAGGATTGTATGGAAGTCTTCATGGATGACTTTTCCGTGTTTGGAGACTCCTTTGAATCGTGTCTTTTCAATCTAGAACGTATGCTTATCCGATGTGAGAAAGCAAACTTGGTCCTAAATTGGGAAAAATGCCACTTCATGGTGAAGGAGGGCATTGTACTTGGTCACAAAATATCTCGTTCGGGAATAGAGGTAGATAAAGCTAAAATTGAAGTTATCTCTAAGCTACCTAAACCATCAAATGTTAAAGCAATTAGAAGCTTTCTTGGTCACGCAGGATTCTATAGGCGATTTATCAAAGATTTTTCTAAAATCGCCCGCCCATTGACGAAGCTTCTTGAAAAGGATGCTCCATTTGACTTTGACACTAATTGCGAGAATGCATTCTCGATTCTTAAGTCAAAACTCACACAAGCTCCCATTATGGTATCTCCAGATTGGAGTATGCCATTTGAGCTAATGTGCGACGCAAGCGACTATGCTTTAGGTGCTGTTTTAGGACAACGTCCCGATAATCATTTTCTTCCGATTTATTATGCAAGTAAAACTCTAACGGGAGCCCAAATTAATTATACCACCACGGAATAAGAACTCCTAGCGGTTGTTTATGCATTTGATAAATTTCGGTCATATTTGGTGTTGTCCAAGACCATTGTTTACACGGACCATTCGGCACTTAGGTATTTATTCTCGAAACTAGATGCAAAACATCGTCTCATACGTTGGGTTCTTTTACTTCAAGAATTTGACATTGAGATACGTGACAAGAAAGGAGCTGAGAATCTAGCTGCTGATCATTTATCCCGACTTGAAAACCCCGAATTAGATAAACTTGATGACACAATCATCAAGGACACATTTCCTGACGAATCTCTAATGAGGGTTGAAAAAGAATCTGAAATCCCATGGTTTGCCCATTTTGCAAACTATCTTGCTTCAGGCATACTACAAAAAGGACTTACTTATCAGCAAAAGAAGAAATTTTTTGCGGATTTAAAATCTTATTTCTGGGAATACCCAGACCTATTTCGTGTTGGTGCGGATCAAATAATTCGCCGTTGTGTGTACGGACAAGAAGCTCAACAAATTCTTGAGCATTGCCATCAAGGGCCAACCGGCGGTCATTTCGGACCAAACCACACTGCAAGAAAAATCCTTGAATCAGGCTTTTATTGGCCCACGATCTTTAAAGATGCCCATGATTTCGTTCGGACTTGTAACGCATGCCAACGAACGGGTAACATCACGAAAAAGGATGAGATGCCTCAAACCGGCATCCAAGTTTGTGAAATCTTTGACATTTGGGGAATCGATTTCATGGGACCCTTTCCAAGTTCACATAAGTGCAAGTACATACTAGTAGCCGTTGACTATGTATCCAAGTGGGCTGAAGCAAAAGCTTTGCCTACAAATGATGCTAGGGTGGTGGTAAACTTCTTGAAAAATCTCTTCTCACGCTTTGGAATCCCAAAAGCACTCATATCCGACCGAGGAACACATTTTACCAACAACCTTCTTGAAAAGGTGTTGAAGAAGTATGGTGTAACTCATCGTTTCTCTACTCCGTACCACCCGCAAATAAGTGGTCAAGTGGAGAACACGAATCGTGCCTTAAAACGCATACTTGAGAAGACGGTTAATAACGACCCAAAAATCTGGCAACGCAAGTTAGATGACGCATTGTGGGCTTTTAGGACTGCGTATAAAACACCAATAGGTACCACGCCATTTAGACTTGTATACGGTAAAGCGTGTCATCTACCTGTTGAAGTTGAACACAAGGCGTACTGGGCTATGAGAGAATGTAATAACGACCTTGTACAAGCCGGAGAAAATAGGTTATCACAACTTAACGAACTAGATGAATTAAGATTACAAGCCTACGAAAATTCTAAAACATATAAAGAAAAAACTAAAGTATGGCACGATGCACGATTAAAAAAGAAAGAATTTGAGCAAGGGGATAAAGTATTGGTATTCCAATCACGTTTCAAGTTTTCACCTGGTAAACTTAGATCCCGATGGAATGGGCCATATATAATAAAACAGGTTTTTCCATCTGGATATGCAGAGTTGTATGGTAAAGACGGCGGAACTTTCAAAGTGAACGGACACAGACTCAAGTTATACTTTGAAGAAATCAATACTACGGAAAGAGACGAAACCACCTTCTACCCTAAGGACAAATAAATTCAGGGTAACTCTAAGGTTTTAAACTCCATTCTCGATTTTTATTCTTATCTTTAAGAGTGGGGTTAGATTGGTCTTTCCCTAGCAGACCCTAAAGAACTAGTCTTCTCCCTCCATTCTACCTTTTTAATTTCTTTTGGTTTGTTTTTATTGTTTATTTTTAAGATGCGAGGTCAATATATCTACAACCACTTCATTTTAATATGCGATAAGATTTTACCAAGAGATGTGGTGTTAGATATTAAGAAAAGATGCGATGCGACGAGAAAAGGAGAAAGACAAGATTATAATGAGAAAAATTATGGAAAAGGCAAATCAAAATGCGCTAAAAGGCGTCGGGCACGTCAATTGGGTAAATGTGAAAAATGTGGAAAACCAGCTCACTCAGGAGATTGCCCAAAGAACCAAACGGACTCTAATTTCGAGTACGTAACTTTATGCCGAGAAGGGCCTTTCAAATGTTTAGAAGAAAACCTCTTAAACCCACGAGGTTACGCCTACGAGGCAATGGGAAGCGAAATTTCGCGACTCGACTACGAAGCGAGTCAACGTGGGTTCACTATCTAATTCTTTTTCTCGTCGATTGTATGTATGTGCATATTTTATTTTTATTTTTTTTATTTTGTGTGTATTTTGGTTCATATTTGTTTGCAGTGAGTTTTATAAAAAGGTCTACTATTTAAAATTGATTAAACTTGAATTTAACCTGTTTTCATTGAAAACGATAATGTTAAAGTGTTAAAACTGAATTATTGTTGTTCAAATTGCACGAAATTAATTGTTAAATTTTTAAGATATCATTTAAATAGTAAATCACGAAAACAAAAAAATAAAAAAAAAATTATTTATACTAAATTGAGGTGAAACGCCTTGAGTTTAACTTGTTTCTTTGAAAATGAAAATGTTAGGTGTCACAACTGAATTTTTTATTTTTTCAAAAATTGTACAGAATATTTGTTAAATTCTAAAAGTCTATAGTAGATTGCAAAAATATACTCTTTTATCAATAACCGTAAAAATATATAACTTGTAAATCTTTGTCGTGGATAATGATAGGTTTGAAAACCGAAATTAATCTCTACCTAGACGATAGGAAACAAAGTTTTAAGTTTGAAAATTAGTTGATTTAAGGGTATATAACAAAAATAGAGTGAATTTTTATTTATTTAATTTTTATTTTTCATGTACTTGTTTTTATTTTATTTATTTTCGATAAAATTATAAAAACTTTAAACTTTTAATTAATTGAATTTTATAAATTGAAATTAAAAATTTATAAACGGATTAAGATCAGGTGTAAAAACCGAATTTCCGTTACAAATATAAATTTATAAAAGATATTTTGAATTCAATTGATTTTAAGTTAAATAAAAATAGAGTGTATTTTACATTATGTAATTTTAATTTTTTATGAACTTGTTCTAAAATTAAAAATGTTAATATTTTTAACACAAAAATAGAGTGTTTTTATTTTATTTTTTTGAATTTGTTTTCAGAAAAACTATAAAAACTTTAACTATTAATGAATTGAATTTTATAAATTTATTTTTAAGATTTATAAACGGATAAAGAACAGGTGTAAAAACCGAATTTCCGTTACAAATATAAATCTATAAAAGAGATTTTAAATTTAATTAATTATAAGTTATATAAAAAAAAAAAAAAAATATACAGCTGAAATTAAGCCTTACACGATTCGTGTAGCCCTACACGATTCGTGTAAGGCCAAAAATCTGGCCATATCAGAAAGGGGCAGGGGACTGGTTTGCACACTCTATCCCTCCCCCATTTTTTTTTTTCTGTGACGAGAGCTCAACCTCAAAAACCCCAAAATCGCACCAAATCATTAAATTAACACTCTCAATCTCCTCTAATTCTTCAATCTTTCATCATGCCAAGAGTGGTAAGGATTTTTAACCCATTTTAATTAGTGTTCTTCAAGTTTTTCAAAATTTTTCTTTATAGCATTAATACGAATTATATGCATGTTTTGTTGATTTTTGTTTGATTACTGCTATATCTATGTTGTTAGTAAGGTAATAAACCCGATTAGCATAAGAAATTGATGTTTAATTGGTGATTGAAAATTAGGGTTTATACAAAATTGGGGAAAATTGAGAAATTGAAACTGAGGTGTGTTAATTTGGTTATAATTAGTTGTTTTTGAGTATTTTGTTAGTATATAGAACTTGTGAACATGATTTTGATTGCTTGATTGTGTGATTTTTAATTTTAGCCTAAAATTGTTAACTTTTGATACTTTCATGAATAAAGTATGCGTTTGAATGATGTTAAGGATGATTTAGAAGCTGAGATATGCGCAATGTGATTGAATTGAAGTAGATATGCTTAGAAAAATTGCGTGTTTTCACTTGTGAATTAGACTTTTTATATGAAACTTGATTTTTGATTTGTGATTTTTGGTTTGTTTTTGCTTTGGTTTGGATAATAGAACTAAATATCCCAAGTTTGTTGAATTAAATTGATTAAGGTGGTGTTGAAAACAAGTTGTTTGTTGAAGTTAAAATCTTTGCTAACATTTACACATCCTATTGGGATGATTTCCTTGTTTTTAAAATGTTATGCAGGGACCAATTAGAATGAGGGCAGTTAACCAACAAGAGGAAGTTACGCCCGAAATGGAACAACAAATGTTGCAACTACACCCGATTCTACATTTCCCTATTGAAATAAGCCAAAGAGTACAAAAAGTTAAGGATTTACTTACTCTGGTAAATCGAACAATCAATCAAGTTTGCGTTGTTGATTGGACTCCCTTAGGTCACCCAGTTAATTTAGATACACAGATAAGGAATATTTTAACCCAAAGCTACACGGATGAATTTGGGGTAATTAGGTATTTTAATGACTGGGAGAGATTGTTTGGTTTGACTGCTCCTGTATATAGGGATTTGTGTTTAGAATTTTACTCTACTGTTAGGATGGATAAAAGCCCCGCAAGTGTCCAAGATACTAGTTTCCTACAATTCCGACTGGGTGTGGTTGATAGAGTAATGTCCCTAGGCGACTTAACTATGGCCTTAGGGATTTATGAGGGTGATGATATGATTGCTCCAGGTTTTTGGGAATTTATATTTACAGGAGCTAGGTATTCAGGAGATTATGATTCTGTCAGCGTCTGGCGATCTTTTTCCGGAAGAAATTCATATACAGCAGGCCGAGAATCATACCTTAAGATCCAAGATATTCGCTATCGATTAATTCATAAATTTATAGCGAACACGATTAACCAAAGGGCATTCCTTACTACAGATAGGATTAATTATGTCGACCTTTGGTATTTGGATGTTATTAGAGATAGGGAAACTAATATTAGTATACCCTATGGAGTGGCCTACTTTTTGGCCAATGTAGGTAAGGGTGCTCGAGGAGACAGTGACATATCGGGGGGTCACTATATCACATGTTTGGCATCCTGGTTCGATATCAACCCGAACGACTTCGCACCTCCAATCCAACCGATAAATCAACAGGTTCGTACCTTAGGATTGGATGTGTATAGGACAGCTAAAGCTATACGGGTGAGGGCTGGGGTGATTAGTTTAAGGCCACAGGAAGTTGCGCCTCAAGAACCGATGGAAGAGGATGACGAACCCGAGAGAGAAGCCAGGAGGAGACGACGAGAGACAGATTAGGCTAGCTCATCTCATACAGGTACTTCTGATTTCGATATGCTCCAAAACTCGTTTAACGCATTGAGTTTAGATGTACGTAATTCATATCAAAACTGGGGAACGAGATCAGAAGATCAGTACACTGCTTTATCTCGACAATTAGGGGACATTAGGCATACCCAGCTAGATCAATATAATATGCTGTCCAACATCCGATATGATCAGAGGGGAATGGGAAATCAATTAGAGTGGGCGCACCAACAGGCATATCTATACGCGTCTAACCCGCAAGCTTACGCACCCTCAGCCTTTCCATCATATCCCCCATGGCAATCACCCGATGACCCTCTACCTCCACCCTATGACCATAACGCCGCAATAGCCGCGAGTCAGGATGCATATAGGCGTTTCTACGAGGAACAACGCCTAAACGAGCAACGGCAGCGACAGCAACAGGAGGAGGGCGAACGAGGAGGACCATTTTGGAGCCCATTTGACTAGTTCTATTGTTTTAATCTTTTTTTTATTTTTTTAGTTTGTAATAACATAATTGAATGGTGTGTATTGATATTTTTTATACTTCTAATGTTTTATTGTATATTAGTAAGAAATAAGTGTGGGGTAATATTGTTTTGTATGATTGAAGTACAACCCCATATTTTGTGTGTTTTTAACATGGTTTTGACAGGTACAGACGAAAATGCAATTAGACGATACGAAACACCAATATGCATTGTGATACAAAAGATGGATATAATCATAGGAAAAGCAATTTGAAAATCCAAATCGGTTAACAAAAGGAAGTTCCAAATACTTTACACTTTTTGTCCTCTCAAATATATACATTATTATCTGATTTTTATGTAATGAGGGCATTACATAATCTTAAGTGTGGGGTGGGAATATATAAATTCTCGAGAACTTATAATTTGGTGATTTTTATCAAGATTTATAAAAATTTTAAACAAATGTATCTAATCAATTTTTAAGGTAACTACGAGCAATTAAAGATCAGGTGTAAAAACCGAAATTGTCGTCTCAATACATTAAAAACGCATAAGTTATTTGTTTAAAACCTATAAAAGGAAACCAAGTATAACAAGAATTTATAAAACCTTATGTTGAGAACCATATATCACATGTTTCTATGAAGTTATTGCAGATATCATTGCTTTGGAACGTATAAACCTGAATATTCCACTATTACGAGTAATAGAGGATGAATCAAGTCCATCCCGTAAGGAAGTAAAGTCTTCCAAATTGACACACTTGCTAACTTATGTTAGAAAATGTAGTCCAGAACAGCTGTAGGTTGACGAAAAATCTTGTAAAGTCATCCCTAAAATCGGCTGGAAATCCACCTAACCTCAGCATCAAACAGGGTTTTTGGTGGTTAGACTTATCCTAACCATGAGAAGGATATGTCCCGTACAATGGGGGGGGCACAATGCAAATTAGCTTTTAAGACTAATGAATCTAATCCCCAGATGGATGATCTCCGTAAAGATCAACTGCATCTATGTTTGACCGCGGTCAACATACATATTCCATAACAAATTGAGGTGTGCAAACTCATGGTTCACCGATGATATTTGGACACGATATAATTTTGTTCTAAAACTTATGCTATTTTATGAATTATATTTGTGTAAAACCATTTTTTGGACATTCGGCTTCAAGTTCCATGATACTACAATCATGGGGGCGAATAGCTTGCTAATCGCCGACTGAGACTTCGGTTTTCAGTTACCCTCAACCGGAATTTGAGGTTAAAACCGGAAAACGTGTCTAGTGTAAAAACTAGCCTGACATTTTATAAAATCATAAAACGTTTTCACAAGGTCCAATTTTCCCTAAGGATCCAAATTTTTAAACCCTAATCACGAGTTTCATGTTTGTTTCTGTTGTCAGAATTTCGTTTCGTGTGCGTGTGATCCAATAAATACTGTGTTGTGTAATATATTTCATATAGTGTGTGTTTCATTTCGTGTAGTGTGTGTTGTGTGATCTAAATGTTCGATAAGAAAGATATATAATGTTCTAACTCTGTTAAAAGATGTAATTGCTTGAGGACAAGCAACGTTCTAGTGTGGGGTATTTTGATATTGCTCTAAACATACATATTATTCGACGCAATATCACTTATATTTCATAGGTTTTTATCATCTACAAAGACATTCAATGCGCATTTCACGAGAAAAACGACAAAAGAGTGAAGTTAGAAGAAACGACGATAAAATGATAGTTTTAACTAGATTTATATCAAGAAACGTTTATCCGAATTAAAGTACAAGATAAAAGAAGAAAAGAGTTCAAATAAGAAGTGCCAAATCAGTACACGTCAATACGGGATCAACAAAGAACAACTGAAAAAGAAAAATGAAGAAAATTGCTGATTACTCTTACACGAATCGTGTATATCTACACGAAACGTGTAGTATATTTATTCTCACACGAATCGTGTAGTGATACACGAATCGTGTAATGTTAGGCCGAATTTAATCATTCATCAGATAAGGGGCGGCTGCTTTTGGAGTTAAAAATTACTTCTTTTTCTCTAGTGCTACAGCCATCAAGACAGTTGAATTCACCTACTACTACTTGGATCAGTTTAAATACGGAGTACTATCAAGAGTTGATTACACACATATTTTCATACAATTATTATACGCAAGTTATTATTCTGTAATTTTTATTACTCTATTAGTTCAAGGTTAAAAATAGTTGTAATATTAAGGGTGTATTGTTCGTGATAAAGGGTGTTATTGTACGCGTGAAAGGGGTGTTATTATTGTAATTTTTCTACCGTTTGAAGTTAATGCAAGTGAAGATATTTTAGTAAGTTTACTCTGTTAAAATTAGTGTTGTTATTATGTTTGCATATCTATATTTTTATGTCTACCTTAGTGTAATGAATAGCTAAATTTCCCTAGTGTTTGCTTAAATGTAGAACCCCTAGTGAAATGGATTGTTACCATTAGTAAAGTTAAAATGTAACTTTAGTATTTTTAATATTGAGCCTAGTTAAAAGAACCATTTTTATGTAATTAGGTATTTAACCCTTGCCGCTTAATTTAGTAAATTTAAATAACGAAAGTTATATTTATTTACCTAAATTAAGCTTCAACATTAAAAATGATCTAGACGAATTTATGGATAAGTTATTGACACCAATTTAGAAATAAACTTCGGTGGTTTGGGTGATATCAATAAATTATATGAAGGTGAAATTATAAAAAGGGAAACCGTTATAATTTGGGTATTGGCGAAGGTCAAAACTAGGCTAGGTCTCAATTTAAATACTTAGGGAATAGTAGCTTTCTAAAAAGAATCCAATGAAAATTAGATTTTATTTAGTTAAGTTGTAACCTTATATTTATTCGAGAGAAAAATGTAAAGTTTGATACTAGAACATTTTAATAGGGCGTAAAACTTAAAACAATCCATGGACCTAGGGGTGACACAATTAAGTAAACACTCCCATTTATCTTATTTATATTTCTTATAAAAGTATTATTATTATTATTTACGATTTACCATTTTAAAATATTAGAAAAATACATAAAAACATTTATTTTTCGTAACAGTAATCTGTCACATACTTTTACACATACACGAATCGTGTATCATCACACGAATCGTGTAAGGTTCTGACGCGGCTACAGTACAGCTAGGGTTAAATTTAGGGTTTTAATTATTTAATTATATTTATAATTAGGTTATTAGTTATTTTAATTATTATAATTAAGTTATTTAGTTTTAATTATTATAAAATACTTAAATACATGTTTTAATCCTAAAATTAGTGTTAATTATTATCACTTTATAAATTGTAACTAGTTTATAATTAGTAAATTAATTAATTTCCCTTTTAATTTATATTAGTTTTATTAAAAATGTCATTTAGTTAATTTAATTAAGTTTAAATTATAATTGCTTAAAACAAAATTCTAAATATATAGTTTCATAAAAAAATTACTATTTTACTAATTACCATTTAGTAACATAATTAATGCATCATAATTAGTTTATTTTCATTTAGTTTCTTTTTAAGTTAATTTTTGTAATCTTGTAATTTTATTTAGTAAATTAGTTTTAGTTATTTTCTTTTGCTGTTATTTTACAATTGCCTAATCCAAAACCCCCTTTAATTAAGTTTGACATCAAAGACTATTAAAAACCATTAAACACTCCATCTCCCTGTGGAACGAATCGGATTTACCAACAAACTAAACTACACGGATAGGACTAGTTGCCTATATATATGTGTGAAATCAACCTGAAATCTATAAAATACCACATATACAATAAATCAATTCGTGTAACAAAACAACTCAAATCCGTTCATAAATAAAGGTCTCGATCGCACACATCAGCTATACAGGGTTGAGGTTGATTCTACAATAATATATATAGTTTGAGTTGTGATCGAGTCTGAGACATGTACACGGGTCACGATACGTATTAATTAATTCGAATATTATATAGTAAACTATATATGAATTATTATTTGTACACTGCTAACTGTGGACTATCAACCGAGGTCTATCAACATTGGACAATTAAAATGAATTAAAATATTGATTATAACATATGAAACTAAACAATTCTTCAAGTTTGCCACTTGATTTCATTCTAAACTTCATTAGTATCTTGACGATTACAATCTGCGTTCAAACCTTTCATGATTCTTGAAAACACCTCAATCGATAGGATGAATCAACCGCACTTCATCTACGGAAGAAAAGATTTATGCATATAGTTATGCACCTAAGTGAAATGTCCCGTTCTTATTGATTAAAAACGTTCCATATTAATTGATTTCGTTGCGAGGTTTTGACCTCTATATGAGACGTTTTTCAAAGACTGCATTCATTTTTAAAACAAACCATAACCTTTATTTCATAAATAAAGGTTTAAAAAGCTTTACGTAGATTATCAAATAATGATAATCTAAAATATCCTGTTTACACACGACCATTACATAATGGTTTACAATACAAATATGTTACATCGAAATCAGTTTCTTGAATGCAGTTTTTACACAATATCATACAAACATGGACTCCAAATCTTGTCCTTATTTTAGTATGCAACAGCGGAAGCTCTTAATATTCACCTGAGAATAAACATGCTTTAAACGTCAACAAAAATGTTGGTGAGTTATAGGTTTAACCTACATATATATCAAATCGTAACAATAGACCACAAGATTTCATATTTCAATACACATCCCATACATAGAGATAAAAATCATTCATATGGTGAACACCTAGTAACCGACATTAACAAGATGCATATATAAGAATATCCCCATCATTCCGGGACACCCTTCGGATATGATATAAATTTCGAAGTACTAAAGCATCCGGTACTTTGGATGGGGTTTGTTAGGCCCAATAGATCTATCTTTAGGATTCGCGTCAATTAGGGTGTCTGTTCCCTAATTCTTAGATTACCAGACTTAATAAAAGGGGCATATTCGATTTCGATAATTCAACCATAGAATGTAGTTTCACGTACTTGTGTCTATTTTGTAAATCATTTATAAAACCTGCATGTATTCTCATCCCAAAAATATTAGATTTTAAAAGTGGGACTATAACTCACTTTCACAGATTTTTACTTCGTCGGGAAGTAAGACTTGGCCACTGGTTGATTCACGAACCTATAACAATATATACATATATATCAAAGTATGTTCAAAATATATTTACAACACTTTTAATATATTTTGATGTTTTAAGTTTATTAAGTCAGCTGTCCTCGTTAGTAACCTACAACTAGTTGTCCACAGTTAGATGTACAGAAATAAATCGATAAATATTATCTTGAATCAATCCACGACCCAGTGTATACGTATCTCAGTATTGATCACAACTCAAACTATATATATTTTGGAATCAACCTCAACCCTGTATAGCTAACTCCAACATTCACATATAGAGTGTCTATGGTTGTTCCGAAATATATATAGATGTGTCGACATGATAGGTCGAAACATTGTATACGTGTCTATGGTATCTCAAGATTACATAATATATAATACAAGTTGATTAAGTTATGGTTGGAATAGATTTGTTACCAATTTTCACGTAGCTAAAATGAGAAAAATTATCCAATCTTGTTTTACCCATAACTTCTTCATTTTAAATCCGTTTTGAGTGAATCAAATTGCTATGGTTTCATATTGAACTCTATTTTATGAATCTAAATAGAAAAAGTATAGGTTTATAGTCGGAAAAATAAGTTACAAGTCGTTTTTGTAAAGGTAGTCATTTCAGTCGAAAGAACGACGTCAAGATGACCATTTTAGAAAACATACTTCCACTTTGAGTTTAACCATAATTTTTGGATATAGTTTCATGTTCATAATAAAAATCATTTTCTCAGAATAACAACTTTTAAATCAAAGTTTATCATAGTTTTTAATTAACTAACCCAAAACAGCCCGCGGTGTTACTACGACGGCGTAAATCCGGTTTTACGGTGTTTTTCGTGTTTCCAGGTTTTAAATCATTAAGTTAGCATATCATATAGATATAGAACATGTGTTTAGTTGATTTTAAAAGTCAATTTAGAAGGATTAACTTTTGTTTGCGAACAAGTTTAGAATTAACTAAACTATGTTCTAGTGATTACAAGTTTAAACCTTCGAATAAGATAGCTTTATATGTATGAATCGAATGATGTTATGAACATCATTACTACCTTAAGTTCCTTGGATAAACCTACTGGAAAAGAGAAAAATGGATCTAGCTTCAATGGATCCTTGGATGGCTCGAAGTTCTTGAAGCAGAATCATGACACGAAAACAAGTTCAAGTAAGATCATCACTTGAAATAAGATTGTTATATTTATAGAAATTGAACCAAAGTTTGAATATGATTATTACATTGTATTAGAATGATAACCTACTGTAAGAAACAAAGATTTCTTGAGGTTGGATGATCACCTTACAAGATTGGAAGTGAGCTAGCAAACTTGAACGTATTCTTGATTTTATGAAACTAGAACTTTTGGAATTTATGAAGAACACTTAGAACTTGAAGATAGAACTTGAGAGAGATCAATTAGATGAAGAAAATTGAAGAATGAAAGTGTTTGTAGGTGTTTTTGTTCGTTGGTGTATGGATTAGATATAAAGGATATGTAATTTTGTTTTCATGTAAATAAGTCATGAATGATTACTCATATTTTTGTAATTTTATGAGATATTTCATGCTAGTTGCCAAATGATGGTTCCCACATGTGTTAGGTGACTCACATGGGCTGCTAAGAGCTGATCATTGGAGTGTATATACCAATAGTACATACATCTAAAAGCTGTGTATTGTACGAGTACGAATACGGGTGCATACGAGTAGAATTGTTGATGAAACTGAACGAGGATGTAATTGTAAGCATTTTTGTTAAGTAGAAGTATTTTGATAAGTGTATTGAAGTCTTTCAAAAGTGTATAAATACATATTAAAACACTACATGTATATACATTTTAACTGAGTCGTTAAGTCATCGTTAGTCGTTACATGTAAGTGTTGTTTTGAAACCTTTAGGTTAACGATCTTGTTAAATGTTGTTAACCCAATGTTTATAATATCAAATGAGATTTTAAATTATTATATTATCATGATATTATCATGTATGAATATCTCTTAATATGATATATATACATTAAATGTCTTTACAACGATAATCGTTACATATATGCCTCGTTTAAAAATCATTAAGTTAGTAGTCTTGTTTTTACATATGTAGTTCATTGTTAATATACTTAATGATATGTTTACTTATCATAGTATCATGTTAACTATATATATATCCATATATTTGTCATCATATAGTTTTTACAAGTTTTAACGTTCGTGAATCACCGGTCAACTTGGGTGGTCAATTGTCTATATGAAACATATTTCAATTAATCAAGTCTTAACAAGTTTGATTGCTTAACATGTTGGAAACATTTAATCATGTAAATATCAATCTCAATTAATATATATAAACATGGAAAAGTTCGGGTCACTACAGTACCTACCCGTTAAATAAATTTCGTCCCGAAATTTTAAGCTGTTGAAGGTGTTGACGAATCTTCTGGAAATAGATGCGGGTATTTCTTATTCATCTGATCTTCACGCTCCCAGGTGAACTCGGGTCCTCTACAAGCATTCCATCGAACCTTAACAATTGGTATCTTGTTTTGCTTAAGTCTTTTAACCTCACGATCCATTATTTCGACGGGTTCTTCGATGAATTGAAGTTTTTCGTTGATTTGGATTTCATCTAACGGAATAGTGAGATCTTCTTTAGCAAAACATTTCTTCAAATTCGAGACGTGGAAAGTGTTATGTACATCCGCGAGTTTTTGAGGTAACTCTAGTCGGTAAGCTACTGGTCCGACACGATCAATAATCTTGAATGGTCCAATATACCTTGGATTTAATTTCCCTCGTTTACCAAATCGAACAACGCCTTTCCATGGTGCAACTTTAAGCATGACCATCTCTCCAATTTCAAATTCTATATCTTTTCTTTTAATGTCAGCGTAGCTCTTTTGTCGACTTTGGGCGGTTTTCAACCATTGTTGAATTTGGATGATCTTCTCGGTAGTTTCTTGTATAATCTCCGGACCCGTAATCTGTCTATCCCCCACTTCACTCCAACAAATCAGAGACCTGCACTTTCTACCATAAAGTGCTTCAAACGGCGCCATTTCAATGCTTGAATGGTAGCTGTTGTTGTAGGAAAATTCTGCTAACGGTAGATGTCGATCCCAACTGTTTCCGAAATCAATAACACATGCTCGTAGCATGTCTTCAAGCGTTTGTATCGTCCTTTCGCTCTGCCCATCAGTTTGTGGATGATAGGCAGTACTCATGTCTAGACGAGTTCCTAATGCTTGCTGTAATGTCTGCCAGAATCTTGAAATAAATCTGCCATCCCTATCAGAGATAATAGAGATTGGTATTCCATGTCTGGAGACGACTTCCTTCAAATACAGTCGTGCTAACTTCTCCATCTTGTCATCTTCTCTTATTGGCAGGAAGTGTGCTGATTTGGTGAGACGATCAACTATTACCCAAATAGTATCAAAACCACTTGCAGTCCTTGGCAATTTAGTGATGAAATCCATGGTAATGTTTTCCCATTTCCATTCCGGGATTTCGGGTTGTTGAAGTAGACCTGATGGTTTCTGATGCTCAGCTTTGACCTTAGAACACGTCAAACATTCTCCTACGTATTTAGCAACATCGGCTTTCATACCCGGCCACCAAAAATGTTTCTTGAGATCCTTGTACATCTTCCCCGTTCCAGGATGTATTGAGTATCTGGTTTTATGAGCTTCTCTAAGTACCATTTCTCTCATATCTCCAAATTTTGGTACCCAAATCCTTTCAGCCCTATACCGGGTTCCGTCTTCCCGAATATTAAGATGTTTCTCCGATCCTTTGGGTATTTCATCCTTTAAATTTCCCTCTTTTAAAACTCCTTGTTGCGCCTCCTTTATTTGAGTAGTAAGGTTATTATGAATCATTATATTCATAGATTTTACTCGAATGGGTTCTCTGTCCTTCCTGCTCAAGGCATCGGCTACCACATTTGCCTTCCCCGGGTGGTAACGAATCTCAAAGTCGTAATCATTCAATAATTCAATCCACCTACGCTGCCTCATATTCAGTTGTTTCTGATTAAATATGTGTTGAAGACTTTTGTGGTCGGTATATATAATACTTTTGACCCCATATAAGTAATGCCTCCAAGTCTTTAATGCAAAAACAACCGCGCCTAATTCCAAATCATGCGTCGTATAATTTTGTTCGTGAATCTTCAATTGTCTAGACGCATAAGCAATCACCTTCGTTCGTTGCATTAATACACAACCGAGACCTTGCTTTGATGCATCACAATAAATCACAAAATCATCATTCCCTTCAGGCAATGACAATATAGGTGCCGTAGTTAGCTTTTTCTTCAATAACTGAAACGCTTTCTCTTGTTCATCATTCCATTCAAATTTCTTCCCTTTATGCGTTAATGCAGTCAAGGGTTTTGCTATTCTGGAAAAGTCTTGGATGAACCTTCTGTAGTAACCAGCTAGTCCTAAAAACTGGCGTATGTGTTTCGGAGTTTTCGGGGTTTCCCACTTTTCAACAGTTTTTATCTTTGCCGGATCCACCTTAATACCTTCTTTGTTCACTATGTGACCGAGGAATTGAACTTCTTCCAACCAAAATGCACACTTTGAAAACTTAGCGTACAATTCTTCCTTCCTCAATACTTCTAACACCTTTCTCAAATGTTCACCGTGTTCTTGGTCATTCTTTGAGTAAATAAGTATGTCATCAATGAAAACAATGACAAACTTGTCAAGGTATGGTCCACACACTCGGTTCATAAGGTCCATGAACACAGCTGGTGCATTAGTTAAACCAAACGGCATGACCATAAACTCGTAATGACCGTAACGTGTTCTGAAAGCAGTCTTTGGAATATCATCTTCTTTCACCCGCATTTGATGATACCCGGAATGTAAGTCAATCTTTGAATAAACAGACGAGCCTTGTAGTTGATCAAATAAGTCATCGATTCTCGGTAGTGGGCAGCGGTTTTTGATGGTAAGTTTGTTCAACTCTCGGTAGTCGATACACAACCTGAATGTACCATCTTTCTTCTTGACAAATAAAACAGGAGCTCCCCACGGTGATGTGCTTGGTCGAATGAAACCACGCTCTAAAAGTTCTTGTAATTGGCTTTGTAGTTCTTTCATCTCGCTGGGTGCGAGTCTGTAAGGAGCACGAGCTATTGGTGCAGCTCCTGGTACAAGATCTATTTGAAATTCAACGGATCGATGTGGGGGTAATCCCGGTAATTCTTTCGGAAATACATCAGGAAATTCTTTTGCGACGGGAACATCATTGATGCTCTTTTCTTCAGTTTGTACTTTCTCGACGTGTGCTAGAACAGCATAGCAACCTTTTCTTATTAGTTTTTGTGCCTTCAAATTACTAATAAGATGTAGCTTCGTGTTGCCCTTTTCTCCGTACACCATTAAGGGTTTTCTTTTTTCTCGTATAATGCGAATTGCATTTTTGTAACAAACGATCTCCGCTTTCACTTCTTTCAACCAGTCCATACCGATTATCACATCAAAACTCCCTAACTCTACTGGTATCAAATCAATCTTAAATGTTTCGCTAACCAGTTTAATTTCTCGATTCCGACATATATTATCTGCTGAAATTAATTTACCATTTGCTAATTCGAGTAAAAATTTACTATCCAAAGGCATCAATGGACAACTTAATTTAGCACAAAAATCTCTACTCATATAGCTTCTATCCGCACCCGAATCAAATAAAACGTAAGCAGATTTATTGTCAATAAGAAACGTACCCGTAACAAGCTCCGGGTCTTCCTGTGCCTCTGCCGCATTAATATTAAAAACTCTTCCACGGCCTTGTCCATTCGTGTTCTCCTGGTTCGGGCAATTTCTAATAATGTGGCCCGGTTTTCCACATTTATAACCAACTACATTGGCATAACTTGCTCCGACACTACTTGCTCCGCCATTACTCGTTCCGACACCATTTGTTCCTTTCGTTCTGTTAACCCCTGGTCCGTAGACATCACACTTCGCCGCGCTATGACCATTTCTTTTACACTTGTTGCAAAATTTGGTGTAGAACCCCGAGTGATTCTTTTCACACCTTTGGCATAGCTGCTTCTGATTGTTGTTGTTGTTGCGGTTATTATTGGTGTTGGGATGATTGTTGTAGTTGTTGTTGTTGTTGTTGTTGTTGTTGTTGTTGTTGTTGTTGTTGTTGTTGTTGTTGGGCCGTTTGTTGTAGTTGCGATTGGTGTTGCGATTGTTGGGATAATTGTTGCGATTATTGTTGTAATTGCTGTTGTTGTTGTATTGGTGATTCTTATCACCGTTTTCCTCCCACTTTCTTTTGACTTGCTTCACATTGGCCTCTTCAGCAGTCTGTTCTTTAATTCTTTCTTCAATCTGGTTCACGAGTTTGTGAGCCATTCTACATGCCTGTTGTATGGAGGCGGGCTCGTGTGAACTTATATCTTCTTGGATTCTTTCCGGTAATCCTTTCACAAACGCGTCGATCTTCTCTTCCTCATCTTCGAATGCTCCCGGACACAATAGGCACAATTCTGTGAATCGTCTTTCGTACGTGGTAATATCAAATCCTTGGGTTCGTAACCCTCTAAGTTCTGTCTTGAGCTTATTGACCTCGGTTCTGGGACGGTACTTCTCGTTCATCAAGTGCTTGAATGCTGACCACGGTAGTGCGTACGCATCGTCTTGTCCCACTTGCTCTAGATATGTATTCCACCATGTTAACGCAGAACCTGTGAAGGTATGCGTAGCGTACTTTACTTTGTCCTCTTCAGTACACTTACTTATGGCAAACACTGATTCGACCTTCTCGGTCCACCGTTTCAATTCGATCGGTCCTTCGGTTCCATCAAATTCCAAAGGTTTGCAGGCAGTGAATTCTTTGTAGGTGCATCCTACACGATTTCCTGTACTGCTAGATCCAAGGTTATTGTTGGTATGTAGCGCAGCCTGTACTGCGGCTATGTTTGAAGCTAGAAAAGTACGGAATTCCTCTTCATTCATATTCACGGTGTGTCGAGTAGTCGGTGCCATTTCCTTCAAAATAGTTAAATGGAACAAGTTAATCATACAGAATATTAAGAGTAGTTAATAGTATTTCGTAGCATAATATGAACTCATTTATAAAAGCTTTTTCTTCATATTAGCGTTTTATAAGTTTAAATTCGGGTAGTACCTACCCGTTAAGTTCATACTTAGTAGCTAATATACAATTCAACTACTACAATTCTATATGAAAAACTGATTATAATAATATTTCGCGTTCAAACTTTTACACAACATTTTACAAACTTACAATACCGCTTATTTTACATATAGCATGAAATATAGCACACAATAAATTTGATACAAGATGGTTGTGAAGATAATTCTAGCTAGTACACAAGTCGTTCAGCAAAGGCAATAAAGACACGTAATTCATACGTCCAGAAACAAGTCATGCATTCTGGTTTTACTAGGACTACTTCCCATCCTTGGTCTTGTGGAACATAACCGTTATGGCCGTTGATAAGACAGCGTGTTGTAACGTCGTCAAAGGGACGAGGGTTACGTAATGTCCAACAGTCCCGTAACAATCTAAAAACCTTATTTCTTACCCCAATTACCGACTCCGTCACTTGTGGAAACGTTTTTTTTAATAGTTGTAGCCCGATGTTCTTGTTCTCACTTTGGTGAGAAGCGAACATTACTAATCCGTAAGCATAACATGCTTCTTTATGTTGCATGTTAGCCGCTTTTTCTAAATCACGAAGTCCAATATTCGGATATATTGAGTCAAAATAATTTCTTAACCCATTGCGTAAAATAGCATTTGGGTTCCCCGCAATATATGCGTCAAAGTAAACACATCGTAACTTATGGATTTCCCAATGTGATATCCCCCATCTTCCGAACGAAAGTCTCTTATAAACCAAGACATTCTTGGAACGTTCTTCGAATGTCTTACAAACTGATCTCGCCTTAAATAGTTGTGCCGAGGAATTCTGACCGACTCTAGACAAGATTTCATCAATCATGTCTCCGGGTAGGTCTCTTAAAATATTGGATTGTCTATCCATTTTGTGTTTTTAAACTATAAAATAGACAAGAGTTAGATTCATAAAAAAATACTTATTAATACAAGCAATTTTTACATATATCATAAAGCATAAGCACACTATATTACATATATTACACCACACGAATACAACTATCTTATTCCGACTCGCTCGTTTCTTCTTCTTCGGTTTTGGTTCGTTTTGCCAAGTTTCTAGGGATATATGATGTTCCCCTAATACGAGCCGTAATTTTCCACATTGGTTTAGAAAAACCTGGTGGTTTAGAGGTTCCCGGGTCATTGTTACAACTTAAGGACTTCGGGGGTTGACGATACATATAAAGTTCATCGGGGTTGGAATTAGATTTCTCTATTTTTATGCCCTTTCCCTTATTATTTTCTTTTGCCTTTTTAAATTCAGTTGGGGTAATTTCTATAACATCATCGGAATTCTCGTCGGAATCCGATTCATCGGAGAATTGGTAATCCTCCCAATATTTTGCTTCCTTGGCGGAAACACCATTGACCATAATTAACCTTGGTCGGTTGGTTGAGGATTTTCTTTTACTTAACCGTTTTATTATTTCCCCCACCGGTTCTATTTCTTCATCCGGTTCCGATTCTTCTTCCGGTTCCGATTCTTCTTCCGGTTCCGACTCTTCGGGAACTTGTGAATCAGTCCACGAATCATTCCAATTTACATTTGACTCTTCATTATTATTAGGTGAGTCAATGGGACTTGTTCTAGAGGTAGACATCTATCACATATTTTCAAACTCGTTAAGAGATTAATATATCACATAATATTCACATGTTAAAAATATATAGTTTCCAACAAAATTTGTTAAGCAATCATTTTTCAAGTAAACACGGTCGAAGTCCAGACTCACTAATGCATCCTAACAAACTCGATAAGACACACTAATGCAAAATTCTGGTTCTCTAAGACCAACGCTCGGATACCAACTGAAATGTCCCGTTCTTATTGATTAAAAACGTTCCATATTAATTGATTTCGTTGCGAGGTTTTGACCTCTATATGAGACGTTTTTCAAAGACTGCATTCATTTTTAAAACAAACCATAACCTTTATTTCATAAATAAAGGTTTAAAAAGCTTTACGTAGATTATCAAATAATGATAATCTAAAATATCCTGTTTACACACGACCATTACATAATGGTTTACAATACAAATATGTTACATCGAAATCAGTTTCTTGAATGCAGTTTTTACACAATATCATACAAACATGGACTCCAAATCTTGTCCTTATTTTAGTATGCAATAGCGGAAGCTCTTAATATTCACCTGAGAATAAACATGCTTTAAACGTCAACAAAAATGTTGGTGAGTTATAGGTTTAACCTATATATATATCAAATCGTAACAATAGACCACAAGATTTCATATTTCAATACACATCCCATACATAGAGATAAAAATCATTCATATGGTGAACACCTGGTAACCGACATTAACAAGATGCATATATAAGAATATCCCCATCATTCCGGGACACCCTTCGGATATGATATAAATTTCGAAGTACTAAAGCATCCGGTACTTTGGATGGGGTTTGTTAGGCCCAATAGATCTATCTTTAGGATTCGCGTCAATTAGGGTGTCTGTTCCCTAATTCTTAGATTACCAGACTTAATAAAAGGGGCATATTCGATTTCGATAATTCAACCATAGAATGTAGTTTCACGTACTTGTGTCTATTTTGTAAATCATTTATAAAACCTGCATGTATTCTCATCCTAAAAATATTAGATTTTAAAAGTGGGACTATAACTCACTTTCACAGATTTTTACTTCGTCGGGAAGTAAGACTTGGCCACTGGTTGATTCACGAACCTATAACAATATATACATATATATCAAAGTATGTTCAAAATATATTTACAACACTTTTAATATATTTTGATGTTTTAAGTTTATTAAGTCAGCTGTCCTCGTTAGTAACCTACAACTAGTTGTCCACAGTTAGATGTACAGAAATAAATCGATAAATATTATCTTGAATCAATCCACGACCCAGTGTATACGTATCTCAGTATTGATCACAACTCAAACTATATATATTTTGGAATCAACCTCAACCCTGTATAGCTAACTCCAACATTCACATATAGAGTGTCTATGGTTGTTCCGAAATATATATAGATGTGTAGACATGATAGGTCGAAACATTGTATACGTGTCTATGGTATCTCAAGATTACATAATATATAATACAAGTTGATTAAGTTATGGTTGGAATAGATTTGTTACCAATTTTCACGTAGCTAAAATGAGAAAAATTATCCAATCTTGTTTTACCCATAACTTCTTCATTTTAAATCCGTTTTGAGTGAATAAAATTGCTATGGTTTCATATTGAACTCTATTTTATGAATCTAAACAGAAAAAGTATAGGTTTATAGTCGGAAAAATAAGTTACAAGTCATTTTTGTAAAGGTAGTCATTTCAGTCGAAAGAACGACGTCTAGATGACCATTTTAGAAAACATACTTCCACTTTGAGTTTAACCATAATTTTTGGATATAGTTTCATGTTCATAATAAAAATCATTTTCTCAGAATAACAACTTTTAAATCAAAGTTTATCATAGTTTTTAATTAACTAACCCAAAACAGCCCGCGGTGTTACTACGACGGCGTAAATCCGGTTTTACGGTGTTTTTCGTGTTTCCAGGTTTTAAATAATTAAGTTAGCATATCATATAGATATAGAACATGTGTTTAGTTGATTTTAAAAGTCAAGTTAGAAGGATTAACTTTTGTTTGCGAACAAGTTCAGAATTAACTAAACTATGTTCTAGTGATTACAAGTTTAAACCTTCGAATAAGATAGCTTTATATGTATGAATCGAATGATGTTATGAACATCATTACTACCTTAAGTTCCTTGGATAAACCTACTGGAAAATAGAAAAATAGATCTAGCTTCAATGGATCCTTGGATGGCTCGAAGTTCTTGAAGCAGAATCATGACACGAAAACAAGTTCAAGTAAGATCATCACTTGAAATAAGATTGTTATAGTTATAGAAATTGAACCAAAGTTTGAATATGATTATTACCTTGTATTAGAATGATAAACTACTGTAAGAAACAAAGATTTCTTGAGGTTGGATGATCACCTTACAAGATTGGAAGTGAGCTAGCAAACTTGAACGTATTCTTGATTTTATGAAACTAGAACTTTTGGAATTTATGAAGAACACTTAGAACTTGAAGATAGAACTTGAGAGAGATCAATTAGATGAAGAAAATTGAAGAATGAAAGTGTTTGTAGGTGTTTTTGGTCGTTGGTGTATGGATTAGATATAAAGGATATGTAATTTTGTTTTCATGTAAATAAGTCATGAATGATTACTCATATTTTTGTAATTTTATGAGATATTTCATGCTAGTTGCCAAATGATGGTTCCCACATGTGTTAGGTGACTCACATGGGCTGCTAAGAGCTGATCATTGGAGTGTATATACCAATAGTACATACATCTAAAAGCTGTGTATTGTACGAGTACGAATACGGGTGCATACGAGTAGAATTGTTGATGAAACTGAACGAGGATGTAATTGTAAGCATTTTTGTTAAGTAGAAGTATTTTGATAAGTGTATTGAAGTCTTTCAAAAGTGTATAAATACATATTAAAACACTACATGTATATACATTTTAACTGAGTCGTTAAGTCATCGTTAGTCGTTACATGTAAGTGTTGTTTTGAAACCTTTAGGTTAACGATCTTGTTAAATGTTGTTAACCCAATGTTTATAATATCAAATGAGATTTTAAATTATTATATTATCATGATATTATCATGTATGAATATCTCTTAATATGATATATATACATTAAATGTCTTTACAACGATAATCGTTACATATATGCCTCGTTTAAAAATCATTAAGTTAGTAGTCTTGTTTTTACATATGTAGTTCATTGTTAATATACTTAATGATATGTTTACTTATCATAGTATCATGTTAACTATATATATATCCATATATTTGTCATCATATAGTTTTTACAAGTTTTAACGTTCGTGAATCACCGGTCAACTTGGGTGGTCAATTGTCTATATGAAACATATTTCAATTAATCAAGTCTTAACAAGTTTGATTGCTTAACATGTTGGAAACATTTAATCATGTAAATATCAATCTCAATTAATATATATAAACATGGAAAAGTTCGGGTCACTACACTAAGAAACTCTCGGCAATTGAGTAAAAGTTTAACACGTAGCCGCGTTAGATCCTTTGGCATTTATTAGCAAAAATAACTTTGCGATCCCTTTTCAAAGTAGCCAATTTTGTCACAGCTCCAGCAGGTCAACTTCGAATTTTCATTTGAAGTAGCCTTACTATAAATCCTGATATATACGATTACCCTTTTGTTACCGGGGAACCTTTTATATTTCATCTTATTACCAGCAGACGTACCCGCAACCTCGTTGCTCTTTGGGCTTAAATCCCTCCGACAAATCACTACATTTATCTATTGAAGTCTCATCATATTCTCATCCACATCTTGTAACGAGAACTGTCATACCAAATACCAGGAATCAGCAATCGGTACTTTGAAAACTCACAGGATATCTAAATCAATAGTTATATGTATAACATTTATCTTTTAGAATTATGGTCTTTCATTCTGAAATCCTGAAAAGCACTCAGTCTACAAATCAAATACACTGAATGTTGAAAAAGCTGAATGAAGCAGCAGAAACCGTAGACAACCGTAAACGACCTTAATCGTCAGAAGTTGATGATAAAGAATTGTAGGTTGATAAAGCTCAGAAAAAGTTTGAAACTGAAAAACTGATTGAGCAAACTATGAAGGAAGCCGTGGACAAATCACAAAGAATAAGTTTGACTTCAAAGAATCTAAATGATTCAGTACCTGCTAAAGTCATTAACGAATACCTTGCTTTTGACTCCAAACTCTTTCGGACAAATTTTCTTCACCATCCTTCGATATTAGAAATTCCAAGACATCATCGTATCTTTCATTATAAATATCCTCCTTATTTCTGAAGATATTTTCATAACTGTTCTTATCTGAAATCATTAATCTCTTCGTGCTATCAGTGTTACATCATATAGAAACTGTTAGTTTCTATATTCTGTAAACTTTCGAGCTTAAAATATGAATGTTATTTAAGTAATGTGGGGGAACTGATGCATGAGTTAGTATAATATAATGACACTTGATCAACGTGATTATATTAAAGTAAGTCATGCTGAGTTTCTAATGGGACGTGATGATTCACAGATCCTAACATCATCACGTGCCATGTTACAAAACTTTTTCATTCTACTTAACTTCTGAACATATCAAGAAAATATATTCTTGATAGTTCTATTCTCAGTGATTCCGGAAAATTGACAAGTCAAATCGTGTGATTTCGTTCTTCTTGCTTAGAACATTATAATTATTCAAAACTCTATATCTACAAATTCTGAACCATTATTCGCTTGACTTGAAGTCGGGAAGAGAAAAACAAAAGCATAGAGCTTCGAAATGTAAGGGAGAATATAAAGCTCGATAACAACACATAAATTACAAACCGTGTATATCAATATTTATCGCAACATAAAGATACGGGAAAATTAAAACACTATAACCCCAAGGGCGAAGTAGAAGAAAACAGATTCCTCCGGTGAGAGTTGAAAAAGAAGTACGATCATTGTGATAATCAGAATATGAACAAGGATTAGAACCGGATTAAGCATTATTATAATCTTTTAGATATATGAACTGAGAAAGAAAGTATTGAGGTGGCAAAAACTAATGGAACGAAAAAAGTGAATTTATAATGGAAATATCCGATAGAGCAATCGAGACAGATCACCGTATTTATTAAAAGAGATCTTAATTCCCCTATCACCGAAGAATCAAATCTTTTAGATTTCCTAGATTTTCTTTAAATCCCTTGAATTCCGGAATTCAACCCTGACTATGTCAAAAGCTAAGAAGCACTTTATTTTTCAACCGTGACTACGTCAAAAGTTAAGATGAAACTTTATTTCTTCAATTCACTCTTTTGTGATAACTTCATTCGTATTCTTCGAATAATCGAATCGTTTTACCTTCATTACTCAATAATGATAAAACTCTATTTATCAACTCATATTCATCATGAAAACATTTTTATTGTTAGCCATGACCACCTCACTCAAATTTCGGGACGAAATTTCTTTAACGGGTAGGTACTGTGACGACCCGGGAATTTCCGACTAAATTTAAACTTAATCTTTATATGATTTCGATACGATAAGCAAAGTCTGTAATGTTGAGTCTCAAAAATTTTGAACTATTTCAAATATTCAATTGACCTTCGACCATTCCCAACGATTCACGAACAACTATTTGTAAATAGTTACATATATATATTACTTGTAAATATATAATATTATATTTAGTTGTTTAAAAGAATATAATTGATATATTTAATTACTTAAACTTGTTAATTAAGATTTGATATATATATATATATATATATATATATATATATATATATATATATATATATATATATATATATATATATATATATATAATGTGTATATTGAAAATGAATAATTTCGAGCGTAATTAGTAAACGTCAGTAACACTCGGTTGACATTTCGTTAGTTTTAATATAGATATATTACATGTTCATGAAGGACTAAAATAAAAGTTGAACTTCATATCGATTACGAAGATGTTAGATTTATTAAAAATACTTTTACCTTTTTAAGTTTAAATATTAGTACTCCGTACATATAAATTGGAACAGAAAATAAATAATTATCGAACCTTTTTAATCAGGTTTCAAACAGTTAATGAGTGAAATAATTAAATATATTTAATCTAAAAATTTGGGATTTTTAGGGACACTTTTATATGTTAACTGTTTAGCAATGGACACGATATAGCATTCCTGGACAAACTATCGGTAGAAAGAGCCAATCTTAAAGGCTGCTAACTGTGTATGATTGTTGGAGCCTTACTGTATATGATTGTTGTTATTATTATAGTATATTATATATTATATTTATTACTATATTATTACATATATATTATATATTATATGTATATGTATATATATATATATATACACATGTGCATAACACATCAATCATCACTACAAAAAGACCAAGAACATATATATGCTACTACTTCTTCCCGAGTTCCTGATTCGAACACCACATCACCACCTTATCACCACCTATCGTTTGGTTTAACATAAAACCCAACCCATGAACACCTCAACCGACACCAACATCGACTACCACAATAACATCCCTCTATCACTACTAACACCCACCAACACAAACCATGTATATGTACGTTTTTATTTATGGTTTCTGCAATCACCGTTACCACCTTCATCAATCATCTTGTTTCCTTCTCTTTCTCCTTCGTGATCATGAAACTCCATCACCACCATCGACTTCCATCATTTTAAACCGGCCACCATCTCTAGTCGAAGACCTACAACTTGCAGCTGCTATTGTTCCTTTCTGTTTAATACCGTCGAAGAACCAACAACGAAACCCATTTATATTATTGTTTCGGTTCAGCTCAAACGTCATATTACCCTTTGCTCCTGCTGCATTTTTTTTCTTTCTTTGTCAACCAGAAATCAAACCACCACCATTGATCAATAAACACTATTACAAACCGATGATGCTTCCTTCTATTTTTTTGTCCGGTTCCTTTATCTACTCTCTCTCTCTATCTAAAAACCCTAAATCACTCCAATAGTACTATTACGAGGACGATAAAGAATGGTGAAGATGAACAATGAATCATTGTTGTTGCTGTTAACGACACTGTTCCAGCTTCGATTGTCTGTTAGAAACCACCATTAAAGCACGCCACCACCGTCAATCACTGTTTCAAGTCGAAAGACCCAGAACTGTAGTTATTGCTTCGAATTTTCTGTTTATGATTATGAACGATGGACAGTGATGATACATGGTGATGATGATGACAATACGATGATGATGAACTGTATATGATGATGCGATGATGATGATGATGATTAAGAAGGTTGGCTGCAAATTGAATATTTTTTTTGTATTTATTAATTGCTGGTTTCTTTTTTTTTTTTAAACTGTATTAAGAATGAGAATGAGGTTTGGGCTTGCTAAATCATTGATGGGCTACTTACTTCGTTTATAATTGGGCCGAAAGGTTTTTACTTGTTGGGCCGAATTAATTGTGAAACAGAAAAACGGGGTATATACTTCTTGGGTTCTAATAAATTCAGAAAAAGAATGTAACGGTCGAATGGTTTATGGGAGAGTAGGGTGAACGGGAGGTCGCGGGTTCGAGTCCCAGCTTGGGCGGTTTTTCTTTCTTTTTGAGCTCTTAAGGTAGTAATCTTCTTTATTATTATTATTTATCATTTATTGTTATTGTTATCATTATTATTATTAGCATTATTATTATTGATAATTGTTATTATCATGTATTAGGTATTATTATTAAGACTATTATTTTCATTATCTTAGTTAGTAAACTTTATTTTTTTTTATTAAAAACTACTGTTATTAATATCATTATAAGTATTATTTTTATCATTAACACTATTATTATTAATATTAGAATTAGGATTATTAATAACATTACCATTTTGAAAACAATACATTATGTTATTATTTTTCACAAACATTATTATTTTTATTAGTAATAACAAGTACTATCATTACAAATATTAGTTTAAGTATTATTACAATTACTAGTTTTGATAAACAAATGATATATATATATATATATATATATATATATATATATATATATATATATATATATATATATATATATATATATATATATATATATATATATATATATATATATATATAACTTACATAACTTAACCATACTAATACTTTTTAAATAGAAAAAGAATACACTTAATGAAATAATGAAGAATATATATATATATATAAGTTAATAATGTTAAAAGTTAAATCACTAATAGTAATTACATATATATTTGTTCGATTACAATTATGTATTAATAAATATACAATTGATATAGGTTCGTGAATCCGAGGCCAACCCTGCATTGTTCAATATAGTCATATGTATTTTTACTACAAAATACATTAGGTGAGTTTCATTTGCTCCCTTTTACTCTTTACATTTTTGGGACTGAGAATACATGCGCTGCTTTTATAAATGCTTTACGAAATAGACACAAGTACTTAAAACTACATTCTATGGCTGGATTATTAAACCGAATATGCCCCTTTTTAGTCTGGTAATCTAAGAATTAGGGAACAGACACCCTAATTGACGCGAATCCTAAAGATAGATCTATCGGGCCCAACAAGCCCCATCCAAAGTACCGGATGCTTTAGTACTTCAAAATTTATATCATGTCCGAAGGAGGATCCCGGAATGATGGGGATATTCTTATATGCATATTGTGAATGTCGGTTACCAGGTGTTCAATCCATATGAATGATATTTTTGTCTCTATGCATGGGACGTATGTTTATGAGAAATGGAAATATGAAATCTTGTGGTCTATTAAATTTATGAAATGATTATTTATGTTAAACTAATGAACTCACCAACCTTTTGGTTGACACTTTAAAGCATGTTTATTCTCAGGTATGAAAGAAGTCTTCCGCTGTGTAATTGCTCATTTTAAAGATATTACTTGGAGTCATTCATGACATATTTCAAAAGACGTTGCATTCGAGTCGTTGAGTTCATCAAGATTATTATTAAGTCAATTAAAGTTAGATATATTATGAAATGGTATGCATGCTTTCAACTTTCGATATAATGAAAGATTGTCTTTTCAAAAACGAATGCAATGTTTGTAAAATGTATCATATAGAGGTCAAGTACCTTGCAATGTAATCAACTATTGTGAATCGTTTATAATCGATATGGACTTCGTCCGGATGGATTAGGACGGGTCTCTACAAATTGTGCGCGACGCGCACATGTGGTCTGAACCAGTTCTGCTTCTGTTTAATTACACTCTACAGCCCACACTTTATGTACACTATTTACACCACTGTACAATTATTATTCGGGTCTTACAACTCTCCCCCACTTGAATCGGAGCGCGTCCTCGCGATCCAAGCCGCATGACAAGCGGGAAGATACAATAACACAAACTCTTCGGGCTCCCAAGTAAACTCGGAACTTTTACTACGACACCATTGAACTTTAAACGTTCTCACCTCTTTATCTCTCAACCGTTTGACCTTCTCATCGAGTATAGAAATCGGCTCCTCAATATACTCTAACTTATTGTTTAGCTCAATCTCATCTAAAGGTACCCAAGATGAATCATCCGCAAGACACTTACGGAGATGGGAACAATGAAATGTATTATGGATCCCCGCAAGCTCTTCGGGTAATTCCAAACGATACCCGTCTTCACCAACACGAGCTAAAATTTTAAAAGGACCAATAAACTGAGGAGCTAACTTTCTCCGTTTTCGAAACCGAATAACACCTTTCCATGGTGAAACTTTAAGCATCACCATGTCACCTTCTTGGAACTCAATTTGTCGTCTTCGCTTATCGGCATAAGATTTTTGTCTATCTTGGGCATTTTTCAAATGAGTCTGAATCATATCAATCTTGCTATTCGTCTCTAAAACCAAATCGGTACTCCCGATTTCTCTTTGGCCCACTTCACCCCAACAAATCGGGGTTCGACATCTACGCCCATAGAGCATCTCGTAAGGTGGCATCCCGATACTAGTATGATAACTATTATTGTACGAGAATTCCACCAAAGGTAAGTGCTCATCCCAACTACCACCGAAATCAATAATACACGCCCGTAACATATCCTCCAAAGTTTGATTCGTACGTTCGGTTTGACCGTCCGTTTGAGGATGATACGCCGTGCTCAATTTCAATTGTGTGCCCATATCTTCATGAAACTTTTCCCAAAACCGAGATGTGAAACGAGTATCTCGATCCGAAATAATAGATATAGGAACCCCGTGTCTCGATATCACCTCCTTGATAAACAACTTAGCCAAAGTTTCTGACGATATCGCTTCCAGAATGGGAAGAAACAAGGCACTCTTCATCAATCGATCAACTATTACCCAAATCGAGTCAAATTGGGTTCTCGCCGTCTTTGGTAACTTTGTGACGAAATCCATGGTAATGTGTTCCCATTTCCATTTCAGAATTTCTAACGGTTGTAACTTACCATACGGCTTTTGGTGTTTGGCTTTCACTTGTAAACACGTGACGCATTATTCAACATACTTAACAACATCACGTTTCATGCCCGACCACCAATACTCTTTCGTTAAATTAAGATACATTTTTGTCGTGCCCGGATGAATAGAATACTTTGACTTATGTGCTTCATCAAGTAGCACTCATCGATGATCACCCATTTTAGGCACCTAGACCCTTCCTTGAAAAGATAACAAACCATGCGGACCTAAGGTAATAAACTCCGTTTGTCCCACGATTCGTTCCTCATGCTTATTGTTAACAAAAGCTTTGATTTGAGTCTCGCCAAGCTTTACAAGAAAATCGTTAGTAATAATCATGCGTAACGATCCTACTCGTATCGCCGGATGTTGACTCTTTCGACTTAATGCATCCGCGACCACATTCGCCTTACGCGGATGATAAAGTATTTCACAATCATAGTCTTTCACCACATCCATCCATCTACGTTGACGATAATTAAATCTCGTTGATCGAAAAGGTGTTTCAAACTCTTGTGATCCGAATAAATCGTACACTTGACACCATACAAGTAATGGAGCCAAATTTTCAACGCATGCACAACCGCCGCCAACTCAAGATCATGAGTCAGATATCTCGTTTCGTGTTCCTTTAATTGTCGAGAGGCATATACGATGACTTTACCCCTTTGCATTAGAACACACCCGAGCCCATTTAAAGAAGCATCACAATAAACCGTCATGTCTTCTACACCTTCCGGAAACACTAAAGCCGGAGCTTGACATAACTTCTCTTTTAACAATTGAAAAGCAATTTCTTGCTCGTTCTCCCAATTAAATCCCGCGTTCTTTCTCGTCAATTTCGTCAATGGATAAGCGATCTTAGAAAAGTCTTGGATAAACCGATGATATTAACCGGCCAATCCGAGAAAACTTCAGATTTCCGTAGGCGTAGTCGGTCGTCCCCAACTCTTCACCGTCTCTATCTTCCCCGGATCTACTTGAATACCATCTTTGTTCACAATGTGGCCAAGGAATTGAACTTCTCTTAGCCAAAATTTACATTTGGAGAATTTAGCATACAACTTCTCCTTCCGCAACGTCTTTAACACACTCCGCAAATGATGTTCATGTTCCTTCATACTCTTCGAATAGACAAGTATGTCGTCAATGAACACAATTACCGACTTGTCCAACATAGGTTGACACACTCGGTTCATAAGATCCATGAATGCCGCCGGTGCATTCGTAAGACCAAAAGGCATTACCACAAACTCAAAATGCCCATAACGCGTTCGAAAAGCCGTTTTCTCAATATCTTCCTCACGGACCCGCATTTGGTGATAGCCGGACCGTAGGTAGATTTTAGAGAAATACGTTGCACCTTGGAGTTGGTCAAACAAATCGTCAATCCTAGGCAATGGATAACGATTCTTGATCGTCACTTTGTTCAACTCCTGATAATCGATGCACATCCGCATACTACCATCCTTCTTCTTCACGAATAAAACTGAAGCGCCCCATGGCGAAGCACTCGGTCGAATAAAACCCTTCTCAAGTAACTCTTGGGTTTGATTTAACAACTCTTGCATTTCCGTCAGCGCTAAACGATAAGGAGTTATAGCAATGGGAGTAGCACCCGGAACCAACTCAATGCGAAATTCAACTTGTCTTTTCGCCGGAACACCCGGTAACTCATCCGGAAAAACGTCTTCAAATTCATTAACCACCGGAATTTCACGAATGGGTGGTGGATCATCACGAGTATCAACAACATGGGTAAGAAAAGCCATGCCACCACTAACAAGGAAACGACGTGTCCGTGCAAAAGTGCATATCGGCACAAGTCTTCTTCGGTTATCGCCATGAATAATTAACTCTCCCCCACTTGGGGTTTTCACACGAATAGATTTTTCATGGCATGCAATATCGGCTCTATTATGATTGAGCCAATCCATACCAACCACGATATCAAAATCACCCAAAGTCATCGGGATGAGATCAATTTTAAAGTTTTCGGCACCAAACACAACATTACAATTTTTACACACATCAACCACTAGCACCGTCTTGCCATCCGCTATTTCAACTTCTATCGGACGACTTAACTTAGCTAACGGTTTATTAAGTTTAGGCACAAATTTTGGTGACACAAATGACAAGTTAGCACCACTATCAAAAAGCATAATTGCCGGATTAGAATTAACCATGAAAGTACCTGAGACAACTCCGTTTGATTGCTTGGCCTCATCGTGGATCATTAAGTAATTTCTTCCCCTCGCCGTCCCCGCCGCCTTTTCTAGCTTCTTAACTTGATCTCCCCTCAAATCGGGACATTCCGTCCTTCGGTGACCCTCCTTATTACAATTAAAACAAACGATTTTGTTAGAAGATGAGTTCGTACAATCACGGGTCAAGTGCCCTTGTCGACCACAATTGTAGCACGTGGGTCCAAAACTCTTAGAAGCCCCGTTTCTCACACTACCGACGCTCTCGGTTACACTCTTGCTCTTCTTGTTCGAGTGGCTAGTAGCTTCAAATTTTAGTTTGCCAAAGGTGAAGTCACTCTTTCTTGGAGCAAGCGACTCAAAACCCTTAGCGATATCAAACAATTCATCAAAAGTCTTCGCCGAATTTCTACTAATCCTTTCTTGATAGTTATCATTCAAGGTTCGGTAGAAATCTTCTTTCAACATATGATCATTCCCGTCATACTCCGGTCAAAATTGGGTCTTTGATATGAAAGTGGACTTGAGAGTGTTCAAATCCATTGACCCTTGCCTTAAAGTACGTAACTCGTCCTTAAGCTTTGAAAGATCGGCCGAAGTTCGGTACTCCTTGAAAAATTCTGCTTTAAACTCGTCCCACATCAAACTCATAATTTGTTCTTCGCCATAAAGTCGGATTTTCGCGTCCCACCACAACTTGGCATCACCCCTCATCATGCTACTACCAAACCTCGTCTTTTTATCGAGAGGGCACTCACTAGTACGAAAAGTGAAATGTCCCGTTCTTATTGATTAAAAACGTTCCATATTAATTGATTTCGTTGTGAGGTTTTGACCTCTATATGAGGCGTTTTTCAAAGACTGCATTCATTTTAAAACAAACCATAACCTTTATTTCATCAATAAAGGTTTAAAAAGCTTTACGTAGATTATCAAATAATGATAATCTAAAATATCCTGTTTACACACGACCATTACATAATGGTTTACAATACAAATATGTTACAACAAAATAAGTTTCTTGAATGCAGTTTTTACACAATATCATACAAGCATGGACTCCAAATCTCGTCCTTATTTAAGTACGCGACAGCGAAAGCTCTTAATAATCACCTGAGAATAAACATGCTTAAAACGCCAACAAAAATGTTGGTGAGTTATTGGTTTAACCTATATATATCAAATCATAACAATAGACCACAAGATTTCATATTTCAATACACATCCCATACATAGAGATAAAAATCATTCATATGGTGAACACCTGGTAACCGACATTAACAAGATGCATATATAAGAATATCCCCATCATTTCGGGACACCCTTCGGATATGATATAAATTTCAAAGTACTAAAGCATCCGGTACTTTGGATGGGGTTTGTTAGGCCCAATAGATCTATCTTTAGGATTCGCGTCAATTAGGGTGTCTGTTCCCTAATTCTTAGATTACCAGACTTAATAAAAAGGGGCATATTCGATTTCGATAATTCAACCATAGAATGTAGTTTCACGTACTTGTGTCTATTTTGTAAATCATTTATAAAACCTGCATGTATTCTCATCCCAAAAATATTAGATTTTAAAAGTGGGACTATAACTCACTTTCACAGATTTTTACTTCGTCGAGAAGTAAGACTTGGCCACTGGTTAATTCACGAACCTATAACAATATATACATATATATCAAAGTATGTTCAAAATATATTTACAACACTTTTAATATATTTTGATGTTTTAAGTTTATTAAGTCAGCTGTCCTCGTTAGTAACCTACAACTAGTTGTCTACAGTTAGATGTACAGAAATAAATCGATAAATATTATCTTGAATCAATCCACGACCCAGTGTATACGTATCTCAGTATTGATCACAACTCAAACTATATATATTTTGGAATCAACCTCAACCTTGTATAGCTAACTCCAACATTCACATATAGAGTGTCTATGGTTGTTCCGAAATATATATAGATGTGTCGACATGATAGGTCGAAACATTGTATACGTGTCTATAGTATCTCAAGATTACATAATATACAATACAAGTTAATTAAGTTATGGTTGGAATAGATTTGTTACCAATTTTCACGTAGCTAAAATGAGAAAAATTATCCAATCTTGTTTTACCCATAACTTCTTCATTTTAAATCCGTTTTGAGTGAATCAAATTGCTATGGTTTCATATTGAACTATATTTTATGAATCTAAACAGAAAAAGTATAGGTTTATAGTCGGAAAAATAAGTTACAAGTCGTTTTTGTAAAGGTAGTCATTTCAGTCGAAAGAACGACGTCTAGATGACCATTTTAGAAAACATACTTCCACTTTGAGTTTAACCATAATTTTTGGATATAGTTTCATGTTCATAATAAAAATCATTTTCTCAGAATAACAATTTTTAAATCAAAGTTTATCATAGTTTTTAATTAACTAACCCAAAACAGCCCGCGGTGTTACTACGACGGCGTAAATCCGGTTTTACGGTGTTTTTCGTGTTTCCAGGTTTTAAATCATTAAGTTAGCATATCATATAGATATAGAACATGTGTGTAGTTAATTTTAAATGTCAAGTTAGAAGGATTAACTTTTGTTTGCGAACAAGTTTAGAATTAACTAAACTATGTTCTAGTGATTACGAGTTTAAACCTTCGAATAAGATAGTTTTATATATATGAATCGAATGATGTTATGAACATCATGACTACCTTAAGTTCCTTGGATAAACCTACTGGAAAAGAGAAAAATGGATCTAGCTTCAACGGATCCTTGGATGGCTCGAAGTTCTTGAAGCAGAATCATGACACGAAAACAAGTTCAAGTAAGATCATCACTTGAAATAAGATTGTTATAGTTATAGAAATTGAACCAAAGTTTGTATATGATTATTACCTTGTATTAGAATGATAACCTACTGTAAGAAACAAAGATTTCTTGAGTTTGGATGATCACCTTACAAGATTGGAAGTGAGCTAGCAAACTTGAAAGTATTCTTGATTTTATGTAACTAGAACTTGTAGAATATATGAAGAACACTTAGAACTTGAAGATAGAACTTGAGAGAGATCAATTAGATGAAGAAAATTGAAGAATGAAAGTGTTTGTAGGTGTTTTTGGTCGTTGGTGTATGGATTAGATATAAAGGATATGTAATTTTGTTTTCATGTAAATAAGTCATGAATGATTACTCATATTTTTGTAATTTTATGAGATATTTCATGCTAGTTGCCAAATGATGGTTCCCACATGTGTTAGGTGACTCACATGGGCTGCTAAGAGCTAATCATTGGAGTGTATATACCAATAGTACATACATCTAAAAGCTGTGTATTGTACGAGTACGAATACGGGTGCATACGAGTAGAATTGTTGATGAAACTGAACGAGGATGTAATTGTAAGCATTTTTGTTAAGTAGAAGTATTTTGATAAGTGTATTGAAGTCTTTCAAAAGTGTATAAATACATATTAAAACACTACATGTATATACATTTTAACTGAGTCGTTAAGTCATCGTTAGTCGTTACATGTAAGTGTTGTTTTGAAACCTTTAGGTTAACGATCTTGTTAAATGTTGTTAACCTAATGTTTATAATATCAAATGAGATTTTAAATTATTATATTATCATGATATTATCATGTATGAATATCTCTTAATATAATATATATACATTAAATGTCTTTACAATGATAATCGTTACATATATGTCTCGTTTAAAAATCATTAAGTTAGTAGTCTTGTTTTTACATATGTGGTTCATTGTTAATATACTTAATGATATGTTTACTTATCATAGTATCATATTAACTATATATATATATATATATATATATATATATATATATATATATATATATATATATATATATCCATATATATGTCATCATATAGTTTTTACAAGTTTTAACGTTCGTGAATCACCGGTCAACTTGGATGGTCAATTGTCTATATGAAACATATTTCAATTAATCAAGTCTTAACAAGTTTGATTTCTTAACATGTTAGAAACATTTAATCATGTAAATATCAATCTCAATTAATATATATAAACTTGGAAAAGTTCGGGTCACTACAGTACCTACCCGTTAAATAAATTTTGTCCCGAAATTTTAAGCTGTTGAAGGTGTTGACGAATCTTCTGGAAATAGATGCGGGTATTTCTTCTTCATCTGATCTTCATGCTCCCAGGTGAACTCGGGTCCTCTACGAGCATTCCATCGAACCTTAACAATTGGTATCTTGTTTTGCTTAAGTCTTTTAACCTTACGATCCATTATTTCGACGGGTTCTTCGATGAATTGAAGTTTTTCGTTGATTTGGATTTCATCTAACGGAATAGTGAGATCTTATTTAGCAAAACATTTCTTCAAATTCGAGACGTGGAAAGTGTTATGTACAGCCGCGAGTTGTTGAGGTAACTCAAGTCGGTAAGTTACTGGTCCGACACGATCAATAATCTTGAATGGTCCAATATACCATGGATTTAATTTACCTCGTTTACCAAATCGAACAACGCCTTTCCAAGGTGCAACTTTAAGCATGACCATCTCTCCAATTTCAAATTCTATATCTTTTCTTTTAATGTCAGCGTAGCTCTTTTGTCGACTTTGGGCAGTTTTCAACCGTTGTTGAATTTGGATGATCTTCTCGGTAGTTTCTTGTATAATCTCCGGACCCGTAATCTGTCTATCCCCCACTTCACTCCAACAAATTGGAGACCTGCACTTTCTACCATAAAGTGCTTCAAACAGCGCCATCTCAATGCTTGAATGGTAGCTGTTGTTGTAGGAAAATTCTGCTAACGGTAGATGTCGATCACAACTGTTTTCGAAATCAATAACACATGCTCGTAGCATGTCTTCAAGCGTTTGTATCGTCCTTTCGCTCTGCCCATCAGTTTGTGGATGATAGGCAGTACTCATGTCTAGACGAGTTCCCAATGCTTGCTGTAATATCTGCCAGAATCTTGAAATAAATCTGCCATCCCTATCAGAGATAATAGAGATTGGTATTCCATGTCTGGAGACGACTTCCTTCAAATACAGTCGTGCTAACTTATCCATCTTGTCATCTTCTCTTATTGGCAGGAAGTGTGCTGATTTGGTGAGACGATCAACTATTACCCAAATAGTATCAAAACCACTTGCAGTCCTTGGCAATTTAGTGATGAAATCTATGGTAATGTTTTCCCATTTCCATTTCGGGATTTCAGGTTGTTGAAGTAGACCTGATGGTTTCTGATGCTCAGCTTTGACCTTAGAACACGTCAAACATTCTCCTACATATTTAGCAATATCGGCTTTCATACCTGGCCACCAAAAATGTTTCTTAATATCCTTGTACATGTAGTGACCCGAACTTTTCCATGTTTATATATATTAATTGAGATTGATATTTACATGATTAAATGTTTCCAACATATTAAGCAATCAAACTTGTTAAGACTTGATTAATTGAAATATGTTTCATATAGACAATTGACCACCCAAGTTGACCGGCGATTCACGAACGTTAAAACTTGTAAAAATGACATGACGATATATATATGGATATACATATGGTTAACATGAGATTATGATAAGTAAGTATCTCCATAAGTATATTAACAATGAGTTATATACATATAAACAAGACTACTAACTTAAGGATTTCGAAACGAGACATATATGTAACGATTATCGTTGTAACGACATTTAAATGTATATATATCATATTAAGATATATTAATATATCATAATATCATGATAATATAATAATTTAACATCTCATTAGATATAATAAACAATGGGTTAACAACATTAATTGAGATCGTTAACTTAAAGGTTTCAAAACAACACTTACATGTAACGACTAACGATGACTTAACGACTCAGTTAAAATGTATATACATGTAGTGTATTTAGATGTATTAAATTACTTTTGGAAGACTTCAAGACATATATCAAAATACTCATACTTAACCAAAATGGTTACAGTTACTTTTCCATTCTTTTCTTTCATCAAGAATTCTAGTCGTATTCTTACCCGTATTATACACAGCTTCAAAACGTACTTACTATGAGTATATACCAATAGGAACTAGCATGGGATTCCACTCTTGATTATGTCATGTATGACTAATCAATTTTAACTTCTACCATGAGCTAGTCAACTAACTAGAACTCCTTTTAACCCCACTCACCACTCACCAATTACCACTCATCATTCACTCCATTTCACTTCCAATTCTCTTTCTAATTCTCTCTCAACACACACACACTATTATGAACGTATTTTTCCAGTAGTTAATCATCATCTTCATCAAAAATCACTTCAAGAATCAAGCTATCATCATAGGAAGAACACTTCAAGAACACTTCAAAAATCCCTTCAAGTTTACTAATTTACTTCCAAGCTTTCTAATCCATTCCAAGTAATCATCTAAGATCAAGAAACCTTTGTTATATACAGTAGGTTATCTTTCTTATTCAAGGTAATATTCATATTCAAACTTTGATTCAATTTCTATAACTATAAACTATCTTAATTCGAGTAAAAATCTTACTTGAACTTGTTTTTGTGTCATGATCCTACTTCAAGAACTTTCAAGCCATCCAAGATCTTTGAAGCTAGATCATTTCTTGTCACTTCCAGTAGGTTTACCTACTAAACTTGAGGTAGTAATGATGTTCATAACATCATTCGATTCATATATATAAAACTATCTTATTCAAAGGTTTAAACTCGTAATCACTAGAACATAGTTTAGTTAATTCTAAACTTGTTCGCAAACAAAAGTTAATCCTTCTAACTTGACTTTTAAAATTAACTACACACATGTTCTATATCTATATGATATGCTAACTTAATGATTTAAAACCTGGAAACACGAAAAACACCGTAAAACCGGATTTACGCCGTCGTAGTAACACCGCGGGCTGTTTTGGGTTAGTTAATTAAAAACTATGATAAACTTTGATTTAAAAGTTGTTATTCTGAGAAAATGATTTTTATTATGAACATGAAACTATATCCAAAAATTATGGTTAAACTCAAAGTGGAAGTATGTTTTCTAAAATGGTCATCTAGACGTCGTTCTTTCGACTGAAATGACTACCTTTACAAAAACGACTTGTAACTTATTTTTCCGACTATAAACCTATACTTTTTCTGTTTAGATTTATAAAATAGACTTCAATATGAAACCATAGCAATTTGATTCACTCAAAACGGATTTAAAATGAAGAAGTTATGGGTAAAACAAGATTGGATAATTTTTCTCATTTTAGCTACGTGAAAATTGGTAACAAATCTATTCCAACCATAACTTAATCAACTTGTATTGTATATTATGTAATCTTGAGATACCATAGACACGTATACAATGTTTCGACCTATCATGTCGACACATCTATATATATTTTGGAACAACCATAGACACTCTATATGTGAATGTTGGAGTTAGCTATACAGGGTTGAGGTTGATTCCAAAATATATATAGTTTGAGTTGATATCAATACTGAGATACGTATACACTGGGTCGTGGATTGATTCAAGATAATATTTATCGATTTATTTCTGTACATCTAACTGTGGACAACTAGTTGTAGGTTACTAACGAGGACAGCTGACTTAATAAACATAAAACATCAAAATATATTAAAAGTGTTGTAAATATATTTTAAACATACTTTGATATATATGTATATATTATTATAGGTTCGTGAATCAACCAGTGGCCAAGTCTTACTTCCCGACGAAGTAAAAATCTGTGAAAGTGAGTTATAGTCCCACTTTTAAAATCTAATATTTTTGGGATGAGAATACATGCAGGTTTTATAAATGATTTACAAAATAGACACAAGTACGTGAAACTACATTCTATGGTTGAATTATCGAAATCGAATATGCCCCTTTTTATTAAGTCTGGTAATCTAAGAATTAGGGAACAGACACCCTAATTGACGCGAATCCTAAAGATAGATCTATTGGGCCTAACAAACCCCATCCAAAGTACCGGATGCTTTAGTACTTCGAAATTTATATCATATCCGAAGGGTGTCCCGGAATGATGGGGATATTCTTATATATATGCATCTTGTTAATGTCGGTTACCAGGTGTTCACCATATGAATGATTTTTATCTCTATGTATGGGATGTGTATTGAAATATGAAATCTTGTGGTCTATTGTTACGATTTGATATATATAGGTTAAACCTATAACTCACCAACATTTTTGTTGACGTTTAAAGCATGTTTATTCTCAGGTGAATACTAAGAGCTTCCGCTGTTGCATACTAAAATAAGGACAAGATTTGGAGTCCATGTTTGTATGATATTGTGTAAAAACTGCATTCAAGAAACTGATTTCGATGTAACATATTTGTATTGTAAACCATTATGTAATGGTCGTGTGTAAACAGGATATTTTAGATTATCATTATTTGATTATCTACGTAAAGCTTTTTAAACCTTTATTTATGAAATAAAGGTTATGGTTTGTTTTAAAAATGAATGCAGTCTTTGAAAAATGTCTCATATAGAGGTCAAAACCTCGCAACGAAATCAATTAATATGGAACGTTTTTAATCAATAAGAACGGGACATTTCAGTACATCTTCCCCGTTCCAGGATGTATTGAGTATCTGGTTTTATGAGCTTCTCTAAGTACCATTTCTCTCATATCTCCAAATTTTGGTACCCAAATTCTTTCAGCCCTATACCGGGTTCCGTCTTCCCGAATATTAAAATGCTTCTCCGATCCTTTGGGTATTTCATCCTCTTTTAAAACTCCTTGTTGCGCCTCCTTTATTTGAGTAGTAAGGTTAGAGTGAATCATTATATTCATAGATTTTACTCGAATGGGTTCTCTGTCCTTTCTGCTCAAGGCGTCGGCTACCACATTTGCCTTCCCCGGGTGGTAACAAATCTCAAAGTCGTAATCATTCAATAATTCAATCCACCTAAGCTGCCTCATATTCAGTTGTTTCTGATTAAATATGTGTTGAAGACTTTTGTGTTCGGTATATATAATACTTTTGACCCTATATAAGTAGTGCCTCCAAGTCTTTAATGCAAAAACAACCGCGCCTAATTCCAAATCATGCGTCGTATAATTTTGCTCGTGAATCTTCAATTGTCTAGACGCATAAGCAATCACCTTCGTTCGTTGCATTAATACACAACCGAGACCTTGCTTTGATTCGTTACAATAAATCACAAAATCATCATTCCCTTCAGGCAATGACAATATGTAGTGACCCGAACTTTTCCATGTTTATATATATTAATTGAGATTGATATTTACATGATTAAATGTTTCCAACATGTTAAGCAATCAAACTTGTTAAGACTTGATTAATTGAAATATGTTTTATATAGACAATTGACCACCCAAGTTGACCGGTGATTCACGAACGTTAAAACTTGTAAAAACTATATGATGACATATATATGGATATATATATATATAGTAAACATGATACTATGATAAGTAAACATATCATTAAGTATATTAACAATGAACTACATATGTAAAAACAAGACTACTAACTTAATGATTTTTAAACGAGACATATATGTAACGATTATCGTTGTAAAGACATTTAATGTATATATATCATATTAAGAGATATTCATACATGATAATATAATAATTTAAAATCTCATTTGATATTATAAACATTGGGTTAACAACATTTAACAAGATCGTTAACCTAAAGGTTTCAAAACAACACTTACATGTAATGACTAACGATGACTTAACGACTCAGTTAAAATGTATATACATGTAGTGTTTTAATATGTATTTATACACTTTTGAAAGACTTCAATACACTTATCAAAATACTTCTACTTAACAAAAATGTTTACAATTACATCCTCGTTCAGTTTCATCAACAATTCTACTCGTATGCACCCATATTCGTACTCGTACAATACACAACTTTTAGATGTATGTACTATTAGTATATACACTCCAATGATCAGCTCTTAGCAGCCCATGTGAGTCACCTAACACTTGTGGGAACCATCATTTGGCAACTACCATGAAATATCTCATAAAATTACAAAAATATGAGTAATCATTCATGACTTATTTACATGAAAACAAAATTACATATCCTTTATATCTAATCCACACACCAACGACCAAAAACACCTACAAACACTTTCATTCTTCAATTTTCTTCATCTAATTGATCTCTCTCAAGTTCTATCTTCAAGTTCTAAGTGTTCTTCATAAATTCTACAAGTTCTAGTTACATAAAATCAAGAATACTTTCAAGTTTGCTAGCTCACTTTCAATCTTGTAAGGTGATCATCCAACCTCAAGAAATCTTTATTTCTTACAGTAGGTTATCATTTTAATACAAGGTAATAATCATATTCAAACTTTGGTTCAATTTCTATAACTATAACAATCTTATTTCAAGTGATGATCTTACTTGAACTTATTTTCGTGTCATGATTCTGCTTCAAGAACTTCGAGTCATCCAAGGATCCGTTGAAGCTAGATCCATTTTTCTCTTTTCCAGTAGGTTTATCCAAGGAACTTAAGGTAGTAATGATGTTCATAACATCATTCGATTCATACATATAAAGCTATCTTATTCGAATGTTTAAACTTGTAATCACTAGAACATAGTTTAGTTAATTCTAAACTTGTTCGCAAATAAAAGTTAATCCTTCTAACTTGACTTTTAAAATCAACTAAACACATGTTCTATATCTATATGATATGCTAACTTAATGATTTAAAACCTGGAAACACGAAAAACACCGTAAAACCGGATTTACGCCGTCGTAGTAACACCGCGGGCTGTTTTGGGTTAGTTAATTAAAAACTATGATAAACTTTGATTTAAAAGTTGTTATTCTGAGAAAATGATTTTTATTATGAACATGAAACTATATCCAAAAATTATGGTTAAACTCAAAGTGGAAGTATGTTTTCTAAAATGGTCATCTAGACGTCGTTCTTTCGACTGAAATGACTACCTTTACAAAAACGACTTGTAACTTATTTTTCCGACTATAAACCTATAATTTTTATGTTTAGATTCATAAAATAAAGTTCAATATGAAACCATAGCAATTTGATTCACTCAAAACGGATTTAAAATGAAGAAGTTATGGGTAAAACAAGATTGGATAATTTTTCTCATTTTAGCTACGTGAAAATTGGTAACAAATCTATTCCAACCATAACTTAATCAACTTGTATTGTATATTATGTAATCTTGAGATACCATAGACACGTATACAATGTTTCGACCTATCATGTCGACACATCTATATATATTTCGGAACAACCATAGACACTCTATATGTGAATGTTGGAGTTAGCTATACAGGGTTGAGGTTGATTCCAAAATATATATAGTTTGAGTTGTGATCAATACTGAGATACGTATACACTGGGTCGTGGATTGATTCAAGATAATATTTATCGATTTATTTCTGTACATCTAACTGTGGACAACTAGTTGTAGGTTACTAACGAGGACAGCTGACTTAATAAACTTAAAACATCAAAATATATTAAAAGTGTTGTAAATATATTTTGAACATACTTTGATATATATGTATATATTGTTATAGGTTCGTGAATCAACCAGTGGCCAAGTCTTACTTCCCGACGAAGTAAAAATCTGTGAAAGTGAGTTATAGTCCCACTTTTAAAATCTAATATTTTTGGGATGAGAATACATGCAGGTTTTATAAATGATTTACAAAATAGACACAAGTACGTGAAACTACATTCTATGGTTGAATTATCAAAATCGAATATGCCCCTTTTTATTAAGTCTGGTAATCTAAGAATTAGGGAACAGACACCCTAATTGACGCGAATCCTAAAGATAGATCTATTGGGCCTAACAAACCCCATCCAAAGTACCGGATGCTTTAGTACTTCGAAATTTATATCATATCCGAAGGGTGTCCCGGAATGATGGGGATATTCTTATATATGCATCTTGTTAATGTCGGTTACCAAGTGTTCACCATATGAATGATTTTTATCTCTATGTATGGGATGTGTATTGAAATATGAAATCTTGTGGTCTATTGTTACGATTTGATATATATAGGTTAAACCTATAACTCACCAACATTTTTGTTGACGTTTAAAGCATATTTATTCTCAGGTGAATACTAAGAGCTTCCGCTGTTGCATACTAAAATAAGGACAAGATTTGGAGTCCATGTTTGTATGATATTGTGTAAAAACTGCATTCAAGAAACTGATTTCGATGTAACATATTTGTATTGTAAACCATTATGTAATGGTCGTGTGTAAACAGGATATTTTAAATTATCATTATTTGATAATCTACGTAAAGCTTTTTAAACCTTTATTTATGAAATAAAGGTTATGGTTTGTTTTAAAAATGAATGCAGTCTTTGAAAAACGTCTCATATAGAGGTCAAAACCTCGCAACGAAATCAATTAATATGGAACGTTTTTAATCAATAAGAACGGGACATTTCAGTTGGTATCCGAGCGTTGGTCTTAGAGAATCAGAAAATTTGCATTAGTGTGTCTTATCGAGTTTGTTAGGATGCATTAGTGAGTCTGGACTTCGACCGTGTTTTCTTTAAAAATGATTGCTTAACATTTTTGTTGGAAACTATATATTATTAACATGCATATATTATGTGATATATTAATCTCTTAACATGTTTGATATTATGTGATAGATGTCTACCTCTAGAACAAATCCCATTGACTTACCTAATAATAATGAAGATTCAAATGTAAATTGGAATGATTCGTGGACTGATTCACAAGTTCCCGAAGAGGAACCGGAAGAAGAGTCGGAACCGGAAGAAGAATCGGAACCGGAAGAAGAATCGGAACCGGATGAAGAAATAGAACCGGTGGGGGAAATAATAAAACGGTTAAATAAAAGAAAATCCTCAAACAACCGACCAAGGTTAATTATGGTCAATGGTGTTTCCGCCAAGGAAGCAAAATATTGGGAGGATTACCAATTCTCCGATGAATCGAATTCCGACGAGAATTCCGATGATGTTATAGAAATTACCCCAACTGAATTTAAAAAGGCAAAAGAAAATAATAAGGGAAAGGGCATAAAAATAGAGAAATCTAATTCCAACCCCGATGAACTTTATATGTATCGTCAACCCCCGAAGTCCTTAAGTTGTAACAATGACCCGGGAACCTCCAAACCACCAGGTTTTTCTAAACCAATGTGGAAAACGACGGCTCGTATTAGGGGAACATCATATATCCCTAGAAACTTGGCAAAACGAACCAAAACCGAAGAAGAAGAAACAAGCGAGTCGGAATAAGATAGTTGTATTCGTGTGGTGTAATATATGTAATATAGTGTGCTTATGCTTTATGATATATGTAAAAATTGCTTGTATTAATAAGTATTTTTTTTTTATGAATCTAACTCTTGTCTATTTTACAGTATAAAAACACAAAATGGATAGACAACCCAATATTTTAAGAGACCTATCCGGAGACATGATTGATGAAATCTTGTCTAAAGTCGGTCAGAATTCTTCGACACAACTATTTAAGGCGAGATCAGTTTGTAAGACATTCGAAGAACGTTCCAAGAATGCCTTGATTTATAAAAGGCTTTCGTTCGAAAGATGGGGGATATCACATTGGGAAATCCATAAGTTACGATGTGTTTACTTTGACGCATATATTGCGGGGAACCCAAATGCTATTTTACGCAATGGGTTAAGAAATTATTTTGACTCAATATATCCGAATATTGGACTTCGTGATTTAGAAAAAGCGGCTAACATGCAACATAAAGAAGCATGTTATGCTTACGGATTAGTAATGTTCGCTTCTCACCAAAGTGAGAACAAGAACATCGGGCTACAACTATTAAACAAAACGTTCCCACAAGTGACGGAGTCGGTAATTGGGGTAAGAAATGAGGTTTTTAGATTGTTACGGGACTGTTGGACATTACGTAACCCTCGTCCCTTTGACGACGTTCCAACACGCTGTCTTATCAACGGCCATAATGGTTATGTTCCACATGACCAAGGATGGGAAGTAGTCCTAGTAAAACCAGAATGCATGACTTGTTTCTGGACGTATGAATTACGTGTCTTTATTGCCTTTGCTGAATGACTTGTGTACTAGCTAGAATTATCTTCACAACTATCTTGTATCAAAGTTATTGTGTGCTATATTTCATGCTTTATGTAAAATAAGCGGTATTGTAAGTTTGTAAAATATTGTATAAAAGTTTGAACGCGAAATATTATTATAATCAGTTTTTCATATAGAATTGTAGTAGTTGAATTGTATATTAGCTACTAAGTATGAACTTAACGGGTAGGTACTACCCGAATTTAAACTTATAAAACGCTAATATGAAGAAAAAGTTTTATAAATGAGTTCATATTAAGCTACGAAATACTATTAACTACTCTTAATATTCTGTATGATTAACTTGTTCCATTTGACTATTTTGAAGGAAATGGCACCGACTACTCGACACACCGTGAATATGAATGAACAGGAATTCCGTACTTTTCTAGCTTCAAACATAGCCGCAGTACAGGCTGCGCTACATACCAACAATAACCTTGGATCGAGCAGTACAGGAAATCGTGTAGGATGCACCTACAAAGAATTCATTGCCTGCAAACCTTTGGAATTTGATGGAACCGAAGGACCGATCGGATTGAAACGGTGGACCGAGAAGGTCGAATCGGTGTTTGCCATAAGTAAGTGTACTGAAGAGGACAAAGTGAAGTACGCTACGCATACCTTCACAGGTTCTGCGTTAACATGTTGGAATACCTATCTAGAGCAAGTGGGACAAGACGATGCGTACACACTACCGTGGTCAGCATTCAAGCACTTGATGAACGAGAAGTACCGTCCCAGAACCGAGGTCAATAAGCTCAAGACAGAACTTAGAGGGTTACGAACCCAAGGATTTGATATTACCACGTACGAAAGACGATTCACGGAATTGTGCCTATTGTGTCCGGGAGCATTCGAAGATGAGGAAGAGAAGATCGACGCGTTTGTGAAAGGATTACCGGAAAGAATCCAAGAAGATATAAGTTCACATGAGCCCGCCTCCATACAACAGGCATGTAGAATGGCTCACAAACTAGTGAACCAGATTGAAGAAAGAATTAAAGAACAGACTGCTGAAGAGGCCAATGTGAAGCAAGTCAAAAGAAAGTGGGTGGAAAACAGTGATAAGAATCACCAATACAACAACAACAGCAATTACAACAATAATCGCAACAATTATCCCAACAATCGCAACATCAATCGCAACTACAACAAACGGCCCAACAACAACAACAACAACAACAACAACAACAACAACAACAACAACAACAACAACAACAACAACAACAACAATAACAACAACAACTACAACAACAACAACTACAACAATCATCCCAACAACAATAATAACCGCAACAACAATAACAATCAGAAGCAGCTATGCCAAAGGTGTGAAAAGTATCACTCGGGGTTCTGCACTAAATTTTGCATCAAGTGTAAAAGAAATGGTCATAGCGCGGCGAAGTGTGAGGTCTACGGACCAGGGGTTAATAGAACGAAATGAACAAATGGTGTCGGAACGAGTAATGGCGGAGCAAGTAGTGTCGGAGCAAGTTATGCCAATGTAGTTTGTTATAAATGTGGAAAATCGGGCCACATTATTAGAAATTGCCCGAACCAGGAGAACACGAATGGACAAGGCTGCGGAAGAGTTTTCAATATTAATGCGGCAGAGGCACAGGAAGACCCGGAGCTTGTTACGGGTACGTTTCTTATTGACAATAAATCTGCTTACGTATTATTTGATTCGGGTGCGGATAGAAGCTATATGAGTAGAGATTTTTTTGCTAAATTAAGTTGTCCATTGACGCCTTTGGATAGTAAATTTTTACTCGAATTAGCAAATGGTAAATTAATTTCAGCAGATAATATATGTCGGAATCGAGAAATTAAACTGGTTAGCGAAACATTTAAGATTGACTTGATACCAGTAGAGTTAGGGAGTTTTGATGTGATAATCGGTATGGACTGGTTGAAAGAAGTGAAAGCAGAGATCGTTTGTTACAAAAATGCAATTCGCATTATACGAGAAAAAGGAAAACCCTTAATGGTGTACGGAGAAAAGGGCAACACGAAGCTACATCTTATTAGTAATTTGAAGGCACAAAAACTAATAAGAAAAGGTTGCTATGCTGTTCTAGCACACGTCGAGAAGTACAAACTGAAGAAAAGAGCATCAATGATGTTCCCATCGCAAAAGAATTTCCCGATGTATTTTCGAAAGAATTACCGGGACTACCTCCACATCAATCTGTTGAATTTCAAATAGATCTTGTACCAGGAGCTGCACCAATAGCTCGTGCTCCTTACAGACTCGTACCCAGCGAGATGAAAGAACTGCAAAGGCAATTACAAGAACTTTTAGAGCGTGGTTTCATTCGACCAAGCACATCACCGTGGGGAGCTCCTGTTTTGTTTGTCTAGAAGAAAGATGGTACATTCAGGTTGTGTATCGACTACCGAGAGTTGAACAAACTTACCATCAAGAACCGCTACCCACTACTGAGAATCGACGACTTATTTGATCAACTACAAGGCTCGTCTGTTTATTCAAAGATTGACTTACGTTCCGGGTATCATCAAATGCGGGTGAAAGAAGATGATATTCCAAAGACTGCTTTCAGAACACGTTACGGTCATTACGAGTTTATGGTCATGCCGTTTGGTTTAACTAATGCACCAGCTGTGTTCATGGACCTTATGAACCGAGTGTGTGGACCATACCTTGACAAGTTTGTCATTGTTTTCATTGATGACATACTTGTTTACTCAAAGAATGACCAAGAACACGGTGAACATTTGAGAAAGGTGTTAGAAGTATTGAGGAAGGAAGAATTGTACGCTAAATTTTCAAAGTGTGCATTTTGGTTGGAAGAAGTTCAATTCCTCGGTCACATAGTGAACAAAAAAGGTATTAAGGTGGATCCGGCAAAGATAGAAACTGTTGAAAAGTGGGAAACCCCAAAAACTCCAAAACACATACGCCAGTTTTTAGGACTAGCTGGTTACTACAGAAGGTTCATCCAAGACTTTTCCAGAATAGCAAAACCCTTGACTTCATTAAAGCATAAAGGGAAGAAATTTGAATGGAAGGATGAACATGAGAAAGCGTTTCAGTTATTGAAGAAAAAGCTAACTACGGCACCTATATTGTCATTGCCTGAAGGGAATGATGATTTTGTTATTTATTGTGACGCATCAAAGCAAGGTCTCGGTTGTGTATTAATGCAACGAACGAAGGTGATTGCTTATGCGTCTAGACAATTGAAGATTCACGAGCAAAATTATACTACGCATGATTTGGAATTAGGCGCGGTTATTTTTGCATTAAAGACTTGGAGGCACTACTTATATGGGGTCAAAAGTATTATATATACCGACCACAAAAGTCTTCAACACATATTTAATCAGAAACAACTGAATATGAAGCAGCGTAGGTGGATTGAATTGTTGAATGATTACGACTTTGAGATTCGTTACCACCCGGGGAAGGCAAATGTGGTAGCCGATGCCTTGAGCAGGAAGGACAGAGAACCCATTCGAGTAAAATCTATGAATATAATGATTCATAATAACCTTACTACTCAAATAAAGGAGGCGCAACAAGGAGTTTTAAAAGAGGGAAATTTAAAGGATGAAATACCCAAAGGATCGGAGCAGCATCTTAATATTCGGGAAGACGGAACCCGGTATAGGGCTGAAAGGATTTGGGTACCAAAATTTGGAGATATGAGAGAAATGGTACTTAGAGAAGCTCATAAAACCAGATACTCAATACATCCTGGAACGGGGAAGATGTACAAGGATCTCAAGAAACATTTTTGGTGGCCGGGTATGAAAGCCAATGTTGCTAAATACGTAGGAGAATGTTTGACGTGTTCTAAGGTCAAAGCTGAGCATCAAAAACCATCAGGTCTACTTCAACAACCCGAAATCCCAGAATGGAAATGGGAAAACATTACCATGGATTTCATCACTAAATTGCCAAGGACTGCAAGTGGTTTTGATACTATTTGGGTAATAGTTGATCGTCTCACCAAATCAGCACACTTCCTGCCAATAAGAGAAGATGACAAGATGGAGAAGTTAGCACGACTGTATTTGAAGGAAGTAGTCTCCAGACATGGAATACCAATCTCTATTATCTCTGATAGGGATGGCAGATTTATTTCAAGATTCTGGCAGACATTACAGCAAGCATTAGGAACTCGTCTAGACATGAGTACTGCCTATCATCCACAAACTGATGGGCAGAGCGAAAGGACGATACAAACGCTTGAAGACATGCTACGAGCATGTGTTATTGATTTCAGAAACAGTTGGGATCGACATCTACCGTTAGCAGAATTTTCCTACAACAACAGCTGCCATTCAAGCATTGAGATGGCGCCGTTTGAAGCACTTTATGGTAGAAAGTGCAGGTCTCCGATTTGTTGGAGTGAAGTGTGGGATAGACAGATTACGGGTCCGGAGATTATACAAGAAACTACCGAGAAGATCATCCAAATTCAACAACGGTTGAAAACCGCCCAAAGTCGACAAAAGAGCTACGCTGACATTAAAAGAAAAGATATAGAATTTGAAATTGGAGAGATGGTCATGCTTAAATTTGCACCTTGGAAAGGCGTTGTTCGATTTGGTAAACGAGGGAAATTAAATCCAAGGTATATTGGACCATTCAAGATTATTGATCGTGTCGGACCAGTAGCTTACCGACTTGAGTTACCTCAACAACTTGCGGCTGTACATAACACTTTCCACGTCTCGAATCTGAAGAAATGTTTTGCTAAAGAAGATCTCACTATTCCGTTAGATGAAATCCAAATCAACGAAAAACTCCAATTCATCGAAGAACCCGTCGAAATAATGGATCGTGAGGTTAAAAGACTTAAGCAAAACAAGATACCAATTGTTAAGGTTCGATGGAATGCTCGTAGAGGACCCGAGTTCACCTGGGAGCATGAAGATCTGATGAAGAAGAAATACCCGTATCTATTTCTAGAAGATTCGTCAACACCTTCAACAGCTTAAAATTTCGAGACGAAATTTATTTAACAGGTAGGTACTGTAGTGACCCGAACTTTTTCATGTTTATATATATTAATTGAGATTGATATTTACATGATTAAATTTTTCCAACATGTTAAGCAATCAAACTTGTTAAGACTTGATTAATTGAAATATGTTTCATATAGACAATTGACCACCCAAGTTGACCGGTGATTTACGAACGTTAAAACTTGTAAAAACTATATGATGACATATATATGGATATATATATAGTTAACATGATACTATGATAAGTAAACATATCATTAAGTATATTAACAATGAACTACATATGTAAAAACAAGACTACTAACTTAATGATTTTTAAACGAGACATATATGTAACGATTATCGTTGTAAAGACATTTAATGTATATATATCATATTAAGAGATATTCATACATGATAATATCATGATAATATAATAATTTAAAATCTCATTTGATATTATAAACATTGGGTTAACAACATTTAACAAGATCGTTAACCTAAAGGTTTCAAAACAACACTTACATGTAACGACTAACGATGACTTAACGACTCAGTTAAAATATATATACATGTAGTGTTTTAATATGTATTTATAAACTTTTGAAAGACTTCAATACACTTATCAAAATACTTCTACTTAACAAAAATGCTTACAATTACATCCTCGTTCAGTTTCATCAACAATTCTACTCGTATGCACCCGTATTCGTACTCGTACACGTACAATACACAGCTTTTAGATGTATGTACTATTGGTATATACACTCCAATGATCAGCTCTTAGCAGCCCATGTGAGTCACCTAACACATGTGGGAACTATCATTTGGCAACTAGCATGAAATATCTCATAAAATTACAAAAATATGAGTAATCATTCATGACTTATTTACATGAAAACAAAATTACATATCCTTTATATCTAATCCATACACCAACGAACAAAAACACCTACAAACACTTTCATTCTTCAATTTTCTTCATCTAATTGATCTCTCTCAAGTTCTATCTTCAAGTTCTAAGTGTTCTTCATAAATTCTACAAGTTCTAGTTACATAAAATCAAGAATACTTTCAAGTTTGCTAGCTCACTTTCAATCTTGTAAGGTGATCATCCAACCTCAAGAAATCTTTGTTTCTTACAGTAGGTTATCATTCTAATACAGGGTAATAATCATATTCAAACTTTGGTTCAATTTCTATAACTATAACAATCTTATTTCAAGTGATGATCTTACTTGAACTTGATTTCGTGTCATGATTCTGCTTCAAGAACTTCGAGTCATCCAAGGATCCGTTGAAGCTAGATCCATTTTTATCTTTTCCAGTAGGTTTATCCAAGGAACTTAAGGTAGTAATGATGTTCATAACATCATTTGATTCATACATATAAAGCTATCTTATTCGAATGTTTAAACTTGTAATCACTAGAACATAGTTTAGTTAATTCTAAACTTGTTCGCAAATAAAAGTTAATCCTTCTAACTTGACTTTTAAAATCAACTAAACACATGTTCTATATCTATATGATATGCTAAATTAATGATTTAAAACCCGGAAACACGAAAAACACCGTAAAACCGGATTTACGCCGTCGTAGTAACACCGCGGGCTGTTTTGGGTTAGTTAATTAAAAACTATGATAAACTTTGATTTAAAAGTTGTTATTCTGAGAAAATGATTTTTATTATGAACATGAAACTATATCCAAAAATTATGGTTAAACTCAAAGTGGAAGTATGTTTTCTAAAATGGTCATCTAGACGTCGTTCTTTCGACTGAAATGACTACCTTTACAAAAACTACTTGTAACTTATTTTTCTGTCTATAAACCTATAATTTTTCTATTTATATTCATAAAATAGAGTTCAATATGAAACCATAGCAATTTGATTCACTCAAAACGGATTTAAAATGAAGAAGTTATGGGTAAAACAAGATTGGATAATTTTTCTCATTTTAGCTACGTGAAAATTGGTAACAAATCTATTCCAACCATAACTTAATCAACTTGTATTGTATATTATGTAATCTTGAGATACCATAGACACGTATACAATGTTTCGACCTATCATGTCGACACATCTATATATATTTCGGAACAACCATAGACACTCTATATGTGAATGTTGGAGTTAGCTATACAGGGTTGAGGTTGATTCCAAAATATATATAGTTTGAGTTGTGATCAATACTGAGATACGTATACACTGGGTCGTGGATTGATTCAAGATAATATTTATCAATTTATTTCTGTACATCTAACTGTGGACAACTAGTTGTAGGTTACTAACGAGGACAGCTGACTTAATAAACTTAAAACATCAAAATATATTAAAAGTGTTGTAAATATATTTTGAACATACTGTGATATATATGTATATATTGTTATAGGTTCGTGAATCAACCAGTGGCCAAGTCTTACTTCCCGACGAAGTAAAAATCTGTGAAAGTGAGTTATAGTCCCACTTTTAAAATCTAATATTTTTGAGATGAGAATACGTGCAGGTTTTATAAATGATTTACAAAATAGACACAAGTACGTGAAACTACATTCTATGGTTGAATTATCGAAATCGAATATGCCCCTTTTTATTAAGTCTGGTAATCTAAGAATTAGGGAACAGACACCCTAATTGACGCGAATCCTAAAGATAGATCTATTGGGCCTAACAAACCCCATCCAAAGTACCGGATGCTTTAGTACTTCGAAATTTATATCATATTCGAAGGGTGTCCCGGAATGATGGGGATATTCTTATATATGCATCTTGTTAATGTCGGTTACCAAGTGTTCATCATATGAATGATTTTTATCTATATGTATGGGATGTGTATTGAAATATGAAATCTTGTGGTCTATTGTTACGATTTGATATATATAGGTTAAACCTATAACACACCAACATTTTTGTTGACGTTTAAAGCATGTTTATTCTCAGGTGAATACTAAGAGCTTCCGCTGTTGCATACTAAAATAAGGACAAGATTTGGAGTCCATGTTTGTATGATATTGTGTAAAAACTGCATTCAAGAAACTGATTTCGATGTAACATATTTGTATTGTAAACCATTATGTAATGGTCGTGTGTAAACAGGATATTTTAGATTATCATTATTTGATAATCTACGTAAAGCTTTTTAAACCTTTATTTATGAAATAAAGGTTATGATTTGTTTTAAAAATGAATGCAGTCTTTGAAAAACGTCTCATATAGAGGTCAAAACCTCGCAACGAAATCAATTAATATGGAACATTTTTAATCAATAAGAACGGGACATTTCACAATATAGGTGCCGTAGTTAGCTTTTTCTTCAATAATTGAAACGCCTTCTCTTGTTCATCCTTCTATTCAAATTTCTTCCCTTTATGCGTTAATGCAGTCAAGGGTTTTGCTATTTTGGAGAAATCTTGGATGAATCTTCTGTAGTAACCAGCCAATCCTAAAAATTGACGTATATGCTTCGAAGTTTTTGGGGTTTCCCACTTTTCAACGGTTTTGATCTTTGCCGGGTCCACCTGGATACCTTCTTTGTTCACTATGTGACCGAGGAATTGAACTTCTTCCATCCAAAATGCACACTTTGAAAACTTAGCGTACAGTTTTTCTTTCCTCAATACTTCTAGCACTTTTCTCAAATGTTCTTCATGCTCTTGATCATTCTTTGAGTAAATAAGTATGTCATCGATGAAAACAATGACAAACTTGTCAAGATATGGCCCACACACTCGGTTCATAAGGTCCATGAACACAGCTGGTACGTTAGTCAATCCAAATGGCATAACCATAAACTCGTAATGACCATAACGCATCCTAAAAGCAGTTTTTGGAATATCATCCTCCTTTACTCGCATTTGATGATATCCAGAACGTAAATCGATCTTCGAATAAACTGACGAGCCTTGTAGTTGATCAAATAAGTCGTCAATTCTCGGCAGTGGATAACGGTTTTTGATGGTAAGTTTGTTCAACTCTCTGTAGTCAATACACAACCTAATTGTACCATCCTTCTTCTTGACAAACAAAACAGGAGCTCCCCACGGTGATGTGCTTGGTCGAATGAAACCACGCTCTAAAATTCTTGTAATTGGCTTTGCAGTTCTTTCATCTCGCTGGGTACGAGTCTGTAAGGAGCACGAGCTATTGGTGCAGCTCCTGGTACAAGATCTATTTGAAATTCAACGGATCGATGTGGGGGTAATCCCGGTAATTCTTTCGGAAATACATCGGAAAATTCTTTTGCAATGGGAACATCATTGATGCTCTTTTCTTCAGTTTGTACTTTCTCGATGTGTGCTAGAACAGCATAGCAACCTTTTCTTATTAGTTTTTGTGCCTTCAAATTACTAATAAGATGTAGCTTCGTGTTGCCCTTTTCTCCGTACACCATTAAGGGTTTTCCTTTTTCTCGTATAATGCGAATTGCATTTTTGTAACAAACGATCTCTGCTTTTACTTCTTTCAACCAGTCCATACCGATTATCACATCAAAACTCCCTAACTCTACTGGTATCAAATCAATCTTAAATGTTTCGCTAACCAGTTTAATTTCTCGATTCCGACATATATTATCTGCTGAAATTAATTTACCATTTGCTAATTCAAGTAAAAATTTACTATCCAACGGCGTCAATGGACAACTTAATTTAGCACAAAAATCTCTACTCATATAGCATCTATCCACACCCAAATCAAATAAAACGTAAGAAGATTTATTGTCAATAAGAAACGTACCCGTAACAAGCTCCGGGTCTTCCTGTGCCTCTGCCGCATTAATATTGAAAACTCTTCCGCGGCCTTGTCCATTCGTGTTCTCCTGGCTCGGGCAATTTCTAATAATGTGGCCCGGTTTTCCACATTTATAACAAACTACATTGGCATAACTTGCTCCGACACTACTTGCTCCGCCATTACTCGTTCCGACACCATTTGTTCCTTTCGTTCTGTTAACCCCTGGTCCGTAGACCTCACACTTCGCCGCGCTATGACCATTTCTTTTACACTTGTTGCAAAATTTGGTGCAGAAACCCGAGTGATACTTTTCACACCTTTGGCATAGCTGCTTCTGATTGTTGTTGTTGTTGCGGTTGTTATTGTTGTTGGGATGATTGTTGTAGTTGTTGTTGTTGTTGTTGTTGTTGTTGTTGTTGTTGTTGGGCCGTTTGTTGTAGTTGCGATTGATGTTGCGATTGTTGGGATAATTGTTGCGATTATTATTGTAATTGCTGTTGTTGTTGTATTGGTGATTCTTATCACCGTTTTCCTCCCACTTTCTTTTGACTTGCTTCACATTAGCCTCTTCAGCAGCCTGTTCTTTAATTCTTTCTTCAATATGGTTCACTAGTTTGTGAGCCATTCTACATGCCTGTTGTATGGAGGCGGCCTCGTGTGAACTTATATCTTCTTGGATTCTTTCCGGTAATCCTTTCACAAACGCGTCGATCTTCTCTTCCTCATCTTCGAACGCTCCCGGACACAATAGGCACAATTCTGTGTATCGTCTTTCGTACGTGGTAATATCAAATCCTTGGGTTCGTAACCCTCTAAGTTATGTCTTGAGCTTATTGACCTCGGTTCTGGGACGGTACTTCTCGTTCATCAAGTGCTTGAATGCTGACCACGGTAGTGCGTACGCATCATCTGGTCCCACTTGCTCTAGATAGGTATTCCACCATGTTAACGTAGAACCTGTGAAGGTATGCGTAGCGTACTTCACTTTGTCCTCTTCAGTACACTTACTTATGGCAAACACTAATTCGACCTTCTCGGTCCGCCGTTTCAATCCGATCGGTCCTTCGGTTCCATCAAATTCCAAAGGTTTGCAGGCAGTGAATTCTTTGTAGGTGCATCCTACACTATTTCCTGTACTGCTAGATCCAAGGTTATTGTTGGTATGTAGCGCAGCCTGTACTGCGGCTATGTTTGCAGCAAGAAAGGTACGAAATTCCTCTTCGCTCATATTCATGGTTTGTCAAGTAGTCGGTGTCATTTCCTTCAAATAGTCAAATGAAACAAGTTAATCATACAGAATATTAAGAGTAGTTAATAGTATTTCGTAGCATAATATGAACTCATTTATAAAAGCTTTTTCTTCATATTAGCGTTTTATAAGTTTAAATTCGGGTAGTACCTACCCGTTAAGTTCATACTTAGTAGCTAATATACAATTCAACTACTACAATTCTATATGAAAAACTGATTATAATAATATTTCGCGTTCAAACTTTTATACAATATTTTACAAACTTACAATACCGCTTATTTTACATAAAGCATGAAATATAGCACACAATAACTTTGATACAAGATAGTTGTGAAGATAATTCTAGCTAGTACACAAGTCATTCAGCAAAGGCAATAAAGACACGTAATTCATACGTCCAGAAACAAGTCATGCATTCTGGTTTTACTAGGATTACTTCCCATCCTTGGTCTTGTGGAACATAACCGTTATGGCCGTTGATAAGACAGCGTGTTGTAACGTCGTCAAAGGGACGAGGGTTACGTAATGTCCAACAGTCCCGTAACAATCTAAAAACCTCATTTCTTATCCCAATTACCGACTCCGTCACTTGTGAGAACGTTTTGTTTAATAGTTGTAACCCGATGTTCTTGTTCTCACTTTGGTGAGAAGCGAACATTACTAATCCGTAAGCATAACATGCTTCTTTATGTTGCATGTTAGCCGCTTTTTCTAAATCACGAAGTCCAATATTCGGATATATTGAGTCAAAATAATTTCTTAACCCATTGCGTAAAATAGCATTTGGGTTCCCCGCAATATATGCGTCAAAGTAAACACATCGTAACTTATGGATTTCCCAATGTGATATCCCCCATCTTTCGAACGAAAGCCTTTTATAAACCAAGGCATTCTTGGAACGTTCTTCGAATGTCTTACAAACTGATCTCGCCTTAAATAGTTGGGCCGAACAATTCTGACCGACTCTAGACAAGATTTCATCAATCATGTCTCCGGGTAGGTCTCTTAAAATATTGGGTTGTCTATCCATTTTGTGTTTTTATACTGTAAAATAGACAAGAGTTAGATTCATAAAAAAAAAATACTTATTAATACAAGCAATTTTTACATATATCATAAAGCATAAGCACACTATATTACATATATTACACCACACGAATACAACTATCTTATTCCGACTCGCTTGTTTCTTCTTCTTCGGTTTTGGTTCGTTTTGCCAAGTTTCTAGGGATATATGATGTTCCCCTAATACGAGCCGTCGTTTTGCACATTGGTTTAGAAAAACCTGGTGGTTTAGAGGTTCCCGGGTCATTATTACAACTTAAGTACTTCGAGGGTTGACGATACATATAAAGTTCATCGGGGTTGGAATTAGATTTCTCTATTTTTATGCCCTTTCCCTTATTATTTTCTTTTGCCTTTTTAAATTCAGTTGGGGTAATTTCTATAACATCATCGGAATTCTCGTCGGAATCCAATTCATCGGAGAATTGGTAATCCTCCCAATATTTTGCTTCCTTGGCGGAAACACCATTGACCATAATTAACCTTGGTCAGTTGGTTGAGGATTTTCTTTTACTTAACCGTTTTATTATTTCCCCCACCGGTTCTATTTCCTCCTCCGATTCCTCCTCTTCCGGTTCTGATTCTTCTTTCGGTTCTGATTCTTCTTCCGGTTCTTCTTCGGGAACTTGTGAATCAGTCCAATATATATTCGACTCTTCGTTATTATTAGGTGATTCAATGGGATTTGTGCTAGAAGTAGACATCTATCACACAATATCAAACAATATCAAACATGTTAAGAGATTAATATATCACATAATATATACATGTTAATAATATATAGTTTCCAACAAAAATGTTAAGCAATCATTTTTAAAGAAAACACGGTCGAAGTCCAGACTCACTAATGCATCCTAACAAACTCGATAAGACACACTAATGCAAATTTTCTGGTTCTCTAAGACCAACGCTCGGATACCAACTGAAATGTCCCGTTCTTATTGATTAAAAACGTTCCATATTAATTGATTTCGTTGTGAGGTTTTGTCCTCTATATGAGACGTTTTTCAAAGACTGCATTCATTTTAAAACAAACCATAACCTTTATTTCATCAATAAAGGTTTAAAAAGATTTACGTAGATTATCAAATAATGATAATCTAAAATATCCTGTTTACACACGACCATTACATAATGGCTTACAATACAAATATGTTACAACAAAATAAGTTTCTTGAATGCAGTTTTTACAAAATATCATACAAGCATGGACTCCAAATCTCGTCCTTATTTAAGTATGCGACAGCGGAAGCTCTTAATAATCACCTGAGAATAAACATGCTTAAAACGTCAACAAAAATGTTGGTGAGTTATAGGTTTAACCTATATATATCAAATCGTAACAATAGACCACAAGATTTCATATTTCAATACACATCCCATACATAGAGATAAAAATCATTCATATGGTGAACACCTGGTAACCGACATTAACAAGATGCATATATAAGAATATCCCCATCATTCCAGGACACCCTTCGGATATGATATAAATTTCGAAGTAATAAAGCATCTGGTACTTTGGATGGGGTTTGTTAGGCCCAATAGATCTATCTTTAGGATTCGCGTCAATTAGGGTTTCTGTTCCCTAATTCTTAGATTACCAGACTTAATAAAAAGGGGCATATTCGATTTCAATAATTCAACCATAGAATGTAGTTTCACGTACTTGTGTCTATTTTGTAAATCATTTATAAAACCTGCATGTATTCTCATCCCAAAAATATTAGATTTTAAAAGCGGGACTATAACTCACTTTCACAGATTTTTACTTCGTCGGGAAGTAAGACTTGGCCACTGGTTAATTCACGAACCTATAACAATATATACATATATATCAAAGTATGTTCAAAATATATTTACAACACTTTTAATATATTTTGATGTTTTAAGTTTATTAAGTCAGCTGTCCTCGTTAGTAACCTACAACTAGTTGTCCACAGTTAGATGTACAGAAATAAATCGATAAATATTATCTTGAATCAATCCACGACCCAGTGTATATGTATCTTAGTATTTATCACAACTCAAACTATATATATTTTGGAATCAACCTCAACCCTGTATAGCTAACTCCAACATTCACATATAGAGTGTCTATGGTTGTTCCGAAATATATATAGATGTGTCGACATGATAGGTCGAAACATTGTATACATGTCTATGGTATCTCAAGATTACATAATATACAATACAAGTTAATTAAGTTATGGTTGGAATAGATTTGTTACCAATTTTCACGTAGCTAAAATGAGAAAAATTATTCAATCTTGTTTTACCCATAACTTCTTCATTTTAAATCCGTTTTGAGTGAATCAAATTGCTATGGTTTTATATTGAACTCTATTTTATGAATCTAAACAGAAAAAGTATAGGTTTATAGTCGGAAAAATAAGTTACAAGTCATTTTTGTAAAGGTAGTCATTTCAGTCGAAAGAACGACGTCTAGATGACCATTTTAGAAAACATACTTCCAGTTTGAGTTTAACCATAATTTTTGGATATAGTTTCATGTTCATAATAAAAATCATTTTCTCAGAATAACAACTTTTAAATCAAAGTTTATCATAGTTTTTAATTAACTAACCCAAAACAGCCCGCGGTGTTACTACGACGGCGTAAATCCGGTTTTACGGTGTTTTTCGTGTTTTCAGGTTTTAAATCAATAAGTTAGCATATCATATAGATATAGAACATGTGTTTAGTTGATTTTAAAAGTCAAGTTAGAAGGATTAACTTTTGTTTGCGAACAAGTTTAGAATTAACTAAACTATGTTCTAGTGATTACAAGTTTAAACCTTCGAATAAGATAGTTTTATATGTATGAATCGAATGATGTTATGAACATCATTACTACCTTAAGTTCCTTGGATAAACCTACTGGAAAAGAGAAAAATGGATCTAGCTTCAACGGATCCTTGGATGGCTCGAAGTTCTTGAAGCAGAATCATGACACGAAAACAAGTTCAAGTAAGATCATCACTTGAAATAAGATTGTTATAGTTATAGAAATTGAACCAAAGTTTGAATATGATTATTACCTTGTATTAGAATGATAACCTACTGTAAGAAACAAAGATTTCTTGAGTTTAGATGATCACCTTACAAGATTGGAAGTGAGCTAGCAAACTTGAAAGTATTCTTGATTTTATGTAACTAGAACTTGTAGAATATATGAAGAAAACTTAGAACTTGAAGATAGAACTTGAGAGAGATCAATTAGATGAAGAAAATTGAAGAATGAAAGTGTTTGTAGGTGTTTTTGGTCGTTGGTGTTGTAGTGACCCGAACTTTTCCATGTTTATATATATTAAATGAAATTCATATTTATATGATTAAGTGTTTCCAACATGTTAAGCAATCAAACTTGTTAAGACTTGATTAATTGAAATATGTTTCATATAGACAATTGACCACTCAAGTTGACCGGTGATTCACGAACGTTAAAACTTGTAAAAACTATATGATGACATATATATGGATATATATATATAGTTAACATGATACTATGAAAAGTAAACATATCATTAAGTATATTAACAATGAACTACATATGTAAAAACAAGACTAATAACTTAATGATTTTTAAACGAGACATATATGTAACGATTATCGCTGTAAAGACATTTAATGTATATATATCATATTAAGACATATTCATACATGATAATATCATGATAATATAATAATTTAAAATCTCATTTGATATTATAAACATTGGGTTAACAACATTTAACAAGATCGTTAACCTAAAGGTTTCAAAACAACACTTACATGTAACGACTAACGATGACTTAACGACTCAGTTAAAATGTATATACATGTAGTGTTTTAATATGTATTTATACACTTTTGAAAGACTTCAATACACTTATCAAAATACTTTTACTTAACAAAAATGCTTACAATTACATCCTCGTTCAGTTTCATCAACAATTCTACTCGTATGCACCCGTATTCGTACTCGTACAATACACAGCTTTTAGATGTATGTACTATTGGTATATACACTCCAATGATCAGCTCTTAGCAGCCCATGTGAGTCACCTAACACATGTGGGAACCATCATTTGGCAACTAGCATGTAATATCTCATAAAATTACAAAAATATGAGTAATCATTCATGACTTATTTACATGAAAACAAAATTACATATCCTTTATATCTAATCCATACACCAACGACCAAAAACACCTACAAACACTTTCATTCTTCAATTTTCTTCATCTAATTGATCTCTCTCAAGTTCTATCTTCAAGTTCTAAGTGTTCTTCATAAATTCTACAAGTTCTAGTTACATAAAATCAAGAATACTTTCAAGTTTGCTAGCTCACTTCCAATCTTGTAAGGTGATCATCCTGAAATGTCCCGTTCTTATTGATTAAAAACGTTCCATATTAATTGATTTCGTTGCGAGGTTTTGACCTCTATATGAGACGTTTTTCAAAGACTGCATTCATTTTAAAACAAACCATAACCTTTATTTCATCAATAAAGGTTTAAAAAGCTTTACGTAGATTATCAAATAATGATAATCTAAAATATCCTGTTTACACACGACCATTACATAATGGTTTACAATACAAATATGTTACAACAAAATAAGTTTCTTGAATGCAGTTTTTACACAATATCATACAAGCATGGACTCCAAATCTCGTCCTTATTTAAGTATGCGACAGCGGAAGCTCTTAATAATCACCTGAGAATAAACATGCTTAAAACGTCAACAAAAATGTTGGTGAGTTATATGTTTAACCTATATATATCAAATCATAATAATAGACCACAAGATTTCATATTTCAATACACATCCCAAACATAGAGATAAAAATCATTTATATGGTGAACACCTGGTAACCGACATTAACAAGATGCATATATAAGAATATCCCCATCATTCCGGGACACCCTTCGGATATGATATAAATTTCGAAGTACTAAAGCATCCGGTACTTTGGATGGGGTTTGTTAGGCCCAATAGATCTATCTTTAGGATTCGCGTCAATTAGGGTGTCTGTTCCCTAATTCTTAGATTACCAGACTTAATAAAAAGGGGCATATTCGATTTCGATAATTCAACCATAGAATGTAGTTTCACGTACTTATGTCTATTTTGTAAATCATTTATAAAACCTGCATGTATTCTCATCCCAAAAATATTAGATTTTAAAAGTGGGACTATAACTCACTTTCACAGATTTTTACTTCGTCGGGAAGTAAGACTTGGCCACTGGTTGATTCACGAACCTATAACAATATATACATATATATCAAAGTATGTTCAAAATATATTTACAACACTTTTAATATATTTTGATGTTTTAAGTTTATTAAGTCAGCTGTCCTCGTTAGTAACCTACAACTAGTTGTCCACAGTTAGATGTACAGAAATAAATCGATAAATATTATCTTGAATCAATCCACGACCCAGTGTATACGTATCTCAGTATTGATCACAACTCAAACTATATATATTTTGGAATCAACCTCAACCCTGTATAGCTAACTCCAACATTCACATATAGAGTGTCTATGGTTGTTCCGAAATATATATAGATGTGTCGACATGATAGGTCGAAACATTGTATACGTGTCTGTGGTATCTCAAGATTACATAATATACAATACAAGTTGATTAAGTTATGGTTGGAATAGATTTGTTACCAATTTTCACGTAGCTAAAATGAGAAAAATTATCCAATCTTGTTTTACCCATAACTTCTTCATTTTAAATCCGTTTTGAGTGAATCAAATTGATATGGTTTCATATTGAACTCTATTTTATGAATCTAAACAGAAAAAATATAGGTTTATAGTCGGAAAAATAAGTTACAAGTCGTTTTTGTAAAGGTAGTCATTTCTGTCGAAAGAACGACTTCTAGATGACCATTTTAGAAAACATACTTCCACTTTGAGTTTAACTATAATTTTTGGATATAGTTTCATGTTCATAATAAAAATCATTTTCTCAGAATAACAACTTTTAAATCAAAGTTTATCATAGTTTTTAATTAACTAACCCAAAACAGTCCGCGGTGTTACTACGACGGCGTAAATCCGGTTTTACGGTGTTTTTCGTGTTTCCAGGTTTTAATCATTAAGTTAGCATATCATATAGATATAGAACATGTGTTTAGTTGATTTTAAAAGTCAAGTTAGAAGGATTAACTTTTATTTGCGAACAAGTTTAGAATTAACTAAACTATGTTCTAGTGATTACAAGTTTAAACCTTCGAATAAGATAGCTTTATATGTATGAATCGAATGATGTTATGAACATCATTACTACCTTAAGTTCCTTGGATAAACCTACTTGAAAAGAGAAAAATGGATCTAGCTTCAATGGATCCTTGGATGGCTCGAAGTTCTTGAAGCAGAATCATGACACGAAAACAAGTTCAAGTAAGATCATCACTTGAAATAAGATTGTTATAGTTATAGAAATTGAACCAAAGTTTGAATATGATTATTACCTTGTATTAGAATGATAACCTACTGTAAGAAACAAATATTTCTTGAGATTGGATGATCACCTTACAAGATTGGAAGTGAGCTAGCAAACTTGAAAGTATTCTTGATTTTATGAAACTAGAACTTTTAGAATTTATGAAGAACACTTAGAACTTGAAGATAGAACTTGAGAGAGATCAATTAGATGAAGAAAATTGAAGAATGAAAGTGTTTTTAGGTGTTTTTGGTCGTTGGTGTATGGATTAGATATAAAGGATATGTAATTTTGTTTTCATGTAAATAAGTCATGAATGATTACTCATATTTTTGTAATTTTATGAGATATTTCATGCTAGTTGCCAAATGATGGTTCCCACATGTGTTAGGTGACTCACATGGGCTGCTAAGAGCTGATCATTGGAGTGTATATACCAATAGTACATGCATCTAAAAGCTGTGTATTGTACGAGTACGAATACGGGTGCATACGAGTAGAATTGTTGATGAAACTGAACGAGGATGTAATTGTAAGCATTTTTGTTAAGTAGAAGTATTTTGATAAGTGTCTTGAAGTCTTTCAAAAGTGTATGAATACATATTAAAACACTACATGTATATAAATTTTAACTGAGTCGTTAAGTCATCGTTAGTCGTTACATGTAAATGTTGTTTTGAAACCTTTAGGTTAACGATCTTGTTGAATGTTGTTAACCCATTGTTTATAATATCAAAAGAGATTTTAAATTATTATATTATCATGATATTATGATGTACGAATATCTCTTAATATGATATATATACATTAAATGTCGTTACAACGATAATCGTTACATATATGTCTCGTTTCAAAATCATTAAGTTAGTAGTCTTGTTTTTACATATGTAGTTCATTGTTAATATAATTAATGATATGTTTACTTATCATAATATCATGTTAACTATATATATAACCATATATATGTCATCATATAGTTTTTACAAGTTTTAACGTTCGTGAATCACCGGTCAACTTGGATGGTCAATTGTCTATATGAAACCTATTTCAATTAATCAAGTCTTAACAAGTTTGATTGCTTAACATGTTGGAAACATTTAATCATGTAAATATCAATCTCAATTAATATATATAAACATGGAAAAGTTCGGGTCACTACACATCCAACCTCAAGAAATCTTTGTTTCTTACAGTAGGTTATCATTCTAATACAAGGTAATAATCATATTCAAACTTTGGTTCAATTTCTATAACTATAACAATCTTATTTCTAGTGATGATCTTACTTGAACTTGTTTTCGTGTCATGATTCTGCTTCAAGAACTTTGAGCCATCCAAGGATCCGTTGAAGCTAGATCCATTTTTCTCTTTTCCAGTAGGTTTATCCAAGGAACTTAAGGTAGTAATGATGTTCATAACATCATTCGATTCATACATATAAAGCTATCTTATTCGAAGGTTTAAACTTGTAATCACTAGAACATAGTTTAGTTAATTCTAAACTTGTTCGCAAACAAAAGTTAATCCTTCTAACTTGACTTTTAAAATCAACTAAACACATGTTCTATATCTATATGATATGCTAACTTAATGATTTAAAACCTGGAAACACGAAAAACACCGTAAAACCGGATTTACGCCGTCGTAGTAACACCGCGGGCTGTTTTGGGTTAGTTAATTAAAAACTATGATAAACTTTGATTTAAAAGTTGTTATTCTGAGAAAATGGTTTTTATTATGAACATGAAACTATATCCAAAAATTATGGTTAAACTCAAAGTGGAAGTATGTTTTCTAAAATGGTCATCTAGACGTCGTTCTTTCGACTGAAATGACTACCTTTACAAAAACGACTTGTAACTTATTTTTACGACTATAAACCTATACTTTTGTCTAACTCTTGTCTATTTTACAGTATAAAAACACAAAATGGATAGACAACCCAATATTTTAAGAGACCTATCTGGAGACATGATTGATGAAATCTTGTCTAAAGTCGGTCAGAATTCTTCGGCACAACTATTTAAGGCGAGATCAGTTTGTAAGACATTCGAAGAACGTTCCAAGAATGCCTTGGTTTATAAAAGGCTTTCGTTTGAAAGATGGGGGATATCACATTGGGAAATCCATAAGTTACGATGTGTTTACTTTGACGCATATATTGCGGGGAACCCAAATGCTATTTTACGCAATGGGTTAAGAAATTATTTTGACTAAATATATCCGAATATTGGACTTCGTGATTTAGAAAAAGCGGCTAACATGCAACATAAAGAAGCATGTTATGCTTACGGATTAGTAATGTTCGCTTCTCACCAAAGTGAGAACAAGAACATCGGGCTACAACTATTAAACAAAACGTTCCCACAAGTGACGGAGTCGGTAATTGGGGTAAGAAATGAGGTTTTTATATTGTTACGGGACTGTTGGACATTACGTAACCCTCGTCCCTTTGACGACGTTACAACACGCTGTCTTGTCAATGGCCATAACGGTTATGTTCCACAAGACCAAGGATGGGAAGTAGTCCTAGTAAAACCAGAATGCATGACTTGTTTCTGGACGTATGAATTACGTGTCTTTATTGCCTTTGCTGAACGACTTGTGTACTAGCTAGAATTATCTTCACAACCATCTTGTATCAAATTTATTGTGTGCTATATTTCATGCTTTATGTAAAATAAGCGGTATTGTAAGTTTGTAAAATATTGTGTAGAAGTTTGAACGCGAAATATTATTATAATCAGTTTTTCATATAGAATTGTAGTAGTTGAATTGTATATTAGCTACTAAGTATGAACTTAACGGGTAGGTACTACCCGAATTTAAACTTATAAAACGCTAATATGAAGAAAAAGCTTTTATAAATGAGTTCATATTATGCTACGAAATACTATTAACTACTCTTAATATTATGTATGATTAACTTGTTCCATTTGACTATTTTGAAGGAAATGGCACCGACTACTCGACACACCGTGAATATGAATGAAGAGGAATTCTGTACTTTTCTAGCTTCAAACATAGCCGCAGTACAGGCTGCGCTACATACCAACAATAACCTTAGATCTAGCAGTACAGGAAATTGTGTAGGATGCACCTACAAAGAATTCACTGCCTGCAAACCTTTGGAATTTGATGGAACCGAAGGACCGATCGGATTGAAACGGTGGACCGAGAAGGTCGAATCGGTGTTTGCCATAAGTAAGTGTACTGAAGAGGACAAAGTGAAGTACGCTACGCATACCTTCACAGGTTCTGCGTTAACATGGTGGAATACCTATCTAGAATAAGTGGGACAAGACGATGCGTACACACTACTGTGGTCAGCATTCAAGCACTTGATGAACGAGAAGTACCGTCCTAGAACCGAGGTCAATAAGCTCAAGACAGAACTTAGAGGGTTACGAACCCAAGGATTTGATATTACCACGTACGAAAGACGATTCACAGAATTGTGCCTATTGTGTCCGGGAGCATTCGAAGATGAGGAAGAGAAGATCGACGCGTTTGTGAAAGGATTACCAGAAAGAATCCAAGAAGATATAAGTTCACACGAGCCCGCCTCCATACAACAGGCATGTAGAATGGCTCACAAACTAGTGAACCAGATTGAAGAAATAATTAAAGAACAGACTGCTGAAGAGGCCAATGTGAAGCAAGTCAAAAGAAAGTGGGAGGAAAACGGTGATAAGAATCACCAATACAACAACAACAGCAATTACAACAATAATCGCAACAATTATCCCAACAATCGCAACATCAATCGCAACTACAACAAACGGCCCAACAACAACAACAACAACAACAACAACAACAATAACAACAACAATAACAACAACAACAACAACAACAACAACAACAACAACAACAACAACAACAACAATAACAACAACAACAACAACAACAACAACAACAACAACAACAACAACAACAACAACAACAACAACAACAACAACAGCAACTACAACAATCATCCCAACAACAATAATAACTGCAACAACAACAACAATCAGAAGCAGCTATGCCAAAGGTGTGAAAAGTATCACTCGGGGTTCTGCACCAAATTTTGCAACAAGTGTAAAAGAAATGGTCATAGCGCGGCGAAGTGTGAGGTCTACGGACCAGGGGTTAATAGAACGAAAGGAACAAATGGTGTCGGAACGAGTAATGGCGGAGCAAGTAGTGTCGGAGCAAGTTATGCCAATGTAGTTTGTTATAAATGTGGAAAACCGGGCCACATTATTAGAAATTGCCCGAACCAGGAGAACACGAATGGACAAGGCCGCGGAAGAGTTTTCAATATTAATGCGACAGAGGCACAGGAAGACCCAGAGCTTGTTACGGGTACATTTCTTATTGATAATAAATCTGCTTACGTTTTATTTGATTCGGGTGCGGATAGAAGCTATATGAGTAGAGATTTTTGTGCTAAATTAAGTTGTCCATTGACGCCTTTGGATAGTAAATTTTTACTCAAATTAGCAAATGGTAAATTAATTTCAGCAGATAATATATGTCGGAATCGAGAAATTAAACTGGTTAGCGAAACATTTAAGATTGATTTGATACCAGTAGAGTTAGGGAGTTTTGATGTGATAATCGGTATGGACTGGTTGAAAGAAGTGAAAGCAGAGATCGTTTGTTACAAAAATGCAATTCGCATTATACGAGAAAAAGGAAAACCCTTAATGGTGTACGGAGAAAAGGGCAACACGAAGCTACATCTTATTAGTAATTTGAAGGCACAAAAACTAATAAGAAAAGGTTGCTATGCTGTTCTAGCACACGTCGAGAAAGTACAAACTGAAGAAAAGAGCATCAATGATGTTCCCATTGCAAAAGAATTTCCCGATGTATTTCCGAAAGAATTACCGGGATTACCCCCACATCGATCCGTTGAATTTCAAATAGATCTTGTACCAGGAGCTGCACCAATAGCTCGTGCTCCTTACAGACTCGCACCCAGCGAGATGAAAGAACTGCAAAGCCAATTACAAGAACTTTTAGAGCGTGGTTTCATTCGACCAAGCACATCACCGTGGGGAGCTCCTGTTTTGTTTGTCAAGAAGAAAGATGGTACATTCAGGTTGTGTATCGACTACCGAGAGTTGAACAAACTTACCATCAAGAACCGCTACCCACTACTGAGAATTGACGATTTATTTGATCAACTACAAGGCTCGTCTGTTTATTCAAAGATTGACTTACGTTCCGGGTATCATCAGATGCGGGTGAAAGAAGATGATATTCCAAAGACTACTTTCAGAACACGTTACGGTCATTACGAGTTTATGGTCATGCCGTTTTGTTTAACTAATGCACCAGCTGTGTTCATGGACCTTATGAACCGAGTGTGTGGACCATACCTTGACAAGTTTGTCATTGTTTTCATTGATGACATACTTATTTACTCAAAGAATGACCAAGAACACGGTGAACATTTGAGAAAGGTGTTAGAAGTATTGAGGAAGGAAGAATTGTACGCTAAGTTTTCAAAGTGTGCATTTTGGTTGGAAGAAGTTCAATTCCTCGGTCACATAGTGAACAAAGAAGGTATTAAGGTGGATCCGGTAAAGATAGAAACTGTTGAAAAGTGGGAAACCCCGAAAACTCTGAAACACATACGCCAGTTTTTAGGACTAGCTGGTTACTACAGAAGGTTCATCCAAGACTTTTCCAGAATAGCAAAACCCTTCACTTCATTAACGCATAAAGGGAAGAAATTTGAATGGAATGATGAACAAGAGAAAGCGTTTCAGTTATTGAAGAAAAAGCTAACTACGGCACCTATATTGTCATTGCCTGAAGGGAATGAAGATTTTGTGATTTATTGTGACGCATCAAAGCAAGGTCTCGGTTGTGTATTAATGCAACGAACGAAGGTGATTGCTTATGCGTCTAGACAATTGAAGATTCACGAACAAAATTATACGATGCATGATTTGGAATTAGGCGCGGTTGTTTTTGCATTAAAGACTTGGAGGCACTACTTATATGGGGTCAAAAGTATTATATATACCGACCACAAAAGTCTTCAACATATATTTAATCAGAAACAACTGAATATGAGGCAGCGTAGGTGGATTGAATTGTTGAATGATTACGACTTTGAGATTCGTTACCACCCGGGGAAGGCAAATGTGGTAGCCGATGCCTTGAGCAGGAAGGACAGAGAACCCATTCGAGTAAAATCTATGAATATAATGATTCATAATAACCTTACTACTCAAATAAAGGAGGCGCAACAAGGAGTTTTAAAAGAGGGAAATTTAAAGGATGAAATACCCAAAGGATCGGAGAAGCATCTTAATATTCGAGAAGACGGAACCCGGTATAGGGCTGAAAGGATTTGGGTACCAAAATTTAGAGATATGAGAGAAATGGTACTTAGAGAAGCTCATAAAACCAGATACTCAATACATCCTGGAATGGGGAAGATGTACAAGGATCTCAAGAAACATTTTTAGTGGTCGGGTATGAAAGCCGATGTTGCTAAATACGTAGGAGAATGTTTGACGTGTTCTAAGGTCAAAGCTGAGCATCAGAAACCATCAGGTCTACTTCAACAACCTGAAATCCCAGAATGGAAATGGGAAAACATTACCATGGATTTCATCACTAAATTGCCAAGGACTGCAAGTGGTTTTGATACTATTTGGGTAATAGTTGATCGTCTCACCAAATCAGCACACTTCCTGCCAATAAGAGAAGATGACAAGATGGAGAAGTTAGCACGACTGTATTTGAAGGAAGTCATCTCCAGACATGGAATACCAATCTCTATTATCTCTGATAGGGATGGCAGATTTATTTCAAGATTCTGGCAGACATTACAGCAAGCATTAAGAACTCGTCTAGACATGAGTACTGCCTATCATCCACAAACTGATGGGCAGAGTGAAAGGACGATACAAACGCTTGAAGACATGCTACGAGCATGTGTTATTGATTTCGGAAACAGTCGGGATCGACATCTACCGTTAGCAGAATTTTCCTACAACAAAAGCTACCATTCAAGCATTGAGATGGCGCCGTTTGAAGCACTTTATGGTAGAAAGCGCAGGTCTCCGATTTGTTGGAGTGAAGTAGGGGATAGACAGATTACGGGTCCGGAGATTATACAAGAAACTACCGAGAAGATCATCCAAATTCAACAACGGTTGAAAACCGCCCAAAGTCGACAAAAGAGCTACGCTGACATTAAAAGAAAAGATATAGAATTTGAAATTGGAGAGATGGTCATGCTTAAAGTTACACCTTGGAAAGGCGTTGTTCGATTTGGTAAACGAGGGAAATTAAATCCAAGGTATATTGGACCATTCAAGATTATTGATCGTGTCGGACCAGTAGCTTACCGACTTGAGTTACCTCAACAACTCGCGGCTGTACATAACACTTTCCACGTCTCGAATTTGAAGAAATGTTTTGCTAAAGAAGATCTCACTATTCCGTTAGATGAAATCCAAATCAATGAAAAACTTATATTCATTGAAGAACCCGTCGAAATAATGGATCCTGGGGTTAAGAGACTTAAACAAAATAAGATACCGATTGTTAAGGTTCGATGGAATGCTCGTAGAGGACCCGAGTTCACCTGGGAGCGTGAAGATCAGATGAAGAAGAAATACCCGCATCTATTTCCAGAAGATTCGTCAACACTTTCAACAGCTTAAAATTTCGGGACGAAATTTATTTAACGGGTAGGTACTGTAGTGACCCGAATTTTTCCATGTTTATATATATTAAATGAAATTGATATTTATATGATTAAGTGTTTCCAACATGTTAAGCAATCAAACTTGTTAAGACTTTATTAATTGAAATATGTTTCATATAGACAATTGACCACCCAAGTTGACCGGTGATTCACGAACGTTAAAACTTGTAAAAACTATATGATGACATATATATGGATATATATATATAGTTAACATTATACTATGATAAGTAAACATATCATTAAGTATATTAACAATGAACTACATATGTAAAAACAAGACTACTAACTTAATGATTTTTAAACGAGACATATATGTAACGATTATCGCTGTAAAGACATTTAATGTATATATATATCATATTAAGAGATATTCATACATGATAATATCATGATAATATAATAATTTAAAATCTCATTTGATATTATAAACATTGGGTTAACAACATTTAACAAGATCGTTAACCTAAAGGTTTCAAAACAACACTTACATGTAACGACTAACGATGACTTAACGACTCAGTTAAAATGTATATACATGTAGTGTTTTAATATGTATTTATACACTTTTGAAAGAATTCAATACACTTATCAAAATACTTCTACTTAACAAAAATGCTTACAATTACATCCTCGTTCAGTTTCATCAACAATTCTACTCGTATGCACCCGTATTCGTACTCGTACAATACACAGCTTTTAGATGTATGTACTATTGGTATATACACTCCAATGATCAGATCTTAGCAGCCCATATGAGTCACCTAACACATGTGGGAACCATCATTTGGCAACTACCATGAAATATCTCATAAAATTACAAAAATATGAGTAATCATTCATGACTTATTTACATGAAAACAAAATTACATATCCTTTATATCTAATCCATACACCAATGACGAAAAACACCTACAAACACTTTCATTCTTCAATTTTCTTCATCTAATTGATCTCTCTCAAGTACTATCTTCAAGTTCTAAGTGTTCTTCATAAATTCTACAAGTTCTAGTTACATAAAATCAAGAATACTTTCAAGTTTGCTAGCTCACTTCCAATCTTGTAAGGTGATCATCCAACCTCAATAAATCTTTGTTTCTTACAGTAGGTTATCATTCTAATACAAGGTAATAATTATATTCAAACTTTGGTTCAATTTCTATAACTATAACAATCTTATTTCAAGTGATGATCTTACTTGAACTTGTTTTCGTGTCATGATTCTGCTTCAAGAACTTTGAGCCATCCAAGGATCCGTTGAAGCTAGATCCATTTTTATCTTTTCCAGTAGGTTTATCCAAGGAACTTAAGGTAGTAATTATGTTCATAACATCATTCGATTCATACATATAAAGCTATCTTATTCGAAGGTTTAAACTTGTAATCACTAGAACATAGTTTAGTTAATTCTAAACTTGTTCGCAAACAAAAGTTAATCCTTCTAACTTGACTTTTAAAATCAACTAAACATATGTTCTATATCTATATGATATGCTAACTTAATGATTTAAAACCTGGAAACACGAAAAACACCGTAAAACCGGATTTACGCCGTCGTAGTAACACCGCGGGCTGTTTTGGGTTAGTTAATTAAAAACTATGATAAACTTTGATTTAAAAGTTGTTATTCTGAGAAAATGATTTTTAGTATGAACATGAAACTATATCCAAAAATTATGGTTAAACTCAAAGTGGAAGTATGTTTTCTAAAATGGTCATCTAGACGTCGTTCTTTCGACTGAAATGACTACCTTTACAAAAATGACTTGTAACTTATTTTTACGACTATAAACCTATACTTTTTCTGTTTAGATTCATAAAATAGAGTTCAATATGAAACCATAGCAATTTGATTCACTCAAAACGGATTTAAAATGAAGAAGTTATGGGTAAAACAAGATTGGATAATTTTTCTCATTTTAGCTACGTGAAAATTGGTAACAAATCTATTCCAACCATAACTTAATCAACTTGTATTGTATATTATGTAATCTTGAGATACCATAGACACGTATACAATGTTTTGGCCTATCATGTCGACACGTCTATATATATTTCGGAACAACCATAGACACTCTATATGTGAATGTTGGAGTTAGCTATACAGGGTTGAGGTTGATTCCAAAATATATATAGTTTGAGTTGTGATCAATACTAAGATACGTATACACTGGGTCGTGGATTGATTCAAGATAATATTTATCGATTTATTTCTGTACATCTAACTGTGGACAACTAGTTGTAGGTTACTAACGAGGACAGCTGACTTAATAAACTTAAAACATCAAAATATATTAAAAGTGTTGTAAATATATTTTGAACATATTTTGATATATATGTATATATTGTTATAGGTTCGTGAATCAACCAGTGGCCAAGTCTTACTTCCCGACGAAGTAAAAATCTGTGAAAGTGAGTTATAGTCCCACTTTTAAAATCTAATATTTTTGGGATGAGAATACATGCAGGTTTTATAAATGATTTACAAAATAGACACAAGTACGTGAAACTACATTCTATGGTTGAATTATCGAAATCGAATATGCCCCTTTTTATTAAGTCTGGTAATCTAAGAATTAGGGAACAGACACCTAATTGACGCGAATCCTAAAGATAGACCTATTGGGCCTAACAAACCCCATCCAAAGTACCGGATGCTTTAGTACTTCAAAATTTATATCATATCCGAAGGGTGTCCCGGAATGATGGGGATATTCTTATATATGCATCTTGTTAATGTCGGTTACCAGGTGTTCACCATATGAATGATTTTTATCTCTATGTATGGGATGTGTATTGAAATATGAAATCTTGTGGTCTATTATTATGATTTGATATATATAGGTTAAACCTATAACTCACCAACATTTTTGTTGACGTTTTAAGCATGTTTATTCTCAGGTGATTATTAAGAGCTTCCGCTGTCGCATACTTAAATAAGGACGAGATTTGGAGTCCATGCTTGTATGATATTGTGTAAAAACTGCATTCAAGAAACTTATTTTGTTGTAACATATTTGTATTGTAAACCATTATGTAATGGTCGTGTATAAACAGGATATTTTAGATTATCATTATTTGATAATCTACGTAAAGCTTTTTAAAACCTTTATCTATGAAATAAAGGTTATGGTTTGTTTTAAAATTAATGCAGTCTTTGAAAAACGTCTCATATAGAGGTCAAAACCTCGCAACGAAATCAATTAATATGGAACGTTTTTAATCAATAAGAACGGGACATTTCAGGTGTATGGATTAGATATGAAGGATATGTAATTTTGTTTTCATGTAAATAAGTCATGAATGATTACTCATATTTTTGTAATTTTATGAGATATTTCATGCTAGTTGCCAAATGATGATTCTCACATGTGTTAGGGGACTCACATGGGCTGCTAAAAGCTGATCATTGGAGTGTATATACCAATAGTACATACATCTAAAAGCTGTGTATTGTACGAGTACGAATACGGGTGCATACGAGTAGAATTGTTGATGAAACTGAACGAGGATGTAATTGTAAGCATTTTTGTTAAGTAGAAGTATTTTGATAAGTGTATTGAAGTCTTTCAAAAGTGTATAAATACATATTAAAACACTACATGTATATACATTTTAACTGAGTCGTTAAGTCATCGTTAGTCGTTACATGTAAGTGTTGTTTTGAAACCTTTAGGTTAACGATCTTGTTAAATGTTGTTAACCCAATGTTTATAATATCAAATGAGATTTTAAATTATTATATTATCATGATATTATCATGTATGAATATCTCTTAATATGATATATATACATTAAATGTCTTTACAGCGATAATCGTTACATATATGTCTCGTTTAAAAATCATTAAGTTAGTAGTCTTGTTTTTACATATGTAGTTCATTGTTAATATACTTAATGATATGTTTACTTATCATAGTATCATGTTAACTATATATATATCCATATATATGTCATCATATAGTTTTTACAAGTTTTAACGTTCGTGAATCACCGGTCAACTTGGATGGTCAATTGTCTATATGAAACATATTTCAATTAATCAAGTCTTAACAAGTTTGATTGCTTAACATGTTGGAAACATTTAATCATATAAATATCAATCTCAATTAATATATATAAACATGGAAAAGTTCGGGTCACTACAAAAAGCCCCCTCCATATCGGAGATCCATCGAGCACTCTTGAGTGGGTCTCGCTCACCTGTAAAGGTGGGAGGTTGAGCATCTTTGAAGTTTTTATAGTGGAAGTCTCGCCTTCCAGCGTTATCCTCTTTAAGAACAATCTTAACTTGTTCCTTGGCTAGATTGACTACTTGTTCGTCAATCGAATCCAAGAACATCTTCTTAACATCCTCTAGGAAGGCCGCATGACTCCTTTGCATAATGGCCTCAACCTTGGCCGTAAACTCGACATCCTCACTCGTACCCCCTTCATTGTTCTCGGGTCCGTTTCTCGTCTTCATACTATAAACCGGAAATAAGTTAAACAACGAAACGAAAAGACGTAACTTGAAGCATATATGTACATATCACGCCGCCCCATCTTGCTCAACAATCATCGTACATCGCTTGTTTGACATGGTTTGAACCCGTAAAAATGGTAGCTAATCATTGTTACGCGATCACGTCGCGTTAACTTGCTAGTACAACGTCTATCTCGCTTGATGATTGCAAATACAACACAAAACAATTAGCGCATAGTTAGTTCACCTAACCCTAGGCACTAACCAATCCCCGATCCGACCCGTCTCCTAAAGTCCCGCATAAAGCGCATTCACAATAAAATCTAAGTCTAGGCACCTATCTCAAGTCGCCTAAATCCCTTAGACCATGCTCTGATACCACTTGTAACAACCCAACCCAATATACCATCGAACACGTGAAATAATTTTTTTTTATACAGATGGGGTGCGCGGCGCGCAACCCCATATGTGCGCGGCGCGCACATAGTCTGGCAGCCCGCTGTCCAAAAGTTTCAATTTTCGATTAAAGATCTCCCACTTCCCGACATATTTAGATGAAACGCTTTTCACATCATGTTATAATATGTAAGACTAACCCATTTCAATCATAAAACAAGTTTTACAAAACGGGGCCCACATCGGCCGTTTTACGAGTTTCGTTCAAAACATATAAGTTCGACCATAAGAGTTTAAATTCCAAACGACACTATGAGCATGGTGTTTGAGGGTTAAACTACCCAAATCTCGGTCAAACTCCAAAAGCTATAACATCCAAAAGCGTCCCCTATAAACAAAGCGGGATCTCTAATCCATACGAATGCCCTTACCCTTGTCTCCGCCGGAGCCTATAAAAAGATAAACAACGAGAGGGTAAGTAAAGCTTAGTGAATGAAATAATTATACCCATATATATATATATATATATATATATATATATATATATATATATATATATATATATATATATATATATATATATATATAATATACCTACTTGCAATCACTTACACACATACCGCATACACGCTAGCAATACAATTAGCATACCATCTCAAGTACGAAGCTAATAAACTCCAACAACCCGCAACTAGCGTAATCAATAACATATAATCGACATAATACAATATGCTATAATACACTACACAACTATGGTTAACCATTCTCGCGTCATGGTGCTACCGGCTCTTTGGTTCACACCATACGCATCAGTTATGATGCTACCGGCTCTTTGGTTCACATCACAACCCGAGTCATACTCGCGTTAAAGTGCTACCTGCTCTTTGGTTCACACTCTAAAAACTCGTGTCGTAGTGCTACTGGCTCTTTGGTTCACACTACAACACACGTACTATGACGCTACCGGCTCTTTGGTTCACATTATAGCACAATCGCACATACTATGACACTACCGGCTCTTTGGTTCATACCATAGCAAACAAGTAAATACATTATATACATACACATATAATCATTCCACTCACCTTAACGCCTTCGGTGAATGTTTTATACTTCCGCAAGCTTCAAGGCAAAGTACCTAATACAATAAGTACTCAATCAACACACAACTAGTTGGACTAAACACCAACCATTCACTCATGTGCATTTAATGACTTAAATGCATTAAATGCCCCATTTTCACCAAAACCATCCATCTAAGGTCAAGACCATCATTAACCATTAAAAGCTAGTGCTTAAGGTCTAACAATAATAACTACCTCGAAATCGAGGTATCTCACACCCATATTTCCCATATTAGGTCAATCATTACCCAATTGACCATTTAAAGTCAACACACCCATTTCGGGTCATCCACTAACCCAACTAACACCCATTTACTAATTAACTAGGTGTGCTAGTAATTAACTAACCAATTAAGACACGAAATCACCAATTTACACTTTGAAACCCTAGGTTAGTCATTCTTGAGTCCTCATGACTCAATCTTACCCAAGAACACCCAAAATCACCAAATATGGGTTTTAAGTTCTTCATTTACCCAAACCCTAACCCTAACCCTAACCCATACATAAATCAAAGTAAGGAAATCAAAGTTAGAACATACCACTACACCCAAAACTTAGCTAGTGACTAGATGAACAACTTTAATACTTGAGCTTTAACCTGGATCAAGCTTCTTCCTCCTTGATTCAAGCTTTCTCTCACTTAAAGTGTTTTCTCTCTCTAGGTTGAAGTGGAATTGAAGATGGGGTTGGTGGTTGTGTTGAATGTGCAACAACCACCAAAAATCTGGCCATAAGTGCCCTAAAACCGGCCTCAAGTGAAAGGACCATCATGCCCCTCATTAAACTTAAATTAAAAGCAGAAATCTGTCAACAGGAGGAGTGCGCCACGCGCACACTTAATAGTGCGCGGTGCGCACATGTGGTCTGAACCAATTCTGCTTCTATTTAATTACACTTTGCAGCCCTCACTTTATGTACACTATTTACACCACTGTACAATTAATATTCGGGTCTTACAAAACTCCACCCAAATATTCAACGGGTTATATCTTCTCGCTCGCAACGAGTTAAATTTTCCGACAACAGCGTTAAACTCTAAATAATTTTAGGAACACAATGTCACTAACTATAGGCAAAACGGACGCTTTTTAAAAAACGATAATTATTTGAGGTATTTTTCATACACGTTGATTTTGCGTTAAATTTTTAAAAGTCGACAATTTCATGGCGAAACACGGAGATGTAAAATAACATTTAAATCTTTGACGGGTTATACCTTTTAGTTCGACTCGAGTTGCGCTTCAACGACATGATCGTTAGCCACGAAATAACTTTACAAACTAAACACAATAAAATACATTGAAAATCGAACCCCCGGCGTGAAGCGGGGGTTCGATAACTAGTTTTGTCTAATAGATAATAGTATATTTAGAATATATGTATAAAGTAAGGGGTTTGATTTGTATTTTAATGGAAGTTACGGGGTTAGTTTTGTGAAAAGCGGAAACGTGAATAGCACTATTCATTGCTAATACGACAAATTTTGTTTAATGTAGTACATAATAGTATAACTAGTAATAGTAATAATAATTAGGCCATATTGGGCCATGGCCCAATCCTGCTAATGTTGAATACACTTTCAAAAGAAAGATAGCAACTCCAAAATTACAACAACAACAAAAAAAAAAAAAAAAAACTACAGGACGAAATTGCTGACGTCAGCATGACGTCAGCCGGGTACTATTCCTACCTGTCGGCTAATATACTTATTGTAAATAATACTCGACACTCATCAATTGTTATTCATACGCATCATTTGTTCGTCACTGTTGTCATCCGTTCAATTTCAACTCTAAGACCAGGTATTTTATTATAGTAATATAATTAAAATGTAACGTTTAAATTTATAAGCTTTACAAATTATTAATTTTATTATGATATGTAGTCTATCTGTCTATTTAACTATTTTATTCCAATAATTTTAGGGTTTTAAACTTATATATCTGTTTGCTAATCCATATAAATCAAAGTGGACAATTATATGATTACAAGTTTGTACTCAGAGGAAGGTTTGATTATCAGAAAGTATTTAACATATCATGCTCTTGCAACTGATCAACATTTATCTTGTTAGTTGGTGACGTCTTGGAATAATGATAGGATTCCGTTGAAATATTTGAATGGTCTCTACTGCCTTGGTTGATTTGGGTTCTAGCATCAACATTAGCTTTGTTAAAAAAATCTTCTAGTCTTGCAATGACCATATCCCTAGTAGTTTAGAGAAGATGGGTTCGAATATTGGAGCGTACCTTCAAGTAACATTACTCCTTCCTGCGTGGAGGTGGGAGTAGTGGTACTCTATCTATGGTATGTAATGAGGTCTCGTTTGTTTGTTTTTCTTATTAAGTCATTTTGTCTGAATATGTACATGACATCTAAAAAAATTAATTGTGAAATAAATAATTATTGTTTGTTTTTTGAACTGAAGAAACGTTTTTGTAAGACCCAAATATTTATTGCACATAATGTATTTATGGTGTATGATGTGTGTATGAAGTGTACGAAGCATGTACGTGTTGCTTGCTCGAACGTCAAAGAAAATTGGACGTTGTTTGGAGTTACAAGGTGTGTACGTACCTTTTCGACCCCAAATAAAGTTTGAGTTGATGTTTCAAAACCTCACCATTAGAAAGGAAATCTTATCACGTTTCCAACGATATTTGATTTATCGAAAACGGAGCTACGGTCAAAAAGTTATGGCCAAAACAAGTTTCTGAAATCTGACCTGTAGGGTGGAGCGGCGCCCCACCATATGGCGCGGCGCGCCGAAAGTGCCTGATGCGTTTTTTTCAGCATTTTAAAGGGTCAAATGAGGGGTACTTTGGTCCTTTCACTTATGGACGGATTTGTGGCTTTAATATCAGTTTTAGATCCACTTTTGGATCATTTTGACATCCATTCAAACACTCCCAATCTTAGAGAGAGAGAGATGAGTTTCTAGAGAGAGGAAGCTTGAGTTAATGATGAAGATGGTGATTTTTGCCCAAATTGGAAGCGGGTTTTGGTTCTCCTTGGTGTTTCTAGCTACTAGAGCTTGTTTTGGTGCTTGAGGTAAACCCTAATCCGAATTGTAGTGTTTGATTTCTTGTTTGAGTTAGGGTTTGTGTTAGTTAGAGTTATAAACCCATTTTATTGTGAAATTTGGGGGTTTTGGGTAAAATTCATGTAAGTAAGCCTAAATGGGTGACTTAGGGTTTCGATTGATTAAATTGTAAGTTTGGATCTTGCGTGTGTTGGTTAAACCTTAGAACACTTGTGTTGACTTGATTTTTGGGTGTAAACCCTAATTTAGGTTAAAACGGGTCGAATGGGTATTTTGGGACAAGTAAGCTTGATTCGGTGTTAAATTAAGTTTCAAGTCAAGTTTTGGTAAGTCAAGTAGGTAAATACTTGATTTAAGTGTTAGTGGTTGTCTTGGAAATATAATCACTAGTCGTTAGTAATTTTGGGGCGTTTTATGACTTTGGTCAAAATGGGTAATTTGAATTGGGTCAAAATTAAGGATGACACTAATTTGGATTAAATGGATGTTAAACGATTTTGTTAAGTGTTAAATGATGTTTTTGGAATGAATTACTCGCAAGAAGTAATTTTGAGTTAAAATGATATTTTAAGATTTAGTCAAACGTGGTCAACCTTGTTATGGGTCAATATTGCACGTGTTGGGGTTTTTTGTGTAATTGGCGTTTGAAATGACTACTACCTAAGTATTAATTTAGTTTTAAGACCAAGGTTTGTTCTAATGGGTGTAAAGTATGATTTAGGGTTAAATCGTACTTTGTTGTGTTGGTTTGAATTACCACCCGAAGTGGTGATGTGTTAGTGTCCATTAGGTTTTAAATGGGCGGGTTTTGGCGAGCAAGGTGTAATCCCTCGGTTAAGGGATGTTTGTGTCGGGTTCTCTTTTAGAGAATGTGTAATTTATGTGTATATTGTGCCTATGTGTATTATACGTGATTACTTGCTCGGATTTGAGGACGAAGATCATGTTGTACATGACTTATGCGGGCATTTCAAGGTGAGTGGAATAATTATATGCGTATGTATATAATGTATCTATTTGTTGTAGCGTGAAAGGTGTAGTGTCGAGGTGTTAAGACACCAAATTTCACGTGAAGAGTGTAGCATCGAGGTGTTAAGATGCCACTCGGGTGTAGCATCGAGGTGTTAAGATGCCACCTAGGAGTGTAGTGTCGAGGTGTTAAGACACCACTCCGTAAAATAATGAGTGAAGCATCGAGGTGTTAAGATGCCACTCGGGGTGAAGTGCCGAGGTGTTAAGGTGCCACCCTAGGGGTTAGTGGTGCGAGGTGTTAAGTGCCCTAACGGATGTTATGAACACCGATGGCGTTTTCGCGAGCGCCGTTCCCTTGTACTATTGGTCGACCATGGTTATTTGTGTTGTAAGCATATTATATTATTCGAGTTATATTTATATGCGGTTGTTATGCTAGCTTGTGGTATTGGAGATTTATAGCTTGTTATTGTGACGATAAGCTAATTATGTTCGCTAGCGTGTTTGCGGTTTGTGTAAGTGTTTGCAAGTAGGTATAATTATATATGTATTCGTATAATTATTGCATTCACTAAGCTTTTAGCTTACCCCTCTCGTTGTTTACCTTTTTACAGGTATTGCGTTATGAAACTAGCTAGTTGTTAGACTAGTTGCGTAGGAGCGCTTGGGCTCGATGGGGTAGCTTTTGGATATGCGGACGCGGATTGGGGATTTGGTAGTCCCCGGGATTATGCTCTTGGTATCGGGTTGGGTTATAGAGTCCTAACTCGTCTAAAAGTAAATTGTGATGGAAACTTGTATCTTGTACGAAAGTCGTAAAACGGCCAATGTGGGCCCCATTATGTAAAACTTGATTTTATATTTGAAACAGGTTAGTTTTACATATTTGGATGTATGGTAAAAAGCGTTTCGTCTAAAAGTGTCGGGAACTAGTCAATCTTTTTCGCATTTTGAGACTTTCCGGACAGACCCGAATGGCGCGCCGCGCGGCCATCATGGCGCGCCGCGCCAGTTCACTGTGCAGCAAATTTTTTTTTTATTTTGTATTTTCACGTGGTTTGTTCGCGGGTTGGTTTGGGTTGTTACAAGTGGTATCAGAGCATAGTCTAAGGGAATTAGGTGACCTTCGAGTAGGTGCCTTGTCTTAGACTTATTGTCCATTGTGCGTTATTTGCGGGACTTGTAGGGATTCTTGTCGAATTAAGGTTTGTTAGTGGCTTAGAGTAGGTGACTAACTAGGACTTGTGTTCGTCCAAAGTGTGACTATGTGGGGCCTTATTGCGTGTGTAAATTAGTGCCTTAGATAGCTAGTGCCTAATGTAAGTAGGCGGACTTGAACGTTGTTTAGTGATAGTCACCTAGGTTGTAGGTTGACTTGTTGTTGCGATATACTTGTGTACATTTATTATTATATTGTATATAGGTGTATATATATACAGGTACCTATTTGGTGTGGTGTCCTAGGGATGAATCTATTGGAGAGATTCAAAGGTTTGGCGGTTTTTGAATGATCGAGTTCACGGTAAGGACTTTGATCATTAGGGTACTAGGAGTTATTGCGTGTTGTTTTTGTGTGAATGTTGCGTTAGTCCGGGTAAAGTACTTTGCGTGGACATGTGAAAATGGTAAGGTACGCATTTGTAATAATGACCGATCACCATTATTACGAAAGTGTATCTTGACGTCAAGCATGACATGACGAGTACCGAACGGAGGAAACGTGGCATGGTTGGGGTAGATTCGGGATAAATGAGGAATCTTTATTGGTTCCTAGTTGATAGTGTCTCGGGTGATGTGCTTGTAGTCACATCGGGTTCGTTGCGAGTCGAGAAGTGTTACGGTGGATTCGGTTAGTTAAGTGAGTGAGCCAACTCACGAGTTTGGCGCGCACGTAGTCACCCTAAGTAGTGGGTGCATTATTGGAGATCTGTTATTTGTTGTAGTTACTCATCGTAACTTGGATGACCGAGTTATGTGTGTGCGTGTGTGTGTCGAGGGCTTGAATTCCATAAAGGAATGCGACGAGTCTAATGATTGTAGATTGGGTTACACTCGGGAGAGTGTGTGTGTGGTTAGAGAATAGTGTTAGGATTCAAATCGTAAGTCGCCTTGGAAATTGGCGAATCGAGGAGTCTTCGGGTCAATAAACTCATGAGAGTGGGACCCATATGACGATGCTTACGATAGTGTGACGGGAATTATAGGGTAACATTCCTAACGAAATACCTCTGTTGTGGTGTTTGTGCCGATGTGAGGTAGGGTGTAAGACTTGGTGTTCTCAAGCATCTCCTTAGTGTTAGATAAAGGGTTTCGTTAGGCTATATCGTTTTGGCCTTGTGGAAATTTCGGGTAGCATGTGATCGCTTGGGACTTTCGATAAGACAATAGGCCCTAGGGTTTGTCTGGTAGGTATGACCTCGGGTCATTATTGTGGAGAGATGGGTGATATCGGGTGTATGGAACCTAGAGATCGAGTTCTAAAATTCAGTAGGTTGTGGCGGGAGTCTGCATGACACTGCGTCAGGTGCCTTCTTATACCTGCTAGTGTAATGTTCAACTCCGGTGATGGTTTGATCGTTAGTGCTTGGAGTGCCGGTGAGATACCCTTGGAAGGAGCGGAGATTGTAATAGTGATCGACGGGTGATGGTAATTCGACGTTGGTGAAAGTTGAAGTTTAAGAACATTGTGGTGAATACTTCTTGCGAAGTGACGGATGAGCGCATCTTATTAGTCTTAAGTGATAGACGGGTGAAGATTACCGGTGGACCAGTGATGGACTTAATGGTCGGATAGGCCAAGTGTTATGACGAAGGGTCGATATTGCGGTCGATGCAATTATTGTGTCGGATTGGTCCTTCTTCTCCATGAGAGTGGGCAATTATTGATAAAGGTTCGTTAAGTGGAAGGTCGGGTGATCTCGACGGTGATGCACGACTGATTAAGCGGAGCGGCATATGCCTAGACTTAGAGGCGTACATAGGATTTTGATGGAGTTCGCTCTGCGAACGACGAAGGGTTATTAGTTGTTATTCGTGGTACAAAGATGCGATGACGTCGCCTGTACGACATCTCTTGTGATTGTGCATGACGGCTCTGAGAGCCTAAGGTGAATTTATGGTGGTTCGGCGCGGATGACCAACGATGAGGGTGGTTGATGTTATGCGAGGTGTATATAAAATAGTTATTAATTTTAGCAGAAAACACTATTAAATACGATACAATTTTACACAAGATATTTATTTATTCATAGAATGGATATACTTAAACCTTGCTACAACACTTATAGGCAGTGTACCTAATCGTACAGTAGTGTAGTTTTTAGTAAGTCCGGTTCGTTCCACAGGGAAATCTTTAAACAAAGCTCAACGCTATATTAGTTTACTTTTATTAAAAATACAAATATATATAAGTAATATTATTATTATAAAGGGGGGTTTTTACCGTTTAATGACCGGTTTGTCGATTTTAAAACTTTAGTCGCAGTTAAAACCTAATGTAAAATATAAAATAAATACAAGACTTAAATTCAAAGCGTAAAGTAAATAACGATAATGAAATTGCGAATAATAAAAGTGCGATAAAATAAACTTGCTATAATTAAAAAGTACGATAATTAAAAGTGCGATTAAATAACAATAAATAAAAGTGCGATAATTAGAAGTGCAATTAAATATAAAATAAAGGAAATTAAATATGAAATAAAAGAATTATGCTTATTTAAACTTCCGTAATCATGATGTTTGACGTGTTGATTTTAGTTTTATGCCCATGGGTTAATTGTCCTTTGTCCTGGATTATTTAATATGTCCGTCTGGTTTTTGTCCATAACAGTCCATCAGTCATAAATATAAAGTGCGAGTATCCTCATCAAATTATTCTTATACCCGAAGTTAAATATTCCAACTAATTGGGGATTCGAATTGTAACAAGGTTTTAATACTTTGTTTAATGAATACACCAGGTTATCGACTGCGTGTAAACCAAGGTTTTACTACTTTGTTAACAATTACACCAATTACCCTTGAATGTAATTTCACCCCTGTTTTAATTATTCTAGTGGCTATTAATCCATTCCCGTGTCCGGTTAAATGAACGATTATTCGTACATATAAATACCCCGCCCATCGTGTCCGATCGAGTGTATATGGTAATTTATAGGGACGCCCAATTCTAAATCTTTATATTAACATTAACAAACTTTCATTTAGTTAAACAAATATAAAGCCCATTAATAGCCCATAGTCTAATTTCCACAAGTGTCGTTCTTTTGTCCAAACCCCAATTATGGTACAAAGCCCAATTACCCAATTTTAGTAATTAGCCCAACATCATGATTACTTCGTTTTAAATAAGCATAATAATAACTTAGCTACGAGACATTAATGTAAAAAGGTTGAACATAACTTACAATGATTAAAAATAGCGTAGCGTTACACGGACAGAATTTCGACTTACACCCTTACAACATTCGCTAACATACCCTTATTATTAGAATTATAATTAAAATTAAAATTAAAATATAAATTATATATATATATATATATATCGTATAGATAGAGAAGAGAGAAAATAGAATATGAAAAAATGATCAGAATTCGGTTTGCTTTATAGCCAGAGTTGAAATTGGGGGCTCCGCGACTCGCGGCAAAAGCCTCTTCAAACTCCGCGAGTCGCGGAGAATGTATTTACAGCTCACACCCTTGGAGTTTCTCTGCCGACGGTTTTTTATATATAAATATAATATATATATATAATTAATATAATTAATTATATATTATATTATATTTATATACATAGTTAACTTGTAATTTTTAGTCCGTTGCGTCGAGCGTTAAGAGTTGACTCTGGTCCCAGTTCCGGATTTTCGAACGTCCTTGCGTACAATTTTATATTTTGTACTTTGCTTTTTGAATCTTGTACTCTTGTAATTTCGAGACGTTTCTTATCAATAATTGGAACCTTTTTGATTGTCTTTTGTTCTTTTGAGCTTTTTGGTCGTTTGCGTCTTCAATTCGTCGAATCTGTCTTTTGTCTTCACCTTTTATTATTTAAACGAATATCACTTGTAAATAGAACAATTGCAACTAAAAGCTTGTCTTTCTTGAGGAATAATGCTATGAAATATATGTTCGTTTTTAGCATTATCAAATATTCCCACACTTGAGCGTTGCTTGTCCTCAAGCAATATTGTCTTGAAATACTAGAATCACTTCTTTATTCTTCACACTTTGTACATCAGTGATTTTTATACGGCGGTATAAACAATGGTAGTAATGATATGGTTTACAGTCCCACATGACTATAAAAATTTAGATCCATTAAGGAAATTGGATCTTTATGAAAACATTTGATCTTTTGAAAATTAAATCTAGTTTTTACCCTAGATAAGTTTTCCGGAATAACCCTTTACCGGTGTTTGCAAAATATTTTTGTGGGTTTGGTGGGTTTCAGATTTGAAAATTTTAGCTCAAAACTTGCGGTTTTGTGTCACCCACTTGCTAACCTTGTATTTGGAAAGCAACACGTCCAGTTTACTTGTCCCGTATATTACCTTTCGGTAAACTACCGTCCGGTTGTAAAGGAAAGCGTTGAACAAGCAACTGTTAAGGCAATGTCCCCTGACATGCTTTTAATTATGGTCTATAACGTGTCGGACGCAATTACTATCCTTGGTAGGAGCAATAGTAAAGCTCACCCTTATAATTTTTCGGTCTGGCACAAGGTCCTGTCTTTGACCACTATGCAACCACCGTTCTTACGGTTGACACCCGATTTAGTTCAGGTGACCTAATGAATTCCAGGTGAATTCCTAGGATTTTACGTTCAATGGTAATGAACGCATTGAAAATAGGGTTTTCAGAAAACAAATCGGTTTGTAATTTTGATCAAAATATTTTCTCGTTTAAGCTCGAGTTTAGATATCATTGAATTCCATGAGTTTGAATTCTCAATCTTTAAGGTCAATCTCTAGGATTGAGTAATATCAGTCTTAAAAGCTGATTTTTAATCTTTAAGGAGATTATCCTTTCTGGGGATCTGATTCATTAGTCTTATCCAGCTAATTTGCATGGTGCCCCCTCATTATACGAGATAAATCCTTCTCATGGTTAGGATAAATCTGACCACTTGGCGACCCTGTTTAATGCTGAGGTCCGTGGATTTCCTGCTGATTTTAGTGATGACTTTTTTAGATTTTTCGTCAACCTACAGCTGGTCTGGACGACAACTTCATGACCTAAATCAAGAAGCGCGTTTCTTTTTCGGAAGACTTTACTTCCTTTTAATGATGGAATTGATTCATCGTGTAGATCCATCTCTTCTTTTCTTTCATCGGGTAAAACAGTTTAGTTTAGTTCAAAGCAAAAGTATTTTCAGTTATTTGTTACAGATATATGTGACATATGTTTAAAATAACTTGGTAAATTTTCCCACACTTGGCTTTTTATTTTTCTTTTTATCGTCCTCTATTCCATTTTAAATGAATTTTGACATTTTAGTTTGTTTCTTAATTTATGTTCTTTCTGAGATAACAATAATTTCGGTGTTAAAACCTAGTTTTATCGTTCATAAATATGTATAAACATGATTTTGAATTCATTTAATTGAAAATTTTTTACTAGAATTGGGTAGTCAGTATATAAGACTAGGGCTGTTCTTTTTTATCAGAGAGCACTAGATTCTAATACAACTACTGCTTTACTAGTATTTTTAATGGTAACCAAGTGTATAAAGTAAAAAATTTTAAAATCCGAAAGAATTTAACCCCTTCCCACACTTAAGATCTTGCAATGCCCTCATTTGCAAGAAATCAGTAACAATTTAAATTATTGAGGGTGATTTGTGTGAAAATGATTAAATTTTTACCAAAGTTTCCAAATATATTGGCGTTTGTTTGCTGAATGATAAATGGTGCACATCATTTGTTCATTCCGTCTTGTTGTTATTTCACATATATTTTGCATCTTGTCGTCAAAATTAGTTGCTTTTGCTGAACTTAATGCCAGTCTTTGAAAATGCGTTGTTTTACCCTGTTGTGTACATAAGATAAACTGCAAACATATATACATATTTTTGAAGTTTGGTATATTACCCCACATTCAAAAATTATTAAAATCTAAGAATAAAAGTTAGATAATTATAAAAATGATTACAATATTAACAAAAATATTAAACGTATCAATAATTACAAATTACAAAATAAAAAAAATAAAAAAATAAGTAAACTAAGGATGATATTGGTACCAATAGGGGTTCCAGGCATAACCATAAGTGCTATAGAATGCTTCGGCAGGGTCATACGTAGGATATGGTGGCTGCATCTCTATAGACCAAGGAGGGAAAACGGGTTTCGGTGTAGGAATATAGTTTCTACCTATATGTTGGCAATGAGCTATGATCTGGTTCTGATGAACTTGCCAATCTTCAAATGCTCTCTGTCTAGCATTTTCGTATTCCTGAGAAGCTATAAACCTATGCATTTCTTGCATCTCATTCCCCCCTCCTACATTACCTTGTTGCTGGTTTCTCTCCACCTGTGGATGTCTACCATGGTATCGTACTGCGGCGTTATTTCGCCTCTTCAAAACTTTCGCACCATGGTATACATTTAAACCTATAGTATCGCGGGGTTCTGGTTCTTCTACTAATAATCCCCCCCGACTTATATCCACACCGAGATATTCACCAATCAAAGTAATAAAAATACCACCTCCTATTATGCTATGTGGTCGCATCCCCCGAACCATAGCTGATAAATAATAACCCACACAATACGGTATACTTACAGCGCTTTGTGGGTCTCGAATACACATATGGTAAAACAAATCTTGTTCATTTACTTTTTCCTTGTTTTTACCCCTTTGTGTAATCGAATTAGCTAAAAACCTATGTATCACTCTTAATTCGGCTCTATCTATATCCAAATAAGAGTAATTTCCCCCTTTGAAACGGTGATGGCTTGTCATTTGACTCCACACACCGTGTGTATCAAAATTCTCATCTATCTTTCTACCGTTTAGTATCAATCCTCTACAATCGGCAGACGCTAACTCCTCAGGCGTATATATACGTAAAGCCTGAGCCATGTCCAGTAAAGACATGTGGCGCATCGAACCGCCTAACAAAAATCTAATAAAAGAACGATCGGTTAAACTAGCTACCCGATCATTCAACTCTATACTACATAACAATTCTTCACACCATACTTTATATACAGGTCTACGTATGGTGAATAAACATATCCAGTCATTAAAAGAAGAATTACCATACCTCTGTACCAGTAATTCTCTAATTGGCCCGGCCAATTCTACAGCTTCTAAGGGTCCCCATTCTATGACCCTCGGTACCTCAACAACCTTAGAATGAAGAGTATGCAAACCCCGTTGATATTTTGGATAATCTATCCAAAGTCTGTCAAATCTCAGGTTCGGGTGCAACTCTTCCAAATGCATATCAGAAAAGGTCATGACTGGATGAGGTACATCCTGCTTGTAGTAGTTATCCACCTCCTGTTGTTCCAAATTCTCAGCAGGAGCATTGCGGGCTTGGGATGAAGATTCACCCCTTTCATTCTGCAAAACACATCAAACACAATTTTTGTGCATCCAAATATGCATTAGTGTCAGCAAAATCATTAATCAAAATAATTACAATGACATTATCAATTTATATCAAACTTAAGCTTATTTTCACATTTTTATCAAATCTACACTTTTTCAAATAAGCATATCCGAAAATTTTTGCCAAGTTCATAAGCATTCAACTCAAATAACATGTCAAAATAATCATTACTAGCAATTAAACAAGTCTCAAATGGCATTATCTTTCAAAAATCAAGTTCATGAATTTTAGACTTGAAAAAGTCCACTTTAATTCTCAAAATCATGTTTAGGCTCAAAGTTTGGATCATTTTACTACCTAGACATGTTACACTACTCAATTTAGCAACAATTCATGACAAAAATCGGCCATAACCTGTTTATATCAAAAAGCCCCAAATTTGCTCAAGAACACAAACCCTAGATTATTCAAAATTTGAAGTTTAAGGCTTCTAATCATGTTAAACAGCATCAATCTAAGTTATACAAGCATAATACATAAACAATTTAAGCTTAATTACACTAAAAAGCATCAAAATCAAATTGGGGAAAAAATAGCTCAAGAACACCAAATTTCGGATTAAATGGTGTTTAGGTGTAGAAATTTACCGTTTTTCTTGAGTAATTCTTAGATAGCATCCTTCTCAACATGATTTTAGCAAAAGATTTGGTGATTAACGGTTAAAAATTGTGATTTTGGGGGGTTTTTTTCGTGTTTTTGCGGAGTGTTTCGAGCTGTATTTTTGTTATTTTGGGTTGGGGACTGATCTGTTCTGCAGTTATATTTTTTTCCGGTTTTTAGTCCCTCCCCGAGTCGCGGAGATTTTGCACTTCAAACTCCGCGAGTCGCGGAGTTTGCTCTTTTTTTTTTTTTTTTTATAATCTTTAACTTCTAAAACAATTAAGTATTTAATTTTAAAATTTTGTTTCCCTTGTTATTTAGGACGAGGTCGTTTCGGATCGATGTCCTAGTCCGTCCTTCGACAAAATTTTAAAATTTGTCTTTTTGTAGCGATTGTTTTAAAAGCTAAGATTTTTGGGTTTTTTCAATGTTTTTGGCATACTCTAATTCAATAAGATTAAAAATAATGATAATAAAAGTTCTCGTCCCTTCCTCGGGTAAAGCAATTTCGGTTCAAAGACCTAGTCTTCAACTTACGACGAATTTTAAAAATCATATTCTTAACTTAATGAGATAAAGTAAATTTTTGTTTTTAAATTCACACAACTTAAATATAAAATTCAAAATTATTATTAAAAATTCACACCAAACTTAAAATTTGAAATGCATAAAATTAAAAATTCATATTTTAAAAATTAAAAGTTCACACCAATCTTAATTTAAAAATTCATATTATAAATTCACACAAAACTTATATTAATTTTTCAAATATTTACAATTTTAAATATATTGTTTTTACAAAGTTTACAATATTAATTTAAGATTTAAATATTAAGATTAAAAACATGGTAAAAATAAAATTAAAAATCTTTTTGTCTTTTTATCCCACTTTAATCAATCAAATATTATCAAAAATATGCGCCCCTCTTTTCGGTAAAGTAATTTCGGTTCCAAGACCTAATTTAACTCATGACGAATTTTTGAAATATTTTGGGTTGATTGTTTAAAGATATTTATACCTTAAGAATAAACGTTAAATTTCGCAGTGATGTAATAAATTTTTGAATGATATCAATAATTTCGGTCGCCAAACCTAATTTTATTCAATACCAATTTAATACTTTTTAGCGAACAAATTAGCGTTTATTATCAAAAGGTTAAAAATAAAAATAAAAACTAAAAACTGTACAGACATACCTGTGAAATAGATTTCTTAGTTATATGATCTATCCCATTCATAAGATAGTCGGTTTAATTGATTTTCCATGGCTACATAGGCGTAACCTCGAGCATTCAGTGTCTTTTCTTCTAAACATATGAACGGTCCGTCTCTGCATAAAGTAACAAATTCGGTATTTGAATAGGTTTGATTATTTGAACATTTACCTCCATGTGACCATTTTTCGCATTTGTGACATCGTTCTAGGTGTCGTGCTCTTCTTTTCGCTGCGGATTTTGATTTTTCTTTACCAAATTGTAACTTATTATCTTCGCATCTGGATTCTTTTCTAACTCCGTCCATTCTTTCTCTGATTACTGATACTATTTCACTCGGTAGTATGTCATTATTTCTTTTAGTGATCAAAGCGTGTAGCATTAGACCATGGTTTAGTTCACAGGCAGTCTTCATTTTGTAAAAACCTAAAAGAAAATAAAAATTCAGAATGGGGGGAGAAGACTAGTTCTTTAGGGTCTGCTAGGGAAAGACCATTCGGGTTCCATTTTCGAGAACTACACGAAAACAGACAATCTAACTCTAACAGAAATACATATTATCCTTTAAAGACTTGATTCTCCCCACACTTAGTTAGCTGTGGTGTCGAAATTGTGATTAACTTCGTTGTCGACTTCCATCGGACCATGTATGTAATGTTTAACTCTGTGACCATTAACTTTAAATTCAATCCCATTTGAATTTATTAATTCTATCGTTCCGTATGGGAAAACTCTTTTGACTATGAATGGTCCAGACCATCTTGATTTCAATTTTCCAGGAAATAGCTTGAATCGTGAATTGAAAAGAAGAACTCTGTCTCCTTCTTTAAATTCTTTTGAACTTCTGATTCTTTTATCATGCCATTTCTTCGTTCTTTCTTTATAGATTAACGAATTTTCGTATGCTTCATGTCTTAATTCTTCTAATTCGTTTAGTTGACTTAATCGTAGACGTCCGGCTTCATGTAAATCAAGATTACATGTCTTCAAAGCCCAAAATGCTTTGTGTTCAATTTCTACTGGAAGATGACATGCTTTTCCATAAACAAGTCTAAAAGGTGTGGTTCCAATTGGAGTTTTGTAGGCTGTTCTAAAAGCCCAGAGTGCATCCTCCAATTTAATGGACCATTCCTTTGGATTTGATCCTACGGTTTTCTCTAGAATACGTTTTAAAGCTCGGTTGGTATTTTCAACTTGTCCACTTGTTTGTGGATGATATGCGGTGGAGATTTTATGAGTTACTCCATATCTTTTAAGAACTTTCTCAAGTTGATTATTACAGAAATGAGTACCCCGATCACTTATTAAAGCTTTCGGTGTTCCAAACCTTGCAAAAAGACGTTTTAAAAAGTTGACTACAACTCGTGCATCGTTAGTTGGGAGAGCTTGTGCTTCCGCCCATTTAGATACATAATCAATGGCTACGAGCATATATAGATTATTATGAGATTTTGGAAATGGACCCATAAAGTCAATACCCCAAATGTCAAATACTTCACATACTTGGATGACATTTTGTGGCATTTCATCACGTTGACTTATTTTTCCGGCCCTTTGACATGCATCATAGGATTTGCAAAGAAGGTGTGCGTCTTTGTAAATTGTTGGCCAATAGAATCCAGCATCATAAACTTTTCTTGCTGTTAGTTGAGGCCCATAATGCCCTCCTGTTGGTCCTGTGTGACAATGGTTTAAAATTTTACTAGCTTCATCTCCAAATACACATCGGCGTATTATTCCATCGGGACAACTTTTAAACAGATGTGGATCTTCCCAGAAATAGTGTTTTATATCACTGAAGAATTTCTTTCGTCTTTGGTACGATAATCCTTTTTCAAGGAATCCACAAACTAAGTAGTTTGCATAGTCTGCAAACCATGGGATTTCTTTATAATCTATCTTCAATAGATATTCATCAGGAAAGTTGTCTTGTATGGCCGATTCATTCAGAACTTCTAATTCGGGATTTTCAAGACGAGAAAGATGATCAGCGGCGAGATTTTCTGCTCCTCTTTTATCTCGGATTTCAATATCAAACTCTTGTAAGAGTAAGATCCAACGGATTAATCTTGGTTTAGCATCTTGTTTTGAAAATAGGTATCTAAGAGCAGAATGGTCGGTATAGACCACCGTTTTTGCTAGAACGAGATATGATCGAAATTTGTCAAAAGCAAAGACAATAGCAAGGAGTTCTTTTTCAGTAGTTGTATAGTTTGTTTGTGCTCTTTGTAATGTCTTACTAGCATAATATATAGGTTGAAATCGTTTTTCAATCCTTTGTCCTAAAACGGCTCCCATTGCAAAATCACTTGCATCGCACATTAGTTCAAATGGTAGATTCCAATTTGGTGTTATCATGATCGGTGCATTAGTGAGTTTTTCTTTAAGAATATTAAAAGATTTGATACATTCATCTGAAAAGATGAATGGCGCATCCTTTTCTAGGAGTTTATTCATAGGAGTGGCAATTTTAGAAAAATCTTTTATAAAACGTCGGTAAAAACCGGCATGCCCTAGAAAACTCCTAACTCCTCTAACATTGGTGGGATGTGGAAGTTTAGCAATTACATCTACTTTAGCTCTATCCACTTCAATTCCTTCTTTTGAAATTTTATGTCCAAGAACGATGCCTTCTTTAACCATGAAATGGCATTTCTCCCAATTAAGAACTAGATTTGATTGTTCGCATCTAATTAGCATTCGTTCCAGATTAACTAGACATGATTTAAATGTATCACCGAAGACTGAAAAGTCATCCATGAATACTTCCATGCATTCTTCTATCATGTCGTGAAAAATCGCCATCATACACCTTTGAAAGGTTGCAGGGGCGTTACAAAGTCCAAATGGCATGCGTTTGTAAGCAAAAGTACCATAAGGGCACGTAAATGTGGTTTTCTCTTGGTCTTCAGGTGCTATTGGATTTGAAAATATCCGGAAAATCCATCTAGAAAACAATAGTAACTATTTCCGGCTAATCTTTCCAACATTTGATCTATGAAAGGTAAGGGAAAGTGATCTTTTCTGGTGGCGTCATTTAATTTTCTATAATCAATACATACACGCCATCCTGTTACAGTCCTAGTAGGAATAAGCTCATTTTTTTCATTTGTAATGACAGTCATGCCACCCTTCTTAGGCACACATTGAACTGGGCTTACCCATGGACTATCAGAGATTGGATATATCAAACCTGCATCTAGCAGTTTAATAATCTCTTTCTTAACTACATCTTGCATATTAGGATTTAGTCTTCGTTGGCGTTGCACATACGTTTTATGACCTTCTTCCATAAGGATTTTATGTGTGCAATACGAAGGACTTATTCCTTTAATATCATGAGTCTTCCATGCAATGGCTGGTTTATGAGCTTTCAACACAGAAATGAGTTGTGATTTCTCATTTTCAGTAAGAGAAGACGATATTATTACAGGTAATTCAGATTCACCATGTAAATAAGCGTATTCCAAATGGTTTGGAAGTGGCTTTAACTCTAATTTCGGAGGTTCTTCTATTGATGATTTATATCGATATCTGTCTTCTTCTTTTAGCATTTGAATTTCTTCTGTTGTTGGTTCATATCCATTGGCTATAAGTGTAGCTAACATTTCAGCTTCATCAATTGGTTCATTACCTTCTCCTAAAGAACATTCTCCTGTTCCTTGTAATTCTGGAAATTCTTCTAATAATTCTGCATGTGCATCTATAGTTTGAATATAATAACATGTATCATCTGCAGATTGTGGTTGTTGCATTGCTCTATCAACTGAAAAGGTAACACTCTCATCCTCTATACTTAGGGTCAGTTTCTTACCGAACACGTCTATCATTGCTTTAGCCGTGTTTAAGAATGGTCTTCCTAATATGAGAGGAACTTGAGAATCTTCTTCCATGTCCAAAACAACAAAATCTACTGGAAATACTAAAGTACCAACTTTAACTAGCATGTTCTCCATTATCCCTCTAGGATATTTTATTGATCTATCGGCTAGTTGTATGCTTATTCTGGTTGGTTTCAATTCTCCAAGGTCTAGTTTAGCGTATAGTGAATACGGCAATAAATTTATACTAGCACCTAAGTCTGCCAATGCTTCTATTGAACTAAGACTACCCAGAAAACATGGAATTGTGAAACTTCCTGGATCAGATAATTTTTCTGGTATCTTATTCAACAGCACTGCTGAACAATTAGCATTCATAGTAACAGCCGAGAGTTCTTCCATTTTCTTTCTATTTGAGATTAGATCTTTCAAGAATTTAGCATATCTTGGCATTCCTGAAATCACATCAATGAAAGGAAGATTTACATTTATCTGTTTAAACATATCCAAGAATTTGGATTGCTCGGCTTCAAGTTTTTCTTTCTTCATTTTACTCGGGTAAGGAAGTGGTGGTTGGTATGGTTTAACATAAGGTTTATCCTTAACTATGTTATCTTCATTAACCTTCTCAACTACCGGTTCTTTTTCCTTATCTTGATCAGGTTGTGGTTCTTGTGGAGTAGGAATAGTTTCATCAGAAGTTACAGGTATTTCAGGTGGTTTAAGTGTTGTACCACTTCTTGTGGTAATGGCTTTAGCTGTTTCATTCCGGGGGTTAGCGTTTGTATCGCTAGGTAGACTTCCCGGTTTTCTTTCACCTATTAACCTTGCTAGGTTACTTACTTCTTGTTCCAGATTTTGAATAGAAGCTTGTTGATTTCTAAATGCTTGAGCATTTTGTTCATTTGTTTGTTTTTGAGATGTGAAAAACTGTGTTTGAGTTTCAACTAGCTTCGTCATCATATCTTCTAAATTCGGCTTTTTATCATCAGTTTGTTGTGATGGTTTGTTTTGAAAATTCGGTCTTTGCTGATTATAAGTATTATTGGATACTTGTTGAATGCTAGGACCTTGTTGGTTGTTGTATGGAATATTTCGGTTATAATTCTGGTTTTGATTGTAAATCGGTCTTGGCGGTTGATAATTATTCTGATAATTATTTCCAGGCCTTTGGTTTATGTATGAAATATTCTCTCTTTGTTCCATTGTTAATTCAATACTGAGACAATCTTTTGTCAAATGTGGTCCTCCACACTGCTCACAACTAATTCGTATTGAGTGAATATCCTTAGTCATTTTTTCCATTCGTCTCTCCACAGCATCTATCTTTGCGGAAATGGAATCTAAGTCATGGCTAGAATCGGCTCTAGCTGCTTTAGATGATCTAATGATATCTTTTTCTTGGTGCCACTCATGTGAGTGGGAAGCAGTGTTATCAATAATTTTGTAAGCATCAGTTTCGGTTTTCTTCATAATAGAACCACCAGCTGCTATATCTATGTCTTTCCTTGTAGTGATGTCGCATCCTTGGTAGAATATTTGTACTATTTGACAGGTGTCTAAACCATGTTGCGGACATCCTCTTAACAACTTTCCATATCTTGTCCACGCCTCATATAGAGTTTCATTTGGTTTCTGTGTGAACGTAACAATTTCTGCTTGAAGTCTTACGGCTTTAGATGCAGGAAAGAATTGTTTAAGAAATTTGTCAATTAAAACATCCCATGTATCGATCGCCCCTTCGGGTAACGATTCCAACCAATCTTTGGCTTCTCCCTTTAAAGTCCAGGGAAATAACATGAGATATATCTGTTCATCCTCCACTTCTCGTATTTTAAATAGTGTGCAGATCCTATTAAAGGTGCGTAGATGTTCATTTGGATCTTCCTTCGGCGCACCACTAAATTGGCATTGATTAGTCACCATGTGTAGAATTTGTCCTTTGATTTCATAATCTGGCGCATTAATGTCTGGATGAGTAATTGCGTGACCTTGGCCAGTGCGTTTAGCTCTCATTCGGTCTTCCATACTTAAAGGTTCCAGATTCTCCATAATTGAATTTGTTGAATCGGTATCACTAGATGATTCTGATTTAATGGTTCGTTCCTCAACAATCTCTGTTTGAATGATTGGTGGTTCCGGAGGAAAGTTTAGTGGTTCAGGATCTACGAACCGTTCCTGAATATTTTCTGGATTCTCAATTGTGAGGTCGGGTTCAAAAAATGGATTATCGGAAATTTGAACTGAAGTACTTGGTCGACTGGATGACGATTCTAAAGAAAAATCAACGGCGGTTATATTTGCTAAATGTCTTGATCTAGTTACAGGTGGTGAACGTACAAAAGGTGATGAACGTCTTGCTCGGTGCATTCACTGAATATCCTATTAGTTTTTAAAAGGAAAGAAAAATTATAATAAGTTATCCAATTAATAGACTTTTCTGATTTTGCCCACGTTTCGAATAGCCAAAAGATGCAGCAGAGGGGCAGGATTCGTTTGGTCTCAATATAATTGAGGACTGTTTGGCTCCAATAACCCGGTCCACGTACAAATCCAACTATTACTACGAACCAGAAAATTTTGATGTCTATTAATTTAACCACTCAAAATAAATTTTCGTAATTTTAAGAAATTTAGATAAGAAGTAGAAAAAATTCTAAGTCCTAAAAACTAGAATAGCGAGAAATAAGAGAGAAAAAGAGTTCGTCGCAAAAGGTAGAAAAAGAAAAAAAATATGGTTGAAAAATAAAAGGTGACGGAAAAATAAAAGAAACTTATAAAAACTTAAAAATACTTGACTAACCTAACCTTATTACTACAACTAACTTAAAATTATAATCGCAAATTGAAATTACTAATTGGAATGACAATTGGTACATAGTAAAAGTCGTCTAAAAATATTAAAGCTTACAGGAAAAACTAAATCCCAAATGGAAATAATTTAAAAAGAAACTAAAACTTAAAAAGGCGTCGCAAAATTCTAAAGCACCTAAATCTTAGTCTAAAGAAAAAGCACTTAAGGAATTCTACGGCAAGACCTAAAAATCTAGGAGTAAAAATGACTATAGCAAATACTAAGTTTAAAATTAAATATGAGCTAAAAATACAAATATTACGCTACAACGATTAAAAAGGGACAAAATATAAAAATATACAAAAAGTTGTAAAAATTACAATTTTTTTAAAAATATTATTTTTATATTATTTATTTAATAAAACTACTAATTTTATAATTTAATTAAACTTATTTAAACTAAAATGTAAATTAAATAAAACTTAAATTAAAATAAAACTTAATTATAATATTAATTAGGGTTAATAATAATAATAATAATTAAAAATCCGTAATAAATGCAGAATTAGGGCATCTGTTCGCGTGTCAGAGAAGCTCCGCGAGTTGCGGTATTTAATGCTTCAAACCCCGCGAGTCGCGGGGTTCCAGAATTCAGCTGACAGATTTGAATTTTTACGCGTTTTTCTTTATATTTTTTTTTTTTATTTTCTGTTTTCTGTTTTTAAATAAATAAAAGATTTTAAAATAAAACTTATATTTTTAAAAAATAAAGAAACTTATAAAACTTAAATATTTTAAAAAAATACTTATATTTTTGTTTTTCTTTTTATATTTTCGAATTTTTAAAACGTATTTTTACAAAAACGACTTTTAATAAAAGTAACTAAAAATCTTTTTTTTTTTTTATATATATTAGCGTTGCGCTTCCGGCGTTTAAGAGTGATCCCCGGCAGCGGCGCCAAAAATACTTGATGTTATGCGAGGTGTATATAAAATAGTTATTAATTTTAGCAGAAAACACTATTAAATACGATACAATTTTACACAAGATATTTATTTATTTATAGAATGGATATACTTAAACCTTGCTACAACACTTATAGGCAGTGTACCTAATCGTACAGTAGTGTAGTTTTTAGTAAGTCCGGTTCGTTCCACAGGGAAATCTTTAAACAAAGCTCAACGCTATATTAGTTTACTTTTATTAAAAATACAAATATATATAAGTAATATTATTATTATAAAGGGGGGTTTTTACCGTTTAATGACCGGTTTGTCGATTTTAAAACTTTAGTCGCAGTTAAAACCTAATGTAAAATATAAAATAAATACAAGACTTAAATTCAAAGCGTAAAGTAAATAACGATAATGAAATTGCGAATAATAAAAGTGCGATAAAATAAACTTGCGATAATTAAAAAGTACGATAATTAAAAGTGCGATTAAATAACAATAAATAAAAGTGCGATAATTAGAAGTGCAATTAAATATAAAATAAAGGAAATTAAATATGAAATAAAAGAATTATGCTTATTTAAACTTCCGTAATCATGATGTTTGACGTGTTGATTTTAGTTTTATGCCCATGGGTTAATTGTCCTTTGTCCTGGATTATTTAATATGTCCGTCTGGTTTTTGTCCATAACAGTCCATCAGTCATAAATATAAAGTGCGAGTATCCTCATCAAATTATTCTTATACCCGAAGTTAAATATTCCAACTAATTGGGGATTCGAATTGTAACAAGGTTTTAATACTTTGTTTAATGAATACACCAGGTTATCGACTGCGTGTAAACCAAGGTTTTACTACTTTGTTAACAATTACACCAATTACCCTTGAATGTAATTTCACCCCTGTTTTAATTATTCTAGTGGCTATTAATCCATTCCCGTGTCCGGTTAAATGAACGATTATTCGTACATATAAATACCCCGCCCATCGTGTCCGATCGAGTGTATATGGTAATTTATAGGGACGCCCAATTCTAAATCTTTATATTAACATTAACAAACTTTCATTTAGTTAAACAAATATAAAGCCCATTAATAGCCCATAGTCTAATTTCCACAAGTGTCGTTCTTTTGTCCAAACCCCAATTATGGTACAAAGCCCAATTACCCAATTTTAGTAATTAGCCCAACATCATGATTACTTCGTTTTAAATAAGCATAATAATAACTTAGCTACGAGACATTAATGTAAAAAGGTTGAACATAACTTACAATGATTAAAAATAGCGTAGCGTTACACGGACAGAATTTCGACTTACACCCTTACAACATTCGCTAACATACCCTTATTATTAGAATTATAATTAAAATTAAAATTAAAATATAAATTATATATATATATATATCGTATAGATAGAGAAGAGAGAAAATAGAATATGAAAAAATGATCAGAATTCGGTTTGCTTTATAGCCAGAGTTGAAATTGGGGGCTCCGCGACTCGCGGCAAAAGCCTCTTCAAACTCCGCGAGTCGCGGAGAATGTATTTACAGCTCACACCCTTGGAGTTTCTCTGCCGACGGTTTTTTATATATAAATATAATATATATATAATTAATATAATTAATTATATATTATATTATATTTATATACATAGTTAACTTGTAATTTTTAGTCCGTTGCGTCGAGCGTTAAGAGTTGACTCTAGTCCCAGTTCCGGATTTTCGAACGTCCTTGCGTACAATTTTATATTTTGTACTTTGCGTTTTGAATCTTGTACTCTTGTAATTTCGAGACGTTTCTTATCAATAATTGGAACCTTTTTGATTGTCTTTTGTTCTTTTGAGCTTTTTGGTCGTTTGCGTCTTCAATTCGTCGAATCTGTCTTTTGTCTTCACCTTTTATTATTTAAACGAATATCACTTGTAAATAGAACAATTGCAACTAAAAGCTTGTCTTTCTTGAGGAATAATGCTATGAAATATATGTTCGTTTTTAGCATTATCAGTGGTCGTGTGTTTTGTGAAATGGTAACTCCGCAGGATGTTATCATCTTAGCGGTGAGAAATGGAGCTAAATCCTAAGTGGGGGAGTTTTTACTGAAGTATGGGGAAGCTTCGGTGGTGTTAGATCAAGTGAAGTGTAAGACTTCTTAGGAAAGGTGGTCGTGTAGTACCATTGTGCGGTGTGAGACCAAATGTGAAGTTTGAGATCTCGGAGTGAGGAAAATGAAGTTGTCATTGCGAGTGCTTTCGTGATGCAAATTTGGTTTGGTGTGAAGTTCGGATAGTACTTTTAAGGGAGTATGAGTTGATATCCTGGTGAATACTGTATTTTTCTTTCTCAGGAAACGTGGACGTGGAAATTGTCAGTGGATTATTCCACTTTATGGACGATTGTGAGGCGGAGAGTGTCGGTTCTGATTGTCTCGCGTAGAGACATGCGGTTGTTGTTGGTTTGCGAGAGGGTGTACCGTAGTAATGTGACCCGTAGGTTGCGTCGAAATGTCAAGACCATCCTAAATGGGCGGTCTAGGTAGGAGGATTCACCCGGCGTTGGTGAATATTTTGTGGGTCGTGTGGCGAATTGCGAATTTAGTGTGATGATGATTCGCCGTTGACGGGATTTTTGTATACGAATAGCTTCTGTGTTTGTACTAGGAAGTCGTAATGTATGGTTCAGAGGAGAAACCCTATGACGATGTGTTTGTGTTTCGTCTAGCTCATGGTGTATTATCGTCGTCCTGGATTAATCCATTGGCGGATGGTCGTGTGCGGATTAATTTATGGGAAAGTTTGTGCCCCTAGTGTGATTAATTGGCGATACCGAGATTTCTTCGTTGAAGGAATGTAGCTTGTTGCGAGTTGTAGCCGAGAGGACTTGAAGGAATGTATGGTGTTTTCTATATTTCCTAAGTGGGTAGTTTGAACGTTGGGCGCGTGGGATATCGCTTGTTGCGGTAATGCACGCTAGTGATTATTAGCGTGTGGTGAAAACTTTGGATTAATTGAAATTGTTATTGGAATTATTGCGGATATCGAGTTGGATACTTGTCAAAGGACCGTAGAGTGTAGGTCCGGAATGGTTAAGTGACGAAGATCACGAGGACGTGATCGAGTTTAAGTGGGGGAGAGTTGTAAGACCCAAATATTTATTGCACATAATGTATTTATGGTGTATGATGTGTGTATGAAGTGTACGAAGCATGTACGTGTTGCTTGCTCGAACGTCAAAGAAAACTGGACGTTGTTTGGAGTTATAAGGTGTGTACGTACCTTTTCGACCCCAAATAAAGTTTGAGTTGATGTTTCAAAACCTCACCATTAGAAAGGAAATCTTATCACGTTTCCAACGATATTTGATTTATCGAAAACGGAGCTACGGTCAAAAAGTTATGGCCAAAACAAGTTTCTGAAATCTGACCTGTAGGGTGGAGCGGCGCCCCACCATATGGCGCGGCGCGCCGAAAGTGCCTGATGCGTTTTTTTCAGCATTTTAAAGGGTCAAATGAGGGGTACTTTAGTCCTTTCACTTATGGACGGATTTGTGGCTTTAATATCAGTTTTAGATCCACTTTTGGATCATTTTGACATCCATTCAAACACTCCCAATCTTAGAGAGAGAGAGATGAGTTTCTAGAGAGAGGAAGCTTGAGTTAATGATGAAGATGGTGATTTTTGCCCAAATTGGAAGCGGGTTTTGGTTCTCCTTGGTGTTTCTAGCTACTAGAGCTCGTTTTGGTGCTTGAGGTAAACCCTAATCCGAATTGTAGTGTTTGATTTCTTGTTTGAGTTAGGGTTTGTGTTAGTTAGAGTTATAAACCCATTTTATTGTGAAATTTGGGGGTTTTGGGTAAAATTCATGTAAGTAAGCCTAAATGGGTGACTTAGGGTTTCGATTGATTAAATTGTAAGTTTGGATCTTGCGTGTGTTGGTTAAACCTTAGAACACTTGTGTTGACTTGGTTTTTGGGTGTAAACCCTAATTTAGGTCAAAACGGGTCGAATGGGTATTTTGGGACAAGTAAGCTTGATTCGGTGTTAAATTAAGTTTCAAGTCAAGTTTTGGTAAGTCAAGTAGGTAAATACTTGATTTAAGTGTTAGTGGTTGTCTTGGAAATATAATCACTAGTCGTTAGTGATTTTGGGGCGTTTTATGACTTTGGTCAAAATGGGTAATTTGAATTGGGTCAAAATTAAGGATGACACTAATTTGGATTAAATGGATGTTAAACGATTTTGTTAAGTGTTAAATGATGTTTTTGGAATGAATTACTCGCAAGAAGTAATTTTGAGTTAAAATGATATTTTAAGATTTAGTCAAACGTGGTCAACCTTGTTATGGGTCAATATTGCACGTGTTGGGGTTTTTTGTGTAATTGGCGTTTGAAATGACTACTACCTAAGTAGTAATTTAGTTTTAAGACCAAGGTTTGTTCTAATGGGTGTAAAGTATGATTTAGGGTTAAATCGTACTTTGTTGTGTTGGTTTGAATTACCACCCGAAGTGGTGATGTGTTAGTGTCCATTAGGTTTTAAATGGGCGGGTTTTGGCGAGCAAGGTGTAATCCCTCGGTTAAGGGATGTTTGTGTCGGGTTCTCTTTTAGAGAATGTGTAATTTATGTGTATATTGTGCCTATGTGTATTATAGGTGATTACTTGCTCGGATTTGAGGACGAAGATCATGTTGTACATGACTTATGCGGGCATTCCAAGGTGAGTGGAATAATTATATGCGTATGTATATAATGTATCTATTTGTTGTAGCGTGAAAGGTGTAGTGTCGAGGTGTTAAGACACCACGTTTCACGTGAAGAGTGTAGCATCGAGGTGTTAAGATGCCACTCGGGTGTAGCATCGAGGTGTTAAGATGTCACCTAGGAGTGTAGTGTCGAGGTGTTAAGACACCACCCCGTAAAATAATGAGTGAAGCATCGAGGTGTTAAGATGCCACTCGGGGTGAAGTGCCGAGGTGTTAAGGTGCCACCCTAGGGGTTAGTGGTGCGAGGTGTTAAGTGCCCTAACGGATGTTATGAACACCGATGGCGTTTTCGCGAGCGCCGTTCCCTTGTACTATTGGTCGACCATGGTTATTTGTGTTGTAAGCATATTATATTATTCGAGTTATATTTATATGCGGTTGTTATGCTAGCTTGTGGTATTGGAGATTTATAGCTTGTTATTGTGACGATAAGCTAATTATGTTCGCTAGCGTGTTTGCGGTTTGTGTAAGTGTTTGCAAGTAGGTATAATTATATATGTATTCGTATAATTATTGCATTCACTAAGCTTTTAGCTTACCCCTCTCGTTGTTTACCTTTTTACAGGTATTGCGTTATGAAACTAGCTAGTTGTTAGACTAGTTGCGTAGGAGCGCTTGGGCTCGATGGGGTAGCTTTTGGATATGCGGACGCGGATTGGGGATTTGGTAGTCCCCGGGATTATGCTCTTGGTATCGGGTTGGGTTATAGAGTCCTAACTCGTCTAAAAGTAAATTATGATGGAAACTTGTATCTTGTACGAAAGTCGTAAAACGGCCAATGTGGGCCCCATTATGTAAAACTTGATTTTATATTTGAAACAGGTTAGTTTTACATATTTGGATGTATGGTAAAAAGCGTTTCGTCTAAAAGTGTCGGGAACTAGTCAATCTTTTTCGCATTTTGAGACTTTCCGGACAGACCCGAATGGCGCGCCGCGCGGCCATCATGGCGCGCCGCGCCAGTTCACTGTGCAGCAATTTTTTTTTTATTTTGTATTTTCACGTGGTTTGTTCGCGGGTTGGTTTGGGTTGTTACAGTTTGAATAATTAAATTTACTAGATTAACCTTATAAGTGGGCAGTTAAAATAACAGTTATTAAAAACCGAGGACTTAAATGGAAATTCACAATTCTTTTTCTTTTTTAATAAAATAAGACATATCTTATTTGTTAAGTCAAAAACAAACACTCCTTAATAGCTTTTTATATTAAGTTCGATTGTATTAAGTCAATTAAGTAAAAAACAGACATGGCCTGAATGTATATATTATAAGTTATAATTAATAGTGTTGCTTTACAAAAAAAAAAAAAAAATAATATACTAGCTTAAGACCCGTGAATTCGCGGGATTTTTGTAAGGGACGACCTATATATCGTATTGTCTTAGCAATATGATTTTATATAGTATTTGTTAAAAAACCAAAACAATATCAGAAGTGATGTTGAATTGATACTTACGCTGCTAATGTAATCACAATATTTATAACATAAAGAACCTTACAAAGAATCTAAAAATTGAAGTTCAATAGAGCGATATAAATGACACTTGTATATTAACACAAACACAATACCTCATAGTACTATTTTCTGGTTTTCCGGAAATAATAGAAGCTCCAATATGATCTTTGATGACAGCCGCATAAGATACAACCAAACCACCATAGTTGTGAACTTCATCCACAACTTTTGTTGGTTTCATTACCCTCTGGTGGTGGAAGTGGAGAAGAACAACACGATATAAGTTCTGTGATGGGTAACAACGCTCTTTCATCATCGAGCCCTTTCTTCTTTGTCTTCAAAAATGAACCAACAAAAATAATTTCAATTAATCTTGAATTGATATATTGATAATAATAATAACATATATAATATATAATATATTATATTAAACCACTCAATGCATGTATGAGTGGAACTGTACTCATTAACCATCTCAACAATTCAGACCGTTAAAATAGTATCAAACTAAGAGTGCGTTTGTTTGCCTCTTAATGGAATGGTTCAGTGCTGAATGCTGAACCATTCAGCATTCAGTCTGTTTGTTTCTGACCTCTGAATGACATATGGTGCTGAATGATTCAGAATTCAATGCTGAACCATTCAGAGATGAAACACTCTCTTAACCATTAAGAGCCTATATTTTTTTGTAATTTTCTCCTCAAATCCTCTCCTGAACACTTAACTAACAAGTATATTGATTATTTTATTCATGTTACACTTTCATAAGATAATTTTACTCGGTTTATATCGTTCATTCTAAATGATTATCAAACAGCTTATTTTCAATCAGAACAAACTTTATACAGAGGCTTTGAATCATTCAGATTCTGACCATTCAGCGCTAAATCATTCAGTTTTATCAAACGCACCCTAAGACATGTCTAGACCGACCCTGTTTAGATTTGTTACCCAATCACCCACCCAAGCGACCCTCCCATCTTGCAACCTTTAATATTGATGTTTAGATATGTCAACAGATCATGTCTAAGTATTTATCCCAAAAGTTAACATCATGTAAGATTAAATATGATTAAAAATAAAATTAACAAGTTCGAACAACCATACCTTGTAGGCACTATATTTACCATTTACATGCCCCTTTAAGATCATTATATATACATTAATCTGCAACAAAGTCAATAACAAATATATCGACATTGATGATTAAATATATAATCACATATAAGTATTTTAAAATCATGTATGACATTTTAAAAGGTTAAACAGTTCATAAGAGTATAAGAATAATATAAAAGGAAAACTTTAAAAATTTATATTGTAACTCAATAGATCCATTAATATTAATACTAATAAATAAATCTCATAGCTTAAACTAAATCCATCCTTATCTCTTGGTATCTGATCAAGGTTCCATTCTTTATATTGGTATCTATATCTATATTTATATTTCTATATAATATAATAATCAAAAACATGTTAAACTTACAAAAAAATGATTCCGTATATCGTGTGATGTACTCATGTAACCAATATTCACATCGGTATCAAGTAATAATAAATGAGCGCTTACTATGCATTGTTAGGAAAATATTCCATTATCCCTTGTGTGATACCATGGATCACGTGTGGCTGTCAAATGTAATTATGGAGATCAACAATAGCACTCAGTTGACATGAGAAAGAGTACTTTTTCCATATGTTAAACCCAATAATCGAATATTGAGATTACTTTTAAAGTTTGCCTACTTAGTCATATCTTTAAAGTTTATATATTTACCTAGTGAATCACTCTTTAAAGTTTAAACATCTTTGCATAGTGACTCACTCTTTAAAGTTTATATAAATAAATCAATATTTTTATCAATGTCTAAAATGCTACTGTTCTATGTAAAAATATGAAAACATAAAGATATGTATATTGATCTAAACCCAACCCAAAAGAACCCACCCAATGTGATGACCCGGGAATTTCCGACTAAATTTAAACTTAATTTATATATGATTTAGACACGATAAGCAAAGTCTGTTAGGTCGAGTCTCAAAGAATTTTGAACTGTTGCATATATTCAATTGACTTTCGACTGTTCCCGACGATTCACGAATAACTATCTATTAATGAATAAGGATGTATAAATAATTATAAATAGAAATTATTAATCATAATGATAAACTATTATATACAATTGATGTTATAGATAAATACGTAAAATAATGTACGTTGTGATGAAAACTATTACATATTATAAATATATAAATATAGAGATATAAAAATTGTTACATCGAATTTATTATAATATTATTATTACTAATATTATAATTATTATTAATATCATTATAATTATAATTAGTAGTAAAATTATAATATTAGTATTATTATTATTATTAAAAATTATCATTTTATTTAAAATTATTATTTCTACTACTCTTGTCATTATTCTTATTATTATTAGTATTATTTTGGTATTACTATTTATATTATTATTATTAAATAATATTATCAATATTATTATTAATATATTTATTAATTATTAATATATTAAATAAAAATTTAATTTAAAAGCTAAATTATTGATACAAAGCCTGCTAGATATTCCAATCAGCTAAATACAAAATATAGAGACAATTAGTCAATCAATTCTGTTTGTCAATGTGATCCAGCTTTATATTTTTCCTAATTTCTTTCTCTAATCGAATAATTCCTGTCTGAATATTGTTATATGTCAATATCCTTATCACTACATTACATTCAATCAACTCTTACTACAGCAGCCATCTATCTGCTTTATATCTATTCTATATTCCTATATTTCTATAGATATACATAAACACATATGCACATTACTTATAGGAGAATCACAATCTCCGACCACTATCACCCTTGAAGCACCACGACAACTTCAATCATCACCATTAACCGCAAACTCCTACATTACATATGCTTCGTTTCATTCCTTCGATCAAATGTGGCCAACATAACGAAACCCATTTACTATGGTATGTTTCTGCTACACTTCTGCTAATCTTCTTCCTTCTTTATTGTTGTCCGAATTCTTGTACAACCATAAACCACCACCTCCGGTTATAAACTACCACCACATTATCACCACCTTCTCTCTAACTCGCCCATTCTCTCACTATACCACCTCTACTTTTCTGTTGAGCTAAAACTGAAAAACTGATCGAAATTATTTCTGCTATATTTGTCTCAGCCGTTAACCATGAACACACCTTAATCTCTACTAGTGTATTCTGGTTGAACTCCAATTTAGACTGTTGCTGTTATACGTGACCATATAAACCAAACCATCATATGAATTCAAACTTTACCTCAACAAAACCACTTAAACATCATTTTTTTTTCGGTTCAATTGATGCAAACTGATAGCCTACGTATTCTATTATTTATGTATCCACTAACCATTCAAATCATGGAAAAAGATTGCAAGTGCTTTTCCTTTTTCATTGTTGGTCGACTTTTTTACCCCACCTAACAAATTGATTGGTGAGTGATATTTATATAATGATGAAGTGTTCTAATATATTAATTCAAAGTTAAAGTAACCGGGCCCAAATATTTTCACACTTCGATGCATTTTCGTGTTTTATATAGTCTTCTTTCCACGGATTAAGGATGATATAGATATAAAATTTAAGATGATAATGGACTAAGGATTATGACAATCATGTTCGATCGATGATGTTTATCATGATGGTATGGTTAAACTCATAACAAATTAATAATATGATGATAGGAGATCGAAAATGTTAATATGAAACAAAATAATTGAAGATGATTAAGGATTAGGAGGTTAGTAAATAAGATGATGATATTAAGATTTAAGGATGATGATTAAGTTAATAATATTGTGATGTTACTATAACGATGATGATAAAGAAAAATTAGAGAAATCGATTGTTACAGGCTACCATGTTTTTGGTTGTATAAATGGGCCGCCAAAAAAAAAAACTAGTTTCTTCTATTGGGCCGTGTTAAAATACCAGTTGGGCCGAGATATTATGTGTTTGTTAGTTGGGCCGAATCCAATTTCTTGAGTTGGGCCGAGATCCTTATTTTTCTGTTGGGCCGAATAACAGGTTAAATATATGAAGGTTTGGTATTGATTAGTAAGACACACATGGAGTAACGGTTTAGGGGTGTTAGTGTTTAGCAAGAGGTTTTGGGTTTGAGCCCGGGCAGGGGCACTTATTCTTTTGGAACTTTACTTTGAGGTAGTCTCCTTTTATAATTTTATTATTATTATTATTATTATTATTATTATTATTATTATTATTACTACTACTACTACTACTACTAAACTTATTATTATAATTATTATTATTAAAACTATTATCATTTTTATTATTATAATTATTATTTTTAACATACAAATGTTATCCATATAAAAATATATTACAAGTCAACTAATATTACATACTAATATGTTTTAACTAATATATTGCCATTTATATTGATAAAACTTTAATTAAATTATAAATCATATATGTATTATAAGGATAATTATATTTAAAGATACTAAATTTAATAAATTATAAAATATAAGTAAACTTAATTGATTAAATAGGCTGTGTGTTAATACATATGCAATTGATATAGGTTCGTGAATCTGAGGCCAACCCTGCATTGTTCAGTTGTTCAATATCATTATATGTATTTTTACTACAAAATACAGTATGGTGAGTTCATTTGCTCCCTTTTACTCTTTACATTTTTGGGCTGAGAATACATGCAAATGCTTTATTTACTGTTTTACAATATTTATATGCGTGAGTTTCATTTACCTTTTTATCCTTTATATTTTTGGACTGAGAATACATGCGCAAATTTTATAAATGTTTTTACGAAATAGACACAAGTAATCAAAACTACATTATATGGTTGAATGATTGAAATCGAATATGCCCCTTTTTATTAAGTCTGGTAATCTAAGAATTAGGGAACAGGCACCCTAATTGACGCGAATCCTAAAGATAGATCTATCGGGCCCAACAAGCCCCATCCAAAGTACCGGATGCTTTAGTACTTCGAAATTTATATCATGTCCGAAGGAGGATCCCGGAATGATGGGGATATTTTAATATGCATATTGTTAATGTCGGTTACCAGGTGTTCAATCCATATGAATGATATTTTTGTCTCTATGCATGGGACGTATGTTTATGAGAAATTGAAATATGAAATATGAAATCTTGTGGTCTATTAAAATGATGGAAATGATTATTTATGTTAAACTAATGAACTCACCAACCTTTTGGTTGACACTTTAAAGCATGTTTATTCTCAGGTATGAAAGAAATCTTCCGCTGTGCATTTGCTCATTTTAGAGATATTACTTGGAGTCATTCATGACATATTTCAAAAGACGTTGCATTCGAGTCGTCGAGTTCATCAAGATTATTATTAAGTCAATTATAGATGGATATATTACGAAAGAATATGCATGCCGTCAACTTTCGATGTAAATGAAAGTTTGTCTTTTAAAAACGAATGCAATGTTTGTAAAATGTATCATATAGAGGTCAAGTACCTCGCGATGTAATCAACTGTTGTGAATCGTTTATAATCGATATGGACTTCGTCCGGATGGATTAGGACGGGTCCTTTCAGTTGGTATCAGAGCGGTGGTCTTAGCGAACCATGTCTGCATTAGTGTATCTAACTGATAAGTCGTTAGGATGCATTAGTGAGTCTGGACTTTGACCGTGTCTGCATGTCAAAAGTTTTGCTTATCATTTTGTGTCAAAAATTACCTGCTTATCATTCTTAGAGAATCACTTGCTTATCATTCTTAGTCTAGACACGTTCTACTGCATTGACTGCATGAATAGTGTATAGACAAAATTCATATCTTAGCGTATCTGCTACTTCATATCTTAGCGTATCTGTTACTGTAACTTTGCCTGACAACTCCCGTAGATTCCTCCGTAACTTATGGGATTTTAGTATTATATATGCATATGTAAATTATGTATTGCAGGGTACTAATCTACATCCTATAATCTATTTTTTATCGAAAATCTTTCATCTGATCGTGCGAGATGAATCCCTCAACCAGTTCGAGTCCGATAGTTATTCCGATAGTTATTCCGGTAGCTATTCCGATATGGATTTCCACTCAAACTCCGAAAGCAGTAAAACCAGAATGAATCAACCAATCATCCATCCCCAATTCATCTAATGGGTTCGTAGTCAACTTAATCAATAGAGATGCGAAGAAGGCGATCTCTTCCACCAACCGAATTCACCTATTGGCGAAGAACCTGAAACACTTACCGGCGAACCAGTTCGAAACATCAATTTAACCATCATTTCCCGAATATCTCGCCATGATTATATACTATCTCAAAATTCTAAACCTTATTCATTCGCTTGTTCCGATCGACAATCATCCCGGTATAATAAAAGAAGTCAATAAGCTTCGCGCTCGAGTTGTAGGCCTGGAAAGTATGGTGCAAAACGTACCAGCTTCAGCAACATCACCTGCAATACCAGTACCACCAACAACCCAAGTTTCAACATCACACGCCTCAACATCTCATTCTGTACCTCGAGTATAATCATCGTTCTACGTATGGTGCTACATCCATTATCTTCGTCCTTCATGGCGATTAAGTAATCTCTAATGTTTTAGAGATTATGTATTCTAGTTCTAACGATAAATCAAATGAGATTAATATCATATTAACTCATTAAATCCATGATTTACATCTAAAAAAAATATATATGTATATATGTTTTCATAAAGATTGTAATTAGAAATTCTTTTGTACAAACTATTAATGGTGAAAATATTTTAACGGGTAGGTAATACCCGAGGAAATATTTAACTGTCATATTAACATGTTATACTGTACATTCTTCAAATCTGATTCAATAGTCATTTCCTATCATACTTACATCCACAGATATATAAATCCGTTCACCACAGAATAACCATTTCCATTCAAATTTCATATTTGGATTTTGACCTATCAGAATCCAACAAGTGGCATAATGAAGAAAACATTTGACGGAATAAAATTTATTAGAAACAAATAAATTAACTATGAAAAATTTTGTTAAGAATCCACGCTAACAAAATCCTAGCTAACTGTTCCTAGCTAACTGTGGACTAATCAACTGAGGACTACCAACAGTGGATAATTAAAATGAATTAAAATATTAATTATAACATATGAAACTAAACAAATCTTCAGGTTGGCCATTTGATTTCACCCTAAAACCTCATTTGTATCTTGACGATTACAATCTGCGTCCAAACCTTTCGTAATTCTTGAAAACACCTCAATCGAGAGGATGAACCAACCGCATTTCATCTACGGGAGAAAAGATTGATGCATATAACTTTTCACCTGAGAAACTCTCGGCAACTGAGTAAACGTTTAAAACGTAGCTATGCTAATTTCTTAGTGTTATTATTACCCAAAATAACTTTGCAATCCCTTTCCAAATTAGCAAATTTTGTCACAGCTCCAGCAAGTCAACTTTGACTTTTCGTTAAAACAACCTTATTATAACCTTGATTTATATGTGTACCCTTTTATTGTTACCGGGGAACCTTTTATATTCCATCATATTACCAGCAGAAGTACCAGTAACCTCGTTGCTCTTTGGTTTAAATCTCTCGGACAAATCACTATATTTATCTATTGAAGTCTCATCATGTACTCATCTGCATCTTGTAACGAGAACTGACATACCAATTATCGGGAATCAGCAATCAGTACTTTGAAAACTCACAGCGTATCTACAACAACAGTTATATGTATAACATTCATCTCTTAGAATTATGACCTTTCATCCGAAATCCTGAAAAGCACTCAGTCTACGAATCGATACTCTGAATGTTGGAAAAGCTCAGAAATGTTGGAAATGGAAAACGGATAAAGTTAACCATGAAGGAGACCAAGGACAAATACAAGAACCATACCCTATATTCAAAGAATCCAGATAATTCTGAATCCGTTGAAATCTTTAGAGAATATCTTGCTCCAAAGTCATGTTAAAATCTTGTGGAAAATCTTTCTCCATCAACCATCGAACTTAGAAATTTCAAAATATCATCATCAATATCTTCGATATTTCTGAGGATATTTTCATAAATATTCTCGTCCAAAATTATATACCTCTTCGTTCTTCCTGGGTATCATTATATTCAATTGAAAATTTAGTACCGAAAAGCAGATTATGCGAAACTATGAAGAAAGCCGTGGACAAATCACAAAGAATAAGTTTGACTTCAAAGAATCTAAATGATTCAATGTCTGCTAAAGTCTTTAGTGAATATCTTGCTCCTTACTCTAAACCCTTGCAGACAATAGTTTCTATCATTCTCTGATCTTAGATATTCCGAGATATTATCGTATCTTTCATTATAAATATCCTCCAGATTTCTGGAGATATTTTTATAACTATTCTTATCTGAAATCATTAATCTTTTCATGTTATCAGTATTACATCATATAGAAACTGCTAGTTTCTATATTCTATAAACTTTTGAGCTTAAAATATGAATGTTATTGAAGTAATGTTGGGAATTGATGCATGAGTTAGTATAATATAATGACACTTGATCAACGTGATTATATTACAGTAAGTCATGCTGAGTTCTAATGGGACATGATGGTTCACAGTAGATCATACCACCATCATGTGTCATGTTACATAACTCTTTTATTATGCTTAACTTCTGAACATATCAAGAAAGTATTTTTTTTGATAGTTCTATTCTCAGTGATTCTGGTAATTTGATAAATCAAATCGTGCTAATACATTAGTTCTTATTTAGAACACGATGTTTATTCAAAATTCCATACTTACGAATTCTGGACCATTACTCGCTTTAATAGAGGTCGGGAAGATAATAAAAAGGCAAAGAGCTACAAAATATAAGAGAAAATATGAAGCCCAATAACAACACAGAGGTTACAAACATTGGATATTAATACGAATAACAATATAAAGTCACGGGAGTATGATAAACACAATAATCCCAAGAGCGAAGTAGAAGTAATTAGATTTCCTCCGGTGGGGGTTAGAAAAGGAGAATGATTGTTGCGATGGTAAGGATAAGGACAAGGATCAGAACTGGATTAAGCATTTTCATAATCTTTTGGATGTATGAATTAAGAAAGAAAATATAGGAATGGTGAGAATAATGGAACAGAAGAGTTTAATTTATAATGGAAATATCAGATAGAGTAATCGAGGCAGATCACCGTATTTAATTATAGAGATCTTAATTTCCTTATTCGCCGAAGAATCAAATCTTTTAGATTTCGAATATCTTCTTTAAATCCCTTGAATTCTGGAATTCAATCAAGACAATGTTAGAAGTTAAGACACACCTTATTTTCTAAATTTAACCCCGACTCTGTCAAAAGCTAAGACAAATCTTTATCCTTTCATTTCACTATTTTGTGATAGCTTCATTCGTACTCTTTAAATAATCGAATAGTTTTATCCACATTACTCAATGATGGTAAAACTTTATTTATCAACTCACATTCGTCATGAAAACATTTTTATTGTTAGCAATGACGACCTCACTCAAATTTTGGGACGAAATTTCTTTAACGGGTAGGTACTGTGACGACCCGGGAATTTCCGACTAAATTTAAACTTAATTTATATATGATTTAGACACGATAAGCAAAGTCTGTTAGGTCGAGTCTCAAAGAATTTTGAACTGTTGCATATATTCAATTGACTTTCGACTGTTCCCGACGATTCACGAATAACTATCTATTAATGAATAAGGATGTATAAATAATTATAAATAGAAATTATTAATCATAATGATAAACTATTATATACAATTGATGTTATAAATAAATATGTAAAATAATGTACGTTGTGATGAAAACTATTACATATTATAAATATATAAATATAGAGATATAAAAATTGTTACATCGAATTTATTATAATATTATTATTACTAATATTATAATTATTATTAATATCATTATAATTATAATTAGTAGTAAAATTATAATATTAGTATTATTATTATTATTATTAAAAATTATCATTTTATTTAAAATTATTATTTCTACTACTCTTGTCATTATTCTTATTATTATTAGTATTATTTTGGTATTACTATTTATATTATTATTATTAAATAATATTATCAATATTATTATTAATATATTTATTAATTATTAATATATTAAATAAAAATTTAATTTAAAAGCTAAATTATTGATACAAAGCCTGCTAGATATTCCAATCAGCTAAATACAAAATATAGAGACAATTAGTCAATCAATTCTGTTTGTCAATGTGATCCAGCTTTATATTTTTCCTGATTTCTTTCTCTAATCGAATAATTCCTGTCTGAATATTGTTATATGTCAATATCCTTATCACTACATTACATTCAATCAACTCTTACTACAGCAGCCATCTATCTGCTTTATATCTATTCTATATTCCTATATTTCTATAGATATACATAAACACATATGCACATTACTTATAGGAGAATCACAATCTCCGACCACTATCACCCTTGAAGCACCACGACAACTTCAATCATCACCATTAACCGCCAACTCCTACATTACATATGCTTCGTTTCATTCCTTCGATCAAATGTGGCCAACATAACGAAACCCATTTACTATGGTATGTTTCTGCTACACTTCTGCTAATCTTCTTCCTTCTTTATTGTTGTCCGAATTCTTGTACAACCATAAACCACCACCTCCGGTTATAAACTACCACCACATTATCACCACCTTCTCTCTAACTCGCCCATTCTCTCACTATACCACCTCTACTTTTCTGTTGAGCTAAAACTGAAAAACTGATCGAAATTATTTCTGCTATATTTGTCTCAGCCGTTAACCATGAACACACCTTAATCGCTACTAGTGTATTCTGGTTGAACTCCAATTTAGACTGTTGCTGTTATACGTGACCATATAAACCAAACCATCATATGAATTCAAACTTTACCTCAACAAAACCACTTAAACATCATTTTTTTTTCCTGTTCAATTGATGCAAACTGACAGCCTACGTATTCTATTATTTATGTATCCACTAACCATTCAAATCATGGAAAAAGATTGCAAGTGCTTTTCCTTTTTCATTGTTGGTCGACTTTTTTACCCCACCTAACAAATTGATTGGTGAGTGATATTTATATAATGATGAAGTGTTCTAATATATTAATTCAAAGTTAAAGTAACCGGGCCCAAATATTTTCACACTTCGATGCATTTTCGTGTTTTATATAGTCTTCTTTCCACGGATTAAGGATGATATAGATATAAAATTTAAGATGATAATGGACTAAGGATTATGACAATCATGTTCGATCGATGATGTTTATCATGATGGTATGGTTAAACTCATAACAAATTAATAATATGATGATTGGAGATCGAAAATGTTAATATGAAACAAAATAATTGAAGACGATTAAGGATTAGGAGGTTAGTAAATAAGATGATGATATTAAGATTTAAGGATGATGATTAAGTTAATAATATTGTGATGCTACTATAACGATGATGATAAAGAAAAATTAGAGAAATCGATTGTTACAGGCCACCATGTTTTTGGTTGTATAAATGGGCCGCCAAAAAAAAAACTAGTTTCTTCTATTGGGCCGTGTTAAAATACCAGTTGGGCCGAGATATTATGTGTTTGTTAGTTGGGTCGAATCCAATTTCTTGAGTTGGGCCGAGATCCTTATTTTTCTGTTGGGCCGAATAACAGGTTAAATATATGAAGGTTTGGTATTGATTAGTAAGACACACATGGAGTAACGGTTTAGGGGTGTTAGTGTTTAGCAAGAGGTTTTGGGTTTGAGCCCGGGCAGGGGCACTTATTCTTTTGGAACTTTACTTTGAGGTAGTCTCCTTTTATAATTTTATTATTATTATTATTATTATTATTATTATTATTATTATTATTATTATTATTATTATTATTATTATTACTACTACTACTACTACTACTACTACTACTAAACTTATTATTATAATTATTATTATTAAAACTATTATCATTTTTATTATTATAATTATTATTTTTAACATACAAATGTTATCCATATAAAAATATATTACAAGTCAACTAATATTACATACTAATATGTTTTAACTAATATATTGTCATTTATATTGATAAAACTTTAATTAAATTATAAATCATATATGTATTATAAGGATAATTATATTTAAAGATACTAAATTTAATAAATTATAAAATATAAGTAAACTTAATTGATTAAATAGGCTGTGTGTTAATATATATGCAATTGATATATGTTCGTGAATCTGAGGCCAACCCTGCATTGTTCAGTTGTTCAATATCATTATATGCATTTTTACTACAAAATACAGTATGGTGAGTTCACTTGCTCCCTTTTACTCTTTACATTTTTGGACTGAGAATACATGCAAATGCTTTATTTACTGTTTTACAATATTTATATGCGTGAGTTTCATTTACCTTTTTACCCTTTATATTTTTGGGCTGAGAATACATGCGCAAATTTTATAAATGTTTTTACGAAATAGACACAAGTAATCAAAACTACATTATATGGTTGAATGATCGAAATCGAATATGCCCCTTTTTATTAAGTCTGGTAATCTAAGAATTAGGGAACAGGCACCCTAATTGACGCGAATCCTAAAGATAGATCTATCGGGCCCAACAAGCCCCATCCAAAGTACCGGATGCTTTAGTACTTCGAAATTTATATCATGTCCGAAGGAGGATCCCGGAATGATGGGGATATTTTAATATGCATATTGTTAATGTCGGTTACCAGGTGTTCAATCCATATGAATGATATTTTTGTCTCTATGCATGGGACGTATGTTTATGAGAAATTGAAATATGAAATATGAAATCTTGTGGTCTATTAAAATGATGGAAATGATTATTTATGTTAAACTAATGAACTCACCAACCTTTTGGTTGACACTTTAAAGCATGTTTATTCTCAGGTATGAAAGAAATCTTCCGCTGTGCATTTGCTCATTTTAGAGATATTACTTGGAGTCATTCATGACATATTTCAAAAGACGTTGCATTCGAGTCGTCGAGTTCATCAAGATTATTATTAAATCAATTATAGATGGATATATTACGAAAGAATATGCATGCCGTCAACTTTCGATGTAAATGAAAGTTTGTCTTTTAAAAACGAATGCAATGTTTGTAAAATGTATCATATAGAGGTCAAGTACCTCGCGATGTAATCAACTGTTGTGAATCGTTTATAATCGATATGGACTTCGTCCGGATGGATTAGGACGGGTCCTTTCACCCAACCAGTCCATTTTGCATGTATCCTACAAAAAAACAACATTAGAAATCATTTTAGTTAATATAAATCTACCAATTTAATCTATTTATAATGCGCTTAAAAATTAACAAACCCACAGTTAGTATCGTTTGCAAATGTCGATAATAAGAAACCTGTAAGGAAATCTGTTAACTTCAAAAGTGATCTCGATTGTTATCCCTTGCTATCCCTCCTGATTCGGACTGACAATAAGAAACAATAAATATTAATAATGGTTCATGAATATATCATTCAAGTACAGTTGTCATTGTCGATATTGATGTTCATGACAATATCACTCAAGTTAATTATTTTGAATATCACATCTTATATGCATATGGATCAATTTTACATTTCTTAGAATTTAAACATATAGTTAACATGAATATCAATTAGGAATTAACCTTCTACATACTAAAAGTCATGCAAAATGTTGTAGTTCCAATTAAATCTTAATGTAGTTTTGTGTTTGTTTTCACATTACAAAAGGTCCTTCAACTTTGCATATATTCCCACAAAGGTCCCCAAGTTTACACTTTCTAAGGGGTAAAAAATGTAAATACATGATTTCATTAAAATATAAGAAACTAATTCCACCCGAATTTATAACGGGCCCTATCTTCTCGCTGGGTGCGAGTTAAATTTTTCAGAGACCACCGTTCTACTCGGAAAAATCTTAGGAACCCAACGGGACTAACTATACGCGAAACGGACACTTCTCAAAAAAACGCTAAACACAACGACAACCCGTGTCTTTCCGCTCGGCACGAGTTAAATTTTTTCGGCGGTAGTGTCAAACTCGGAATAATTTTATGAACAAAACGATACTAACTACGTTCGAAACGGACACTTTTTAAAAAACGCTAAACACAACGACAGCCCGTATCTTCCTGCTCGACACAAGTTAAATGTTTTCGCCAACACCATTTGGCTCGAAATAATTTTATCAACAAATCGAAACTTACTATGTTCGAACCGGAAAGATTTTAAAAAACGCTAAAGACGACGACACCAACAACGACGTATAACTCATGGTTCGTTTTCCCTTCTTTAAATAAAACTGCGTTAAATATGAATGCGCCGACCGAAAGCCCCCGCCGCATCGCGCGGGCCGGTCCGGACTAGTTTTAAAAATTTATAAATTGCATCAATAGTTTTGTATATTGGTTTGCCTATAATGTTTATAATCTTTACTTTATCAAAGTTAAACTTAATATCACTTATCAGTAGCTACATATTTCAATTATTGCCAAATACAATTTATAAATGTTAGAATGTTATAATTCACCCATGATTCTTATTGATCAAACAAGCCAAATATATAATACATGATCTGAGTTCATATTCCTTGATTTTAGGGATTATATCATATCCCTTGATTTTAGGGATTATGTCTCTTGCCTATATTTAATACTAGATACGCTAGATATTACATATGATATATTCTATGTTTAATATCCGTTAACATCCCCCCACAGTTTGAGCGGGAGAGGAATGAACGGTCTAACTGGATTAAAACACTAAAAACTAAATAATATTCTTCTTTCCGAGCAGACTGATATCCGTTGATGCGGTTGCGTATTGCTTGACTGCGTTTCCTTTTCCGTAACGTTTTTTATTTTATACGTCGTGGCTTGCTTTGCCTAAGGATTGAGCAGGACTTGGGCATTGAACTTTGTTGACGATAACCAGTCTTTATCGGAAGAGATTATTCTTATTATTACTATTATTATTATTTTTTTCGAGGTTTGGAACCTAGTCTAGCTAGGCGGCTCATCCTCACGCCGATATATAAAATTATAATTTAGGAGTGGAGATAAATGACAAAAGTAATAATACTCCGTAATAATTAAGAATAATAAGTAATAGTGGGTAGGTGTCAAAAGTAAAAAAAGATATGCTTAAAAAAATGAATATAATAAGCTAAAAGGTGACAGAGGGGAGATGATGATGATTCCAAATACAAAAAGTGAGGCTGAGAGTCTTCGTTTCACACACCACACACGAGCACTTTTTAATAAATGTCTCTCTCATAGCAAATACATTGAAAGGAAAATAGGCGGAGATCGACGGCGAGTGGATGTGCTGTGGTGGTTGGAACAAAGAATCGAAAGAGGAAGATGGCTCATTTGAAGAGCATGAAGGTCTTGGAATTATCAGTAGAAAAGGAAGCGGAAGTGAAAGAGCAGAGGTACACTCTTCTTTTATTTATTTATTTTTTTAAGAAAGGGATTGAAGAACAAAAGAGTCATAGAAAGAAGACGGGAGCTGAAACGGTGGATATTTCAACCGTGATGTTGCTGCTCCGGTGGTGAGATGACGGTGTATATTTCAACCGTGATTTGAAAGAAGACGGGAGCTGAAACGGTGTATATTTCAACCGTGATATTGCTGCTCTGGTGGTGAGATGACGGTGTATATTTCAACCGTGATTTGAATGCTTTTTGCAGAAATTGAAGAAGAAAAGAAATATAGAAGACGGGAGCTGAAACGGTGTATATTTCAACCGTGATGTTGCTGTTCCGGTGGTGGTATGACGGTGTATATTTCAACCGTAATTGGATGCTTTTGCAAGAAATTGAAAAAAAAAAAAAAGATAAATAGAAGACCGAAGTAGAGCTTCGGTAGATAGATTGAAGAAAAAAGATAGAAGACCGAAGTAGAGGTTCGGTATTGATGGGGTTAGGAAGAAGATTTGATGGGTGGTAGAGCAGAAGCGACACACATTCGGCCGACTAGGTTTTGGATCAAACCCTCTGATACCATGTTAGAATGTTATAATTCACCCATGATTCTTATTGATCAAACAAACCAAATATATAATACATGATCAGAGTTCATATTCCTTGATTTTAGGGATTATATCATATCCCTTGATTTTAGGGATTATGTCTATTGCCTATATTTAATACTAGATACGCTAGATATTACATATGATATATTCTATGTTTAATATCCGTTAACAATAACTTCAAACATTTACACGCATATACGTATGCAGATGTAAGTGTATAAATCACAACAAACAATAAATAAAGAAAATGAAATATGAATTCAATAGATTAAAGGTTGACTGAATAGACATACTATTACCTGAATTATTAGTCATTAGGGCTTGTTTATAGCAGTTAGTCTTCAACGTTCGCCGAAAGTTAGGTTTCGTAAATCACTCAAGCGAATCAAAATTTCCTCAATCATTTTGATATTGATTTGAGATGGTGAGAGGATTTTGGGGAGAATGAATGGTTGCTCTGGATTTTTGATTTAGGCAACTGATGTTCAAGATTGGAACCCTAATTTTGTTATTAGCCTCCGCGTATTCTACTTACAGGGGCATTTCCGTCTCTTTGATTTCAAATATTAACATTATGACTTCATAAAAATGAGGTGTCTCTTTTAATGGTTAAGATGTAGTGAATCATATTGAATAGATGGCTAAGATTAAATTTCAAGTTTAAAAATGACTCATTTTTGGTTTTCTTATTATATATATATATATATATATAGAGAGAGATACAGATACAGATCAAGCTGTTATAATAAGTGCTACCACTCAATGAGATGTCTAGATCCGCCACTGTCAAGTGGTTCACCTTTTTACACTTGTGTATTCAGGATTCATGTCCGGCCCGTCTGTCCCTCGGGATGGTTTAAGGTTCGGATCCCTGTAATGGGATTCGGGTTTTCGTCCGAATGCGCGTGCGTGCGTCGAAGATGAGAGTATTTTATGTCAACAACTTGCCTTCAAAAAATACCGTGTTGGGTTACCTGAGTAGATTGGCTAATGGTCGATAAATTGATAATAATGTATGTTGTTTATTTTGTTCCTTAGCTTGATGAGTTTTGGTCCCTGGTTAGGTTATTGTTTTCGACGTGTATGTTTTTTTGACGTGGCTCGGTTGTAGATAGTGTATAGGTTCTTGTTTTCTAGTTTCGAACTCCTCCGCTATTAGGTTGTATCCGTGTTCGATTTATTCTTTTTTCAATGACTTAACTTTTGTTTATGGTAATCATTTAGTAAAAATAAAAACAAGCAACATAGGTGTTTTTTAATTCTTATTATAACAGCTTGATTGTTTCTACATTTCACGGATTTTGCGTGCTTTTTTAATCACTTTCAGCTTTTCTATTAAAAAAAAAATCAGCTACAAGCAAACTATCCACATCACAAAATAGGAAGAAAAAAAAAAGAGTTTTTCTTTCATGATTGGGCCGGGTCCTAAAAGTTTACGCTTTCCAAATTTCAACGATTTAGCAAAATAAATGGGTTAGGACACGGACAACCCAAAAAAATGTTTAGAGTCTAAAAACTAATTAGCTTAGAGTAAAGCCCAAAATTGTAGGAATGTATCTTGCGTTGCGTATATTTAAGTGATTGATTCGATTGAATCACATTTCTCTAAATAATTAAATAAAATTAAATTAAAAGAAAAAAAATAACTGAACCAAAATCTACACCACGCTAATATTAATAATGCATTTGTCTCACTATAAGTGTCCACTATTCACCTTTCAAAATTTTTATTTGTCAACTTTGACTATAAATATTTTCATTTGTGATATGTAATATTTGATAAAAAAATAATATGAATGAATTAAGATTTTAGTTGTGTTTCATTCTTATAATGTATATCAGATATTATACAACACAAATAAATATTTACGGTTAAAGTTGACGATGAAAAACTTTGAAAAGTTGATAGTGAACATTTATAGTGGGAAAGCGGGAGTAGTTTGTATGAGTTCTTACTAGATACTTCCTCCGTCTTATTTTAGATGTCCATTAGAATTTTTTATTAGATATAGGGGGTGTTTGGGTTTGGCGGGAGAAGTTTGTATCTAAATACTCCCTCCGTCATATTTTAAAATGTCCGTTAGAATTTTTTGTTAGATTTAGGGGGTGTTTGGGTTTGCGATTTAAAAATTGTATTACATGCTTTAAATACTAGAGTATGTAGAGAACACATAAAACTCATAGATTGAACTTCAATCTATGTGGAGATTGAGCTTCAATCTATGAAAAAAAAATACAACCTGGAAAAAAAAAACTGCAAAAAAAAACAGCGAATCTGCACAGAAAAAAAAAGTGAATCTGCAAAAAAAAAAATGCAAAAAAACGTCAATCTGCACACAAAAAAGTCAAATCTGCACAGAAAAAAGTCGATCTGCAAAAAAAAAAAAAACTGCAAAAAAAAACGCAGATTGACTCAATCTGCATAAAAAAACTGAAAAAAGTTGATATGTAAATAAAAAAAAATGGAAAAAATCGTCAATCTGCACGCAGATTGACTGAATCTGCAAAAAAAAAAATATGAACAGAAAAAAAAAATCTGCAAAAAAAAAATAAAATAAAAAAATATGTGAATCTGCACGCAGATATAGTGAATCTGCACGAGTTCCATGAGTTCTCTACTACCATGAGTTCTCCATGGATCCTCACCCTATATATATATATATATATATATATATATATATATATATATATATATATATATATATATATATATATATATATATATATATATATTCCAGTGTTTGATTTTAATTGTGTTATTTGATAACCCAATAATCAAATAACTACAGTCATTTTTTTAGGTTTTTTAACTTAACAAGTAAAATTATTAAAAGAGACATTGTTTAAAATAATGAAATATATAAATTTTAATATATAATAGTTCATTTGTTATGAATATTACTATTACTATACTATCTATTAGACAAAAACGATGAATAGTAACTAGGAGCGTTTTCGTCTTTTCATTTTTTTTCCTTAAATTTCATTTCACTTACAAAGACCACCCCCCCCCCCCCTCTCTCCCCCCACCCACCCACCCACCACCACCACCACCACCACCGCCACTTTTTAAACAAAATCAAATCGACCCCCCAAACATGGGGTAAAATATCAAATAACCATTTTTATAAAAAATCTTAAATAAACTCTACCCAAATATTCAACGGGTCATATCCTCTCGCTCGCAACAAATTAAATTTTTTCGAAACCATCGTTAAACTCGAAATAATTTTAGGACACAATGTCACTAATTATACCCAAAACGGACGTTTTTTAAAAAACGCTAAATATTTGGGGTACTTTTCATACACGTTGATTTTGCGTTAAATTTTTAAAAGTCGACAATTTCATAGCGAAACGCGGAGATGCACATATATTGTTAATTTAAAATAACATTTAAATCTTTCACGGGTTATACCTTTTAGTTCGACTCGAGTTGCGTTTCAACGACATCATCGTGAGCCACGAAATAATTTTACAAACTAAACGCAATAAAATACATTGAAAACCGACCCCCCGGCGCAAAGCGAGGGTTCGAAAACTATTTACAAACTATTTATTAGACCACCCCCTATGGTTAGTTACCCGCCCATTACCCGCTCATTACCCGTAACTAACCATAGGCACCACTTAGTTACCCGCGTTAGTTACCCGCTTTCACCATAGATTTAACGGAAGAGTTATAGGAATTGCGGATCCCAGTGCTTTTTATTGTTGGACTTGATGTTTTATTGCTTGTACGTTGTAAATTAAGAGGAGTATTGTTTTAGCCATGATATGGAGTGTTTAGTTATGCGTTAGTTATAGGATATTTGTGTTGATGTGGCGCTGATGTGAAAGGTTAAGAGGATGAATAGTTTAGTTACGATAGGGAGTGGTCTTATCATTATCAATATAATTAATTGTGATACTTTTATAATGTTACTTTTATACATCTATTGTCCATGCTAAGAAAAAAAAAAGTAATAAGAAAAATAAAGTCAAATAATTAAACGTATTGCAGTAGGTGGCATTCGGTGCAGTAAAATTACAGGTCAAAATGTCAAATAGTCAAAAGTGGTGCCATAAGTAGCATTCTTGTACAGTAAACTTAACACCGGGTCCCTGTAATGTATTAGCTGGAAATTGGTCCCTGTAATGTGGTGTCTATTATTTATGCTTCGTTCCTGGTGACTTGTGAGGCTTTGGTTGTAATCTCAAGTTTTGGTGCTATATAAAATTTGTTAGTCACTAAAAAAAAGTAAACTTACAGTCGGTGAGATATCAGTGAAGGTTAATAAAATGATTTTTGAGGATAAATCGATAAATTTGACAAGATAATAATGCTTTTTTGGTGCCGTACCTACCATGGTACTCTTTCAAAATCACGATTCGAAGGTACTAAATCGCACTAAATCAAATTTTGAAACTTTTTTTTTTGAACGACGATATCGACATCGAATACTCTCATTTGTCACCCACACACAAAAATAACTAATATACCTCTTGTAATCTTAATAAAAATCAAACACCCACTATCAAAACGCAATCTCAAACACCCTCTTAACATGTGTTAAATTAATGTCAGTTTTGCCTTTTTATTTAATGTAAGTTTAACTGAATTTATTTATAAAGTTAATGATTGAGAGTACAAAAATTTACTACCGAAACGCGTAGGTAACCCCGTAACTCGTCAACAAACTTTTTCATTCACAAATAGACATATTGAAATTGATTTTGAAATAAAAATCTATGTAGTTATTTTATGTTAATAATAACATGTTAAAGTTTTATCCCTAATCCTAATGCTCGTTATCATTATTATTTGTTGTACACAACCGGACAATACGAAAATAGAAACCCCTATTCTTTTCCATAGAAAAAAGAGGTAAGATTGATTTATGGATGTGCCGACTGACCCAAAAGACAAGCTTTGTTTTTTTCTTCACCGAGTGTTGAAAATTCAATTTGCATTACCAATTCCAGCTTTCATACTTGCACGTGTACTCCTGCATCCTGTCCTTTTTTTAGTACGGCATACCAAAAAATACAAAAAAAAAAAAAAAAAGTACCCTAGTTAAAGTTTCACAACTTAATACGGTGCCCCAAAACAATGTGGAGTAGTTTAGGAGAGACAGAATAGAAAAAAATTAAAAAAAAATTGGACACTGGTCTGCCGTTAATTCACACAAAATATGTGACAATTCACACAAGAAAATAATCGATCACTCAGGTTCTCACCAAATAAGTGCAAACTCATGCAATGCTAGCTCCCGAATAGGAATAAAATTTCTCGACCACAATTGAGCGAATATTGGTCACAATAAATTCTTATAATTTATTTTTTTTTAATTTTTTTTTTTAAAGGCAAGCCCCTAAATTGTAGCGGGTGGAGATTGAACCTGGGTCCCTTTAGAACTTTCCAAGCATCTTACCACCAAGCCACCCCTTGAGGTTTAAATTCTTATAAATTTGAGCGAAATCATAAGAAGTCAACCTTTTGTTCCCCATCTTTTTCTTTTATTTTGCTATTGCACGCCACCTGTTTGTTAAATTGTCTCAAAGAATAACATCCAGAAAATGTTCGCCTGTAACGTCTAGATCCTTTGATACTGTCCCTCTCACCACCACTACACCACCACTATACCACCACATCTCCACCATTATCCACCGAGTTATAAAAAGTAAACAATCTCCACCATGCCAACACGAGACGATTACATTAGCACAGAGAAGATCTCTACCACGATGTACGTTACGAATTTTCCTCATTCTTTTGGTATTAATGATTTACGGAATCTTTGCAAAGAACATGGAACAGTTTTGGATGTCTACATTGCTCGTAAGCTATCCAAACAAGGTAGCAGATTTGCTTTTGTTAGATTTTTAAAAGTTGAATCAGTAAGATCGCTAGCTCTCAAACTCTCGGCCGTTTGGATTGGAAATTTTCATGTTTACGCGACTGAAGCACGTTTCAAACGTGAGGAATTGCATAATCGTTCTGGTAGATCTACATCAACGACAGGAATTCCTTTTGTTCATCCGTCCAGGGTTCATAACATACAGGAGTTTCCCCCATTACAAGGTAAATCTTTTGCATCTACTGTACATGGGAAAGTGAATACCGATCCACCTAAATAGGTTATTAATACGTTGTGCATTAACGATGATGAACTTGTGTTCAGTAAGGATACTCCTCATATTCTGTTTGTTAAATTGCTTAATCCTGAACTGATTCCTCTCATTAAAAGGATTTGGTTTGTGGAAGGTTTTTCGGAGTTAGATATTCATCACCTGGGAGGCTCATGGATTGACGTGGTATTTCATGATAAACTCTCTTTAGAAAATTTTAAGTCTCATGACAAGATTCAGTCATACATCGAGGAATGGAAAGGATTCGACGAATCTTTTGTAGTGAACGAACGTGCTGTCTGGATTGCCATAGATGGTCTTCCAGCTTGTGCTTGGACAGAAGCAATTTACCGGAAGGTTGCACTTTTTTTTGGGTATAAAACATTCTCTTTAAATACAGATGTACAGAATGGATGTGGAAAGATATGTTTGCTTACGAAAAGAATGGATTACATACACGACGTAATTAATGTGAAGGTCAAAAACAAACTTTACAAGGTGTTGGTGAGAGAATCCTCAACATGGAATACTCCAGTTTTAGAACTGGAAGACGACGATTCATCGGTTGAATCTGAAAGTATTGCAGAAACGGAAGAACTCTTGAGTGATAAGGAAAATGAACTGGTAAAAGATTCGCATAATTATAAGGGAGTTAGGTTGAATGATATTGAGATCAACGATTCTAAAGAGGAAAGTGTTGTTGGTACTCATGTATCAGATACATTGATGGATACAAACGGGAAAAGTAATAATTTAAAAGCCAATAGTGGTGAAAAATCAGTATCATCATCCCCTTCTAAAGCACCAGGTTTTAGCGGTATGAGATTTCATTCGCCAAGCGGGAGCACGAATACTGAAAGTGGTAGCAGCAAAGAAAAGATTATCAACATGGGCAAAATTCTTGGTTATAACTTAGAGGGGAACAAAGATGCCAAACAAAAGATTGTCTTAAGTATGAGGGGATTCAAAACGGTATCATGAATATTATGTCCTTAAACATAGGTGGAGGGATGTCTTCTAAAGATAAACAAAAGTGGGTATATAATTTGTGTCGCGATCATTCTATTGCTATTATTGGTATCCAGGAAACGAAACTGCAAGATCTTAATCATTTCGATATTAAAGCAATGTGGGGAAACTATCAGTTTAAAGTTGCGTCTTCTAGTGCTCGTGGCCGATCCGGTGGCATTCTTACGGTGTGGGATCCAAGCGCCTTTGTAAGTTCTAGAGTCATATCTTTTCGTAATATTCTCATTGTTGGAGGGAGATTTTCAGGGATCGATTCTAGATGTTTTTTAATGAACATATACGCCCCTCAGGCCCGCTCCCAGAAAGTCATTCTTTGGAATTTCATTTCAAATTTTATGAACAATAACATAGGCGAATACATTATATTTGGAGATTTCAATTGTGTACGCTTTCCACATGAAAGAATAGGGGTCAGATTTTGCGATGCTGAATCTCATGATTTTAACGAGTTTATCTCAGGAGGTAATCTTGTAGATGTTCCAATGGGTGGTCGTTCTTTTACGAGGGCGAACAAGGCATTTACAAAACGTTCATTAATTGACCGATTCCTTGTGTCTAATGGTATATTGAGACTTTTTCCTTCGCTAACAGGTACTATACTCTCGAATATTTGGTCGGATCATTGCCCAATTGTTCTAAAGAATGAAGTGGTTAACTACGGCCCTATACCGTTTAAACTTTTTCATTCTTGGTTCAAAGTGGAGGGATTCGAGGAAGTTGTGACTAATTCCTGGCAAGACGCAAATCAGAACTGGAGCTCCAATCCTCAAATAAGGTTTAAAGATAAATTAAAACATGTTAAAATGGCGTTGAAAAGTTGGAACAGAGAGATTCTTACTAATGCAGGTATGCAAAAAAGTGTTTTAACAAGAAGACTCTTGGATCTTGACAACCAAATAGAGGCAGGAATTGGATCGAGCAACTTGGCAAATGACAGAGCTACGGTTATAAAAGATTTAGCTGCATTGGAAGAGAATGATTCTTTAAATCTAGCGCAAAAAAACAGAAAACTGATACATTCGCTAGGTGATGAGAACACAAGTTTTTTTCACTCGGCAATAAACAGAAAACGAACTAAGTTACAAATATCGGGCATTATGAAAGATGGGGTTTGGTGTACAGATCCTACAACGGTGAAAAATGTGTTCCTAGATTTTTTCATAAAAAAATTCATGCCAATAGACCACGATTACATTTTAACTCCAAGTTGCCATATTTCAAAGATTGAAGATACTAAGGCTGCCTTTCTTGCATCTGATTTTACGGAGGTGGAAATTAAAGAGGCAGTGTGGTCTTGCGGAAGTGACAAAGCCCCGGGCCCAGACGGTTTCTCCTTTAAATTCGTGAAACATTTTTGGGAGCTAATCAAATGTGATTTGTGCGCTTCGATTTTTGATTTTCAGGACACATGCATTATTCGGAAAGGATGTAATTCATCATTTTTCTCTCTCATTCCGAAGAAAGACAAACCTACACACGTTCAGGAATACCGACCGATCAGCCTCATTGGAGTTATGTACAAAATCATCGCAAAGCTTCTTGCAAATAGGATGGATTTTGTCATTGATGATGTTATTGGTTCAGAGCAATCCGCTTTCATAAAGGGCAGACAAATCTTAGATGGACCGCTTATGGTTAATGAAGTGGTTGATTGGTGCAAAAGGAAGAAAAAGAAAGCCATGCTTTTCAAGGTCGATTTTGATAAGGCGTTTGACTCGATCCATTGGGACTATGTGCTTTCCATGCTTCATTATATGGGTTTTCCTCCTCGTTTGATCAGATGGATCAAAACTTGTCTCTTATCTTCAAAAGCTTCCCTATTAGTTAATGGTAGCCATTCTTCGGAGTTCCAGATTGGTAGAGGTCTTAGACAAGGAGATCCCTTGTCTCCTTTTCTTTTCATTATTGGAATGGAAGGTTTGAAAGCGGCTATAAATGATGCAATGGATGCAGCGTTATACTTTCCCATTCGAGTGGGTGCGAGTGACAATATGAGAAATTTGGCTCTATGTATGTATGCGGATGATGTTTTATTTTTAGGAGAATGGTCACAAGTAAATGCAACTAATCTAAAACTCATTCTTGAATGTTTCTTTCGAGTTTCTGGGCTGAAAATTAATCTTTTAAAATCTCAATTATATGGTGCTGGGGTATGTCAATCAGAAGTAGACAATCTTGCGAGCTTAATGGGTTGTTCATCTTCTGCTTTACCGTTCCTTCACTTGGGATTGCCCATCGGTTATAACATGAGCAGGACACAGAGTTGGAAATGCGTGATAGAAAAAGCTAAGAAACGTCTTGCTTCTTGGAAAGCAAATTTGATCTCCATGGGAGGTAGACTCACACTTCTTAAATCGGTTTTGGGGGCTATCGGTACGTATTACATGTCTTTATTTAAAGCCCCGACAAAGGTCATTAACAATCTCGAGTCTTTGAGAGCAAATTTCTTTTGGGGGGGTAAAGAAGATGCTCGAAAAATTCATTGGATTAAGTGGAGATTGGTCTTAAACCCAATCGACAATGGGGGTTTGGGTGTCGCTAGTTTAAAATCACTTAACTTGGCACTAGTATATAAGTGGAGGTGGCGATTGGTGCAAAACCCTAATGCGAGTTGGGTAAAGACGATAACAGCTATTCATGGTCCTAGTATTGGAGGTGACGTCCCTTGCGCAAATCATGCATCATGTGTGTGGAATGCTATCAAAAAATGCATTGATCAGGTTACTTCATCACAAGTTTTAAATGGGTTCAATTTGCGGATGTGTATCGGAAACGGGCAATTAGCGAATTTTTGGTTCGACCCTTGGCATGATGGCACTCCGCTTGCTGTTTCTTTCCCAAGATTGCTTAACCTGGAGAACAACAAGTTATGCAAAGTTATTGATAGAGTGAATATCTCGATCGAAAATTATTCATGGCGTAGAATGCCGAGAGGTGGCGTAGAGTCATCTCAGCTTCATTCCTTTATGAATATAGTGAATCATGTGCAGATTGTTGATGAATGCGATCAATGGTGCTGGGACGGATTCAATTTTGGTTCTTATAATGTTTCCCAAGCTAGAAAGTTGATTGACAAAGTGGATCATGCTAGTTCTACATTTCCTACTCTATGGTGCAGATATGTTCCTATAAGATTCAAAGTTTTCATTTGGCGTTTAAGACTCCGGCGTCTTCCTACTAAATTAAATCTGCTAGCGAAAGGTATGAATTTTGACAATGGGGCTTGTAGTATGTGCTCAAACAGTTTAGAAGACGATTTGCACATTTTTGTCTCTTGTGATACCACAAAGCTTTTATGGAGTCAAGTAGGGAGATGGATCAACATGGATATCCCTTTGTGGAGTTCAATTGATGGTATTTGGTCATGGGTGGATGGTGTTCCTATATGCGACAAGAAAAGAATCATTGTTCGGGCGATCATCATATCGACTCTATGGAACATTTGGAGGCTCCGGAATAGCATAGTCTTCAAAGATTCAAAATTTCAAAAACGGCATGTATTTGATAGCATTGTAGCTTCTAGCTTTAATTGGTTGTATGCTAGGTATAAAAGAGTAGAGTCAATTGGTCGGTGTGGTTACAAGACCCTCTGAACGCCTTGTAATTTTTTGTTTTTGCTTCTAGCTTCTTGCTAGTCGCTTTTTAATATATTTTTGCTGCCGTTCAAAAAAAAAAAAAAATAAGAAGTGATGATGTAAAATCTCAATTTTTTTATAAAATACCTTGTACTACATTATAAAACTTTATAACAAGTATATTTTCATCATTTTTTTTTTTTAACGGCAAAGGAAGTATGTATTATATATATCAACACGAAATAATTACAATAATGTCACGCTTACAAAAACGGAACTACATCTAGGAAAACAAAACGACAAATATATAACCGAGATAGTAAGACTCCACAAGTGTGCAGGAAAACGCCGTAGTCCGTTCATTATCATTAAGGTCGAGATTGGACTTGAGAAGAATTAACTAAACAAGCTGGAGTGGGGACAGAGCACAGTGTTGGCATTTCAACGACAAAGCCCCCTGATCCACCTCAAATTCTCTCGACCAAAACGACTACTCCAGGAGTGGGGCAAAAAACCTGCGTGGAGAACAATTAATTAACCTATCCCGGATCTCCTAGACGATAAAGCTAGCGAATCATAACCTCGTGGATTTGCAAGCCAGACATCCCATTCAATATTGGTGCCTTTGATCCTATTAGAGATCCATTCGAAGCATTTAAGTTGGATGTCTTTGAATACCATTGCGCATGTCGGTTTTATCTTAGTGAAAGTGAAAGCGTTCCTACTTTTCCAAATCATGTATCCCGTAACCCATTCCGTAGCTTGCCACAACAGTTTTCCCAAGTCGGAGGTGAAGTTATATCCATTTCCAAGAAAAGATACATTTATACCCAAGTTTGTAAAAGGGCCGAGCTTCCACTAATCATAGACACGATTCCAAATGTCAAAAGCGAAAGTGCATAAGATGATGGAGTGCTCTACTGATTCCAAACCATTGTCACAAACCGGACAACGTACCGTACCCAAGTCCATACCTCTCTTGTCAAGTTCAACTCTTGTAGGTAACCTTTTGTGTCGAGTACGCCAAATAAACAACTCAACTTTGAGGGGGACCAGTTTGTTGCGGAGCGACTTTATGCTCACGGTTGCGATGTCAGGGCTGCTCCGGACCAGAATATCCGTAAGCTTGTGAACCGAAAACGAGCCATCCTTACTCCAAGACCATGACCATTCTTCTTTACCTGAGCTACACGGGACAAAACTAGATAAAAGATTAGTAAGAGTGATGAGGTCCCCGGCCAATCTCCCCGAGATATCGCGGGACCAACACCACGTGGCATGAAAGTTCCCGCCCTCCCATCTCGCCCGGTCAAGAATTCTGGCAAATTTATTTGTTTCTAGTCTATAAAGCCTATTAAATTTGTCTTTAAGAACCATTTCCCCAAGCCATAATTCATCCCAAAAACAAGTACTAGACCCATCTACGACTCTTTTTTTGAAAGAATTAGCGAAAGCGGAGTTTGCATTAAAGATATTTTTACCCACCTTAAGGATACCCGCCCAAGTAGAAGAAGCTCGTGAGGAAGGGGGAGAAAAAGAAGTGTTAAGGCCCCCGTCCTCCCCGTAAATATTTTTAATAATAGACACCCAAAGTGAGTCATTCTCATGTTTAAACCGCCACCACCATTTTGCAAGTAAGGCACGATTTTTAAACGCAAGAGGGGCAATATCTAACCCACCAAATTCACGAGGCTTAAGACAAGTATCCCATTTAACCCATGCCATTTTTGAGACCTCGGAAGATCCGCCCCAAAAAAACCGACGTCTCAACCCCTCAAGTTTATCAATAACACAAGACGGGGATATGTAAAGCGAAAAGAAATAAAGAGGTAGACTAGATAATACCGATTTAATTAATGTAAGTCTACCACCATACGAGAGGGATCTAGCTTTCCAATCCGCCAGCCTCTTACCAAACTTGTCAAATACCGGATCCCATGACTTCGAGAGTTTCATCGACGATCCAAGTGGAAGCCCAAGGTAGGTAATAGGGAGTGTACCTGCTGCGCACCCAAGCCAGGCCGCCATATTTTCCGTTTCAACTTTTGAGACCCCGAGTCCATAAACACAGCTCTTATGAAAATTGATTTTTAGTCCCGATGTCAATTCAAAGCACTTAAGAATTTTAGTAAGATTTTGCACATTACGCCTATCCCATTCACCAAAAAATATAGTGTCGTCCGCGTATTGCAAATGCGTGACCTGTAATTCCCTCCGCCCAATTGGGATCCCAGAAAATCGGCTATGAAGTGCAGCAGATTTAATTAGATGGTTCAAACCTTCGGCTACCATGATAAACAGATAAGGGGAGAGGGGATCCCCTTGCCTCACGCCTTTCTGAAGAGAAAATTCTTTAGTTGGAGAACCGTTGACCAAAATCGAAATGGAAGCGGAAGAAAGACTTGCGAAGATCCATTTTCTCCATCGAAGACCGAATCCCATTAACTCCATGATTTCCATTAGAAAGTCCCAACTAATGCTATCAAAAGCCTTCTCAAAGTCAACTTTAAAAAAGAAGCCTTTTCTTTTGGTTACTTTGATATCATGAAGGACTTCATTCGCAATTAACACGCCATCAAGAATATAACGATTTTTAATATAAGCACTTTGTTCGAAACCGATAACCGAAGAAATAACCCTTTGTAGCCTTTTGGTCAAAACCTTAGATAGAACTTTATAAAGGCTCCCGATTAAACTGATAGGACGATAATCACCAAATCCCTGTGGGTCATTTTTTTACGGGAGTAATGCAACAAAAGAGGAATTACAACCTTTAGAGATCTCACCAACCTCCCAAAAACGAGTGAATACCGCGAGAAGGTCTTCTTTGACAACGTCCCAATATTTTGAGAAAAATTTCATGTTAAAACCATCGGGTCCGGGGGCCTTTTCACCCCCACATTCTAATATAGCAACATGGATTTCAGAGAGTGTAAAAGGAGATTCAAGGTTCGACGCCTCCTCATCATTAAGTCGTTTGCTCAGGGGACCACGAATTTTGAAGGTACGAGAATTATGTTCACTAAAACGATTTTTGAAGTATGTGAATGCCGCCATTTTGATGTCCTCTGGGTTCTCGATCCATAAGCCATTTGAATTTATACCCCTTATGTTGTTTTTGTTTTGCCTCCTTTTAATACACGAATGAAAAAATTTGCTATTTTCATCCCCTTCCGTAACCCATTTAATCCTTGTCTTTTGTTTCAATATATCGACTTTCTCCTTATCCTTTTTAAGCCACTTTTTTTTCGAATCTAACCAAGATGCAATTTCAACTTCCGAAAGGTCACGAGTACCGATGATGTTTTCCCACTCAGAGATTTCTTTATGAAGTGAGTCAATTTCGGCATTTAGACTATTATATTTAGGATTACATTTTTCCTTCAACACCCCTTTAACGTTCTTAAGTTTATCACGAAATACACAATCAGCCCTTGGATTACAAATGGTAACTTTCCATGCATCTTTTATCAAATCATCACATTTATCATCTTCGAACCAGTTGTTGAAAATCCTAATAGGTTTCGGCCCGAAGTCATTGTTCATATCCTTCAAAACGATTGGGCAATGGTCGGAGTAATCCCTATCGAGAGTACATGCAGAAATTCCATCCCATGATGCATAACACGCTTCCGAGACTAAGAACCTGTCAAGTTTACTATATTTCAAACCGTCGTCACTAATCCTAGTAAACTTCATTCCCCCCAATGGAATTTCAATGAGATTAGCTTTGTCAATGAAATCGTTGAACATCTTTACTCTACTTTCGATAAATTCGCAATTTTTCCTTTCTGCTCTGCGCCTTACTTCATTAAAATCGCCACAGAAAACCCAATCATCAATATCCACCTGCATAATATTGTCAAGACTATCCCAAAATTTTTGTTTCAATTGATCATTATGTGGCCCATAAACGTTTAATATAATGGAGTCCGCCATTTTGCCCACCCATCGACCTCGTATACCCAAGAAAAATTCTCTTTCAACCGCCCCGGTCACACAAAATCTAGTAGGGTTCCAAATTAAAATTGACCCGCCCGATAACCCCACCGATGGTTTAAAGATATATTCAAAATTTTTGTTACCCCATAACAACTCAATCATAAAATCAGTAACACTTTTTCTTTTGGATTCTTGAATTGCAAAATGTCCGGATTATGAAAACGAATTAATTTTATAATCCAATTAAATTTTTCTTTTTCAAGTTTCCCGAGCCCACGTACGTTTAACGATATTATCTTCATTTTAAACACATAAATAAAGAGAAAACGAAAGAAGGGTAAAGTTACTTCCCTGACGGAGCCCCGATCCACTCAAGCCCAATGTCGTGTCCGAAATCTTTTAAGCCCAAGCTACAATTCGATAGCGATTGTTCGTTACTAGAAGCAGGATTGTTTGGAGCTCTGATCCTTGAAACCTTACATTCCTTCTCAGAATTAATTGAACCGGTCCTATTGGAACCCCCATTACAGTCGTTTGCTAGATTTTGATCAACAGGACCCATGACAGAAACATTCGGCTCAGCCTGGGCTGGAACACAATTAGTATCAGTTGGAGTATTGGAGTTGACATCTTTATTATTCATGGTGTCATTGATCTCGTTGTCACTTTCTTTATCTCGTTTATGTAGTTCGTGCGTATATCGTGGGGTCGGTTGAAAACCTGGAGGGCAGTCAACATCCACATGTCCCACAGCATTACCTTGAAAGTTATCGTTATCACCTGTAGGATTAAGGATAGAATTGTCCTTTTTTTCAACGTTCGACACATATGGTGAGTCGGGTGTGAACTTAGGAATGGGAGGAGGCCCGTCTTGAAATCCAGGCCCATGAGAATTGTTGGGCTGGACAGTTGCGATGTTCTCGCCACCTTTTGGAACATTATCGAATATTATTTGTTCCAACACAAAATTATCTTTGACATTAACATTTTCCGAACCTGTAATATCACCGCAAGCCCTCTGGGTCAGCCCTTCAGTAGACATTTGGGCTAATCCCATATCATTCATTTTTTGGTCCACCTCATTTGAATGTTCATTAACAGAATGATTATCGATATTGTTAACAGAGGATGTACTATTCACATGTTCTTTAATAGGACCAACAAATGAGCTTTTAGCCACCCAACATTTTGAATTATTGTCACCTGGTTCAACCTCATTAGTCTTTAAATTCTGTTTATGATTAAAGAAGTCATCAGAGAAGTCTGATTTTGATTCATCATCAAAATTTGCATATTCGACATTACCCGGTAACTCAGACTCCGATATCCCATCACTTCCATCACTTTCCACGTGATCTGGGTTAACATTAACTTCGAAAATCCCATTGGTTTCTTCCATTACATAAGCAAAAAAGATGGAACTATCGGATGTGACACGCACAATGTCATGTACCAAGTGTGCATCTCGTAACTTAACTAATACTTTAGCTACAACGAGATTTTGGTTACCTTTTAAAGAACAATTCGAAAAGTCAATAGGTTCGCCCCACCATTTTGCGATGGCAGTAAATGTTTTTTCGTTCCAAAACTGGACAGGAATACCCGTGATTTTTAACCATGTAATTCGACCTTGGTATGAGTGGTTTTCATCCCATTTACGAATGTTGGTCATCCATTTGTGGATACAATGGTGTTTCGCATTAAGAATAGATGAAGCTTGCTCCTCGGACTCAAAGATGAACATAACTTCCATCCCACCAAGATACTTTACCTGAACATTATTCAGATTCTCCATTTCGCACAAAAATAAGATATGTTCAAGATATTCAAGTTTGAGGATGGTACCGATAATAGCTTTATTCAGGATTTCAGTGTCATTATGTTTATCCCCAACGGAGATTTCTCTAAATTTACCATTGCAGTCCCAACGATTGAACCACCCGATGCTAGTTAGTTCTTTCGTGATATCACTAGTGTATCCGTCCATATTCCCAACCACCTTGTTAAACGGACGCCCATCAGTGAACCCCTTATTCGGAATGGTATGATGATTAGGTAGAGACGATGAAACGGGTTTTGTAAAAGGGGGTTGTATAGGTTTATCATTCGAGGCAGAAGCTTTTCGATCAAGGGCCTTATAAGCCTTTAGCCACCCATTACCAAGATTTATGGAGTTTAGTCGTTTAAGCAAGAAGTTAAGGTCGGTAACGTCAATGAATTTAACAAAAGCGAATTTATTACCGTTTCTTAATCTTTTCGTGAAGGGTATGAAGATGTCGTGTACATTCCCATACCTGCTAATGAAGCAACGGAGATCAATCTTGCTCCATGAATCTGGGAATCCGAAAACCATAACCGATGTGATAGGCGCTGATGCCGGGACATGTTTTGGGGAGAAAGGTTCGTGAACACGAGAGCTAGATTGTTGGTTCAGTGCAATGTTGTTAGGAAAAGTGGTTGCACTTTTAGGGTTTGTAGGTTTGGTTGCTTGTTTTGGGTTTGTGGTATTGGGGTTTGTAGTATTCTCTGTATGGTTAGGGTTAGGGTTAGCCGATGAAGATGGCACCCATTTCTATTTGTATACCGGATGATGTGTGTTTGGATTACCAAAACGGTGGATCAGGTTTCTTGCAAACGAGTGATTAGTAGAGAGTTTTTTGTTGGCTTTTCGCCTTCTTTCAACCAACACCCACACCTCATCAGCCGAGGGATTAGGAAAAGTCGATGGGGGATTGTGATTATTCTGATGGTTATATTGACGAGATGATTGCGCAGGTAGTGGATGAAGACGACGATGGCGGCCAACAGTGGCCGGAGTAAAAGGCGAGGTTGGAATATTAAACGCCATCCGAGAGGCCATGACTTGCTATTTTTTGTTGATTTGAATAAAACACAGATCGATTTTTTGTTGATTAGATTCCTTAATTCATTGTAACTTTCGTGGATCTGATCTTTGAAATGGAGTCGTAATCTAAGCCCGTAACTCCTTCCTGTTCGTTCCTGTTCTTCAAGCCCTCCCTAAATGTTCTTCGTGTTTTTTTTTTTTTTTTTTTTTTATCACTAACCGATGTGTAAAGGCAAAAACTTTAAACAAATAATCAACATAATACACGCGTACAAAACAAAAGATTCATGATTCAATTGCTAAAATAGCAGATCTTGAGTATATGATCATAGCTGATCATGTAGTTTTAGCTAACGCCTATACAAAACCTAATTGTGCAGCTTTTAGCTAACGTCAAAATCTGAAATTAGATCTGAACCTACTTCCAATTAACTAATATATTGACAAATTACGATACCGCAATAGCAGATCTATCAGACGCATATATAACAGTCGATTAAAGTTACGAAATAAAGTATCAAACTGAAATTTGTAAAGTGATACCTGATTTTGCAGATTGTTTGTCTGAGATGTGAATCAACGAAGAAGACATGGAATGAAGGGAAGGTGTTACCTTGAAACAGAGGAATGTAAAAGCAAACCTTTTACCTGAAGTTAGCTCAGAGACGATTTGTAAGCAAACAGTTTTATATCATGATCAAGGCGAGATTGATGATTCTGGAAGAATGACCAAGGAAGCACCTTCTCCTTCGACTAAATAATGGGGTATATTTTCATCATTTTTAGGGCCGTCTCAACAATTTAAAGGTCCTAGACGAAAATAAAAATGAGCTCACATATACGTTAATTTTTTTTATTATGCATAAAAAGATAATATTTCAGTTTATCTATTTATTTACTTACATTGTATTTAACTATTAAAAACAAGGTATTTTAATTTTAATTGACAATTTTTAATTGATTAAATTAAATATATTGAAAAAAAATATTTACATATTCAAAATTTTGGACCCTTCAAAATTTTTAAGCCCTAAGCAATTATCTATCTTACTTATGTTCGAAGACACCTCTCATCATTTTTCTAAGACAAAATTTCATTCCTCGTCCCTGAACTATACATCGATTTTGACTCCCTGTCCTTTTTCTTTTTTTTTGTGCATTCCTCGTCCCTAAACTATTAAAAGAGTACATCCCTCGTCCCCCGTCTACTTTCTGTCAAATTAATCCGTTACCTCTTATCACGTGCATATCATGTGAGGGTATTTTTGTCTATTTTATTTATTTATTTGTTTTAATAACACTCCCACTTCATCTTTATCATTGATCTTTTATTTAATTAATTATTTTAATCTACTACCACCATCATCTCTGAATCCATCCACCACCACCTCTAAATTCAACAATCACCACCACCACTGATTTGAACAAATATATCCTCCACCACCACCACCTCCTCCTCTCGTCGGAATGTAACCAACATCACCACGGATCAAATCGAAAACCCCTAATTTCTCACTTTTAAGATCTATAAATCGAAGAGAACAAATGTTTGGGTTTAATTTAGGTAATATCTCTGTACATATTTGAGATCTATAAAAATGATGTGTTAATTTAATAACTTTTAATTGACATTCGGCTCCTTACAAATCGGTTTGGAACAAATCACTGAATCCTCTCAAGCCCTTTTTAGCAAATCTAAAGCCGTTTGTAACAAATCACTGAATCTAAAGCCGTTTGTAGATCCAGATCTGTGGCATCTGTCTGAACAAATCGGTTTCATGAGAAGAAGATTTTAAGGTAATAAAAGACTCGCTTTTTCCTTTTCGATCTTTATCTATTTATTGTTTTTCACGTTTTGGTTATCAAAATAATGGTTAAATTAACGATATGTAATTTTAGTATACATAAATAGTTTTTGTTCCTAAAGATGTCATATTAAGATTCTGTTTTTTACCAATTAACAAATTGTTATGAAAGCTCTTGTTTTTATTTATTGTTTTAAGTTTATTACTTTAATGGGTTTTCATATTTTTATTCATTGTAGACGGCTGAAGCTTCAATATGAAGAGATAATATTCATGAATGTTGGTTTTAGTATGTGCTAGTTTTTTGTTATATCATGGAATGCATTGTCCCCATTGTATAATAACTTAAGTCCACAACAAATTACGGAATGGAAAGTGTATCACATGATTCACATCATTTTTATTTAGAATTTTGTTGATGATGCTATTAGATTCATCGGTAATGGGTGTTTAAACTAGGCTTTTTTTTTTGTAAATATAAGCACCATCTCTGGATTTGTAATGGGTGTTTTGAAATTAATTTTGTAAGGAAAGAGGTTAATAGGAAAAAGAATGAAGATGGAGTGTAATTTTGTCAAAGGAAAGAGGTTAATATGTAAATGACGAAAGTACCCTCACATGTTTAGCACATGACTGCACTTAACGGCTGGTTTTGACAGAAAGTAGACGGGGGACGAGGAATGTACTCTTTTAATAGTTTAGAGACGAGGAATGCACAAAAAAAAAAAAGAACAGGGAGTCAAAATCGATGTATAGTTCAGGGACGAGGAATGAAATTTTGTCTTTTTCTAAAAACAAATAAATCCTTATAACAGATTCTTGTTAATTACAGAGGCGTCTTTGGACATAGGTAACATAGGCAACCGTCTAGGGCCCAAAAATTAGAAAGGCCCAAAATTTTCAATATATATACAATTGTCGAATAGTTAAGTAAATTAAATAAAATATTATCGAATAAATATTTGATAACAAAAAAATTTGTTACGGCTGTCTTGAAAACTTCTTTCGTATTGATAAATTTTAACATAATCTTTTTATCTGTATTTAGAAAATGTACGTGTATAAGGGCCCATTTTTATTTTCGCTTAGGGCCTCTAAATTGTAGAAACGGCCCTGGTTAATTACTTATCACTTACAACAAACTACGGAGTAAAACAATATTCCACAAATAATTAAACTAAACCTCATCAAAACCATAACTTTATGTTACGTCAACTTATTATGTCTGACCACATTTCATTAAAATCTACCATGTACGAATTGTGTGTAATACGTGTGCGTTAATTTGTGGCAGCAGCTCATCGGATAATATCCAAATTGGTGTAGGACCATTCTTTTTGCCACCACCCGACAGCTATTAATATTTGTATTCATGCAAATTTATATTTAAAATCTCTCTAAATCTTTGACCGTTTTATTCTCTTTTAACAGTCAACTAACCAAATGGCACATATGGTCAATATTGTTCTAACCATTTTTAGGTTCTAATGATGAATAATATTATATTATGCATATTTAATTTCTGAAAATTGAGTACTCCAAATGTAGTAAAATTTTCATGATTGTAGCATTTCTTTAAGCGATGGTCTGGTAGACTTGCAATATTTGGAAAAAGATTAACTAAATGCCCAAAACATAAGTCTAAGCCCACAAAATATCAATCCAACGTACAGCGGAATAAGTATCTCCATCTTCATCTCCATATCTCCACATCTATTATAACAAAAATAATATTACCAAAGCAAACTTAATAAAAGTTGACATGTCAAAAATGTAACTCTTAGATTTAAAAGTAAGAATGACTAAGTATAAGGAATAGGTATACGAAACTGAAACAATTATACATATTATCACAAACATAATAATCAGATAGAAAATATGTATAATAAATAATCATAATAACAACGAAAAGATAGAACGATCTAATCGAATCGAAGGTTGAACCGGGCTTGTATTTGACACAATTCCCTTAAACAGATTCTTCGTCTGTTCCCAGAATACACCGGTCTGAAGCAGCGTACTGTCGGACTTGAACACTTGCCTGAAAGGTAACCGAAACGGGGAGACCTTGTTGCGGTTGAGAGGAAAACTCATAACGTATAAGAATGCTTATACGAATTTTTGGTGTATCTTTCTTCAAAGCCTAAGGCCTTTATTTATAGTGGAGACTATAGCCTTAGGTTTGTTCCCACAACCGATGTGGGACAAAGTACTAAAACTTTTAGATTTTGCACCAAACTAGCAACTTCGAGATTTGATATCTCATTCACTTTTAATCCGTTTTGGACAATCTTTAACTCGTTTTAAAGCCCTCGTCAAGGACTTAAAAAACTCACTAAATAGTTACTATTATATGTCACTCGGCCATATAATTATTTGTCTCCAGAGTTTGGTAAAAACAAACATTTTTCATCAAGTTTTTCCAGCAATCCCTCACATGAATGGAGACCGATCTCAGAAACAACAATATTCCGATTAAGTTTCAGCGGTTCAATATTGCATATGATAAGTAGGTGTTACCCTTTGAACTTTCTCTTGTGAAAACACAATTAGTCTACTGGCTCTGAGTAGACGGCGATGTCTTTGAACTCGTCTGCCGTTTGTGTAGGCGACAATACGCTTCATACAAGACTCTCCCTGACAACGTCAAGTCCTCATAGTTATGTTCGTTATGGTCATGAACAATAACCTGGTTCTGCGAGTGCTTATCAAGTATTGTGCCCCAGTAATACCCTTCGAAGCGACCCCACTTCTCTCTCACATAGGTGATTCACCACCGAATGGTACTGATTAACCACGCATGATTATTTAAGTTGAATCATTAAAAGTCATAGGCTTATCCTCTTACATGTCACTTTTAGGAATGGACTAGGAAGCCTACTCTTAATTAGTAAACTCCCTTTAAAAGTGTAGGGATTGCTAGTTTAGTTATTAACTCCCCCACAATGACTTCGCCAGTTCATACAAGTAGGTTGTCCTATTGAATTCAGATCTTGGGATCTCCATTCAACTGAGTTAGATTTTCCTTCATATAAACTTAGCTTCAGTCACATTCTTGCGCACGACTCATACACTAACTCTCTACTTAAGCCTTTTGTCAGCGGATCCGCAATATTATCTTTTGACTTTACGTAGTCAACAGTGATAATTTATCTAGAGATTAGTTGTCGTACTTTATTATGTCTACGTCTCATATGTTTATTCATATCATTACACATTGTAATATGAGCTCTACCAATCACCGATTGGCTATCACAATGTATACATATAGCCGACACCGGCTTAGGCCATCTGGTATATCTTTAACGAATTGACGTAGCCGTTTTACCTCTTCACCAACTTTATCTAAAGTGGTGAATTCTAATTCCATTGTGGATCTAACAATAACCGCTTGTTTAAACGATTTCCACAATATAGCTGCACCTCCAAGTGTGAATACATACCCACTTGTCGCTTTGGAATCATTCGTATCAGATATCTAGTTTGCATCACAGTGTCCCTTGATCACTGCAGGATATCTGTTACTGACTTAACTCTAATGAGATGTACTTGGATTACTCTTGTATCTACATAGCTTGCTTACAAGATATGCTAAGTTGGATCTAGTATAACTCATTAGATACATTAGAACGCGTTATCATGTATCATGTCCTTGATATCAAATACAAGACACCCCCACATTTTAAAGTTATTGTGTTCATTTTACAAATCTAACAAGGGTTAATGCTCATCCTTTTAAAGCTTCCCCCACATGTCTTGCAACTTGATATCATAATCATATATATCTAATATGATTCTAATCAATGAAGCGTTCAAATGCCCACACATAAGATTTACATCTTTTGTGATCCATATTTTAACACATTTGAGCAATTCTTAGTCATATTCTAGGTTTGACCTAGATACGTCGAATTTAGAAAACTTAACAAAGTTCTCGCACTCAAATTATATTTCCATATCTGAATTCTGATTAGGTAATTCAAATCTCAAGATAATTATATAATAAAGATTGACATCTTTATATAATAATTATCTTCAATCTTCAATATCATAATCCCACATAAATGGAATAATTCATATCATCATTGATGTTTTCAAATATGGTTTCACAATATACCAGATGCTTTTATCAGTGAATGAAAGCGATTTTGATTTTAAATAAATTCAACACAGTGAAATATTAGTTGTTAATTGATCTCTGCAGATGATCATCATTAACAAGTTCAAGTCTAGTACTCCATAGACTTTATGTCCAAAGCTTTAGAATAAAAGATGCATCATTCTATTCTCCGTAGCCTTTCTCATAAGGAATGTCATAGCATATCCCTTGTATCATAACAAAATCCACTACATATACATAAACACCGTCTTAGATATACCATTTAAGAGAGTTTCAACTATCATGTATATCTTTTATACATTCAGTTTTAATTCCTCTATAAGCATAATGTGTATGCCATTTACGAGGAAGTTACTTTAGAACTAGCTCATTAGGTGTCTTATCTTGAACACCTTCTCGCCTATTATAGACGAACTTTCACGTTCATCTATGTATGAAAATACATTTTCAAAAAATGAAAAGTTTCTCGATTCTATTATCGAACCTTTGTTTATATCCAAAATCTTGGATGCATGTACAAGGAAGCGATAAGCACTACAGTGTTCAGCACATCTGATAAATATGCAGTCAACAATCTTTGATCATATCTTCTGTGCCTTAGGTAGTGGTACAAGTACCTTTGCTAGGCACCCCCACACTTTGAGGTAATCATAGGATGGTTTTTCTATTCCACCATAAATCGTATAGGGTTTCATCCCTATTCTTTTGGGGTATCTTATTTAAAAGATAGTTTGTCGATAGGATGACATTCCCCCACATTTACTGGCTTACACAAAAACTTAACAACATATTATTCACCATATCTTTCAAGGTTCTGTTATTTCGTTCAATAGTCACATTCGATTGGGGTGAGTAAGGTGCAGTGAATTATTGTCTAATATCATTTTATGAACAAAATTCAGCAAAAGGTGCGACATATTCACCACCTCTATCCCTACGAACAACCTTGATAATGCTAGAACTGGTGACCAAATTTTTCATCTCGTTTTTTCGACTGTTAGGCTAAAGATTATGTCCTTAAAACTTAAGGACTCGGTTCAGGTTCAAAGACTGAAGGCTAAATGGCAGATCGTCTGATTTTTACGCATGGGCTGTTTGTTTTGTATTGTGCAAGGATGATATTAGTCCTTATTGGATGTGTCTAGCATATGTTAGATTTGGTTACTTTGGTTTGTATTTGGACCATAGAGCTCTCATGTAGTATTTGTTCTCCATTGTAATACTTTTTGATTAATAAATTTTGCCAGGTGCTCACTTTACCCAAAAATATATTCTACATTTCACATAATACTAACTTATATATGTTTAAGTCCCGCGAAATCGCGGGTTATAAACTAGTAAAAATTTAAAGGACTAATACAATTAGTTATTTATTTATTTTAATCAATAATAAAATAATAATAATAATAATAATAATAATAATAATAATAATAATAATAATAATAATAATAATAATAATAATAATAATAACGATGTCTTGCTAATATGCATAAAATTATAAAATTATTACTTATTTTAATAACCGTCACTTTAAAGTTAAACACAAAAATTCGCCGCCGCCGCCACTTCTTCTCGGGTCGTCGGCCTTGGCCTGCGGTCTGGAGGACTCCCCTCTCTTCCCATCTAGGTAAATACTTCTATTTATATCTATTTTATTTCTTTTGGTAAATTTATCACTAGTCAGTTTTAAATAGCTTGTTTCTAGTAGTCTCGTTGGATAGTTATAGGTTGTGAAAGGAGTTGATTCGGGTGGCTGTTCAGGTTAAGGAGTGCAATATTTCGTGCGGTGAATTTCAGGTTATCCTAGTCTATTTGTTTTGTTTGTTTTCATAGTGGTTTTTCATCATGCGTTCGAGTAATGGTTTCGAGTTGTTATTTCAGGTGGTTTCGGGTAATAATTTTAGGTGGTTTTCAATTTTGGTGTTATTATTGTAACAACATGATTAATTGGCTCCATGTGCCATCAAATTGGCTTCTCGTGTTCATCTTAGTGATCCGCTAATAAATTGATTGTGTGTCCTTAGACATTCAATTGCAACCACGTGGATAAAGAAGGAATGATTGTCTTATTTTGATCATATCTTTCCGTCGAAGCCTGATTGTGATTTTTCAGTTTAAATGATTAATCACATTATTATGATTTTTAGCATTTGCCTTTGATATTAAGCAGGTTAAATTGGTTGTCTTGTCTAGTGGTATCGGCTGGTTTTTATTGTAGTTTCGAATAGTGTTTGCATGTAGTGTTTTCGATTGATTTCACTTAATGTTGCTACGTGATGGTTACCGTGTTTGGGGATGCTAATGGATGGGATCCGGTGTTTCTTGTTTGTTATGGTTGTGATCGAGGTGTATTATTATTATATTTGGATGAACTTAAAGTAGATTGATGATTCAAGTTATATTTCGATGGTTGGTTTGGGGGTGATTTCCATGATCATGGTTGCTTGTTGATTTAAGACGTTCGGAGGTTCAAGTTTTGGATTTAGGTTACGGCTTTACGGACGTAATCTATTATTCGCTTTCATTTCTGCATTTGATGATACAACCACTTGGTTAGATTGTGTGTGTGTTTTGTCTAAGTTATCGTGGTGTTGGTCGTGATTAGTTTTTCCCCCGTTTTATATGTTTTCTACCGAGTTAGTGCCCTTGAGTGGTCTTATATGGTGTTGATTTGGAATATCGGTCGGTTTTTAGATTGTTGAATTGTATCCATATTTGTTGTCCTTTTTCGAAGTCGTATTTTGAATCGAGTTGTGCTAGTCGCGAATTCGTGTTGATGAGTTATGATTTGGGATTTGTGGGGTCGTGTTGATGAAGTTTTGATTTTGAATTGTTGTAATTACTAGCTTCTTGCTAGTTTTATTTTTATTTATAAAATTCCTTAGAAAAATCGCCATGTACAATACTATTATTAATGTTTAACATAACCTTTATGAATTATCGCGAGCAAATCTACCTTATATTCAACGGTAGCACGTGTTATCAGTCAATCTAGCCGATGAATTGTACATTTTTCAGAGTTATCTTTATTAATATGAAAGTGCATACGCCTTTTTAATAGTTTTTTTAGGAATAGTTAGAGGAGGTGAGATGTAAAAGATGGTCAATGGAACCACGGGGCTCTTGGCCTAGCGGTATGAGAGGAACCCTTCAATTAAGAGGTTGTGGGTTCAAGCCTTCAAGGAAAGAAAAAAAAAAAAAGATGGTCAATGGAATCCTTTTCTATTAACTTATTACTACGTATTAAAATTTCACTTTTAGCCATTAATGTTTTTTGAATTTAATTTAACTTATCTAACTATTCTAATTTGATATAGGTATTATTATTCTATACGTTTTAGCCTTTGAAGATGTTTGGTTTTAATTTTATTTTTCTTTCTAATTTTCTTTTTTTGTTTGTTCACAGTTCACTACATTTACTATGTTTGGCTTTCTGATCCAAACATATTCTCGATGCTCCCTCTGCAACTTCTATCCTGCTTTCTGTTTGTCCTCATTTGTGTTTGGTTCATGTCAGTTTTTTTATTTCGTGAGTATATGGCATTGCTTTTAATTTAGCTTGTAGTGCCTTTTAATTTATCGCGAGCTTTTGTTGTAATCCTTTTAGGTTGATTTGCATATTGTTTCCTCTTTTTTATAAATAAATTTTTGTTTTGTTTTTTTTAAAAAAATACTTTTATTTTATATTTCTTCTATAATAATGTCTTCTAACATTTTTTTTTAATAGCGATTGGGATCACCCGAGGGGACTAAACCACCCATTGCGATCATCTCCCGTTTCGACTATGCCGATGCAGCGATAATAACCCCGCCCCCATCGCTGCCCGGGAGGAAACCTTGAAACCGATCCAAGAGCATGACCAAGTAAAACCCCCTTCCCTTTACCCCCAAACGGTATGTGAAAGGTGACATTGATGGATAATTCATGGTAGAGATGAAATTGTGTTTTTAATATGTAGTCAACGGGGGTCGAACTCCTGACCTCCCATAAAGGAAGCAGGCCACCAACAGCTAGACCACATCACAACTTCTAATGTCTTCTAACATTAAACCTTATTTCAGAAACAAATAAGAAAATACAAAAAAAATACCTTCAAAAGATTTCTTAATAAGATTTTACATAAATAATACTCTTTTATATATAAAATATACTCAAATACTCGAATTTATAAAGGTTAGCATTTTAATTTTCAATCATAAATTTTATTAACAAGTTGCCAAGCTAGTCTTGAAATTTTTTTGTACAACCACTGACAATATTTTGAATCCGTCGGTACACGTTCTCAAAAGACTTTTTATTTTTTTAGTTTTTTTCAGTATGGATAGATTTTAGTTGAGTATGACAACTTAAAAGTTCACAAACTTAGTCTTAGTATGAATCATTGTTACATGCAAAGTATTTGCCATTAAAAATAGAATAACGATAAATTCATTTTATTTTTTGATAGATCTACTTGTTAGATGATAATTAGGTTAGGTCAAGTCTAATATGTAGGCTTGGGTTCATCAGAGTTTTCTATAAATTTTAGGGTTTGTACCTTATAAACATCGCACTATAATTAATACAGTAATAATTTACGGGTTTATCATTATTTAACATGGTATCAAGGGAATACGATTCTGGATAAACCACCTTCACTTCATCCTCCATGTTGATCGGCTATTGATTTCTTCTTTCATCTTTTGTAAGTAAGAATTTTAGTTTTTAACTAGTCCGGGTTCAGCCCGAGCGATGCGGCGGGGGCTTGGAGCCTGCGTATTCATATTTAACGTAGCTTTATGTATTTACAGAAGGGAAAACAGCTCATGTGTTAAGCGCCGTTGTTGGTGTTGTCGTCTTTACTGTTTTTTAAAATCTGTCCGGTTCGAACGTAGTAGTTTCGTTTTGTTGATAAAATTATTTCGAGTCTGACGGTGATGGCGAAAACTATAACTCGCGCCGAGCAGAAAGATATGGGCTGTCGTTATTTTTAGCGTTTTTTAAAAAGTGTCCGTTTCAAACGTACTTTTTATCGTTTTGTTCATAAAATTATTTCGAATATGACGCTCATGTCGAAAAAATTTAACTCGCGGCGAGCGGAAAGATACGGGCTGTCGTTGTGTTTAGCGTTTTTTGAGAAGTGTCCGTTTCGTGTATAGTTAGTCCCGTTGGGTTGGTAACATTTTTTCGAGTTGAACGGTGGTCTCGGAAAAATTTAACTCGCACCGAGTGAGAAGATATGCCCCGTTATAAATTCTGGTGGAATTATTTTCTTTTATTTTAATAAAAATATCTATTTACATTTTTTATCCCTGAAAAAGTGTAAACTTGAAGGGCTGCTGTGGAAATATAGCCGAAGTTGATGGACCGTTTGTAATGTGAACGCAAACTCAAAACGGCAATTCGATATAACTGAAACGACGTAATCGGGCACCACTTTTAGTATGTAAAAAAAAAAAGGATCACCGCATTATCGTTTAGCTATATTATTTATTTATTATTTTCCGTTTATCTTAATAAAAAAAGGCCACCTAAATACCCAATAACGGGCGCAACATCGATTTCTATCAGCCTCACCATTTTCTTTTATCCTTAGAAAAAAAAAACCTCCTAGATGCTCATAATGGTAACCTGATGCGTGTAAGCCATGTGTCCTAATTTCTACTTGCTATCATCTCATCCGATGTATACCACTGAATCATTATTATAATATATATATATATATATATATATATATATATATATATATATATATATATATATATATATATATATATATATATATATACACACTAGGTTTTTGAGCCCGTGCGTTACACGGATGTGTAAAATCCCATACAAAAAGGGTGATGATTCGTACACCACCTATTTTTAGACATACACCACCAAACATGTTTTACAGTATTGTACTGTACAACCCTGTAAAGCACATTTGGTGGTGTACGGCTAAAAATAGGTGGTGTACAAATCACTCCCCATACAAAAAATATAATTTACAGTTCATATTGGTTTGTAAATAGCGATACTAAAAAAATAGAAAAAATATAAAAATTATTTAAGAGCCCGTGGTGTTGACAAATTTTAGAAAATTGTGAGTTGCACGATGGGTAAAATAATCGTGCAAAATTAATTGATTTTTTTCAAACAATTATTATTTGGAGTTTAAGAGCCTGTGTTGTTGACAAATTTTAAAGATTCTTTTGAGTTTAAGATCCCGTGATGTTGACAAATTTTAAAAGTGATTTTGGGTGGTGTTAGTAACTTGATGTCAACAATTTTTTTCTCACCATTAATATTTTTTTAATTATATATAAATTAGATAGTACGTAATATTTTTTAAAAAATATGAGTACATTGAAAATTTGTCATGAAACGTAATGTTAGTAAAGTGTAAGTTATATTTTTTTACAATTATTTTTTGAATAAAAGTGTAACCCGTAAGTTTAATTTTAGATAAACTGTTAGTAATTTCATCAAAGAAATGGTATTCGGAGGAGTCGTCATGTATAATTAATATTATAATAGCTATATTTGCGTGTTCATAAATATTTTAAGGACTTAAACTGAAAATTCAAATCACTTCCATATTTATAGCTAAAATGAAATGCTCTGTTGGTAGCATCGAAGCTCCGTGTTGAATACAATTTATTGCGTTTAGTTCGTAAAATTATTCGAGTTGAACGGTGGTGGCGGTAGAATCTAACTCGCGGCGAACAGAAAGGTAAACGCGTTAAAAAAATTTGGTGGGTTTTGTTTGGTGAATTTATATTAAATAGTAAATTTACTATTTATACCCTTGAAGGTGTGTAAAAAATTTTCAGATGAATTTTAAAATACATATAAAGATGTATATATTTATGTATTATTTATATATACATATTATCACAAAATAACTACACTTATTTTATAAAGATATCAATTTATAAACATGTATTAAACATGTATTTTTAAACATTTATTTTTATTGAATATATACGAAACTTAACAAATATATTAGTTTCATGTTTTTCGAATTTAAATTTAACATGAAAATAACTACACTTATTTTAGAAAGATATCAATTTAGTATATATGTTTTTATTAAGATTGAACCTTATTTATTGAATATTAAGTTTTTCATTTACTTAAATGAAAAAAGGCTAAGTCTAATCATATAAGAATATGAAAAACAACAACATGGTCTAATATCAATTTATAAGATTCTTTTAGTTTATTGTAAAAACAACAACATGAGTATATTGGAGTACGTATCTTATAACCAAAAATATCGTCTATTTTATAGTGTTTTTATATGCTTGTATAATAGCATGTAGTGATATGCATATCTTATATATATATATATATATATATATATATATATATATATATATATATATATATATATATATATATATATATATATATATATACTAGATTTAAGAGCCCGTGCGTATCACGGCAGCTCTATAAAATAGTATTCAAAAATATTTATATTGACACCGATTATGTGTATGATACAATTACAATGAATCCAAGATGTCATACATGTTTTCAGCTTGTAATATAACGTATTACATATTTAAGTGAATACTTTAAATATTAGTCACTCTCCAAAGTACACAAATAATAGCATGATGTCTGTTGTGTTTAATCTCCCACCGCTTAGCCCGCCCATATTGCCACCTATAGAAATAAGAAATTATAAATAAAAAAAATACATGTTCAAACTCTCACCATTTCAGAATGTTTCACTTCTACTTGTACAATGTACCAGTAATCAACTTCAATGTTTACATAACGTGATTGCAGCATCAAGACCGGTCTTGTCGTTATTATTTTTGAATTAACAACCTCCAAAAATGTCTAACGTCAAAACCGGAACTTAAAAAGTCACCTCCCAAAGCTCATCTTGTACAAGAATAAACACAAATCCTAGGGTGAAAACTTCCTTCAACTTTTTAATGTGCGGATGGTATATACTTCTGTTAGCAGATAAAGCATTAAATCAATAAAAAACATATCATAACAAAAATTATGTGTGCGTGTGTGTGTAGAGAGGGGGGGGGGGGGGGAAGGAGAAGAAGAAAGCATAGAACCTGAAGACAACGGCTTAGTTGATACTTGAAATGGGGGTGTACAAGTTGACGTACATATGTTGGATGTGTTGCATAATTTCATCACAGGATCAAAAATTCAAAGAATTACGATAGAAGCATGAGAGTGGCTCACAATGACACAACATATATTTGTACAGAACACACTAAACTCAATTTGGTGTGCAGTTCATGTGTTTATCGCTAGACATAGCTCCTGAGTATTTTGTCGAAACTGATATGCATCTTCAACTTTGTGATATAGCGGATCACTCAGCTTTGAGTCAATAAAAAGGGACTCTTAAAATATTACAACGTTGGTGCATGCTAATACCCTAAACCTTCACTCGATAATTGAAGTAGACCACGCATTTGAAGGTAAGGATTTCCAATAGTTTCTCATTGTTATCGTGCGTATTAAATTTTAGTTATTACACTAACTTCTTTGACTAAAGTAGGACCTTAGTTACTTATTTAACCATCTGTAAAAATACTACAACTATTAGCAATTCTAATAACTTCTGTGACGACACAAGAGAGGAAAGTCCACGCTGGTAATTATCCGCTTCTTCAGTCATCATCCTCTGCAAAAAAGTAAACATCTTTCAATAAGATTGCTACAATGTATAGACAATTATTTATTGATGGAAATTAAAATTCCTTAAATTGTAACCTTCAAATGGAAAGTAGATGAGAAATAAGCCACATTAAAGTACGTATTTAAGTAGCTCCCTGTCAAATATCATTTAATCGCTTAGTCTGATATGATATGCGAAAAGAAGTGGATACTAATGAACACGAAGCTAATTTGTGCAATTTCTACCCATTTCCATGTAACGGGTCAATTTGGGTTATGGTTTATCTTCATTAGGTCGAATAGTCTTTTTTCCATATGAGCTGGTAATTAGGCTGCCGAGTAATAGATCAAAATACCAGTTAGTCTTTTATCCATATGAGCTGCTCCTTAGGCAATCCGAGTAACTGCTCAAAATATGTATAAGCAGATATGGGTAAAGTTCAGGAACGGGTCGATTTTGGCAGACACTTAAGCATATACACATAATATGGTTTAAGTTATTTTAAGCAATTTGATGACATATTGGTTAACGCATTACCTAATTAACCAGATATTTATACTCACATATTGGCCTGTTTTGATGTATGGTATAACCTGAATCAAAAATTCTATCCATAAATGGGCTATTAGTAGATTGTGCAAGCCTATGTAAAAAGAAACCAATTAACATAGTTAGGTCTAAAGGACAAGAAGCTTACTGATATAGTTAAGCTCAAATGATAGGAATCTTTAAGCAGGTGAACCCATCGCTTGATTGCCCTGCTATAAATACTTCACTATAAATGCTCCAGATTAAAGACAAAATATAAACTCTATACACCACAAATCGAAATCTCTATATATACAAAAAAAAGAAAAAAAAAGAAAAAAAAAGAAGATAAACAATAATATGTAGCTTACAATATATAGTTCTTCAGTAGCAACTTCATAGTCAATAATGCGTTTTACTGAATGAAACATATATGTAGTAGCATGTAACATCATAATGATTAAAAAAATGGAAAATAATATATTAACTTTGGCTTCTAGGTACTCATTTGGAGGTCCAGTTGAAATGAGAATTTGATACTTTAAGCTTGTGTATTTGGAAGTTCATCTGAACAAATTCGACTTATCCGCTTTTTAGCCAATAGTTTGAGCTTATATGCTTTGGATGAAAAATAAAACCGCATCGACCCATTCATAAGAAAATTCGTCCAGAAACATCCAACTATATAAACTAATTCCGGCAAACTAATGCCCCCAAATATAAAAGTAAATGATCGATGGGTCAACAGGTTCTCCTAACATAGCTACATAAAATAAATCTGGCCACATGTTCTGAACAACACCCATCAGCAACCCGATGGAATGTGTTGCAAAATAGGTGGATGAACACTAATGACAAAGTCTGACTTGTATTCCAACAAATTTGTAGCGACCCCGAAAAATCGTCAAGTGACGGCGTCGACTACGTAGGTCCCATTACATGGTCATAAGTCTTTAAGACAACGTTTGACCAAAATATGTCGCATTCATTTCAATGTAAAAGGGTGTTTCAAGTTTACAAAAGAAGTTCGACGGCTAGTTACATTACAATGTTAAACGTACAATTGAAACCTATGCGACACAATTTAAAAGTAGCCAAAAAGATGCTCCAAATATGCATGTATACTCGACATCCAAACAAGTATCAAAAGAGTGCGGAAGCATGTATCACTTAAGCATTCAAAACCTGAGAAAAACATAGAAGAATCTGTCAACGAAAACGTTGGTGAAATCATAGGTTTAGTAAATGAGTATGTAAGTAAAATAAGTTGAACCACAAGTTATAGTATAAGTCGATTTTCCGAATCGTTTGAATTCCATAAGTATTGTTGTTTACTGAGCACCCAATTATCAAAGCTTAACCGTATCATTTACCTCAGCATAAAAGTGTTAGAACATACACCGTACCAGAATATATTTCATTCGCTTAACGGTAGCGAACCGTCCGAATGAGGGTTAGTCAAACCCATATGGATCCACACAACATAGTCTCGCTTACACCATCTGATGTAATTAATGATAATTGAATTGAGGATTTTCGTTCAAACTCGTCCGTATCTTTGTATTCGTATTCGTGTTCAATGTATAAAAGTATGAAAGGTATATATACATATGAAATGTATATAAGTATGTAACGTATATGTTTCTCAGCCCACGATTTAAAAATATAAAAGTTGTTGAAAAAGTGGGACTATGATCTCACCTCGAGTGCACGAGTATAAAAGTACTTCACAAAGTAAACGTGTGCATGAAAGTTGCTTAGCCTTGACCTAAACAAGTAAGTTGTATCAATTTACCGGTTACGACACAAGGTCGGGTGAAATGTGCTCAATTAGTCCTATGGCTCGTTACGACTCGAATAAATAGCATGTGAATCACGTTATCAAGTTTCATGCAAGAATCAAGTATAAAATAAGATTAGAACGATTGCATAAGTGTTTTGTTAAGTTTGACTAAAAGTCAAACTTGGTCAAAGTCAATGAAAAAGTCAATGGGGTCGGGTCGGGTCCCGAACTATTTTCCTAAGCTTAGAAATCATATATGAGCATGTTAGAACAAGTTACATGTGAATCGGAGGTGCGTAGCATAGCAAACATTATTCAAAAATCGACAAAGTTGGACAGACCACATTGGCGCGCCGCGCGGGTATATGGCGCGCCGCGCCATTACCTGTGCAGAGAAATCTGGCAGTTTTTAAGTTTTATGCACGAACCTAACTTCAAACAATCACCATTTATGACCCGCAAACAACCAAAACATGTATCTTATATCATCGGAAAGGTATTTTGACAAGGAACACAACTAACTACTTTTCATCAAGCGAAAACATCATTTACAATAACCGATTTCTCACCAAGTGGTCATTCAAGGTCCATTATCAAAGTTTCAAGTTCTTGAAATGCATTACATGATTCGGGAATCCAATCCACACATATGATATGCCGTTTCGAAGGTAATTACTCATGCAATACAACTAAACACTTACTAACAACATTTCATGGCATCCAAAGTATCAAAAGTTCATTTCAAGTTCATCAAACCCTAATCAAAATTCACAAAAATCACAAATCATGTATTTGAAGTTTTCTTAATCAACCTACGCATCAAAACGAAGTTAGTGATACTAGTAACACAATTAAAACATGAACTTTAACAATTTAACAACATTTAATATTCCAAAATCAAAGATTAAGCAAACCCATTTTCAAGTGTTCAAACTAGTTACTCAAATCAACAAATCGAACAAACAAAACATATATTCATGTTATACACGAGCCATAGACACTAATTAACACTTTTATAATTCAAAAACATCAAGAACACAAAATTTAGTGATTTTAGAAAGTTACCCAAATGAGATGAAATTGGTATCAAGTCGAAGAGGATGAAGAGAGGATTCCAAATATGTAATTTGTTTTGATGTTAGCCTCCAAATCCGAAATTAGATGATGAATCTTGTTTGAGTTCTTGAGAGGAAAAATGGAAGTATGAAAAGAGAGAAAGGGAGAAAATGAGAGGAGGAGGTTGAAGGTTTGACTAGTTGACCTAGTCAAATCTTTGGCCTCTTTGCAAGTTTAGTCCCTCTAGTTCGGGTGCGGGTGCGTGAATTAACCAAACGAATTATTTTGAATTACACGAGAGTACGAGAGATGTTATAATCCAATAATGAAAATATTTTAAGAATATTAGCTAATGGAGGATACGAATCGAGATACTGAGGATATTATTAAAATAAAAAGACGGGCGTTAAAATAATTTAATGGAAAAATGCGGGATGTTACATTACCCACACCTTAAAAGAAATTTCGTCCCGAAATTTAGTTGGAAGCAATAGTCGTGGTTTCTTACTCGAGACCTAGTGTTGTCAATGCTGTGAATAAGTGAAGATACGTCCTCGGACATTCCCACAAATTTTGACAGTCGAGATCTCAGTTTGTATTAAGACTTGGTTTTACGATCCCCAATTTCAACCAGTTTCCCATGAAGGGGAGTTTGCCATCAATAGTAAGTTTATCTAGGAGAGTAGCACGTTCCTGTTCCGTAGGACACGTCTCTAAGTTTGTTGCATGGAACGTAGGGTAAACGGAAACTTAATTGAGTCGAAAGTTCTAAACGGTAGGAGCGGTTCCAATACGCCCCGAGGTTTCAAAAGGATTAATATATCGCGATTTTAACTTTCCCTGATTCCCGAAATGGATTACACCTTCCCAAGGTGCGAGTTCTCAATATTACACGGTTACTGGCTTAGGATTCGAGAGGTTTACGTCGAATATCGGTATAGCCCTTTTGGCGACTACGAGTCGTCTTGAGTCCTTCTCGGACTTGTACGATCTCAACTGTTATTTCTTGAATGAGTTCGGATCCGGTGATTTGCTTGCCACATGCTTTGGTCCAACGAATAGGGGTATGACATTTGTGGTCATATAGGGTTTCGGAAGTGCGGCGTTAATACACGAATGGTAACTGTTGTGTGAGAGGAGACAACTAAAGGCAACAATACATGTTTGTAACATGTCTTTCCAAGATGTGAAACGTACGTTTGTTTGGTCCGTTGGTTGTGGATGATACATGGTACTCATGTTTAAACGTGTCTCTAAGGCTTCTTGTAACACTAGAAGTGAAACGAGTATTGTGATCCGAGATAATCGACAATGGTACACCGTGTTGGAATAGAATTAAGATATGTTTGAACAAGCTAGTTAGGGTTTGAAAACGTTCGTTGGAACAAGTTCCTTACCGGCTACAGAGAACATTTTTCAGGGCTATTCACCCTCGTGGTGAATACTAGTAATACATGATGAGTCTCTCTCTCCATTGAGAAAGTATATAAAAGGTTTCCTTATACAAAAGTACAAGCAAAAGGACAGGAGTGGAATGAGAACTTAGAATAGGATGAGCTCACATCCTGAGGTAGCCATATCGCGCATCTAGTGGTCAAATGTTGAGACCTGGTGGGAAAACGAGATAGAACACATAGTTGTATAGTTCGGGGTTGAGTAGTAGTTGTCCGTATCAGGAGCATGAGGACGATAAGTCAAAGAGAAAGGAAGTATCCTTGGATTGTGTGTTATCTTGGGTCCCAGTAATATCAGACGGTCATAGTGAAATAACAGTGTTATGTAACGTGGTACGTGGTGATGAGAAGATTGATCAGATCCATAATTAAGTATTCCAATCGTTCGTGCAAAAATAACGAATTTCAGTTTCCTTGATTTCGAGTCGAGAGAGTATGCCTTTCGGGCGTTCGAGTAGAAATATTTCCATATTTGAATTTCATTGTGTTAAATGAATTTAGTTAGTAAGGTTGGGGTGAATAATCGCGTTAAAAGTTCGGACACGGAGAGGTTTAGTCCTTTCCTGGGGGAGTTAACGGGGTTAAAGGACGAGCAACACGAGAAAAAGTCGAAAATGAATCTGCGGTAATAATCGGCGAGATCTAAGATTTTACGAGTACAAGTCAGAGTCGTGAGGGTTTCCCGATTACGTGTGGCTTCGATTGCGAGATTTATTGTAATACCCTGACCACTAACAACATGGTCTAGAAATTGGACTTTGTTTAACCAAAGTTCACACTTGGAGATTTTGGTATAGAGTTGCTCTTTCCTCAAGAGTTCAAGCGTAAGACAAAGATGTTGTTCGTTTTCTTCTTTGCTTGAATTGAATAGGTTAGAACATCACATATGAATATGATGACAGATCTGTCTAGATAAGTTTACATATGTAGCGACCCATCAAGCCCATCAGGCCCATGAATACGGAGGAAGCCTTTGTTAAACTGAACGACACTATAAGAAATTCATAACTATCGTAACGAATTTTGAAAACCGTTTTGGAGATAACCGGAATGGGGGTCGATTTTGGAATACACACGGAATTCTTGTGATTGATCAAGAGGTCATCGGTACGGGAAAGGGAATATCAGTTCTTAACCGAAAATTATTTAGTTCACGATAATCTATACACATGTAAGGGATCATTTTCTTCTTAACGAATAGGTTTTGAGTTCCCTAGTTCTATAGGTGTCAAGTCAAAATTCAAATTCTCCACCTAAAAAGTTTAACGTAATAGTTTTCCGTCGGTCACCTGAATGGCATAGGTAGTGTCTAGGGGATATGGTGGTGTGCAAAGAGTACGAGTCAAGGCCTTGGTTATAAAACGACTAACGGTACCCGAATTGAATAAACATGAAATATAAGGGTTGTTGAGAAGAAACGTACCCGTGACTAGTTGTCATCTCGGGCTTCCTCGGTGTTAATGTTGAAAGCTCGGCCGCGTGTATTGGGGTTTGTCTTCTTCTCCGGGCACGCATTCTTAAAATGACCCGGTTGGCCACATTCGAAACAAACGCCCGTCCGGTGTGCATTGGGTGCCTTTTGGGCGACGGGGGCGACGCTCCTACAATCGTTGGCCGTATGACCACTTCCTTGGCACCGGTGGCAAGTTAACTTACCACATTCACCATAATGACGGTTGCGGCATTTGTTGCAAAATGGTTTGCTACATTTGCCATAATGATGTTTGTGGCACTTGTTGCAAGATGGTAGACTTCCGGCATAGCCTTTCTTGTCGTTGGAGGTGAAAGGCTTCTTGGCGGGGTTGTTGTTGTAGTTGCTCAATTCGGGGGCTTCCCATTTTCTTTTGTTGCCACCCGACTTTTCCTCGGCTTTATATGCCGACACCTCAATTTCGTCCACCGTTTCGATCAATTGGCGGGCCATATTCAAAGCCTCTTGGTGATTAGCGGGTTTGGATGACATTACTCCTTGTTTGATGCTCTTAGGAAGACCATCCATGTACAGCTCAACCCTTAGAGACTCGGTACTCACGAGATTTGGGCACATCAAGGCTAGCTCAGAAAATCGTTGATTATAGGCCTTTAGGTCATTCCCGACCGCTTTTAAAGTTCTTAGCTCGTGTTCAAGCTTGCGGGTCTCTTCGCGCGGGAAGTATTCGGTGATCATCTTTCCTCTTAAGTCGACCCAAGAGAGAGCATGGGCTTCGTGGATACCCACCGATTGTACATACGTATTCCACCATGTGAGAGTGATACTGGCGAAGGTGTGAGTGGAAAATCTGACCTTGTCTTGGTCCCGACAACCGCTTATGCTAAAGACGGCTTCTGTTTGCTCAAACCATCGGGTGAGCACGACCGGTCCCCCGGTTCCATCAAAAGTGTGAGGTTTGCACCCCATGAAGTTCTTATAGGAGCACCCTTCGTTTGAATTACCGGCTCCATTGTTGTTGTTGTTGTTGTTGTGATTGTTGTTATTGTTATTGTTGTTGGAAGAGTGACCAGCCATGGCCGCATCCACAGCGGTGGCTATCATTCGTTGTATAGCTTGTTCGGGAGTTTCGGGAGGAGCGCGTCGACGAGCCATTGTTCCTTCAAGACACAAGAATATCGTTGGTTAGTATTCTCAATAATACCAACCGTGATATGGAATAAGGATAAAGAGAAAATTTCCTTAACCAGCCTTAAATTCTTTATGTCATAATGTCAGAACGTCCATGTGAACCACCGTAATATAATCCCGGAAATTATATTACCCTGATTCACATGTGCATTTAACATTACTTCATAAAGTCAAGGTGGCGTGTCAATCAAATTTAACAACGTGATATCAAAATCGAATAAGAGTTAGATATGATAGGAGAGTTCGAGTATAATGCACAAATAGTCAAGTAGTTCCTACCTCAGTCTATATGCCGGTTGTAGTCTAGATTCACTAATGTACCCTATGACTCGGGGTCGACACCAATGAACTCTAAATCCCTACAACCAACGCTCTGATACCACTTGTAGCGACCCCGACAAATCGTCAAGTGACGGCGTCGACTACGTAGGTCCCATTACATGGTCATAAGTCTTTAAGACAACGTTTGACCAAAATATGTCGCATTCATTTTAATGTAAAAGGGTGTTTCAAGTTTACAAAAGAAGTTCGACGGCTAGTTACATTACAATGTTAAACGTACAATTGAAACCTATGCGATACAATTTAAAAGTAGCCAAAAAGATGCTCCAAATATGCATGTATACTCGACATCCAAACAAGTATCAAAAGAGTGCGGAAGCATGTATCACTTAAGCATTCAAAACCTGAGAAAAACATAGAAGAATCTGTCAACGAAAACGTTGGTGAAATCATAGGTTTAGTAAATGAGTATGTAAGTAAAATAAGTTGAACCACAAGTTATAGTATAAGTCGATTTTCCGAATCGTTTGAATTCCATAAGTATTGTTGTTTACCGAGCACCCAATTATCAAAGCTTAACCGTATCATTTACCTCAGCATAAAAGTGTTAGAACATACACCGTACCAGAATATATTTCATTCGCTTAACGGTAGCGAACCGTCCGAATGAGGGTTAGTCAAACCCGTATGGATCCACACAACATAGTCTCGCTTACACCATCTGATGTAATTAATGATAATTGAATTGAGGATTTTTGTTCAAACTCGTCCGTATCTTTGTATTCGTATTCGTGTTCGATGTATAAAAGTATGAAAGGTATATATACATATGAAATGTATATAAGTATGTAACGTATATGTTTCTCAGCCCACGATTTAAAAATATAAAAGTTGTTGAAAAAGTGGGACTATGATCTCACCTCGAGTGCATGAGTATAAAAGTACTTCACAAAGTAAACGTGTGCATGAAAGTTGCTTAGCCTTGACCTAAACAAGTAAGTTGTATCAATTTACCGGTTACGACACAAGGTCGGGTGAAATGTGCTCAATTAGTCCTATGGCTCGTTACGACTCGAATAAATAGCATGTGAATCACGTTATCAAGTTTCATGCAAGAATCAAGTATAAAATAAGATTAGAACGATTGCATAAGTGTTTTGTTAAGTTTGACTAAAAGTCAAACTTGGTCAAAGTCAACGAAAAAGTCAATGGGGTCGGGTCGGGTCCCGAACTATTTTCCTAAGCTTAGAAATCATAAATGAGCATGCTAGAACAAGTTACATGTGAATCGGAGGTGCGTAGCATAGCAAACATTATTCAAAAATCGACAAAGTTGGACAGACCACATTGGCGCGCCGCGCGGGTATATGGCGCGCCGCGCCATTACCTGTGCAGAGAAATCTGGCAGTTTTTAAGTTTTATGCACGAACCTAACTTCAAACAATCACCATTTATGACCCGCAAACAACCAAAACATGTATCTTATATCATCGGAAAGGTATTTTGACAAGGAACACAACTAACTACTTTTCATCAAGCGAAAACATCATTTACAATAACCGATTTCTCACCAAGTGGTCATTCAAGGTCCATTATCAAAGTTTCAAGTTCTTGAAATGCATTACATGATTCGGGAATCCAATCCACACATATGATATGCCGTTTCGAAGGTAATTACTCATGCAATACAACTAAACACTTACTAACAACATTTCATGGCATCCAAAGTATCAAAAGTTCATTTCAAGTTCATCAAACCCTAATCAAAATTCACAAAAATCACAAATCATGTATTTGAAGTTTTCTTAATCAACCTACGCATCAAAACGAAGTTAGTGATACTAGTAACACAATTAAAACATGAACTTTAACAATTTAACAACATTTAATCTTCCAAAATCAAAGATTAAGCAAACCCATTTTCAAGTGTTCAAACTAGTTACTCAAATCAACAAATCGAACAAACAAAACATATATTCATGTTATACACGAGCCATAGACACTAATTAACACTTTTATAATTCAAAAACATCAAGAACACAAAATTTAGTGATTTTAGAAAGTTACCCAAATGAGATGAAATTGGTATCAAGTCGAAGAGGATGAAGAGAGGATTCCAAATATGTAATTTGTTTTGATGTTAGCCTCCAAATCCGAAATTAGATGATGAATCTTGTTTGAGTTCTTGAGAGGAAAAATGGAAGTATGAAAAGAGAGAAAGGGAGAAAATGAGAGGAGGAGGTTGAAGGTTTGACTAGTTGACCTAGTCAAATCTTTGGCCTCTTTGCAAGTTTAGTCCCTCTAGTTCGGGTGCGGGTGCGTGAATTAACCAAACGAATTATTTTGAATTACACGAGAGTACGAGAGATGTTATAATCCAATAACGAAAATATTTTAAGAATATTAGCTAATGGAGGATACGAATCGAGATACTGAGGATATTATTAAAATAAAAAGCGGGCGTTAAAATAATTTAATGGAAAAATGCGGGATGTTACAAAATTGGCCTCAACTATGCTTCGGTTAAAGATTTTCCTATATGAGAAAAAAATGTGAAAACCATAATGAAATCAATAATTGATTACTTTAAAAGGAGCCAGAAATTTAAAGATGATGTCAAGAAACATAATTGATTAATTGAGTAAAAACTGTAATGAAATTAATAACACATACCTCAAAACCGTTTAACCTCTACGTTATCAAATAGTTGAATCGATGGGTAAACAATGGATTGGGTGTTCAAACCCTACAAATCCATTTTGTTTAGCCTAACGGATGATGACGATGGTCGGATTCCAGTTGAAGAAGGAGCCATTTGAGAGATACGAATGAAGTTGATTTAAACCCTAATTGAATAGATGTTACGTATTATCCCTGTAATTAGAAGGACACGTGGATTTTATTATTAATACAAATTTAGTGGCTAATTTACATGTCAGCAAAAGTGATTAAGGGGTAATTAAGGACTGACACATTGGATTATACTTCATGATTTATATATGTTTATAGATATCTACGAACCTCTTATCTATATTCTATATAGCTATTCTATTAATATACTATATATTAATTGATTGTAATCTAAACCTATATATGTAAATCTATATCTATAGGTATATATTAAATTATAATGAATAATTAATTCAATTTAATCACAAAATTACACATAAGCAAATATCTTTTTGTTATATATATATATATATATATATATATATATATATATATATATATATATATGTATATATATATATATATATGTATATATATATATATATATGTATATATATATATATATATATGTATATATATATATATATGTATATATATATATGTATATGTATATATATATATATATATATATATATATATATATATATATATATATATAACAGCCGTAAAAAGTTTTTGTTAACAACATCCGGTTCTTGTTTTTAATTTATTAATTTTTAATAATCGGCGTGGGCTGAGCCGCCTAACTTGACTAAGTTCCAAATCCCGAAAAAATAGAGAACAAAGTTAAAAATCTTGTTTGCAGCGTTGAAGAATATTGTTATTGTCGATAAAAGAATAGTAAACTATAGATTTGAGACGAATGTAATAATAAAGTAAGTACTTAAAATAATATTAATATGAATAATAATACTAATAATAATAATAATAATAATAATAGTAATAATAATAATAATAATAATAATAATAATATTGTATTATTTATTATTATTACCCATTATACTAAATTACTAATAGATGAAAGCCCTAGAAAAGTAACCTCCACTAACTTTTTTATACTTTTTTGGTTTTTCACATTTTTATATTTTTTTTTCTTTTCCTAACTAAATGTTTTTTTAACTTTTTATTTTTATTTATAAATGATGATGATATTTATTTCAACTTTTTTTATATAAATTTTAGGAGAGTATACATGTATTGTTAACTTTTAATTAAATAAAAGATTTATATCAACCGTACATATTTGAATTGTAATTATATATTTGAGTAATCTTAAAAATTATTTTTTTCTATTACTTTATGTAATACGTTATAGCATTACAAATATATCTGGAATATTTCTGGCAATAACACGCATGTTTTATCCCACTCGTTAATAATAATAGTAAGAAAGCATATGTATATAAGAAAATTTTAGGTTCATTTGTCTTTTTTGTTTTGTTTGCAACAATTCGAAACATATTTCTAACGTTGTGAAATTATAGACAAAATATATTATGTCTTCAGAAAAATAAATAGCCAAGACCAAAAATGATTGTCCAAAAATGATTGTCAACCGCAGAAATAAGACCTAGTAAGGTGTGCAGAGTAAAAAACAAACAATACGTATACATAACTACATAAGAGTCATATTTTCCAACGGTTAGTGTCATACAACTTCAATATTAGAACATTATACTTGTTTTGATGATGAATACGAATCATAGTGTGTATAAAATTAAGTGATATGCCAGCAGCACGTACATATTAGCCGTCTTTTTATAAAACGAGCAGCACATCTAAGATGACTTAACGAAGAGCATGCGTCAACCTAGTCTTGTCTTGGCATCAATTTGTATCGACCCTTGGTAAAGCCAACACCAAAAGTCAAACAACCTACTTGACTAGATCACATCGTAAATTCACTATGCATGACCTAATAAACCATTATTGAATGTAAATGTTGCGAATAAACTCAAAGGTCAAAATCAGTTATCATTAACTTGCTTTAAATTTCTACACTTGATTAAACATCTTGAGAAAGTAAGTGATCATATGAAATGACTCGAGCCAGTTTTCATTAAAAAGCGACAATTTTTTTATATGTTTATATATATAAACACTGATGTCAGACCCCCTGTACTGCGCGGTGCACCAAGTATTCGCGCGGCGCGCAGTACAACTACATAAAACACCAACACAAGTTACAGCTACTGTTAGCAAAACATGTTATATTTCGTGACGAACCGCTAAACTGCGCGACGCACAGTAACAATGAATTCAGACCTGCTATTTCAAAACAAGTTTAACAATTTTCGACGTTACACAATAATTCACCGAAAGCATTCCATTCAGTTAAAACCTATTTTAATCAAATTCACTTTATCTTAACGATATTACAAAATATTTAACGTATTGGAACGACCCTTGGAACTCAAATGATCCATTACAAAAAACACGAGTAATTTCGACCCAACTACACAATATATATAGGTTAAGACTCAATTTTCCAACCCAATACCAAGAGCATGATGTGACAGACAGAAACCCGGGCAAGTTGTAAGTGGACTATTTTGCCCTTAGGTTTATACTTGATTAATTATATGTCTTTATTTTAGTGAAGTGTTTAGTGTTATCTGATAGTTTGATTAAGGCCAGTTTGTGACAAGGGTCACTGAACAGGTTTATTTATTGAATTTGGACTCCGTTAAGGCCGCCTAACGAGGTACGAAAGATTTCAGATAACTGTTAAATCCCCGTATGTTGTGGGGTATGAGTTTTAACCACAAATAAGTGACTATGATGTGCTTTTTTTCTCATTTCTTTCTTTCTCTAGAACATTCACCAAACACCCCGTACCTATCATCCTCTCACTCTTGAAACCCTAATTCTCTAAATCTCAATTTGAAGTCTGATTTGTGTTAGAAATCTGTTTCTTTTGTCGTTATGAATTTAACAAGGTAAGATTTGTGTGTTTTCATGCTTGAATCTGTGTCAAAATGGGTTTTAAAGTTAGGTTTTGTCAAAGTGAGGTTTGATGTCAAACTTGGTACAATTTGATGTTGTTTGTGTTTAAAATTTGTGAGTTTATGTCCCAAAAGGTTTTATAAACAAGATGTGGTTGGTTTTGAAGTAAAAATCGAGTCCAGGATCAAGATTGGGTGATTTTTGGGCGAAACCCGTAAGTTTGCTACTGCTCCTGCAGCTCAAGAACATACTCGACCGAGTGCCTTTACACACTCGACCGTGTGTTTTTTCTAGTGGGTCATGTGTCTACTCAGTCGGATGTATGTCTTTTGAAAGACAGTTGATAGTGTGTCTCTACTCAGTCGTCCGTGTCTAGACACTCGAACGACTGTCTAAAGACCCACTACCGAATTTGTGCAGTGCTCGTTTTTAGCCGTTATGCTGCTTGTGTGCCAATTTTTGATTAGAGCATTATACTAACTTGGTTTATATTGTTCTTAGGCAATAAGAACAAGGAGGAAGCTCAGAGTTAGATAGCTGAGCTGTTATTGGTAATCGGTGAGTGGTTCTATCTCCGGATAGAGTTTAAGTAGCATGTTATGTTAGTTAAATGATTGCATGCTTAGTTTGATTGTGTGATATTTATGTGCTTACTGCGTTTGGCACCAGCCAGGCCGGAGGAAGCTGGGGTATCGTAACCAGGCCCGAGGAGGTTAGAGTCCGTATGAGGTCAACAAGGCTCGAGGAGGTTGGGTCCAAGTGCTACTTATTGCAAAGTATAGTTTTGAATGACGCATCCCCTACGTCCAAATAACTATACTGTGAATCGAGTAGCAAGGACTATCGGTAGATGTAACGACCCAACTTTTTCGACTTGCTTTTGTGCTTTCACAAAACTGCGTATCTGTGCGTACTGAGCTAGTTTATGCTCTGGGATCTTATTTAATGATTAATTACTTTCATTAATATCATACAACGTGCTATTAAGTGTGTAATCATTTAACTTGATCCCTGAATGCTTTTACGACCGTTGGTGTCACTTGACGTTTGAAACGAGCTATGTACTTGGTACACGTTTAACTTTGGTCATATTCGGAATATTATAACTACGAAATGTTAATTATTATTCTATAATAATAATTACTTGGGTTTTTGGATGCTTAATTACGCTTAGTAATTTACTTATGCTTACTAGTTAGTCTTGTTGGACTTTCTACCTTGTTGGACTTTAGCTCACCCTACACTAGTTAGTGGACTATTTAATTAGTCCAATTATAAGTAACTAGTGACCCATTAATAAGTAAGACAAATGCCCATTTATTAGAGGGAACATACTAGCATTGTTGTCAAGTATTATCCTTAATGTTGCATGGGATCCTAACATAAGCACTAACTTTAGACAACCATTAACCAAAAAGCAAAAAGTTGTCCCCCTTATCCCCCATGTAAACCCACGGCCAACCCACCCCCTCCCTCACCTCACCACCTATAAATACAAGCCTTATTCCATCCATTTTACACTTGCTTTCATTTGTAATTTACACACACTTACTCTCTAATTCTTTCTCTTATTCTTTCTCTCTCTAAAAAGTGTAAGTATTGATTTTTCTTCTTCTTCTTCTTCCTCTCACTTTCACGATTTCATCATCATCATCATGGGTCTAGCTTTTTAGCTTTTGATCTTGATTACATCTTGTAGATTCAAACATAGATTTGAATCCTTCAAGAACATGGAAGATTCAAGCTTTCTAGCTTTGAATCTTCATCTACTTTGTAGATCTAAATCTTTTAGCTTTAATCTTGTTATTTTGTTATAAAGATTCAAACTTGTGTTTGTAATCTTCATGTATCTAAAAGATCCAAGCTTTATGCTTCAAGATCTTCAAGAACACTAAAGATCCAAGCTTTTTAGCTTAGGGTCTCATTATTATGTTAAAGATCTTAGCTTTTTAGCTTATGGTCTCATTACTTTCATTATTTTGTTAAATATCTTAGCTTTATAGCTTATGGTCTCATTAATCTTGTAAAGGCTCAAGCTTTCTAGCTTTGTAATCTTATAACTTGTGTGAAAAGGATCCAAGCTCTCTAGCTTAGGGTTCCATCACTTTATTTGATTTAGATTATGTTCATACTTGTTTGATTGAAGTAAAGTTTGTAGCTTTCATTGTAAATAGAACTTGTAATTGTGTTAAGACTAAGGATATGATGTAACCTTGGTTCATCATCCATCTAAGACTCTTAAATGAGTTGTGTTCTTACTTGGTCTTAACATATTTTGTGTTGATGGTAGAATCTTGGTCAAGGTGATGCTAACCCATCAATGAGTTGTACTCTTGAAGCTACAAGCATCAAGGATGAGAACTGTGATGAGCATCAAGCACCAAGAACCCCACCGGAGCACTTGTTTACTGTTTTTCGAGATTTGATCAGATTCCTGGACTTCTGGAAAATTTATTTTCAGTTATTTCGTTTCGAGTAGATTACTTTTCGTTTAGGCCTCGTCTTAATCCGATATACGGTTTAGGATTTATAGCCCTCCGAAAGTCACTACGCCGTTGTAACGTTGTGCTGAAATTTCTGACCTACTCGCACTTAAACCGTTGCCACGGTCAAACGAAGACGATTTAGGTTCTGAAAAATGTTAAGCGGTTAGAGGACTCATATACGGAGCCATAGCCACTGGCTACGCATCTTTTCGATTTGTATAGAGGTCGTAAAAGCTGTCCTAAGTCAGCCTTTTTGTTTCGATCTCTATTCTTGTTAAACTTACCTTAGTGTTGATGAATAATGATGATAATGATGATGTCGATGATGGCATTTAAACTTAATTTATTCACTTTTAACCTTTTGGGAAAACATACTGACCTAGTAACCATTGACTTAGGTTGACGACTTTTCGGACCGACTTACTACTTGCATACGTTTCGTATCGACTTTTACTGCTTATTCACTGTGAGTTATAGCATCCCTTTTTTACTTTAACTATTTTGGGACTGAGAATACATGTGCGTTTTACGTTTTACATACTAGGCACGAGTACTTAAACTTTATATATGTGTAGGTTATACAACGGCATAAATTTTCCCCTTAGCTCGGTAACGTTTAGTCATTGGTTTTTGAACCGGTGAACGCGAATCTTACATATGGATCCATAGGGTTTGACATCCTCACTCGGGCTAGTCGCGCTAGCATTTAATGGGTGTTTAATACTTCGTAAACATGCACACTCGCCAAGTGTACTTTTAGGGGGTGATATTACGTTAAGTTAGTTATCGGGTGCCCACGGATAAGCATATACTTTATCATACTGATTTGAAATACTGATTTGAAACGCTGGTTTGAAGCACTGAAATCTTGTGGCCTACATTACATTACTGATTACAAACAAACTATAGCTTACCAACATTCGTGTTAACTTTTAAGCGTGTATTCCTCAGGTGCTTAGACGTTGTTGCTTCCGCTGTTAGACTTGATGTCTTGGTGTTATAGACTTGCTGTTACAGACTTGCTGTGTTAGACTTCCGCTGCATTACTTAGAGATGTCTCAAGCATGAAACTTTTACTTTGCATTCGCAACTTATGTTATTTTCAAAACAATATCTTTGTAATGACCTTTGTACCATGTACTCATGTTAATGTTTTCTAGTCATCTTTTGTAAAACGCTATCTTTTCATGAATGTAAAACTGGTTTTCAAACAGCATATAGTGTTTGACCTTGTAATGATCCTGTTGTTGATGAACCGTACACGATGGTTTTGTATGGGGTCTCACATTTGGTATCAGAGCATTGGTTGTAGGGAATTAGGCTGCGTTAGTGAGTCTAGACCAGGTCGAGTAGGATTCACTAATAGGACTAATCTACAACTTGCTTGTTTACTGGTTTCTGCGAACTGCTGCATGCTACCGTATTATATTATTGCATGTTACTGCTTACTACTACTGCATGCTACTGCATTCTTATACTACCATATGATCTTGCTGCATGCTACTGTTTACTCTTACTGCTATGTGAACTTGCTGTATGCTTTTGCTTATTCTCGCTACTGCATGCTACTATCTGCTTTTAACATGTTACTTCGGTATGATACTGTTACTATTGCCATGCTACGTACAACGTATGAACATCAGAAGGTTGTTCAGTTTTCGCAAGTTGACTCGTATCCCGTACGCTTTCATGACCGTCGCTTATCTCCTTCATTCTACACCACTACTCGACGATCTAACGACACTTCTGGACTTAGGTCCCTAACACTCTTAGGCATTGGAGAAGTCAGGAAGACATCTCCTTTCACAAGGTCATAGTGTCTCCTACTGATGCTCAGCCATACCCAAAGACTTGGGAGTCACCTCAAGACATATCGTATTATTACTTGCTACATGTATAACTCGACGCGAGACCCGGATTGAATTTCTGGAAAGGAACCTAACGACATTTCCTGAACCCGAACATTTTGAAGAAATTTCGGGACATTTAGGCATTGATGCATGACCTACGGAACCTACGCAACCACACCAAGAAACCGTGAGATTAATTATGTAGATTTTGATTTGAGATAGCATAAATAAAGCACCATTGGATGAAATTGAATAGAACTAGAAGTGGTCACGTTACATTGACCATATGGAGTGATATTGGAATGAACGTACGATTTAGTACAATATAATGACGCCAGGCCAGCGTAATTATATTGAAGTAAATCATGTAGAAGTCCCAATGTTACTATATAAGGAATATTAAGCGATTCAAAGAAAATTTTGATAGGAACCACTTGAGTATGCGCATTATGTTCTGTTAGAGGTAGAATAACCGCGTAGCCCAGATACTATACAAGAAGGGCCTTGATTGCAGAATTGATAACCCAAAAATCTGTTAATGATATAGACACCCTGGACAGTTAAGGAAAAAGTTCTCAAATAGGAAAAACGTTGGACTTACTTGTGATAAAGCAATCGTTATCTCAGCTATGGAGACCCGCATGGATCCTAATTTTAGTTAGGGTACGTTTTTTCACAACATTTTATTGTCTCAGAGTTGTTTAGTAATAGAGCGATAGAAACCTTATATCTAAGGACCTTAGTGTTATGACTAATAAGCCATCAAAAACCATGAGGGTTAAGTATTCTATAGGACAAGCAAATGGTAAGCTGGCAGAGATAGAGGAATAATTTAAGGTAGTACCTTAAAATTAACAGGTGGGTCTTTTGGAGATGACCTCATGTCAACAAAACTTGAAAGTTTTAAGGTAGTGGTTGGAAAGGATTAGTTACCTACGTACAAGCTGATGTTATTTGAGAAGTTTGATAGAATTTTCCACGGTAGTATAATAAGATATAGTTGGAACAGACTGGCTTTCAAGGATGAAAGCGAAAGTTATTTATAGTAAGAAGATTTTTCGTATACCTCGCGAGAGTGGTGAGCCAAAAGCCATCTAGGTTACTTCAACAACCCAAAATCCCATGATGGAAATGGGAAGGAATAACAATAGATTTCATCACGAAGCTACCAAGGACGGTAGGCGGTTATGACACTATCTGGGTTAACGTTAAACGCCTCACCAAATCTGCTCACTTTCTAGACATGAAAGAAACCGATACAATGGACAAACTTGCACAACGATACATAAAGGAAATTGTATCCCGTCACTTCAGTAATTCAAATTCTATATTAAAGATTACCCAAGAATCTTATTTGATACTCATTCTTACGCGACTCTAAATCCTAACTTATTCCGAGAAATTTCTTATTTGATGATAATCACAACATCATCTTTCTTACTTCGATATTAGTCATACCAGTTCAAAATTTTCAAAAATCAATGAGTGGTTAATTCTCTTCCGCATACTCTCCCATTCGTATCTCACTTATAAGCAACAACTTCACACTTAAGCATTTTTGGTCAAAGGACTTATGTCCTACTAAAAGTCATCAACCACATTTAAATACAATAGTTTTCATAACCTCGTGACATTGATGCTCAAATGTCACCCGAAATTTTTAAAATCTTTTACTCAATCTTTTTCTGACTTGTAACCTCCGAAAATTGAAAATTGTGTTTGCCAAAATTTTACACACACTATTTTACTGTGCGACCCTCTCAAAGTTTTATAAAAATTTATTTTTTATTTTATTGTCTTTCATACAAATTTTAGAAACCGTATATGTTAAAGTAAATAATTACTTATTTTGACAAATACATATGAAATTTTACTTTCACTTTTACAAATCAAATCCTTTATTCAAAATATATTTTACTTTGAATGGTACGTGTTGTACATAACCCTAATTTACTAAGAACTTCGTTTCTTTTCTTACATTGTCACCTTAAACGATTTCTATAAAATTTTTGTTGATTATTATATAAACTTTTTCTTTGCTTATTCGTATCTAAGTCATCACGAAGACTGACAATTGTCGAAATTGAGAGATTCATGTGTGTGTGTATGTGATGAAGGCACTTACTACCACGTCATGCAGAGCCTTCAGACATCCACTAACACTTAAACCATTCAAAATCATGGCATTACCCCAGGGACCCTATTTGCCACACCTGGTGGAGCGATGATCTTTCTTACATAACTCTAAGTCCTGACTTATTCCAAGAGATTCTCATCTAGCGATATTAACACCATTAGTATTCTGACTTTAGTATTAGTCATAACCTGTTTGGCATTTTGCTAAGTCAAGAAGTGATTAACCTCTCATCCTCATGCTCTATCCTTCATAACTCACTTTTTCGTAACGACTTCACACGTGAATAATTTTAGCCCAAAGACTTATGTCCTGACAATTATCAAAACTACATTTAATTCATTAGTTTTCATTACCTAGTAACATGTCACCCGACGATTCAAAGATTTTCCACCCAATCTTTTTCAAATCATAACCTCTGAAATACGAACAACTATGTTTATCAAAATTTTTACACGTTGCTTATTTGTGCGGTCCTCATGAGATTTATGGACAAGTGTAAGTACTAAAAACTTCTCTGTCACTTATGCGATTTATAAAATCATATATGTATAAATTTATCCTTACTTATTTTGATTAGTACATACTAAGTTATACCTTCAAATTATTTAAAAATTGCTCCTTTATTGAGTTGTTTTGTGACGATCGCTCCAAATCCATATGGACGAACACGTCATTCATCGATTTCATTGCGAGGTATTTGACCTCTATATGATACGTTTTGTAAACATTGCATTCTTTTGAAAAGGCACACCATAAATGAATATTTAAATCAAAGGTTTTCGACATCTGATGATTTATACATATAGACAATCACCGTAAATAAAATTTACAATAGTACTTCCATTGACAATGCAGTCAAAATAAGATACATGGTGATGATTTGGTGAATGCAACGTTTCCTTGAAAAATATGCCATGTAAGACTCCATGCACATAGCTTGTCTAACATATAAGCAAACATCGGAAGACTTCTAGGGAACCTGAGAATAAACATGCTAACAAGTGTCAACATAAAGGTTGGTGAGTTCATAGTTTTAATGTTTTGCATAATCTGTACATAAAGGTGGATCACAAGATTTCAGTTGTTTCATCCAGAAACGTTTATCAAAATATTCTACAAGATTGAGCACCCTGGTAACTAAACTTAACGAATATATAATTTATACCCCTTGTATAATCATCTTAATAATACACGCAAACCAACGTGTACGCTTCTCAAATAGCATACGTCCGTTAAAAGGCTAGAGCTCTAGCTCGGACGGGGATATCAAGCCCTATGGATCCATATACTACTACTCACGCCCACCAGTTCTTATAATTGTCAGTTACTAGTTACCAAAGCTAAGGGATTTTTGGTTCAAACTCAGTGTAGAATTTAGTATGTACTTGTGTCCATTGCATTTAAAATAAAGTGCATGTATTCTCAGCCCAAAAATATAGATTGCAAAAGCAATTAAAAAGGGAGCAAATGAAACTCACCTTAGCAGCACATAAAGTCGTTCATCGAAATGTGACGAAACTAGGAATACCAAATAACCGTAGATCTCAACCTACAGAACATATGTTGGTCAATAAATGTCTATCAAGCTAGGTCAGGTCATAGTGTATCATAATCCTAATGCTCGAGATCAACATAGAAAAGTTATCAAAAGTCATTTCAAAAAGTCAATTTGACTCAATACTATAGTTGAATGATCATGTCAATCGAAACATTTTAACATTTCAAATAGTTTCCCAATTCTTGTAAAATTAAACTATAGTTTTTATAAGGCTTTAAAATATGATAAAACAATCAGTTTTGACAATTGCTCAACAAGACGAAACGTGACTTATATAAAAAATTCACTTACTCGATTAGTAATATTTGAAAATTTAATTTATCAATCTTATAAACAAGTTTTTTAAATATCAATTGCAGATTCAAAAGCAATTTCAATTAATGTTAATCATAATTCAGTTGACCATATCTTTAAATTCGTTCATCGAAATTACGCGATTTCTAAATGAAAGTTATTGATTTTTCGCCAGCTTTCCAAAAACATGCATATCATAAACCTTTTATCAGTAATATATGTATTTAATTCGTGATTCATCATAAACTATTTAATGACAAAATTTAGCATACAAGCATGCATAAACATATATACTCGAGCACTAGCCATGGATACACTATTAATATATAAAAGATAAGATATGAATGCTCACGTTTCAATATTATGATTCAATATAGCAGGAAAGTATGTAGACGCCACAGAGATGATAAACACTAGGTTTGACTTGTAAATAATACCTGCGAACATTACCCATAACCTCCATAATTATAATCCATAGTTTCCTTAGCTCTATCCCGCTTGAAAACCCATTTTGAAAGTGACACGCTCATGACTTCGTCGTAGTATTTTATGTATAATACTAATAATATTAATACCAATACTACTAATAATATTAGGATTAATAATAATAATTAATAATAAAATAAATAAATAATTACGGTGTAATATAAGATCAGAGGAAGTGTGCAACAAATGAACCAAAACGTCGAATTTTATAGACTTAAGCCACCAACTCACACCATGCGATCGCATGGGAAATGTGAGGGGAAACCATGCGATCGCATGGCCCCAATTTCCAGCTCATGATCGTTTGTTGTTTAGCTTGTTGACATATTATTATTATTATATAATATATATAATATATATAATATATTTAATTTATATAATTAATTATATATTATATTAAATTCACGTGCATAGTTGACTTGTAATTTTTGGTTCGATGACTCGTACTTGTCACTCGACTTATGTCCCGGTTCCGGTTTCTCGAATGCATTTTAGTACGCTTAGAAAACTAGTACTTTTTGTTACGCGACGTGTACCTTTATCAAAAATTAAACTTAATCATTGATAAACTATGTCACTCGAAGTGTAGCTTTAATCAATTAAGTGTTTTGGTTATTTGCTTCTATAAATCATCGTCTCGTAGTATATACATATACATATATACATTTTCATTTTGAAATAGTGTTTTACTGTAGCAAAGTTACTGTAGTAAAGTTTTTTTACTGTAGCAAATAGTGATTTTTGAAAATACTGTAGCTTTTCGGGTACTGTAGCAATTCGAAAATACTGTAGCAAATTAGTGTTTTACTGGTTCATCTTAAACATTTTAGTTAACTTATCTAAATATCAATCGAATCAATAATCGAATGTTACTATCGTTTACTAAATAACTTGAAATCATATATATATATATATATATATATATATATATATATATATATATATATATATATATATATATATATATATATATATATATATATATATATATATATATATATATATATATATATATATATATATATATATATATATATATATATGCACATTAAGTTATATATATATATATATATATATTGTTCTTGAATCTTCAAGAACAGTCAAAGAATAATTGATTACATGAATATAGTTCCAAAACTTTGAGACTCAACATTACAGACTTTGCTTATCGTGTCGAAAACATTAAATCATTTAAAGATAAAGTTTAAATTTGGTCAGAAATTTTCGGGTCGTCACATGTTTAACTTGAGTCAAATAGTTTTGTGCAAAATGGTACACGTTGTACATACTTCTAAATTTAATAGGAACTTCGTTCCGTTTATGTTGTCACATCAAACGTTTAAAGGTTTTTCAAAACTTCCTTGGCTGATTTTATTAAAGGTTTTCGTATTAGACTACACCATGTGTGGATCACACTTCTTCTCTCCCTCCGTTATGGATAAAACTTACTATTAAAATCCTTGTTAAAAACTCTTGAGCCACTTTAGGTGGCAGTTTTACGAAATTTGTTAAGAAGTCTTTGCGCTCATGAAATGTTCCTTTTAAGGTTAGACTTGGCAAAAACGCGGGCCGATAAATCAGATTTTTGAGATACACTCAGTGGTCACCCCATTGTAGGAAAAGCACTAGATGGGTTTCTACTCTCAATATTTCGTGACTAATCTCAACACCCTCGTAAACATCATCTCTATAAATCAGTAGCCTGGGGTACGAGGAATCGTTTTTGAGATTCTTTTCACTTGGAGTAAACCATTCTTTATGACCAAGGGTTCACGTATCTTCTCATCCGCGCATCTCCTTAAGTATAAGGATAAATTCAGAACAACCCGCTAGAAGAGTTCACTCTCGTTCAAAGATCACATCTTTCGTGCGATTTTCTTTCGAAAATGTAATATAAGGCACTATGAGAATCTATGAACCTTGTTATCCTCTTGGAAGGGGACTGCTTAAAACATTTACAATGCTGATGTGGATACTCTACATATTCCTTCCTCCGTTGGTTGCAACTATATGTTGTTCTAGTTAATGTTAACCCTAACCTCAACATGTAACTGAAAGGATAAAGTTACATTATGGAACTGTGCTTTCATTCCATCTAAGGATAAGTTCACCTGCAGTATGGTAAACTAAGGTGATATCCCTCATTGTTCATTCAGACCATCCTGAAAACACTATAGATAATTATGGCTTGCATTGCAAATAAGTCCGATTAGTCACTTTCAGCTAAAATTTCAATTCATTTAGTCAAATGAAACGTTCTTAACTATCGGGTTCTTTATGCCTATGGTCTCCTTCCGAAATCTAGGGGTTAGTAAAATCTGTGACTAACACTATCCAGACATCAAATTGCATGGTTGTGATCACCATGTTTTCCATTCTACCTGTCAGCTTGGTATTGCGACATAAGCGATGTTTTAGATGGGTTTGGTAACATTCATGATGCATTTCATGCATCCAACCTACTGAAGATGCCTGTAAGGCTAAAAACATCATCTTTCCTTTTGTGGGTATATATTCAGATGATATATTCATGTTAACAAGAAACGAAATCAATTTGTTGATCTCTTAGGACAAGAGACTTAATTAATGGCATATACCTATTCTTACTTTTATACGCCCAAGTACCTTTCAAGGTAAATAACTCACTTCTGAGCCCACGAGTCTCACGGAACTTTGATATGCTCCTTCTCAATCAAATACGGTACCATTGTTGGTCACTCCTTAAAATTTCGGGACGAAATTTTCTTTAACAGGTGGGTAATGTAACGACCCAGCTTTTTCGACTTGCTTTTGTGCTTTGTGCTTTCATGAAACTGCGTATCTATGCGTACTGAGCTAGTTTATGCTCTGGGATCTTATTTAATGATTAATTACTTTCATTAATATCATACAAAGTGCTATTAAGTGTGTAATCACTTAACTTGATCCCTGAATGCTTTTATGACCGTTGGTGTCACTTGACGTTTGAAACGAACAATGTACTTGGTACACGTTTAACTTTGGTCATACTCGAAATATTATAACTACGAAATGTTAATTATTATTTTATAATAATAATTACTTGGGTTTTTGGATGCTTAATTACGCTTAGTAATTTACTTATGCTTACTAGTTAGTCTTGTTGGACTTTCTACCTTGTTGGACTTTAGCCCACCCTACACTAGTTAGTGGACTATTTAATTAGCCCAATTATAAGTAACTACTGACCCATTAATAAGTAAGACAAATGCCCATTTATTAGAGGGAACATACTAGCATTTTTGTCAAGTATTATCCTTAATGTTGCATGGGATCCTAACATAAGCACCAACTTTAGACAACCATTAACTAAAAAGCAAAAAGTTGTCCCCCTTGTCCCCCATGTAAACCCACGGCCAACCCACCCCCTCCCTCACCTCACCACCTATAAATACAAGCCTTATTCCATCCATTTTACACTTGCTTTCATTTGTAATTTACACACACTTACTCTCTAATTCTTTCTCTAGTTCTTTCTCTCTCTAAAAAGTGTAAGTATTGATTTTTCTTCTTCTTCTTCCTCTCACTTTCACGATTTCATCATCATCATCATCATGGGTCTAGCTTTTTAGCTTTTGATCTTGATTACATCTTGTAGATTCAAACATAGATTTGAATCCTTCAAGAACATGGAAGATTCAAGCTTTCTAGCTTTGAATCTTCACCTACTTTGTAGATCTAAATCTTTTAGCTTTAATCTTGTTATTTTGTTATAAAGATTCAAACTTGTGTTTGTAATCTTCATGTATCTTAAAGATCCAAGCTTTATGCTTCAAGATCTTCAAGAACACTAAAGATCCAAGCTTTTTAGCTTAGGGTCTCATTATTATATTAAAGATCTTAGCTTTTTAGCTTATGATCTCATTACTTTCATTATTTTGTTAAAGATCTTAGCTTTATAGCTTATGGTCTCATTAATCTTGTAAAGGTTCAAGTTTTCTAGCTTTGTAATCTTATAACTTGTGTGAAAAGGATCCAAGCTCTCTAGCTTAGGGTTCCATCACTTTATTTGATTTAGATTATGTTCATACTTGTTTGATTGAAGTAAAGTTTGTAGCTTTCATTGTAAATAGAACTTGTAATTGTGTTAAGACTAAGGATATGATGTAACTTTGGTTCATCATCCATCTAAGACTCTTAAATGAGTTGTGTTCTTACTTGGTCTTAACATATTGTGTGTTGATGGTAGAATCTTGGTCAAGGTGATGCTAACCCATCAATGAGTTGTACACTTGAAGCTACAAGCATCAAGGATGAGAACCGTGATGAGCATCAAGCACCAAGAACCCCACCGGAGCACTTGCTTACTTTTTTTCGGGATTTGATCAGATTCTTGGACTTATGGAAAATTTATTTTCAGTTAGTTTGTTTCGAGTATATGACTTTTCATTTAGGCCTCGTCTTAATCCGATATACGGTTTAGGATTTATAGCCCTCCGAAAGTCACTACGCTGTTGTAACGTTGTGCTGAAATTTCTGACCTACTCACACTTAAACCGTACCACGGTCAAACGAAGATGAGTTAGGTTCTGAAAATTGGTCAGCGATTAGAGGACTCATATACGGAGCCATAGCCACTGACTACGCGTCTTTTCGATTTGTATAGATGTCGTAACAGCTGTCCTAAGTCAGCCTTTTTGTTTCGATCTCTATTCTTGTTAAACTTACCTTAGTGTTGATGAATGATGATGATAATGATGATGTCGATGATGGTATTTTAACTTAATTTATTCACTTTTAACCTTTTGGGAAAACATACTGACCTAGTAACCATTGACTTAGGTTGACGACTTTTCGGACCGACTTACTACTTGCATACGTTTCGTATCGACTTTTACTGCTTATTCACTGTGAGTTATAGCATCCCTTTTTTACTTTAACTATTTTGGGACTGAGAATACATGCGCTTTTTACGTTTTACATACTAGGCATGAGTACTTAAACTTTATATATGTGTGGGTTATACAACGACATAAACTTTCCCCTTAGCTCGGTAATGTTTAGTCATTGGTTTTTGAACCGGTGAACGCGAATCTTAGATATGGATCCATAGGGTTTGACATCCCCACTCGGGCTAGTCGCGCTAGCATTTAACGGGTGTTTAATACTTCGTAAACATACGCACTCGCCAAGTGTACTTTTAGGGGGTGATATTACGTTAAGTTAGTTACCGGGTGCCCACGGATAAGCATATACTTTATCATACTGATTTGAAATACTGATTTGAAACGCTGGTTTGAAGCACTGAAATCTCGTGGCCTACATTACATTACTGATTACAAACAAACTATAGCTCCCCAACATTCGTGTTGACTTTTTAAGCATGTATTCCTCAGGTGCTTAGACGTTGTTGCTTCCGCTGTTAGACTTGATGTCTTGGTGTTATAGACTTGCTGTTACAGACTTGCTGTGGTAGACTTCCGCTGCATTACTTAGAGATGTCTCAAGCATGGAACTTTTACTTTGCATTCGCAACTTATGTTATTTTCAAAACAATATCTTTGTAATGACCTTTGTACCATGTACTCATGTTAATGTTTTCTAGTCATCTTTTGTAAAACGCTATCTTTTCATGAATGCAAAACTGGTTTTCAAACAGCATATAGTGTTTGACCTTGTAATGATCCTGTTGTTGATGAACCATACACGATGTTTTTGTACGGGGCGTCACAGTAGACTCTAGCTCGATCAACTATGATTCGTGTGCTTGTATAAGCCGCCGATCCTCGTATTGTCTTTTATTGTATGCTAGTTGGTTGTTAGCATGTTTGTGATGTTGTTCGTATGTGTGGTGCTTATGCGATATCTGTTAGATAGATTCCCTTCACTTAGCGTTATGCTAATCCCCCAAATTTCCACCCTTTCAGGTTTAGGTACTGCTAGTTTGGAAGGGTCCTGGTGTTAAAGACATGTTTGACGGGCTAACTCTGATGTGGACTTTTGTAAACTGTATTTTGTAATAAAGTAACACCGTTGTGTAAACTTAACTTAATTACATGATTTCATTAGTGATGTAATTAATATTGTGATTTTTATTATAAAGTCTCCCGTCGCGTAAAACAAATGACCGGTGTTACACATGATCCCAGGGATTCATCCATCCCCAACCGAGTCCAATTATCCAAAAGCTACCACGTCATAGGCTCGAGCAACACATAATCCTCTAGTCTAACAACTAGAAACCTTCGCTTCATCAACCAGTACCTATAAAAAGGTAAACAACGCGAGAGGTAAGCTCATGCTTAGTGAATGCAATATATATATATATATATATATATATATATATATATATATATATATATATATATATATATATATATATATATATATATATACATATATACATATATTTCATTAGTGATGTAATTAATATTGCAAAACCCGATGGACTCTTTGTAATTTTTTTTCCTTTCTCTAGCGCCTTGCTAGTGGTTTAATAAAATCATTCTGCCGTTAAAAAAAAATCATTAGTTTTATTAATTTTGGCTCTATTATTTGAGTCAACAGCAAGCGTCTATTTATTAGCGACTTGACTGCCGCTTAGAGCCTAAATTAAATTTGCAGGATTCAAAGTTCATAGAAATTTGATCCTACCATTTTGATGGCGTCTCATGTTTTATTTTTATTTAATTTTTTTATAAATTTTTTTTCCTACTTATTGGCTGGAGGTTCATTCGAAAGCAATCTTTTTATCCGTCGAAGAGAGAGAGGGAGGACTTCCTCTACTTCTTGTAGTGTATCACTCTGAGTGGAGATAATGACTTCTCTTTATTCAAAGATAAGGGAAAGATTGTCTGCATTGAAATGTCCCGTTCATATCGATTATAAACGTTCCATATTAATTGACTTCGTTGTGAGGTTTTGACCTCTATATGAGACGTTTTTCAAAGACTGCATTCGTTTTTAAAACAAACCATAACCTTTATTTTATCGACAAGGTTAAAAAGACACCACCTAGATTATCCAGAAATGATAATCTAAAAATATCACACTTACACACTACCAATACATATTGGTTTACAATATTAATATGTTACAACAAAATAAATCTCGAATGCAGTTTTAACAATATTATACAAGCATGCTGACACCAAATCTTGTCCATATATTAGCATGCAACAGCGGAAGCTCTTAATAATCACCTGAGAATAAACAAGCTTTAAACGTCAACAAAAATGTTGGTGAGTTATAGGTTTAACCTATATATTTATCAAATTGTAATAATAGACCACAAGATTTCATATTTCAATATACATCCCATACATAGAGATAAAAATCATTCATATGGTGAACATCTGGTAACCGACATTAACAAGATGCATATAAGAATATCTCCTATCATTCCGGGAAATCCATCGGACATGATAAAACAACATCGAAGTACTAAAGCATCCGCAACTATGGATGGGGTTCGTTAGGCCCAATAGATCTATCTTTAGGATTCGTGTCAATTAGTAGATCGGTTTACTAATTCTTAGGTTACCAAGCAAAAAGGGGAATATTCGGCTTCGATCATTCACCAATATAATGTAGTTTCATTTACTTGTGTCTATTTCGTAAAACATTTATAAAACTGCATGTATTCTCATCCCAAAATATTAGATTTTAAAAGTGGGACTATAACTCACTTTCACAGATTTTTACTTCGTCAGGAAGTAAGACTTAGCCACTGGTCGATTCACGAACCTATAACAAATATGTACATATATATCAAAGTATGTTCAAAATATATTTACAACATTTTTAATACGTTTTACTGTTTTAAGTTTATTAAGTCAGCTGTCCTCGTTAGTAACCTACAACTAGTTGTCCACAGTTAGATGTACAGAAATAAATCGATATATATATTATCTTGAATCAATCCACAACCCAGTGTATACACGTCTCAGGCTAGATCACAACTCAAAGTATATATATTTTTGGAATCAACCTCAACCCTGTATAGTTAACTCCAACATTACTGCATATAGAGTGTCTATGGTTGTTCCAAATAATATATATATACACATGGGTTGATATGATATGTCAAAACATTTGCATACGTGTCTATGGTATCCCAAGATTACATAATATGTTAGAATAATACATGTATAATATGAGTTAGCTAGGATATGATTAATATAGATTTGTTACCAATTTTCACGTAGTTACAACAAGCAAAAAATATCCAATCTTGTTTTACCCATAACTTCTTCGTTTTAAATCCGTTTTGAGTGATTCAAGTTGCTATGGTTTCATATTGAACTTAAGTTTATGAATCTAAACATAAAAAGTATAAGTTTATAGTCGAAAATACAGGTTACAAGTCGTTTTTGTAAAGGTAGTCATTTCAGTCGAAAGAACGACGTCTAGATGACCATTTTGGAAAACATACTTTCACTTTGAGTTTAACCATGATTTTTGGATATAGTTTCATGTTCATAAGAAAAATCATTTTCCCAGAAGAACAACTTTTAAATCAAAGTTTATCATAGTTTTTAATTAACTAACCTAAAACAGCCCGCGGTGTTACTACGACGGCGTATGTCCAGTTTTACGGTGTTTTTTGTGTTTTTAGGTTTTAAATCATTAAGTTAGCATATCATATAGATATAGAACATGTGTTTAGTTGATTTTAAAAGTCATGTTAGAAGAATTAACTTTTGTTTGCGAACAAGTTTAGAGTTAACTAAACTATGTTCTAGTGATTACAAGTTTAAACCTTCGAATAAGGTAGTTTTATATATATGAATCGAATGATGTTATGAACATCATTAATACCTCAAGTTTAGTAGGTAAACCTATTAGAAATGATGAAAAAATAACTTTAGCTTCAAAGGATCTTTGATGGCTTGGAAGTTCTTGAAATAGAATCATGATACAAAAACAAGTTCAAGTAAGATTATTACTCGAATTAAGATAGTTATAGTTATAGAAATTGAATCAAAGCTTGAATATGAATATTACCTTGATTTAGAAAGATAACCTCTGTAAATAACAAAGGTTTCTTGATCTTAGATGATTGCTTGGAATGGATTAGGAAACTTGGAAGTAAACTTGTAAACTTGGAAGTGTTCTTGATGTGTTCTTGAGTAATTGTTTTTATGATGATTATAGGTAATAACCAAAGCTTGTATTTGATGATTTTTGCTGGAAAAATAGTAACTTAGACGTTCATGGAAGAGTGTGTGTGTTTTGAGAGAGAATTGGGAAGAAAATTGGAAGTGAAATGGAGTGGTGAAGGTGAGTGTTGACTATCTAGGGCTGCTAAGACCTAAATTATTATGTGTATATACCAATAGTATATATGTCTAGGAGCTGGGTATTGTAGGAGTACGAATACAGTTGCATACGAGTAGAATTGTTAATGAAAATGAATGAGAATGCAATTGTAAGCATTTTTGTTAAGTAGAAGTACTTTGATATGTGTCTTGAAGTCTTTCAAAAGTGTACTAACACATCTAAATACACTACATGTATATACATTTTAACTGAATCGTTAAGTCATCGTTAGTCGTTACATGTAAGTGTTGTTTTGAAACCTTTAAGTTAACGAACTCATTTAATGTTGTTAACCCATTGTTTATTATATCTAATGAGATGTTAAATTATTACATTATCAAGATATTATGATGTATGAATATATCTTAATATGATATATATATATATATATATATATATATATATATATATATATATATATATATATATATACATTAATATTTCGTTACAACGATAATCGTTACATATATGCCTCATTTCAAAATTCTTAAGTTAGTAGTCTTGTTTTACATATGTAGTTCATTGTTAACATACTTAATGATATATATAATTATCATTTTATTATGTTAAATATAGTGTAACAATATCTTAATATGATACATATGTATTTAGTAAGACGTTGTAATAACTATAATCGTTATATATATATATATATATATATATATATATATATATATCGTTTCGAGTTTCTTAACTTAGTAGTCTCATTTTTATCTATATAACTCATTGTTAATATAATTATGGAGATATTTACTTATCATAATCTCATGTTAACTATATGTATATCCATATATATATCGTCATGTCGTTTTTACAAGTTTTAACGTTCGTGAATCGCTGGTCAACTTGGGTGGTCAATTGTCTACATGAAACTCATTTCAAATAATCAAGTCTTAACAAGTTTGATTGCTTAACATGTTGGAAACATTTAATCATGCAAATATAGTTTTCAATTAATATATAATCATGGAAAAGTTCGGGTCACTACATACATCTCACTTCCCTCATACACCACACATGTGGTATTGGGTTTTGTTGTTGTTGTGTTAAAAACGTATAAAAAAATAATTAATCATGGTCATTCAAATTCTATTAGGAGAATCCTCTCTACCTATCGATGATATGTACCTTTATAAATACTTGTGTTAAATCATTAATTATTTAATATGTCAAGTCACTTGCAAACGAATGATGCTAGAATTGCAAATATGTCTCAAATTATACCTATTTTTACTATGCCATTTGAGACATATTTTCCTGTTTTCTCATACAAAAGTGACCTTCTATATACATTTATTCATAATTTGTGAAACAAGGTCTACTACCATGATCGGTGAGGAAATTATGTTAACATGTAAAAGATGAAGCAGATCTAGTTGGAGCAAACGTGCAAACTAAAAGTATATTAGCCGCCGGCTGAGTTACCCTCAGCTGACGGCTCCCATCCAGTTCAGACGCCGTATGAAGAAGTACTAATACCACCAACATTTAAATCTTAGATGTCGGAAGAAGACATTTCAGCAGCTGGCTAATTCATGTAATGACAGGACCGTCCGAAGACAATAAAGACTATTTGACTCAGTGCCAAGACAGCCGCACGCTCAAGAATCTCAACCGTTGGTTGAATCTAGCATTAAAAGCATCATTTATAACCGAATACATTATCCGTCGGCTAAGTTCACAAGAGCGACAGGCTAGGATGTTAGCCGCCGTCTTGAAAGAGAAGAATACCGTATGTTGTCACAGTTTTGGCCATAACTCAATCTTTTAGATTCCAATTAAGGTGAATCAAAAGCCCAGACGTCCATAAGACAAAGCTCTACAACTTCCATTTAAAGAGTTATGGTTGAAGCCACTCTCAACAGACGGCTAGGGCTATCTAAGCCGGCAGATGAAGATCATTTAAAGTCAACAGAAAGTCAAACTTCCAGAAACCATCCTAAATCAGTTTTCTTAGTCTCCAAGTTCATGGGTTGATAGTAAAGGCATTCATGGGAATTTAACATTTTGTAACATGTTTATGCCTATGTCATCATTTAGTTTAGGGTTAAAGCTAGTAAATAACTGTATACTTTCATTTTTGTTCAAATCTAAACTATATACCCATAAAAATACAATTATAGGCTATGTACTTTATAAAAGTGTGTTAATGTAAACTAACTTAATTAGCTAACCTGATAAATAAGATATTTGTTATACATGCTAACGTTGTTAATTTTTTCCCGTTAAAACAGTCATGTGCAAAGCATGTGAGGGCATTTTTGTGTCATCGTCTTCCATCATCTTCATCTTCTACATTACAAAATCCAATGAAACAATTTTCAAAAACAATTTTCAGTTGTTTTCAGATGAAAAATCTAACACAAAACCTTCTTGTAATCATGTAGTGAGTACTCGAATTATTTTCAAATGCGTAAATGTTCTTCAAGTTTATTTCAGATTCCAGCAAAAGTGTGGTGGTTCCACGAAGGTTCACGCCGGAGTTATCTTAAAACTTGGAACTAATTAACGACATGTTACAGAAAGTTTTGCTTGAGTGATTTCTAACCTATCTACAATCTTACATTTTCCAAAAACATAACGAATTAATAAAATCAATTGGATCTTGTACCTTTTATTTTCGGAATAAATATCGAACAAAAAGAGGATTAAATGAACAAATTAGAAGCAGAACAGTTATGATAACTACAAAGGATGTCTTTCGAGACTGCGAATCACATGGTTTATACATGAATAATAATTTTAATAATTATATACTTTAGAAAAATAATATTTTTTTATTTTATTTATTGGGTTAATTAAAAATAAAATGCGTGGTTTTCGTTTTAACGTACGATTGACGTATTTGGAATTCGGTATGGTTAACGATTTAGCTAAACGAGACCAAACGACAACCTAACTAACCAAAACGAGCCGATGGACACTCCTATGGGACCCATCGGCAGAACCCATCACCCCATCCCCATGTTTTGATTGTAATGGGTCACTAGTGATTTAATATTTTGATCCATGATTTATTTAATTAGGTCCTAAACCTAATCCTTAAATAACAATCACTACCCTAATCCCTTTCATCTAAGTTTTTTGGCCGACACCTCTACTCCTCCCTCTCCTTTTCGTCGCCCAACTTCACCATCACAATCCACCATCAAAATTTGTTAATTTGCTTGTGCTTATTTGAGAAGAATCGTTCCCCACATCGTTCTCTATCTTTTGGTGTGTGCAACTTGATATTTAGTGGTACAATTTCTCAAATCCTAACTTTTATATATAATTCAGTTTTTTTTATGACTACATAGTGTATAGTGTCCTTGCTCATATCCATGATGTTGTGTATGTGTGATTTTGCTTTATTTGCTCGTATATGCAATTTACCGAAAACTCGATTTAGAAACAGGTCATAACTAAAATTTTTCTTCATAATATGTAAAACATTATCACATATTTGGAAAGCTCTCAAAATATCATTAAGTTTACGTTTAAGAATCACTTGTTTTCGATACACGGTTTGTTCGTTATGATCGGTTAAAGTTTTTGATTTTGTTTGAGGTGTAAAATAGTTTTCTGGGTTGTTTGAATTGTGAAATGATCGTAAACATGTATCTTTTGAAAACTATGCAATTTACAGTTAGATATTGCTCGAATCGGATACATGAATCATATGTTATGCTTGTTTGAATATTCGTAACGATTATTGTTGAATGCAACTTAAAACATGTTCAATTGGTATTTTAAAATGACTTCAGGAACTTAAGCACTTGAAATCTGGAAAATTCATGTTTAATACATAACTTTTCATGTAGGATATGTGTTGTGAAGGTTTATACTTTTTGAGATAATCCCATGCGAAAACAAACACTCAAACTTGGACCGAATCTGTCCGGAGTCAACAGAAAATGGCATAATGTGAATTGTATTTGGATATAAGACTTACACTTCTGGAAAATGAATAATTATATGTTTAGGAACATTTGGTTACTATATTTCAACATGTGAAACTTGTTACATTAGGATCCGTAAGAGTCACAACATGGTAACTCTAGAATCTGTCCAAACTTCTGACGCTAAACTGTACGAATTGGCTACACTAATAGCTTAGCTCTTTTTACAGGTGAAACTTTGGAATGTTCTTGACCACCTCCCATTGGCCCTATATGATTTTCATTTTTCAAGAATTAATTATAGAATTTACAAAACTGACGTGCATGCTGAAAAATGATACGTGCAACGTGAACTGTAAATGCGTTTATGTAAATGTGTGGAATATATGGCCTAGGTTTCTGAATGATTATAAAGCATACCTACTGAAATGTAAAGCACGCTTTGTTTGTTTATGCTTTATCTGCAGACAGCAGGTTGCAGCCCTTTTATGCAGGCCTTATTTCAGCGTGTGTTTATCTATTTTGGCGCTCTATGCTTTGCGCCTGCTACATGACGACGTGGTTGGTTGGAGCGCCCGTGCACCTCTAAATTGCCGACTTTGCCAATAATTGACACATGAGTAACACATTAGATGCGCTATATGAAGGGCACGAGTATGCGTATCATTAGTAAAAATGGTGTGTTATAGTATTAGAAGACGGGCAGGAGATCATGACGTGATGATGACCACGACCACGTATCCTAGAGGACAAGTCCAAGATTTGTTTATATTTAGTAAATATATTTTTTTAATATTTACTAGTTATGGTTTGTATCTATTCCTTATTTATGTATTTCCGAATGTTTTGTAATCTCTTATATATACCAATGTATATTGTACCCACCAAGGTGTGTAGGAAGATCATTTATAGTATTTCAATTATTACATGATATCAGATGCTCGGGTGCGCGGTTTTACAAAGAGATTGAGTCATGCCCCTATGTGTGGTTCTCCATCTCTACAACGATTCCGAGTCAGGCCCCCATGTGTGTTCGTCGTCGCTACATCGAGACCGAGTTATGTAGTGACCCGAACTTTTCCATGTTTATATATATATTAAATGAAATTGATATTTATATGATTAAGTGTTTCCAACATGTTAAGTAATCAAACTTGTTAAGACTTGATTAATTGAAATAGGTTTCATATAGACAATTGACCACCCAAGTTGACCGGTGATTCACGAACGTTAAAACTTGTAAAAACTATATGATGACATATATATGGATATATATATATATAGTTAACATGATATTATGATAAGTAAACATATCATTAAGTGTATTAACAATGAACTACATATGTAAAAACAAGACTACTAACTTAATGATTTTGAAACGAGACATATATGTAACGATTATCGTTGTAACGACATTTAATGTATATATATCATATTAAGATATATTAATACATCATGATATCATGATAATGTAATAATTTAACATATCATTTGATTTAATAAACAATGGGTTAACAACATTTAACAAGATCGTTAACCTAAAGGTTTCAAAACAACATTTACATGTAACGACTAACGATGACTTAACGACCCAGTTAAAATGTATATACATGTAGTGTTTTAATATGTATTCATACACTTTTGAAAGACTTCAAGACACTTATCAAAATACTTCTACTTAACAAAAATGCTTACAGTTACATCCTCGTTCAGTTTCATCAACAATTCTACTCGTATGCACCCGTATTCGTACTCGTACAATACACAGCTTTTAGATGTATGTACTATTGGTATATACAATCCAATGATCAGCTCTTAGCAGCCCATTTGAGTCACCTAACACATGTAGGAACCATCATTTGGCAACTAGCATGAAATATCTCATAAAATTACAAAAATATGAGTAATCATTCATGACTTATTTACATGAAAACAAAATTACATATCCTTTATATCTAATCCATACACCAACGATCAAAAACACCTACAAACACTTTCATTCTTCAATTTTCTTCATCTAATTGATCTCTTTCAAGTTCTATCTTCAAGTTCTAAGTGTTCTTCATAAATTCTACAAGTTCTAGTTACATAAAATCAAGAATACTTCTAAGTTTGCTAGCTTACTTCCAATCTTGTAAGGTGATCATCCAACCTCAAGAAATCTTTGTTTCTTATAGTAGGTTATCATTCTAATACATGGTAATAATCATGTTCAAACTTTGGTTCAATTTCTATAACTATAACAATCTTATTTCAAGTGATGATCTTACTTGAACTTGTTTTCGTGTCATGATTCTGCTTCAAGAACTTCGAGCCATCCAAGGATCCGTTGAAGCTAGATCCATTTTTCTCTTTTCTAGTAGGTTTATCCAAGGAACTTAAGGTAGTAATGATGTTCATAACATCATTCGATTCATACATAAAAAGCTATCATATTCGAAGTGGTAAACTTGTAATCACTAGAACATAGTTTAGTTAATTCTAAACTTGTTCTCAAATAAAGTTAATCCTTCTAACTACACTTTTAAAATCGACTATACACATGATCTATATCTATATGATATGCTAACTTAATGATTTAAAACCCGGAAACACGATAAACACCATAAAACCGGATTTACGCCGTCGTAGTTACAACCGGGGGCTGTTTTGGTTTGGATAATTAAAAACTATGAAAAACTTTGATTTAAAAGCTATACTTCTGGGAAAATGATTTTTCTTATGGACATGAAACCATGTCCAAAAATCATGGTTAAACTCAAAGTGAAAGTATGTTTTTTAAAACAGTCATCAAGATGTCGTTCTTTCGACTGAAATGAGTACCTTTACAAAAATGACTTGTAACTTATTTTTCCGAATATAAACCTATACTTTTTCTGTTTAGATTCATAAAATATAGTTCAATATGAAACCATAGCAATTTGATTCACTCAAAACGGATTTAAAATGAAGAAGTTATGGGTAAAACAAGATTGGATAATTTTTCTCATTTTAGCTACGTGAAAATTGGTAACAAATCTATTCCAACCATAACTTAATCAATTTGTATTGTATATTATGTAATCTTGAGATATCATAGACACGTATACAATGTTTCGACCTATCATGTCGACACATCTATATATATTTCGGAACAACCATAGACACTCTATATGTGAATGTTGGAGTTAGCTATACAGGGTTGAGGTTGATTCCAAAATATATATAGTTTGAGTTGTGATCAATACTGAGATACGTATACACTGGGTCGTGGATTGATTCAAGATAATATTTATCGATTTATTTCTGTACATCTAACTGTGGACAACTAGTTGTAGGTTACTAACGAGGACAGCTGACTTAATAAACTTAAAACATCAAAATATATTAAAAGTGTTGTAAATATATTTTGAACATCCTTTGATATATATGTATATATTGTTATAGGTTCGTGAATCAACCAGTGGCCAAGTCTTACTTCCCGATGAAGTAAAAATCTGTGAAAGTGAGTTATAGTCCCACTTTTAAAATCTAATATTTTTGGGATGAGAATACATGCAGGTTTTATAAATGATTTACAAAATAGACACAAGTACGTGAAACTACATTCTATGGTTGAATTATCGAAATCAAATATGCCCCTTTTTATTAAGTCTGGTAATCTAAGAAATAGGGAACAGACACCCTAATTGACGCGAATCCTAAAGATAGATCTATTGGGCCTAACAAACCCCATCCAAAGTACCGGATGCTTTAGTACTTCGAAATTTATATCATATCCGAAGGGTGCCCCGGAATGATGGGGATATTCTTATATATGCATCTTGTTAATGTCGGTTACCAGGTGTTCACCATATGAATGATTTTTATCTCTATGTATGGGATGTGTATTGAAATATGAAATCTTGTGGTCTATTATTATGATTTGATAATATATAGGTTAAACCTATAACTCACCAACATTTTTGTTGACGTTTTAAGCATGTTTATTCTCAGGTGATTATTAAGAGCTTCCGCTGTCGCATACTTAAATAAGGACGAGATTTGGAGTCCATGCTTGTATGATATTGTGTAAAAACTGCATTCAAGAAACTTATTTCGTTGTAACATATTTGTATTGTAAACCATTATGTAATGGTCGTGTGTAAACAGGATATTTTAGATTATCATTATTTTATAATTTACGTAAAGCTTTTTAAACCTTTATTGATGAAATAAAGGTTATGGGTTGTTTTAAAATGAATACAGTCTTTGAAAAACGTCTCATATAGAGGTCAAAACCTCGCAACGAAATCAATTAATATGGAATGTTTTTAATCAATAAGAACGGGACATTTCAAGTTAGGCCGTCTCTGTGTTGCCGTCTCTATAACCGCCGACAGCCCTCCACCACTACCACCACCACCACCACCACTCTTCTTCTTTAATCTATTATTTTTCTTCTGCTGCTGCTACCGTCGTCATGGCTATAATGGACCCATGACGTCCAAGTTTGTTCTCACTGGCGTCGTTAGGATAATTTTTAGAATGAAGCGCCATTTGATGTGCTCCATTTGCACACCACTTGTGATGAAAGATGTACTATCAAGACCCTGCCTATTCCGATGTTTTGAATCGTTTTGAATCAAGCTCGTGTTGTCTAGCCACCTCTTCGCTTAAGGAGGGATGCTAGAGTATTAGAAGACATGCAGGAGACCATGACGACCATGATCACATATCTTAAAGGACATGTCTAAGATCTCTTTATATTTAGTAAATATATTTATGTAATATTTGATAGTTATAGTTTGTATCTATTCCTTATTTATGTATCCTCGAATGCTCTGTAATCTCCTATATATGAATGTATATCATCAAGGTGTGGAGGAAGATCATTCAATGACATCATCCTAATCATTTTAGATCTAGCATGTTTGTTATTGTTTTAGGGTTTTATTATTCTTTTCCTATATACTTCTAAAATTTTAAATGATTCACACTATGACTACAAATTCTTGCATACATTTATAGGTATATAAGTCCATTTATATTTTCTGTATAATACCGTATATAAGTTTATTTATATTTTAAGTATAATACGCCAATTTTTTATACTAAAAGTTATATGATAAATTAAATATTTATTTAAATATATATCTTAATTTTGAAGAATATAATAAAATGTTTGTTTTTGTTTTAGGATCTTATTTTTCTTTTCCTCTATTTTTATTAGATTTTAAATGTTTCACATTATGATTATGAGTACAAATTCTCACATACGTATTTAAATCAATTTATATTTTCAGTATAATACAACATGTAAGTTAATTTATTTTTCCAGTATAGTAGACCAATTTTTGTACTAAAAGTTATATAATAAATCAAATATTTATTTAATTATATATATATATATATATATATATATATATATATATATATATATATATATATATATATATATATATATATATATATATTAGTTTTAAATAAATAATAAAATGTATGATATTAATAATCTTATAGATTAAAAAGGTGAAATAATTAACTGCTTCTAGGGGCGAAACTACTTGGGGACAGGGGCCGTCCGCCCCCAGTGGACTTTTTTTAGTGTAAAAATTTTGGGTTTTTCAACTTTGCCCCGAGTGGATTTTTTGCCCAAAAACCTACATATTTTGACCCAAAACCTTCGAATTTTGCCCAAAATTTTTTAGCTTTTGCCCCAACATATTCAAATTTTGCTCAAAAACTTTTAACTTTTGCCCAAAAACCTTCATAATTTGCCTAAAAACCTCAATTTTTTGCCTCAAATCTCCATATTTTGTCTAAAAAAATTACTAGGGTTTTAATTATTTTTTTGCCCCAGTGATAAAACTTCTAATTCCGCCATTGACTGCTTCTCTTAATAGCTCATGTAATAATTTTGGAAAAATTTGATCAAAGTTTCGAGTTTCGTCGTATTGTTTGTGAGATACTTCATACAACATAAAAAATTGTAATACTGATCTTAAAGTTCTTACGTTTCTCTTTTTAATTTATGTATCTTACGTTTCTCTTTTTAATTTATTTAACACGTTATATATAGGATTACAAACATATTGCAAATATTTCAAGCAGCAACGCCTTTGACTTGATCCCACACGTTAGGTTACTAGTTGAATGTTGTATAGGAATTTTAGATTTTTAGAATGAATGCGTGATTATTTGAAGTATTTTGTTATGGGTGATGATTCGTACACCGCCAAATTTTAGCCATACACCACTAGTTGTGCTTTAAAGACTGTACTGTATAACTGCCTAATGCACATTTAGTGGTGAATGACTAAAATTTGATGGTGTACGAATCAGCTCCCTTTTGTTATAGCTAAGGAAACAAGTGCAAGGAAACCAAGGTTGCACGCATGTCTATAGATATCAAATATTTAAATATTGTAAAACAATATAGTACTACTCAACAATATAATAAATCTCATTTATTTAGTTTGAAGTGGACCAACAAATTTCTAAAAGAATCATAACTTTTGTTTTAATCAAATCAATCACTAATTATACAATCATTAAACTTAGAAGTCGACATATTATATTAACTAATATAATATATTTATATTTATATTAAATACTAGCAGGTCATTGACTTAATTAAAGAGGGTGACAGCAAAAGCAATGGAGCTTAAACTTGTTTACCAGAGGCTCAGATCAATTCAAACAATAAAGAGCAAGTGAAACAAAAAATAGCGAGCCGAACAAAAAAAGCGCAATTCAAACATTAGCAAGTCGAACAAAAATGGCTCTATTCGAACGAATATGGGAGATGGTCGAACAAAATGAATTTCTCAGGGTTCTCTCAAAACTAGAGTTATCATGGGATCGTCACTCATACATATATATATATATATATATATATATATATATATATATATATATATATATATATATATATATATATATATATATATATGCATGGTTTAAATTCTATAAAGGTACGGACTGTGGCGAACCCAATATTTCTAATGAGTGGTGTCAGAAAATAAGATCACGATGTATCGAGTCTTAAAATTTAATTATCAAAACATGATTAAATAAATAAGATCAAAATCTATGACACTAAAATAAGCATATAACTTAAAGAAGAATTAATTCTAAAATTTCAAATAACGCAAAACATAACTAATAAATATATTGATAATTACCTCAAGTAAAATCAACAATTGTAATATTGATTCACGCTTTAATGTTTCACGGCTATACAACGACTCTACTTTGATAAGAAAAGATTAGAAATTTTCTAATGTTAGCTCTAAGGACTATGAGAATTTAAGATATGTATCATTTACTTGTACATTGATAATAACCACTTCAAATTACTACTCCACTACACTTTATGTATCACATTAATACTTAAATAATCTTCTTAAGTATAGTTCTTAGAGCTACCATTATATAAACTCAAAAGATTAATGAATGACCGAAAGAGGGACTTCTTAATTATGTAAAATTAAGCCTTAAAACATGTATATATATAAAATATATGTCAAGTAAATTAATATATACAGAGAATTAGTTTTACATTGTACTCCGCAATATAATTCGATTCAATTCGTTAGTGCAAGTATAAATTTGGGCCGTATTTTATAAAGTAATTTGAGCTGTGTGTTAGACACTTAGACGTACTCAGAAATCCAGTTTTTACTTTTTAACCGATCAAAAGGAATATCACATAAAATATTACCTGTATATTTTTAGTAGGTCTTTACTAAATGAGTTGGGGTCATATAGTAAGAACACAAAACTTTTAGCGTATTAATTGTAAGACTATATAGGCTCTTCATAAGATTTCGTGTCAATTGACACCTCTACACAATATGTGGCTTCGCCACTCTACGGTACGGAGTAGTTTTTGAAGAAAAGAAGAGAAATTTTTTCGAGTTTACTTTTTTACACACTTAAGAAAAACATTTTAATTTCCCCATCTCAATTAATATTCACTTCGAAATTAACACAACTTTTAAAAGTTATTATCACTAGTTCCATCTTTTTCTTTCATTTAACTCATTTTTAATTAGCTAAAAGTAAAATTGATTTTTTTTTTTTGTAACATTATTATTATTATTATTACTATTACTATTACTATTACTATTACTACTATATACATTAGAGCAAATTTTGGTTACTATTTATAAATAGTAACTTTTTCGTCCTTTAGTTATATATATATATATATATATATATATATATATATATATATATATATATATATTTGGAATTGAATTAAATTTTTATTTTTTTTTTTTTTTTGTAATTGAATCAAAATATATTTATTTACTTCATATATTGTAGCATCTAAAACCCACAAATGGTCATATTACATTTTTAGTGAGCCTTTTTTTTCAAATAGCTATATTATAGATTATTAATTACACAACCGATTAAGCAACTTTATATCAATTTTATCAACCGATTAAGCAACTTTATATCAACCATGAAAGTATATGAGTTTTTTTTACAACGTTTTTTCAACTAATATATATTTTCTAATTTCTTCACCCATACAATATCAAATATATAATTAGTTAGTTTATAATCAAAAGAAAAAAGTTAAACTATTGTACGTTTTAAACTACAACTATATGAGATGTTTGGTATGTTGAAACAAATTATTGCGCCTTAAATTATGTTACGTTTATTAACGTTAAAATATTTCCATTACAAAAATCTTTATCTACATTTCGGAGCAGTGGCGGCCGCAACTCGCGGTTGGCTTCTTAATGTATATAAAGTTAAAAATGGACCAATCGCTATTCTCTCTGCCCACATCAATTAGCTAGTTGGACTCCATCAAAAATATAAACTTTATTTATTTTCAATATAATCATAACAAAATAAATTGAAATAATGGAAAAGTAAGTTCGCTATAAAATATACTAACTCGTTTTACACGAGAGGAATCTTTCGGCTTGCCGACTATACATCATGTATTCTAATTCGTTCACCACGTAACCTTGATAACAGTAGCTAGTTTCTTTCATTAGAATGTTTGAAATTTAACTAGGTTTTGTAAATACATAGTATACGAAATTGAGATTAATATATAAATACATCCTAACATATGCAAAATAATCAGATTACATCGTTCACACAAAAAAAAAATAATCAGATTAAGAACTGAAAGATTACGATCGAATCTGAAAATAGGTTGGATTGTGAATTCTGAAACCTGCAAAACAGAAAACCTAAACAAAGTAGAAATAGTAATACGTTATTAGAACTGGCTTGTGTTTGACACAATTTCCTTAAATACATTCTTCGTCTGTTCAAAGGTTACACAAGTCCGAAGCAGCGTACTGGTTGAACTTGAACATTTTCCCGAAAAGTAACTGAAAAGGGAAGACCATGTTGCGGCTAAGAGAAAATTTTAACTGTGATTATACTTTTAGTTTTTGGTGTGTCTTTCTACAAACCATAGACATCTATTTATAGTGGAAACCAATACCTTAGGTTTGTTCCCATTTTCGATGTGGAACAAATTCCACTTCTCTTTAGATTTTGCATCAATCAAGCTACTTTGAGATTCAATATCTCATTTACCATTAATTCATTTTTGACACGCTTTAGCTCGTTGTAAAACCCTCGTTAGAGGCTACAAAACCCAGTAACTAGTCACTAAAATATAACATTCCATCATATATTAAAGTGTATCCAAATATTGGTGAAAATACACTTTTCAACATTATTTTTTCAACAATCTCCCACATGAATGAAGATCAATCTCATAAACAACAATATTCCGATTAAGTTTCAGCAGTTGAATCTTGCATACGATAGGTAGGTGTTACCTTTTGAACCTTCATTTATGAAACGTACTTAGTCTACTAGCTCTGAGTAGACGGCGATATCTTTGAACTCGTCTGTCGTGTGTGTAGGCGACAATATGATTGACACAAGAATTCCCTGAAAAAGTCAAGTCCGTATAGTTCTGTTGGTTATTGTCTTGAAGATTATCCTAGTTCTACGAGAGCTATTAAGTATTGTGGCGCAACAATATCATTCGAAGCGACCTTACTCTCTCACATATGTGATTCACCACCGAATGGCTACTAATTAGCCACACATGGTTATATCAGTTGAATTATTAAAAGTCGTAGGCTTATCCTCTTACTTTTCACTCTTAAAAATAGACTAGGAAGTCTACTCATAATGTAACACCGTATACTTTTAATATTCACATCGGAAGACTTTATAAACATATCATATATATATATATATATATATATATATATATATATATATATATATATATATATATATATATATATATATATATATATATATTATTTATACAAAATATACGATTATTTCATATCACGGTTGTTATTTATTACAGACCAAACATTGATAGTCTAATACAAAACATCAGAGTTATCAAGCGTGTTAAACATCATTTCAATCCCTGTCACACTCATCCCAAAACATGTTGTACATCACCTGTAGGAAAAGAACACTGTGGGGGAATTAGCGCAACTCTAAATGAATGAAAATATCTAAATAGACATCACTATAAGCATCAAACACAGCTTAAGTCACTGGTCACTAATCACATAGTATCACAAGGACTGGCGGCTTGTACGGGCCATTAACTACTAGCTGATTGGGCTAGAGTTTACCGATAGTCTTTATTACTAAACCACTGGTATAGTCTATCTGATGTGACACACTAGTCATTTAAATTATACCACCAATCAGTAATACTTAGACCCAACACTTCCCTCAGAAAAACACCATGAAGGAAGGGTTGACCTCTTCCATCCGAAAACACCAAGATGGTATCACTGGGTGTACACGTAGCCACATAGAATTACTGCACTTGTCACAGACTCATTACACAGTCTAATCATAAGTACGACATGAGTCATTATACTAGTCAACTGTATAACCATATCTTTAAAGATAATCCCACTCACTTGGAAACACAAGAACTTAGTAGTCTTATTTCACTGAGACTTAACCTTTTCCTTTATCACCTGAGAATATCATATCTCTAGTTAGTAAAATTTTCTCAATCATATTCTATCATTAGAATACTTTAAAACATTTAAACACACCACATGGATCAAGATGTCACTTAACCTGTTTAATGATGCGCATAGATGCACATCTATTTGCGCAATACCAAAATTGTGCGTGTCGCCCAATATAATCGCGCAAGATCATATTCATATGCCGGCTAACGCTCCATCTAAATCACGCTTTGACAATATGTTCACAAATGTTGTTCGCACAGTTTAAACATGGCGCCATGTTTAGAGCACGAATAAGGATAAAAAAGTAGCATGGCGACACTAAAGAAGAAAGGAAACCTGCTGCAGCACGATACGATCTTGACATCGCAGGAAGGCCAGAAAAGGACAGCATGGTATAAAGGAGCCTCACTAAGATAATGGCAGTACTTTTGATATCGGCTAAAAAGTCACGTTTTCACCTCAGGATTAAGGCCCAAAAACAATAAAGTTCCAAACTTTATCGCCAAAATACCCGTTTCGTCGGATAAAATTGAAGAACAAGTGATTACGAAGACGGTGCAAAAAGAATCAAGAGAATCGGAGCTAAAATGAAGATTCTAGAGCGAAAACGGTGAAAGGCAAGAAATCAAATTACGATCCAGCGAATCAGCAAGCCAAACGGGCTTCCAAACGGCTTTCTAATATGACAAACGGCCTGCCATACGCCCAAATCAAATGGGCATGGTAAATGAGGTGGCTGGCAAACGGCCCCTGCAAATGGCCTGGCAAACGGCCTGCCAAACATTTGCAAGCAAAAACCAAGCTTATTTAAAGGGTCTTTGTCATTCATTTTAATACACACTTCAATTCATTTCTTTCTCTCTCTCTTGTATAATATCAGTCATACTTTCAAGGTCTTCAACTCCATGCGGGAAATCTAGTACCCGGAGAAGAACGCCGAAGATTGTATTAGGAGCGGTCTGGAGTTTGAAGTTGTCACTTTTGTATTCAGAACTCGTTTAATCTACTGGTACTTCTATCCTTTATCTTTATATAATGTCTTCTATCATTATGATTTGTGATGTTGTTGCCATGATTAGCGAGTAGTTATCTTTAGTGTATGCTATGATGTAATCAGTTATAATGCTAAAATAATATTATAGTTTGTGTATGTTGTCAAAATGCTTTCCGATTATGCTTTAAACTCACTCACTTTTTCAACTAATAGAACGTAGTTATTGGCTCTGTTATTGGGAAGTCACGAACCCCGATTCAGAGTACACTATCTGTGTCACCCCTTGGTAAGAGAAGTCTATCGGATACAACGTAAGATCGACTGAGGCACACCGGTTGTAGTAAGTCTATCGAGCTTTGGATTCCGACCGAGGACTCTTTCGTAGTGAAACATCTAACTAGACCCTTAGTACATTTTCAGTGCCAGACCATGCTAGTGTAGTCACCAAGCATATAAACTTCTTACATGCATGCTGAAGCACAACGGTTGTTGTAAGCTGTATTTCTGCTAAGTAAGGCCACGGAACCCGGTCAGTGCTGATTAATACACTTCACCATAACGCGGTATCAATCATTGCACCCCAATTAAGGGATTCTTGGTTAATTAAGGAACTATTTGTTTAAACACATAAAGGATTGGATTGTTAGGATAACCAAACATGTTCATGGAAGTCAACTTGACTTGGCCATGGTGTTCTTTATGGTTGAACTCTTTTTAAGGGCCTACCTATCTTTTAGACCCAATCATTAACGAAGGCATTGAAACACATCACGTCTCTCGGATATGGTAAACCCTGTATTCTATTATGCTTAAGAAAGTTTAGACCTTTGTGGAATGTTAATACGTCACCCAACCGAGTCGCTCAATTGGATGAGCCGTCTAAACGTGTATGCCTGTAGTCAGACTGCACGGGCATTGGGGGTAAGGGACGTTGCTGTCTATTCATAACCTTCAAGCCTATCACATCACCCAGTGACATGTCTTACGACAGGGGCGCTTAGGACCAGTGTAATGAATACAAGGTCCCTACCTATTCATGAGCCAACATTCCATAATCCTGGCAGAATAACTGATGAAATCATAGTATGCACTTGCTTTAACCTTATCTGAATTACTAATTTTATTGCATTTATTTAATTTGTCTTATAAATTAGAAAGACCCAAAACTCGGTAATCACTACTCCTTCTCCTAATAATTATCTTAAACTTTAAATATAGGTTCGATTCTACTGATATCTTAAAAATACGACCCTAGGTCATACTTCCCTTACTCATAATAAGGAGTAGTACAATTTAGGCCCCGCTAAATAAAACTTTAAAACAGTACCCCCTATTGGTGACTGATTCTGATGTGTTGCGACCTAATGACACCGCACGAATAAAACCGTCCGTTTTGGTCATATCAAGAAGGAAGCTAGTTTTTGGCGCCGCTGCCGGGGAGCTGGTATCAGACAATACTGCTTATATCAAACTCATTCACAAGCATTTAGTGGTGTCTAAGAAAGACAATTATACACGAACTTGGTTGTTGGATTTTCCAAATAGTCTCCAATTATATTGGAACCGAAAGGATCATGCCTTTCCGTAGTCAGCCTGGCCACTTAGTTTGTTGAATAGTTCGTGCAAAGCTCTGTTATTGAAATACCAGGGAATCAGCAGCAAGAACCAAAAACATATCTAAACTTAGGATAACTAGAATACCTTATAATTAGATTAGATTACCTTAGACTACTTTAGATTAAGACTACCTTAGACTACCTTAGATTACTTTAGATTCCCTTAGAATGCTTTAATTAGGAACTTAGCTTATCTGTTTAAAATCTAAGAACAAAAAGGCATACCCAGTGTATGACCCAAACCCGGTCTAGACCACGACCGTTGTTTTTCGTACCTGATCCAGACGCAATAATCTCTAAAGCACGCAAGGAAGAACGAATCAGAAATCAAATGGCGTTACGCGTTACTTTAGCAGAAAACACAAAATCCTCTAATGAAGGTCCAGGAGGACCGGTCAGATTCCCAGAGATCCAAGGACACTCGTTCGAGTTAAAGCATCACATTATACAGCTCATCCAGAATGGTTGTCAATTTCATGGACTACCGAATGAAGATCCTAATTCTCACCTTGATAAATTCATATCTCTTTCGAACTCCTACAAACAGCCAGGGATAAGACAAGATATAGTCCGACTATACTTGTTCCCCTAATCTCCCACTCATCATGCACAAATATGGTTTGAAGGATTGAAAAAAGATTCCATCACGTCATGGACGGAGATGGCTACTAATTCTTAACCAAATATTTCCCTCCTTCTAAACAAACCAAACTCAAGAATGACATCATTAACTTCAAACAAAGTTATGATGAATCTCTTTACACTGCATGAGAGCGATTCAAAACCCTACTGAAGAAGTGCCCTAATCACCACTTAGAACGATCAGCCCAAATCTTTACCTTCTACAATGGTCTTACGGTAAATCATAGGATGACGATCGATGCCGCAGCTCAAGGAAATCTGATGAACCAAACCGCAGACAAAGCATGGGAGTTGCTCAAGAACATGACAATGCATCATCATGACTAAAATAGTGGTGAAACAACTTCATCATCTGCACCACTCTCCACACTTTAGAATCAAGCGGACGCCATCAAATCTCTCACGGACAAGATGGAATCTCTTGCCAAACAACTCGGAGAATTGAAGACGCAACCGCAGTAAGTTAACCAGGCCCAGGCATGTGTTAATTGTACCAACCCGCAACCCACTGAAGAATATCAAGTAGAGTACGGGAACCCTGACGGTTCAGTCTGTTACGTTCAATACCCAGCTCGTCAATCAAATCCCAGATTCAATCAACAACCTAGGGTTAATCAATTCCAAAGAAACAACCAGCCTTTTCTCTATTGAACTACGATCAACCACTTCTACTCACTGGTACACCAGTCGAGGAAAATTCCTCAATCACCCAAATTACAAAAGTAACCAACCCCACTCTCGGAGCTGATGATCTGTTGACTCAGTTCATTCAAGGACAACAACAGCTAAAACAGAGAACTGCATCTAGACAAGACCAGACGGAGATACTAATGAGAAATCAATTAGCTCTGCTCAAAATTCTAGAGACGCAGCTCGGACAGTTATCACAACGCCTTGAAATCCGACCACAAGGGGGATTACCCAGTAATACTATCCAAAATCCCCACATAAAGGAAGCTAAGCAAATGGATTCCGTAATCCCGGAGGAAGAACCACGGAGAAGGTCAGCTAGGCTCAAGAAAAAATCAACATATACTCAGAAGCTGCCCACTGCAACTCCAGTTCGTGTACCTTACTGATGTGTGCGAGGTAGTATACGAAATAGTTATATTTTTATTGCGAAATACTATTAAATACGATACAATTTTACAAAAGATATTTATTTATTTATAGAGTGGATATACCTAAACCTTGCTACAACACTTATAGGAAGTGTACCTAATCATACAGTAGTGTAGTTTTTAGTAAGTCCGATTCGTTCCGCAGAGAGCTAGCCAAGTTTAACGCTATATTTTTAAACTATATATATATATATATATATATATATATATATATATATATATATATATATATATATATATATATATATATAAGTAATATTGTTATTATTATAAAAGGGGGTTTTACCGTTTAGTGACCGGTTTATCGATTTTATGTCTTAAGTCACAATTAAAACCTAATGTAAAATATTAAAAATAAATATAACTTAATTTAAAGCGTAAAGTAAATGACGATAAATAAAAGTGCGATAAATAAAAGTGCAATAATTAAAAGCGCAATAATTTAAAGTACGATAAATAAAATGATGATAAATAAAAATGTGATGAGATATAAATTAAGAGAATTATGCTTATTTAAACTTCCGTAATCATGATGTTTGACGTGTTGATTTTAATTTATTACCATGGGTTAATTGTCCTTTGTCCTGGATTATTCGATATGTCCATATGGTTTTGTCCATAATAGTCCATCAGTCATAATTATAAAGTGCGAGAGTCTTCGTCAAATTATCCTTATACCCGAAGTCAAATATTCCAACTAATTGGGAATTCAAACTGTAACAAGGTCTTAATACTTTATTTAATGAATACACCAGGTTATCGACTGCGTGTAGTCCAAGGTTTTAATATTTTATTAACAATTACACCAATTACCCTTGAATGTAATCCACCCCTGTTTCAACGAGTCCATTGACTATTAATCCATCCCCGTGTTCTGTAAAATGAAAAATTATTGGTATTTATAGATATCCCGCCCACCGTACCCAATTAAGCATATGTGGTTATTTATATATACGTCAAATTGTAACCTTTATATTAAATTAACAAGATATCATTTAGTTAATTAAATATAAGCCCATTAATAGCCCATAGTCCAATTTCCACAAGTGTCGTTCTTTTGTTCAAACCCCAATTATGGTCCAAAGTCCAATTACCCAATCTTAATATTTAGCCCAACATCACGATTAATTCGATTTAAATAAGCATAATAATAACTTAGCTACTAGACATTAATTTAAAAAGGTTGAACATAACTTACAATGAGTATTAATAGCGTAGCGTTACACGGACAGAGTTTTGACTTACAAACTTAAAACATTCGCCACTATAACCTTATTATTATTAAACTTAAATTAAAATTAAAATTATAAAATATAAATATATATATATATATATATATATATATATATATATATATATATATATATATATATATATATATATATATATATATATATATATATATATATATATATATATATCGTATATGATATGAGAAAGGAAAAGAAAAAGGTGTGTTGAATCGATCAGAATGCGCGGCCTTTTATAGGCCCACTTTGAACTGTTGAGCTCCACGAGTGCGGAGGTTTTCTTCATCACAGCTCCGCGAGTGTGGAGGTATGGATTCCAGCTCATCTCTTTGAGTTAAACGTAGGCTGCTTATAAATATAATATATAATAATATATATAATTTATTATATATTATATTATATTCTTGTGCATAGTTGACTTGTAATTTTTGGTCCGTTGCGTCGCTCGCTGAAAGTTGGTTCATGTCTCGATTCCGGATTTTCGAACGCCTTTTCGTACGATTTAATATCTTGTACTTTGCGTTTTACGGCTTGTACTCTTGTAATTTTTAGACGTTTCTCATCAATAATTTGAACCACTTGGATTATACTTTGTACTTTTTAGCTTTTTGGTCATTTGCGTCTTCAATTCGTCGAATCTGTCTTTTGACTTCACCTTTTAATATTTAAACGAATATCACTTATAAATAGAACAATTACACTAAAAGCTTGTCTTTCTTGAAGGATAATGCTATGAAATATATGTTCGTTTTTAGCATTATCAAATATTCCCACACTTGAGCGTTGCTTGTCCTCAAGCAATATAGATCTTGAATAAAACTTTACTAGAATCACTTCTTTATTCTTCACACTTTGTACATCAGTGATTTTAATACGGCGGTTATGAACAATGATGGTAACGATGTGGTTTACAGTCCCACATGACTATAAAAATTTAGATCCGTTAGGAAATTGGATCTTTATGAAAATATTTGATCTTTTGAAAAATTTAATCTAGTTTTTACCCTAGTTAAGTTTTCCGGAATAACCCTTCACCGGTGTTTGCAAATTATTTTTGTGGGTTTCGTGGGTTTCAAATTTGAAAATTTTAGCTCAAAACTTATGGTTTTGTGTCACCCACTTGCTAACCTTGTATTAGGAAAGCAACACGTCCAGTATGCTTGCTCCATATATTACCTTTTGGTAAACTACCGTCCGGTTGTAAAGGAAAGCGTTGAACAAGCAACTGTTAAGGCAATGTCCCGTAACATGCTTTTGATTATGGTCTATATCGTGTCGGATGCAATTACTATCCTTGGTAGGAGCAATAGTAAAGATCACCCTATAGTTTTTTAGTCTGGCACAAGGTCCTGTCTTTGACCATGATATGCAACCACCGTTCTTACGGTTGACACCCGATTTGGTTCAGGTGACCTAATGAATTCCGTTGAATTCTTAGGATTTTACGTTCAATGGTAATGAACGCATTAAAAATCGGTTTTCAGAAAACAAATCGGTTTGTAATTTGATCAAAAGATTTTCTCGTTCAAGTTCGAGTTTAGATATCATCGAATTTCATGAGTTTGAATTCTCAATCTTTAAAGTCAATCTCAAGGATTGAGTAATATCAGGCTTAAAAGCTGATTTTTGATCTTTTAAGGAGATTATCCTTTCTGGGGATCTAATTCATTAGTCTTATAAGCTAATTTTCACGGTGCCCCGCATTGTACGAGATAGATCCTCTCATGGTTAGGATAAGTCTGACCACTTTGCGACCCTGTTTGATGCCGAGGTCCGTGGATTTCCAGCTGATTTTCGAGAAAACTTTTCAAGGTTTTTCGTAGACTCTACAACTGGTCTGGACGACAACTTCCTGACCTAAATCAAGAAGCGCGTGTCTTTTTCTCCCAAAGACTTTACTTCCTTTTAAATCAAGTGGCACATTTCTTTCAAATATATTATAAGAAATCGGGTAAAACTGATAAAATTGTCCAAAACAAAAGTATCTTTAATTATTTGTACAAAAATATGTGATATATGTTCTAAATAACCTGGTAAATTTTTTCCACACTTGGCTTTTATTTTTCTTTCTTTGCCTTTTTATTCTCTTCTATTCCATTTTTTAATGAATTCAAGCGTTTTGGGTTGTTTCTCAATTTATGTTCTTTACGAGGTAACGACAATTTCGGTATTAACACCTAGTTTTATCGTTCATAAATATGTATAAACATGATTTTGAATTCATTTATTTGAAAAAAAAAATTTAAAAATTTTACTAGAAGTAGGTAGTCAGTATATAAGACTAGGGCTGTTCTTTATTATCAGAGAGCACTAGCAACTAATACAACTACTGTGTTACTAGTATTTTTAATGGTAACCAAGTGTTTAAATTAAAATTTTAAAAATTCGAAAGAATTTAACCCCTTCCCACACTTAAGATCTTGCAATGCCCTCATTTGCAAGAAATCAGTAGCAATTTAAATTATTGAGGGTGATTAGCGTAGAAAAATTATTAAATTTTACCAAAGTTTCCAAACATATTGTTGTTTGTGTTGAATGATAAATGGCGCACATCATTTGTTCATTCCGTCTGTTGTTACATCACACTTGTTTTTCGTTTTGTTGTCAAAATTAATAGCGTTTGCTGAACTTAATGCCAGTCTTTGAAAGTGCGCTGTTTTACCCTGTTTTGTACATTAGATAAACTACAAACATACATAATATTTTTATTATATTTTTTTATAAAACCTTTATTTATTAAAACAATTTAAATGAGTAATTTTTTTTTAAAAATTTTGTTTCCTTTTACTTTAGGTAGTTTCGGTATGTTTACCTAGTCCGTCACTCGACAAAATTTAAAATTTGTAGTTTTTAAAGCGATTGTTTTAAAAGCAAAGATTTTTGGGTTTTTTAAATTTTTTTTGGTATACTTTAAATCAATAATATTAAAAATAATGATATCAAAATTTTTCGCCCCGCCATCGGGTAAAGCAATTTCGGTTCCATGACCTAGTCTTCAACTTACGACGGATCTTAGAAATCATATTTTTAACTTAATGAAATAAAGTACATTTTTGTTTTTAAATTCAAACCAAACTTAAATTTAAAATGCATAAAATTAAAAATTCATATTAATATCATTAATATTTTTATACATTAATTTTACAAACTTATATTAAAAATATTAATTTTTAAAATATTTAAAAACTTAAATATATTGATTTAAAAAGATTTAAAATATTAATTTAATATTTATATACTAATTTTAAAAACAAGGTAAAAATAAAATTAAAAATCTTTTTGGTCTTTTATCCCACTTTAATCAATCAAATATTATCAAAAATATACGCCCATCTTTTGGGTAAAGTAATTTCGGCTATTTTACCTAGTTTTACTTCTGACGAATTTTTGAAATATTTTGGATTGATTGATTAAAGATATTTATACCTTATGAATAAACGGTAAATTTCGCAGTGATGTAATAAATTTTTGTATGATATTAATAATTTCGGTTTCGCATACCTAATTTTTTTGAATGTCAATTTAATACTTTATAGCGAACGATTCAGCGTTTATTATCAAAAGGTTAAAAGCAATAAATAAAAACAAAAATAAAAACTGTACATACTTACCTGTGAGAAAGAATTCTCAGTGACCTGCTTTAGCATACTCATAGGAGCGTGGTGTGATTTGGTTTTCCATAGCTACATAAGCGTAACCTCGATTCTTCAATAACTTTTCTTCTAAACATATGAACGGTCCTTCTCTCCATAGAGTAACAAATTCGGTATTTGAATATGTTTGATTGTTCGAACATTTCCCTTCATGTGACCATTTTTTCGCATTTATGACATCTTTCAAGGTGTCGTGCTCTTCTTTTTGTTGCGGATTTTGATTTTCCTTTACCAAAATGTATCTTATGATGATTCTTCCTGAGTTCTTTCCTCACTTCGTCCATTTTGCCTCTTATGAATGATACCAGTTCACTCGGAAAGATGTTATTATTAAGTTTAGTAATCATAGCGTATAGTAGTAGACCATGGTTCAGATCAAAGGAATTCTTCATCTCGTAAAACCTAAAAAAAAAATAAAAATTCAGAATGGAGGGAGAAGACTAGTTCTTTAGGGTCTGCTAGGGAAAGACCATTCAGATTCCATTCTCGAGAACTACACGAAAACAAAAATTTTTACTCTAACAGAAATATATATTATCCTTAAAAAGACTTGATTCTCCCTACACTTAGTTAGCTGTGGTGTCGAAATTGTGATTAACTTCGTTTTCAATTGGACTATCAACAACTTGTATATCTCTGACTTTTGCTTCAAGCCAATTGTTGATTTCCTCTGTAACTTTCACAAATTCAACTAACATTGCCTTTTCTTTAGGCGACTAATTGGATACTAATCATCTTGAATCCGTTTATAAAGTTTCTTCGTTGAACTGTTGAAAACGGGTTCATCTAATTTTGTATCAATAACGGGGTTCTTTATTATCGGGTTATCATTAGGTGTTTCTTCGTCTTCCCCACACATAGGCATTTTTATGGGTTCAACAGTTTTGGTTGGTGGAGATCTAAACTTTCGATTCACAAAGGTAACCGATTTATCACCATCCCTAAGTGTCATTCTACCTTCTCTTACATCAATGAACGCTTCGGTGGTTGCTAAAAATGGGCGACCTAAAATTAGAGGAATATCAAGGTCTTCCTCCATATTAATAACTATGAAGTTTGCAACAAAGGTCAAACTTCCCACTTTAACAAGTAAATTATTGGCTATTCCAACCGGGTGTTTAATGGTTTGATCAAATAATTGAACACCTATTCCGGTTGGTCTTAATTTACCCACACCTAATCTTTTGTATAAGGAAAGAGGCATAACGTTTGCACTTGCTCCTAAATCTGCGAGTCCATTATACATAGCACCATCATTAAGCAAGCAAGAAATGATAAATTCACCAGGGTCTCCTACTTTAGTAAGTAGAGTTGGTTTGTTAACCTTTTCCAAGTGGTCTTTTCTTGGTTCTTTCACTTCTACTTGAATTTCTTGTTCACATTTTTCTTCGTTTCTTGGAATGGGAGGTTTGTATAGGAATTCTTCTTCATCACTCCAATTTGAAGCTTCTCCGTCTTCCAATTTTGGTTTTTCATATGTTGTTGATAACATATTTATGTTTTCATTCTGAGGGTTTTCTTGAGTGGTGAAATTATGATTGACTTCATTGTCAACTTCCATCGGACCATGTATGTAATGTTTAACTCTGTGACCATTAACTTTAAATTCAATCCTATTTGAATTTATTACCTCTATTGTTTCGTATGGGAAAACTCTTTTGACTATGAATGGTCCAGACCATCTTGTTTTCAATTTTCCAGGAAATAGCTTGAATCGTGAATTGAAAAGAAGGACTCTGTCTCCTTCCTTAAATTCTTTTGAACTTCTGATTCTTTTATCATGCCATTTCTTCATTCTTTCTTTATAGATAAACGAATTTTCATATGCTTCATGTCTTAATTCTTCTAATTCGTTTAATTGACTTAACCGTAGACGTCCGGCTTCATGTAAATCAAGATTACATGTATTCAAAGCCCAAAATGCTTTGTGCTCAATTTCTACTGGACGGTGACATGCTTTTCCGTAAACGAGTTTAAAAGGTGTGGTTTCAATTGGAGTTTTGTAGGCTGTTCTAAAAGCCCAGAGTGCATCCTCCAATTTCATGGACCATTCCTTTGGATTTGATCCTACGATTTTCTCTAGAAAATGTTTTAATGCTCGGTTGGTATTTTCAACTTGTCCACTTGTTTGTGGATGATAAGCGGTTGAGATTTTATGAGTTACTCCATATCTTTTGAGAACTTTCTCAAGTTGATTATTACAGAAATGAGTACCCCGATCACTTATTAAAGCTTTCGGTGTTCCAAACCTAGCAAAAAGACGTTTTAAAAAGTTGACTACAACTCGTGCATCGTTAGTTGGGAGAGCTTGTGCTTACGCCCATCTAGATACATAATCAATGGCAACGAGAATGTAGAGATTATCATGAGATTTTGGAAATGGACCCATAATGTCAATACCCCAAACGTCGAATACTTCACATACTTGAATGACATTTTGTGGCATTTCATTACGTTGACTTATTTTTTCGGCCCTTTGACATGCATCACAGGATTTACAAAGAAGGTGTGCGTCTTTGAAAATTGTAGGCCAATAGAATCCAGCGTCGTAAACTTTCCTTGCTGTGAGTTGAGGCCCATAATGCCCTCCTGTTGGTCCTGTATGACAATGGTTTAAGATTTGACTAGCTTCATCCCCGAATACACATCGGCGGATTATTCCATCGGGACAACTTTTAAACAAATGTGGATCTTCCCAAAAATAGTGTTTTATATCACTAAAGAATTTCTTTCGTTTTTGGTACGACAACCCTTTTTCAAGAAATCCACATACTAAGTAGTTTGCATAGTCTGCAAACCATGTAATTTCATTATAATCGATCTTCAAAAGATATTTATCAGGAAAGTTATCTTGTATAGCCTATTCATTTAGAACTTCTAATTCGGGATTTTCAAGACGAGAAAGATGATCAGCGGCGAGATTTTCTGCTCCCTTTTTGTCTCGGATTTCAATATCGAACTCTTGTAAGAGTAATATCCAACGGATTAATCGTGGTTTAGCATCTTGTTTTGAAAATAAGTGTCTAAGAGCAGAATGATCGGTATAGACCACCGTTTTAGCTAGAACGAGATATGAACGAAATTTTTCAAAAGCAAAGACAATAGCAAGGAGTTCTTTTTCAGTAGTTGTGTAATTTGTTTATGCTCCTTGTAACGTCTTACTAGCGTAATAGATAGGTTGAAATCGTTTTTCAATCCTTTGTCCTAAAACGGCTCCCATTGCAAAATCACTTGCATCGCACATGAGTTCAAATGGTAGATTCCAATTTGGAGTTATCATGATCGGCGCACTAGTGAGTTTTTCTTTAAGAATATTAAATGATTTGATGCATTCATCCGAAAAGATGAATGGAGCAGCCTTTTCAAGGAGTTTATTCATAGGAGTGGCAATTTAAGAAAAATCTTTTATGAAACGTCGGTAAAAACCGGTATGCCCTAGAAAACTCCTAACTCCTCTAACATTGGTGGGATGTGGAAGTTTAGCAATTACATCTACTTTAGCTCTATCCACTTCAATTCCTTCCTTTGAAACTTTATGACCAAGAACGATGCCTTCTTTAACCATGAAATGGCATTTCTCCCAATTAAGAACTAGATTTGATTGTTCGCATCTAATAAGCATTTGTTCAAGATTAACTAGACATGATTCAAAAGTATCACCGAAGACTGAAAAGTCATCCATGAAAACTTCCATACATTCCTCTATCGTGTCGTGAAAAATCGCCATCATGCACCTTTGAAAGGTTGCAGGGGCGTTGCAAAGTCCAAATGGCATGCGTTTGTAAGCAAAAGTACCATAAGGGCACGTGAACGTAGTTTTCTCTTGGTCCTCGGGTGCGATTGGAATTTGAAAATATCCGAAAAAACCGTCAAGAAAACAATAGTAACTATTTCCGGCTAATCTTTCCAACATTTGATCAATGAAAGGTAAGGGAAAGTGATCATTTTTGGTGGCGTCATTTAATTTTCTGTAATCAATACAGACATGCCATCCTATTACAGTCCTAGTAGGAATAAGCTCATTTTTTTCATTTGTGATGACAGTCATGCCACCCTTCTTAGGTATACATTGAACTGGGCTTACCCATGGATTATCAGAGATTGGATAAATTAAACCTGCATCTAGCAGTTTAATAATCTCTTTCTTAACAATATCTTGCATATTAGGATTTAGTCTTCGTTGGCGTTGCACATAGGTTTTATGGCCTTCTTCCATAAGGATTTTATGTGTGCAATACGAAGGACTTATGCCTTTAATGTCATGAATTTTCCATGCAATAGCTGGTTTATGAGCTTTTAGCACAGAAATGAGTTGAGATTTTTCATTTTCTGTAAGAGAAGACGATATTATTACAGGTAATTCAGATTCACCATGTAAATAAGCGTATTCCAAATGGTTTGGAAGTGGCTTTAACTCTAATGTCGGTGGTTCTTCTATCGATGATTTGTATCTATATCTGTCTTCCTCTTTTAACATTTGAAGTTCTTCTGTTGTTGGTTCGTATTCATTAGCCATGAGTGCGGCTAACATTTCAGCTTCATCAAATGGTTCAGTTCCTTCTCCTAAAGAACATTCTCCTGTTCCTTGTAATTCTGGAAATTCTTCTAACAATTCTGCATGTGAATCTATAGTTTGAATATAATAACATGTATCATCTGCAGATTGCGGTTGTTGCATGGCTCTATCCACAGAAAAGGTAACACTCTCGTCCTCTCTACTTAGGTTCAGTTTCTTACCAAAGACGTCTATTATTGCTTTAGCCGTGTTTAAGAATGGTCTTCCTAATATAAGAGGAACTCGAGAATCTTCTTCCATGTCCAGAATAACAAAATCTACTGGAAATACTAAAGTACCAACTTTTACTAGCATGTTTTCCATTATCCCTCTAGGATATTTTATTGATCGATCGGCTAGTTGTATGCTTATTCGTGTTGGTTTTAATTCTCCAAGGTCTAGTTTAGTGTATAATGAATATGGCATTAAATTTATACTAGCACATAAATTTGCCAATGCTTCTATTGAACTAAGACTACCCAGAAAACATGGAATTGTGAAACTTCCTGGATCTGATAATTTTTCTGGTATCTTATTCAACAACACTGCAGAACAATTAGCATTCATAGTAACAGCCGAGAGTTCTTCCTTTTTCTTTTTATTTGTGATTAGATCTTTCAGAAATTTAGCATATCTAGGCATTCCTGAAATCACATCAATGAAAGGAAGATTGACATTTATTTGTTTAAACATATCCAAGAATTTGGATTGCTCGGCTTCAAGTCTTTCTTTTCTCATTTTACTCGGGTAAGGAAGTGGTAGTTGGTATGGTTTAACATAAGGTTTAGCCTTAACTGTGTTATCTTCATTAACCTTTTCAACTACCGATTCTGATTCCTTTTCTTGCTCAGGTTGTGGTGCCTGTGTAGTAGGAATAGAGTCATCAGAAATTACAGGCATTTCAGGTGGTTTAAGTGTAATACCACTTCTTGTGGTAATGGCTTTAGCTGTTTCATTTCGGGGGTTAGCATTTGTATCGCTAGGTAGACTCCCCAGTTTTCTTTGACCTATCAACCTTGCTAGTTACTTACTTCTTGTTCCAAATTTTGTATTGAAGCTTGTTGATTTCTAAATGCTTGGGCATTTTGTTCATTGGTTTGTTTCTGAGATGTGAAAAACTGCGTTTGAGATTCAACTAGCTTTGACATCATATCTTCTAAATTTGGCTTTTTATCATCGGTTTGTGGTGGTTTATTTGGAAAAATAGGTCTTTGCTGATTGTAAGTATTATTAGATACTTGTTGATTGCTAGGACCTTGTTGGTTGTTGTATGAAACATTTCGGTTATAATTCTGATTTTGATTGTAGTTTGATCTTGGCGGTTGATAATTATTCTGATAATTATTTACAGGCCTTTGGTACATGTATGAAACATTCTCTCTTTGTTCCATTGTTTGTTCAATACTGAGACAATCTTTTGTCAAATGTGGTCCTCCACACTGCTCACAACTAATTCGTATTGCGTGAATATCTTTAGTCATCTTTTTCATTCGTCTTTTGAAAGCATCTAACTTTGTGAAAATGGAATCAAGGTCATGGCTAGAATCGGCTCTAGCCGCTTTAGATGATCTAACGATGTCTTTTTTTGATGCCACTCATGTGAGTGGGATGCTGTGTTATCAATAATTTTGTAAGCTTCAGTTGCGGTTTTCTTCATAATGGAACCACCAGCTGCTATGTCGATATCTTTTCATGTAGTAATATCGCATCCTTGATAGAATATTTGTAATATTTGATAAGTGTCTAAACCATGTTGAGGACATCCTCTCAACAACTTTCCGAATCATGTCCACGCCTCATATAGAGTTTCATTTGGATTTTGCGTGAATGTAACAATTTCTCCTTGAAGTCTCACGGCTTTAGATGCCGAAAAGAATTGTTTAAGAAAATTTTCAACTAAGACATCCCATGTATCAATCGCCCCTTCGGGTAACGATTCTAACCATTTTTTGGCTTCTCCCTTTAAAGTCCAGGGAAATAACATGAGATAGATCTGTTCATCCTCAAATTCTCTTATTTTGAATAGAATACAAATCCTATTAAAAGTTCGAAGATGTTCGTTTGGATCTTCCTTCGGCGCACCACTAAATTGGCATTGATTTGTTACCATGTGTAGGATTTGTCCTTTGATTTCATAATCTGGCGCATTAATGTCTGGTTGAGTAATTGCATGACCTTGGCCAGTGCGTTTAGCCCTCATTCGGTCTTCCATACTTAGAGGTTCCAGATTTTTCATGATTGAGTTTGTTGAATCTGAATCACTAGAGGATTCTGATTTAATGGTTTCTTCCTCGATAATCTCTGGATGTGTGATTTGTGGTTCAGGAGGAATGATTAGTGGTTCAGGATCTCTGAATTGTCCCTGAATATCCTCCGGATTCTCAATTGTGAGGTCGGGTTCAAAAAATGGATTATTGGAAATTTGAATTGGAGTACTTGGTCGACTAGATGTCGATTCTAAATAAAAATCAACGGCGATAATGTTGGCTAGATGTCTTGATCGAGTTAAAGGTGGTGAACGTATGAAAGGTGGTGAACGTTTCGCTCGGTGCATTCACTGAATATCCTATTAGTTATAAAGATAAAAATTATATAATTTATCAAATTAATAGACTTTTCTGATTTTGCCTATGTTTCGAATAGCCAATAGATGCAACAGGTAGCCAGGACCCTTTAAATCGGAATCCCACAACTCGCCACTAACAAATCCAACTATTACTACGAACCAGAAAATTTAGGATGTCTATCAATTTAACCGCTTAAAATAATTTTTCGTCGAAGTTTAAAGAAGATAAAGAAAATTTTATGTCCTAAAAACTAGAGCGTCGAGAAATAAGAAAGAAAAAGAGTGCGTCGTAAAACGTTGAAAAATAAAAATAAGAAAATAAAGCGTCGAAACTTAAAAGTCTAAAAACTAAATATTAAAAATTGCGTCTAAAGGAATTAAAGCTTAAAAGGAATTCTATATCCAAAACGGCAATAACTTAAAAAGGCACTAAAACTTTATTTAAAACTAAAGCGATAAACAACGTCGTAAAATTCTAAAGCGTCTAAATCTTAATCTAAAGAAAAAGCACTTAAGGGATTTTATGGCAAATCTTAGAAATCTAAAAATAAAAATAAACTACGGCAAAAACTAATTTAAAACTAATTACGAACGTTAAAAATATAAATTACGATTAAACGATTAAAAAGATACAATTTATAAAAATATAAAAATGATAAAATTATTTATTTTTATAAAAATATTATTTTTTATATTATTATTTTATAAAAGTATTAATTTTATAAATTATTAAAACTAATTAAAACTTAAAATTACAAATTTAATTAAAAACTAAAACTAATTAATATTAAATATAACCCTAATCTTAATCAATTAATAATATTTATAATAATTCAAACCCTAAACCGTAATTAATGCTGTACCAGGTTTCAGTCCGTCAGACAGCTCTGCGAGTGCGGATGTTTGCTGCCCAAAATCTCCGTGAGTGCGGAGGATGCAGGTTCAGATGAGTAGCAGGCTCAAATTCGTTTGACAGGTTTAGTTTTTAATTTTTTTTTACTTATAGAAAATATAACTTAACTAAAATTAAAAATAAAAATAAATTACTTATTAGTTTTTATAAATCTTAATAAAAAATATGAACTTTTTAATTTAAACACTTAAAAATATAGATATATATTTTTCTTTTTTTTATGTTTTTGTATTTTAATATTTAAAACTTATAAAAATAAATTTTTTCAAAAATGTCTTAAAAAATATTTTTTTAGCGTTTCGCTTCGGCGTTGAGTATTTCTCGGCAGCGGCGCCAAAAATACTTGATGTGTGTGAGGTAGTATACGAAATAGTTATATTTTTATTGCGAAATACTATTAAATACGATACAATTTTACACAAGTTATTTATTTATTTATAGAGTGGATATACCTAAATCTTGCTACAACACTTATAGGCAGTGTACCTAATCGTACAGTAGTGTAGTTTTTAGTAAGTCCGGTTCGTTCCGCAGGGAGCTAGCCAAGTTTAATGCTATATTTTTAAACTATATTTGTATCAATATATATATAAGTAATATTATTATTATTATAAAAGGGGGTTTTACCGTTTAGTGACCGGTTTGTCGATTTTATGTCTTAAGTCACAATTAAAACCTAATGTAAAATATTAAAAATAAATATAACTTAATTTAAAGCGTAAAGTAAATGACGATAAATAAAAGTTCTATAAATAAAAGTGCGATAATTAAAAGTGCAATAATTTAAAGTACGATAAATAAAATGACGATAAATAAAAATGTGATGAGATATAAATTAAGAGAATTATGCTTATTTAAACTTCCGTAATTATGATGTTTGACCTGTTGATTTTAATTTATTACCATGGGTTAATTGTCCTTTGTCCTGGATTATTCGATATGTCCATATGGTTTTGTCCATAATAGTCCATCAGTCATAATTATAAAGTGCATGAGTCTTCGTCAAATTATCCTTATACCCGAAGTCAAATATTCCAACTAATTGGGGATTCGAACTGTAAGAAGGTATTAATACTTTGTTTAATGAATACACCAGGTTATCGACTGCGTGTAGTCCAAGGTTTTAATACTTTGTCAACAATTACACCAATTACTCTTGAATGTAATCCACTCCTGTTTTAACTAGTCCATTGACTATTAATCCATCCCCGTGTCAGGTAAAATGAACAATTATTGATATTTATAGATATCCCGCCCACCGTACCCGATTAAGCGTATGTGGTTATTTATATATGCGTCAAATTGTAACCTTTATATTAAATTAACAATAGACCATTTAGTTAATTAAATATAAGCCCATTAATAGCCCATAGTCCAATTTCCACAAGTGTCGTTCTTTTGTTCAAACCCCAATTATGGTCCAAAGCCCAATTACCCAATCTTAATATTTAGCCCAACATCACGATTACTTCGATTTAAATAAGCATAATAATAACTTAGCTACTAGTCATTAATTTAAAAAAGTTGAACATAACTTACAATGATTATTAATAGCGTAGCGTTACACAGACAGAGTTTCGACTTACAAACTTAAAACATTCGCCACTATAACCTTATTATTATTAAACTTAAATTAAAATTAAAATTAAAATTATAATATATATATATATATATATATATATATCGTATATGATATGAGAAAGGAATAGAAAAAGGTGTGTTGAATCGATCAGAATGCGCGACCTTTTATAGGCCTACTTTGAACTATTGAGCTCCGCGAGTGCGGAGGTTTTCTTCATCACAGCTCCGCGAGTGCGGAGGTATGGATTCCAGCTCATCTCTTTGAGTTAAACGTGGGCTTCTTATAAATATAATATATAATAATATATATAATTTATTATATATTATATTATATTCTTGTACATAGTTAACTTGTAATTTTTGGCCCGTTGCGTCGCGCGCTGAAAGTTGGTTCATGTCTCGGTTTCGGATTTTCAAATGCCTTTTCGTACGATTTAATATCTTGTACTTTGCGTTTCACGGCTTGTACTCTTGTAATTTTTAGACTTTTCTCATCAATAATTTGAACCACTTGGATTGAACTTTGTACTTTTTTGCTTTTTAGTCATTTGCGTCTTCAATTCGTCGAATCTGTCTTTTGTCTTCACCTTTTAATATTTAAATGAATATCACTTGTAAATAGAACAATTACACTAAAAGCTTGTCTTTCTTGAAGGATAATGCTACGAAATATATGTTCGTTTTTAGCATTATCAAATATTCCCACACTTGAGCGTTGCTTGTCCTCAAGCAATATAGATCTTGAATAAAACTTTACTAGAATCACTTCTTTATTCTTCACACTTTGTACATCAGTGATTTCAATACGGAGGTTATTGACAATGATGGTAACGATGTGGTTTACAGTCCCACATGACTATAAAAATTTAGATCCGTTTGGAAATTGGATCTTTATGAAAATATTTGATCTTTTGAAAATTCAATCTAGTTTTTACCCTAGATAAGTTTTCCGGAATAACCCTTCACCGGTGTTTGCAAATTATTTTTGTGGGTTTCGTGGGTTTCAGATTTGAAAATTTTAGCTCAAAACGTATGGTTGTGTGTCACCCACTTGCTAACCTTGTATTGGGAAAGCAACACGTCCAGTATACTTGCTCCGTATATTACCTTTTGATAAACTACCGTTCGGTTGTAAAGGAAAGCATTGAACAAGCAACTGTTAAGGCAATGTCCCGTGACATGCTTTTGATTATGGTCTATATCGTGTCGAATGTAATTACTATCCTTGGTAGGAGCAATAGTAAAGATCACCCTATAGTTTTTCGGTCTGGCACAAGGTCCTGTCTTTGACCATGCTATGCAACCACCGTTCTTACGGTTGACACCCGATTTGGTTCAGGTGACCTAATGAATTCCGGTGAATTCCTAGGATTTTACGTTCAATGGTAATGAACGCATTAAAAATGGGTTTTCAGAAAACAAATCGATTTGTAATTTGATCAAAATATTTTCTCGTTCAAGTTCGAGTTTAGATATCATCGAATTCCATGAGTTTGAATTCTCAATCTTTAAAGTCAATCTCAAGGATTGAGTAATATCAGGCTTAAAAGCTGATTTTTGATCTTTTAAGGAGATTATCCTTTCTGGGGATCTGATTCATTAGTCTTATAAGCTAATTTGCACGGTGCCCCCCATTGTACGAGACAGATCCTCCCATGGTTAGGATAAGTCTGACCACTTGGCGACCCTGTTTAATGCTGAGGTCAGTGGATTTTCAGTTGATTTTCGAGAAAACTTTTCAAGATTTTTCATAGACTCTACAACTGGTCTGGACGAAAACTTCCTGACCTAAATCAAGAAGCGCATGTCTTTTTCTCGGAAGACTTTACTTGCTTTTAAATCAAGTGGCACATTTCTTTCAAATATATTATAAGAAATCGGGTAAAACTGATAAAATTGTCCAAAACAAAAGTATCTTCAATTATTTGTACAAAAATATGTGATATATGTTCTAAATAACTTGGTAAATTTTTCCCACACTTGGCTTTTATTTTTCTTTCGTTGCCTTTTTATTCTCCTCTATTCCATTTTTTAATGAATTCAAGCGTTTTGGGTTGTTTCTTAATTTATGTCCTTTACAAGGTAACGACAATTTCGGTATTAACACCTAGTTTTATCGTTCATAAATATGTATAAACATGATTTTGAATTCATTTATTTGAATTTTTTTTTTAAAAAATTTTACTAGAAGTGGGTAGTCAGTATATAAGACTAGGGTTGTTCTTTATTATCAGAGAGCACTAGATTCTAATACAACTACTGCGTTACTAGTATTTTTAATGGTAACCAAGTGTTTACATTAAAATTTTAAAAATCCGAAAGAATTTAACCCCTTCCCACACTTAAGATCTTGCAATGCCCTCATTTGCAAGAAATCAGTAGCAATTTAAATTATTGAGGGTGATTAGCGTAGAAAAATGATTAAATTTTACCAAAGTTTCCAAACATATTGTTGTTTGTGTTGAATGATAAATGGTGCACATCATTTGTTCATTCCGTCTGTTGTTACATCACACTTGTTTTTCATTTTGTCGTCAAAATTAATAGCTTTTGCTGAACTTAATGCAGTCTTTGAAAGTGCGCTGTTTTACCCTGTTTTGTACATTAGATAAACTACAAACATACATAATGTTTTTATTATATTTTTTTTATAAAACCTTTATTTATTAAAACAATTTAAATGAATAAATATTTTTTTTAAAATTTTGTTTCCTTTTACTTTAGGTAGTTTCGGTATGTTTACCTAGTCCGTCCCTCGACAAAATTTAAAATTTGTCGTTTTTAAAGCGATTGTTTTAAAAGGAAAGATTTTTGGGTTTTTTAATTTTTTTTGGTATACTTTAGATCAATAATATTAAAAATAATGATAACAAAATTTTTTGCCCCGCCATCGGGTAAAGCAATTTCGGTTCCATGACCTAGTCTTCAACTTATGACGGATCTTAGAAATCATATTTTTAACTTAATGAAATAAAGTACATTTTTGTTTTTAAATTCACACCAAATTTAAATTTAAAATGCATAAAATAAAAAATTCATATTAATATCATTAATATTTTTATACATTAATTTTACAAACTTATATTGAAAATATTAATTTTTAAAATATTTAAAAACTTAAATATATTGATTTAAAAAGATTTACAATATTAATTTAATATTTATATACTAATTTTAAAAATAAGGTAAAAATAAAATTAAAAATCTTTTTGGTCTTTTATCCCACTTTAATCAATCAAATATTATCAAAAATATAAGCCACTCTTTTGGGTAAAGTAATTTCGGCTATTTTACCTAGTTTTACTCCTGACGAATTTTTGAAATATTTTGGATTGATTGATTAAAGATATTTATACCTTATGAATAAACGGTAAATTTCGCAGTGATGTAATAAATTTTTGTATGATATCAATAATTTCGGTTTCGCATACCTAATTTTTTTGAATGTCAATTTAATACTTTATAGCGAACGATTTAGCGTTTATTATCAAAAGGTTAAAAGCAATAAATAAAAATAAAAATAAAAATAAAAACTGTACATACTTACCTATGAGAAAGAATTCTCAGTGACCTGCTTTAGCCGACTCATAGGAGAGTCGAGTGATTTGGTTTTCCATAGCTACATAAGCGTAACCTTGATTTTTCAATAACTTTTCTTCTAAACATATGAACGGTCCTTCTCTGCATAGAGTAACAAATTCGGTATTTGAATATGTTTGATTGTTCGAACATTTCCCTTCATGTGACCATTTTCCGCATTTATGACATCTTTCAAGGTGTCGTGCTCTTCTTTTTGTTGTGGATTTTGATTTTCCTTTACCAAAATGTATCTTATGATGATTCTTCCTGAGTTCTTTCCTCACTTCGTCCATTTTGCCTCTTATGAATGATACCAGTTCACTCGGAAAGATGTTATTATTACGTTTAGTAATCATAGCGTGTAGTAGTAGACCATGGTTCAGATCAAAGGAATTCTTCATCTCGTAAAACCTAAAAAAAAATAAAAATTCAGAATGGAGGGAGAAGACTAGTTCTTTAGGGTTTGCTAGGGAAAGACCATTCGGATTCCATTCTCGAGAACTACACGAAAACAGAAAATCTAACTCTAACAGAAATATATATTATCCTTAAAAAGACTTGATTCTCCCCACACTTAGTTAGCTGTGGTGTCGAAATTGTGATTAACTTCGTTTTCAATTGGACTATCAACAACTTGTATATCTCTGACTTTTGCTTCAAGCAATTTTTGATTTCCTCTGTAACTTTCACAAATTCAACTAACATTGTCTTTTCTTTAGGCGACAAATTGGATACTAATCGGTTACATAACTTAAAGTTCCCCTTAATCATAGCATCTTGAATCCGTTTATAAAGTTTCTTCGTTGAACTGTTGAAAACGGGTTCATCTAATTTCGTATCAATAACGGGGTTCTTTGTTATCGGGTTATCATTAGGTGTTTCTTCGTCTTCCCCACACATAGGCGTTTTTATGGGTTCAACAATTTTGGTTGGTGGAGATCTAAACTTTCGGTTCACAAAGGTAACCGATTTGTCACCATCCCTAAGTGTCATTCTACCTTCTCCTACATCAATGAACGCTTCGGTGGTTGCTATAAATGGGCGACCTAAAATTAGAGGAATATCAAGGTCTTCCTCCATATTAATAACTATGAAGTTTGCAACTGTGATGACCCGGAAATTTCTGACCAAATTTAAACTTTATCTTTAAATGATTTAATGTTTTCGACACGATAAGCAAAGTCTGTAATGTTGAGTCTCAAAGTTTTGGAACTATATTCATGTAATCAATTATTCTTTGACTGTTCTTGAAGATTCACGAACAATATATATATATAACTTAATGTGCATATATATATATATACATGATTTCAAGTTATTTAGTAAACGATAGTAACATTCGATTATTGATTCGATTGATATTTAGATAAGTTAACTAAAACGTTTAAGATGAACCAGTAAAACACTAATTTGCTACAGTATTTTCGAATTACTACAGTACCTGAAAAGCTACAGTGTTTTCGAAAATCACTATTTGCTATAGTAAAAAAAAACTTTGCTACAGTAACTTTGCTACAGTAAAACACTATTTCAAAATGAAAATGTATATGCATATACTATGAGACGATGATTTATAGAAGTAAATGACCAAAACACTCAAAAGTTTAAGATACACTTTGAGTGGTATAGTTTATTGATAATTTAAGACTATATTTTAACAAAGGTACGAGTCACGAAACGTAAAGAGCCAGTTTTCTCAGCGTGTGAATGGACATTCGAAAAATCGGAACCGGGACATAAGTCGCGTGATGACGTACGACTTATCGGAACAAAAATTACAAGTCAACTATGCATGTGAATTTAATATAATATATAATTAATTATTTAAATTAAATATATTATATATATATTATAAATAAATATTTCGACAAACGTTAGGACAAAAATATGTGAGCTGGAAATTCATGCCATGCGATCGCATGGCTATATAGTGTAAACCCCATGCGATCGCATGGGGTACTGTTTCAGGCTAAGTAGTATAAATAAACTCGATCTGGTTCCAGTTTATTTCATTATTTATTTTACTCCGTATTATTTAAGTTATTTATATTATTATTATTATTATTATTATTATTATTATTATTATTATTATTATTATTATTATTATTATTATTATTATTATTATTATTATTAATAATATTAATATTATTAATCCTATTATTATTAGTAGTATTGAGGTCATGAGCGTGTCACTTTCAAAATGGCTTTCGAGCGGGATAGAGCTAAGAAAATTATGGGTTATAATTATGGAGGTTATGGGTAATATTCGCAAGTCAAACCTAGTGTTTATCATCTCCGTTACGTCTACATACTTTCCTACAATATTGAATCTCAATATTGATACGTAAGCACTCATATTTTATCTTTTATATATTAATTGTGTATCCATGTCTAGTGCTCGAGTATATATATTTATACATGCTTGTATGCTAAATTTCATCGTTAAACAGTTATGATGAATCACAAAGTAAATACATATATTACTGATAAAAGGTATATGATATGCATGTTTTTGGAAAGCTGGCGAAAAATCAATAACTTTTCATTTAGATATCGAATAGTTTCGATGAACGAATTAAAAGATATGGGTAACTGAATTATGATCAACGTTGATTGGAATTGCTTTTGAATCTGAAATTAATATTTAAACATCTTGTCTATGAGATTGATAAATTGGATTTTTGAATATTACCAGCCGAGTAAATGAATCATTATATAAGGCACGTCTCGTTTTGTTGAACTATTGTCAAAATTGACTTTTTGAAACGACTTTGGATAACTTTTGTATGTCGATCTCGAGCATTAGGATTATGATACACTATGACTTGACCTAGCTTGATAGACATTTATTGACCAACATATGTTCTCTAGGTTGAGATCTACGGTTATTTGGTAATCCGAGTTTCAGTCACATTTTGGTGAACGACTTTATATGCTGCTAAGGTGAGTATCATATGCTCCCTTTTTAATTGCTTTTGCAATCTATATTTTTGGGCTGAGAATACATGCACTTAATTTTAAACGCAATGGACACAAGTACATACTAAATTCTACACCGAGTTTGAACCGAAAATCCCTTAGCTTTGGTACCTAGTAACTGCCGGTTATGAGAACTGGTGGGCGCGTGTAGTTATATATGGATCCATAGGGCTTGACATCCCCGTCTGTTCCAGGTATAGAAACCCTAGCCTGAACTATAAAACAGATGTATGCTATTTGAGTTTAGTACACGTTGGATTGCGTGTATTGTACATGTTGGTTGCATGTATGTTAAAACAGGGGTACTTATTATATATACGTTAAAGTTTAGTTACCAGGATGCTCAATCTTGTAGAATATTTTGATAAACGTTTCTGGATGAAACAACTGAAATCTTGTGATCCACCTTTATATACAGATTATACGAAACATTAAAACTATGAACTCACCAACCTTTGTGTTGACACTTGTTAGCATGTTTATTCTCAGGTTCCCTAGAAGTCTTCTGCTGTTTGCTTATATGTTAGACAAGCTATGTGCATGGAGTCTTACATGACATATTTTTACAAGGAAACGTTGCATTCACCAAATCATCACCATGTATCTTATTTTGACTGCATTGTCAACGGAAGTACTATTGTAAACTATTATTTACGGTGATTGTCTATATGTAGAAATCATCAGATGTCGAAAACCTTTGATTTAAATATTCATTTATGGTGTGCCTTTTCAAAAGAATGCAATGTTTACAAAACGTATCATATAGAGGTCAAATACCTCGCAATGAAATCGACGAATGACGTGTTCGTCCATATGGATTTGGAGCGATCGTCACATTTGGTATCAGAGCGTTGGTACTAGCGAACCAGGTCTTGCATGAGTGTGTCTAACTGATAGTTGTTAAGATGCATTAGTAAGTCTGGACTTCGACCGTGTCTGCATGTTAAAAGTTTTGCTTATCATTTCTTGTCGGAAATTATATGCTTATCATTCTTAAGTCTAGACACATTTTCCTGCATTTATTGCATAAATAGTGTATAGACAAAAATTCATATCTTAGCGTATCTGTTACTGTAAACTTTTTCTGACATCTTCCAAAAATTTCTCCGTGATTTATGGAATTTGGTATTATATATACATATGTAAATTATGTATTGAAGAATACCAAACTAAATTCTATAATCTAATTCATATCAAAAATCATCACCATAATTATACAAGATGGATCCCGTATCTAGTTCAAATTCCTTAAACTCCGACAACTATTTCGATATGGATATTCACCTGAATTCTGAAGACAGTGTAACAAGAATGGATCAACCAATCAGCCATCACCTATTCTGGATGAATTGGGGATGGGTTCGTAGCCTACTTAATTATTGGAGACAAGAATAAGGCGATCCCTTCCATCCACCACATTGCCCTCTTGGCGAAGAACCTGAAGCACTTACCGGTGAACCTGTTCGAGACACCATTTTCTCTCTCATTTCCAGAGTATCTCGTCATGATCATATACTCTCTCAAATTCTGGATCTTATTCATCCGCTCGTCCGAGCCGCCAATGATCCCGGTGTAGTAGAAGAAGTCAACGAGCTTCGCGCTCGGGTAGTGGCTTTGGAGAATATGGTGCAAAGGTTACAAGCACCAGCAGAATTACCGGCATCAACAGTACCACCGACAACAACACCAACAGTACCATTACCACCACCAACAACATCCGCACCGCAAGCCTCAACATCACAATATGTACCTTGAACATCAACGTCATACGCATCGTTGTTACCAAGAAATACCAGCAACAATAACCGATGAAGTATTAACTCATTTCCCCTGAAGAAATTTTATGTATATTTAATATATATGAATTTTGAAATCAAAATAAATCTTTTCGTACTAAGCTATTACGTGTGAATCTTAACTGGTAGGTACTACTCGGTTAGTTCATATTACTAATATGCAATGATGTACATCCTTCCTTAACAACTTAACCATTGTTAACTACAATCTCTGTTTCAACTTAATGAATTTCATTTCATAATAAACCAAGTGTATTATTCAATTACATAATTGATTTTACAATTTCATTTTCGATGTACTCGAAACTTTCCAGAAAACATCATCCGTGCCTTGTAAGGTTCACAAAAATTCCACGAGCATCAACATCCTTGACCGAGGAATAAGAATAAATAATGAAGTATCGATTACATTAGCGAAAAACTCCGCAAAGATTATGTAATCTTTAATGTTTTAGAGATTAATCATTTCTAAGTCAAACCGGAAATCAAATGAGCTTAATGTGATATTAACTCATTAAATCCGTATTACATCTGAAGAAATATACATACATATATTTTCATAAAGACTGTAATGAAAATTCTTTTGTACAAAGTATAAATTGTGAAATCTTTAACGGGTAGGTAATACCCGGGAAATATATAAGTTCGCAATTAATATGTTACACTGTACATTCTTCAACTTTGATTCAAAAATTATTAACAATGCTCACAACGATATATACAATCGTTTTCATACAAATTCAATTACATATTCTGATATTGACGAATCAGAATCCAAGTCATAAATCTGAACCGGTGACATCATTCTTAGATCTCTACAACTTTCAAAGCTATACTTTAACTTTAAATCTGTGCAAGATCCATTAGCATTGTTTTTACCGAAAATAACCTTGCAATTCCTTTTCAAAAGTATCCATTATTATCAACCGTTCAACCAGTCAACGACGACCTTTAAGACTTGTAACTTTGGCATATACGTTTTTGTTACTGGGGAACCTTTCATGTTCCACCACATTAACAGTAAATGTACCAGCAAATTCATTAATCTGTGACTTAAAGTCTTTCCGAAAAACCATTATAATTGTTCATTGAAACCCTATCATGTACTCATCCACATCTTGTAATGGTAATTGCCATACCAACTACCGGGAATTAGCAATCAGTATTTCGAATTTTGCAGCAATTCTACTCCAACATTTAAATATATACATATAATGTCTATCTCCTAGACTTACTTACTTTGAATGTGAAGTTTCTGAAAAACACCCCAAACTGCGAAACTAGTCCTCCGAATTTTGGAAAAAATGCTGATGAAGCAGCAAAAACTGTAAACGACCTTAACAGTTGAAAGTTTGATGATAAAGAATAGTATGGTGGTAAAGCTGAGAAAAAAGAAGGTTTGGAACTGAAAACGGATTGAGCAGACCATGAAGGAGGCTGTGGACAAATCACAGAGACTAAACCTGCCTTCAAAGAATACAAATGATTCAGTATCTACTGAAGTCATTAACGAATACCTTGCTCCTGACTCAAAATCCGTTACGAACAAATCTTCTTCATTATCCTTCGATATTAAAAATTCTAAGATATTATCATATCTTTCATTATAAATATCTTCAATATTTCTGAAGATATCTTCATAACTATTATCATTCGAAATTATTTATCTCTTCACGCTATCTGTGTTACATCATAAAAGAAACTATTTTAGTTTCTAATTTCTGAAAATTTTGAAAAATGGATGTTTTTGAAGTAGTGTTGGGAATTGAAGCATGCGTTAGTATAATATAATGACATTTGATCAACGTGATTATATTACAGTAAGTCATGCTGAGTTTCTAATGGAACGTGATAAAGATTCACAGATCATACCCTCATCATGAACCATGTTACATAACTCTTTCATTCTATTTAACCTCTAAACTATCAAGAAAATATTTTCTTAATGATTCGGTCTTTTTTTCGAGGTATTCTGGTAATTTGACAAGTCAGATTGTGCTATTACCGTTTCTTTCTTAGAACATTAATTATGTTCATTCCGAAATTCATACCTACGAATTCTGGACCATTATTCGCTTGATTTAAAGTCGGGAAGATAAAACAAAAGCATGAAGCTTCAAAATATCAATGGGAGTATATATAAATCACAGTAAATTGGAGAGAGTATTAACTGTGGATGTCAATGATTATGAAAAGACAGAAGCAGAGACATCGAAATATAAGGGAAGATATAAAACCCAACAACCACCCAGAAATTACAAACCATGTATATCAATGCGTATAGCAATATAAAGACACGGGAGAATGAAAAATACTATAACCCCAAGGTAATAGTAGAAGAAAATAACTTCCTCTAGTGCTAGATGAAAAAGAAGAATGAAGGATATGATAGCCAAGAAAATATCAAGAATCAGAACTGGATTAAGCATTTCACAATCTTTTGGAAGTATGAAATAAGGAAGAAGATGTAGGAGTGGTGAAAATAATGAAACGGAAGTGGTTAATATATAGCAAAATATCAGACATAACAATCGAGGCAGATTACGTATTTAAAGGAAATCTTAATTTCCTTAAATTTCGAAGAATCAAATTTTATTTAGATTATGAAGATTTTCTATTCCTTAAATTCCGGAAATCAATCGTAACTACGTCAAAAGTTAAGACGAATCTCTATTCTTTCATTTCATTCTTTTACAATAACTTCTCTCATACGCTTCGAGAAATCGGATTGTTTTATCCATATTATTCAACGGTGATAAAATTCTATTTATCAACTCATATTCGTCATGAAAACATTTTTATTGTTAGCCATGATGACCTCGCTTAAATTTCGGGACGAAATTTCTTTAACGGGTAGGTACTGTGATGACCCGGAAATTTCTGACCAAATTTAAACTTTATCTTTAAATGATTTAATGTTTTCGACACGATAAGCAAAGTCTGTAATGTTGAGTCTCAAAGTTTTGGAACTATATTCATGTAATCAATTATTCTTTGACTGTTCTCGAAGATTCACGAACAATATATATATAACTTAATGTGCATATATATATATATATATATATATATATATATATATATATATATATATATATATATATATATATATATATATATATATATACATATATATACATGATTTCAAGTTATTTAGTAAACGATAGTAACATTCGATTATTGATTCGATTGATATTTAGATAAGTTAACTAAAACGTTTAAGATGAACCAGTAAAACACTAATTTGCTACAGTACCCGAAAAGCTACAGTGTTTTCGAAAATCACTATTTGCTATAGTAAAAAAAAACTTTGCTACAGTAAAACACTATTTCAAAATTAAAATGTATATGTATATACTACGAGATGATGATTTATAGAAGTAAATGACCAAAACACTCGAAAGTTTAAGATACACTTTGAGTGATATAGTTTATTGATAATTTAAGACTATATTTTAACAAAGGTACGAGTCACGAAACGTAAAGAGCCAGTTTTCTCAGCGTGTGAATGGACATTCGAAAAACCGGAACCGGGACATAAGTCGCGTGATGACGTACGACTTATCGGAACAAAAATTACAAGTCAACTATGCACGTGAATTTAATATAATATATAATTAATTATTTAAATTAAATATATTATATATATTATAAATAAATATGTCGACAAACGTTAGGACAAAAATATGTGAGCTGGAAATTCATGCCATGCGATCGCATGGCTATATAGTGTAAACCCCATGCGATCGCATGGGGTACTGTTTCAGGCTAAGTAGTATAAATAAGCTCGATCTGGTTCCAGTTTACTTCATTATTTATTTTACTCCGTATTATTTAAGTTATTATTATTATTATTATTATTATTATTATTATTATTATTATTATTATTATTATTATTATTATTATTATTATTATTATTATTATTATTATTATTATTATTATTAATATTATTATTAATCCTATTATTATTAGTAGTATTAGTACATAAAATACTACGACGAGGTCATGAGCGTGTCACTTTCAAAATGGGTTTCGAGCGGGATAGAGCTAAGAAAATTATGGGTTATAATTATGGAGGTTATGGGTAATATTCGCAAGTTAAACCTAGTGTTTATCATCTCCGTTACGTCTACATACTTTCCTACAATATTGAATCTCAATATTGATACGTAAGCACTCATATTTTATCTTTTATATATTAATTGTGTATCCATGTCTAGTGCTCGAGTATATATATTTATACATGCTTGTATGCTAAATTTCGTCGTTAAACAGTTATGATGAATCACGAAGTAAATACATATATTACTGATAAAAGGTATATGATATGCATTTTTTTGGAAAGCTGACGAAAAATCAATAACTTTTCATTTAGATATCGAATAGTTTCGATGAACGAATTAAAAGATATGAGCAACTGAATTATGATCAACGTTTATTGGAACTGCTTTTGAATCTGAAATTAATATTTAAACAACTTGTCTATGAGATTGATAAATTGGATTTTTGAATATTACCAGCCGAGTAAATGAATCATTATATAAGGCACGTCTCGTTTTGTTAAACTATTGTCAAAATTGACTTTTTGAAACGACTTTGGATAACTTTTGTATGTCGATATCGAGCATTAGGATTATGATACACTATGACCTGACCTAGCTTGATAGACATTTATTGACCAACATATGTTTTCTAGGTTGAGATCTACGGTTATTTGGTAATCCGAGTTTCAGTCACATTTTGGTGAACGACTTTATATGCTGCTAAGGTGAGTATCATATGCTCCCTTTTTAATTGCTTTTGCAATCTATATTTTTGGGCTGAGAATACATGCACTTAATTTTAAACGCAATGGACACAAGTACATACTAAATTCTACACCGAGTTTGAACCGAAAATCCCTTAGCTTTGGTACCATGTAACTGCCGGTTATGAGAACTGGTGGGCGCGTGTAGTTATATATGGATCCATAGGGCTTGACATCCCCGTCTGTTCCAGGTATAGAAACCCTAGCCTGAACTATAAAACAGACGTATGCTATTTGAGTTTAGTACACGTTGGATTGCGTGTATTGTACATGTTGGTTGCATGTATGTTAAAACAGGGGTACTTATTATATATACGTTAAAGTTTAGTTACCAGGGTGCTCAATCTTGTAGAATATTTTGATAAACGTTTCTGGATGAAACAACTGAAATCTTGTGATCCACCTTTATATACAGATTATACGAAACATTAAAACTATGAACTCACCAACCTTTGTGTTGACACTTGTTAGCATGTTTATTCTCAGGTTCCCTAGAAGTCTTCTGCTGTTTGCTTATATGTTAGACAAGCTATGTGCATGGAGTCTTACATGGCATATTTTTACAAGGAAACGTTGCATTCACCAAATCATCACCATGTATCTTATTTTGACTGCATTGTCAACGGAAGTACTATTGTAAACTATTATTTACGGTGATTGTCTATATGTAGAAATCATCAGATGTCGAAAATCTTTGATTTAAATATTCATTTATGGTGTGCCTTTTCAAAAGAATGCAATGTTTACAAAACGTATCATATAGAGGTCAAATACCTCGCTATGAAATCGACGAATGACGTGTTCGTCCATATGGATTTGGAGCGATCGTCACAGCAACAAAGGTCAAACTTCCCACTTTAACAAGTAAATTATTGGCTATTCTAACCGAGTGTTTAATGGTTTGATCAAATAATTGAACACCTATTCTGGTTGGTCTTAATTTACCAACACCTAATCTTTTGTATAAGGAAAGAGGCATAACATTTGTACTTGCTCCTAAATCTGCGAGTCCATTATACATAGCACCATTATTAAGCAAGCAAGAAATGATAAATTCACCAGGGTCTCCTACTTTAGTAAGTAGAGTTGGGTTGTTAACCTTTTCCAAGTGGTCTTTATTTGGTTCTTTCACTTCTACTTGAATTTCTTGTTCACATTTTTCTTCGTTTCTTGGAATGGGAGGTTTGTATAGGAATTCTTCTTCATCACTCTAATTTGAAGCTTCCCCGTCTTCCAATTTTGGTTTTTCATATGTTGTTGATAACATATTTATATTTTCATTCTGAGGATTTTCTTGAGTGGTGAAATTATGATTGACTTCATTGTCAACTTCCATCGGACCATGTATGTAATGTTTAACTCTGTGACCATTAACTTTAAATTCAATCCTATTTGAATATATTAACTCTATTGTTCCGTATGGGAAAACTCTTTTGACTATGAATGGTCCAGACCATCTTGATTTCAATTTTCCAGGAAATAGCTTGAATCGTGAATTGAAAAGAAGGACTCTGTTTTCTTCCTTAAATTATTTTGAACTTCTGATTCTTTTATCATGTCATTTCTTCATTCTTTCTTTATAGATTAACGAATTTTCATATGCTTCATGTCTTAATTCTTCTAATTCGTTTAATTGACTTAACCGTAGACGTCCAGCTTCATGTAAATCAAGATTACATGTCTTCAAAGCCCAAAATGCTTTGTGCTCAATTTCTACTGGAAGGTGACATGCTTTTTCGTAAATGAGTTTAAAAGGCGTGGTTCCAATTGGAGTTTTGTAGGCTGTTCTAAAAGGCCATGATGCATCCTCCAATTTCATGGACCATTCTTTGGATTTGATCCTACGGTTTTCTCTAGAATACGTTTTAATGCTCGGTTGGCATTTTCAACTTGTCCACTTGTTTGTGGATGATAAGCGGTTGAGATTTTATGAGTTACTCCATATCTTTTGAGAACTTTCTCAAGTTTATTATTACAGAAATGAGTACCCCGATCACTTATTAAAGCTTTCGGTGTTCCAAACCTAGCAAAAATACGTTTTAAAAAGTTGACTACAACTCGTGAATCGTTAGTTGGGAGAGCTTGTGCTTCCACCCATTTAGATACATAATTAATGGCAACGAAAATGTAGAGATTATTATGAGATTTTGGAAATGGACCCATAAAGTCAATACCCCAAACGTCGAATACTTCACATACTTGAATGACATTTTGTGGCATTTCATCACGTTGACTTATTTTTTCGGCCCTTTGACATGCATCACAGGATTTACAAAGAAGGTGTGCGTCTTTAAAAATTGTAGGCCAATAGAATTCAGCGTCGTAAACTTTCCTTGCTGTGAGTTGAGGCCCATAATGCCCTCCTGTTGGTCCTGTGTGACAATGGCTTAAGATTTGACTAGCTTCATTCCCGAATGCACATCAGCGGATTATTCCATCGGGACAACTTTTAAACAAATGTGGATCTTCCCAAAAATAGTGTTTTATATCACTAAAGAATTTCTTTCGTTTTTGGTACGACAACCCTTTTTCAAGGAATCCACAAACTAAGTAGTTTGCATAGTCTGCAAACCATGAAATTTCATTATAATCGATCTTCAAAAGATATTTATCAGGAAAGTTATCTTGTATAGCCGATTCATTTAGAACTTCTAATTCGGAATTTTCAAGACGAGAAAGATGATCAGCGGTGAGATTTTCTGCTCCTTTTTTCTCTCAGATTTCAATATCGAACTCTTGTAAGAGTAAGATCCAACAGATTAATCGTGGTTTAGCATCTTGTTTTGAAAATAAGTATCTAAGAGCAGAATGGTCGGTATAGACCACCGTTTTAGCTAGAACGAGATATGAACGAAATTTGTCAAAAGCAAAGACAATAGCAAGGAGTTCTTTTTTAATAGTTGTGTAATTTGTTTGTGCTCCTTGTAACATCTTACTAGCATAATAGATAGGTTGAAATCGTTTTTCAATTCGTTGTCCTAAAACGGCTCCCATTGCAAAATCACTTGCATCGCACATGAGTTCAAATGGTAGATTCCAATTTGGAGTTATCATGATCAGTGCATTAGTGAGTTTTTCTTTAAGAATATTAAATGATTTGATGCATTCATCCGAAAAGATGAATAGAGCATCCTTTTCAAGGAGTTTATTCATAGGAGTGGCAATTTTAGAAAAATCTTTTATGAAACGTCGGTAAAAACCGACATGCCCTAGAAAACTCCTAACTCCTCTAACATTGGTGGGATGTGGAAGTTTAGCAATTACATCTACTTTAGCTCTATCCACTTCAATTCCTTCCTTTGAAATTTTATGACCAAGAACGATGCCTTCTTTAACCATGAAATGGCATTTCTCCCAATTAAGAAATAGATTTGATTGTTCGCATCTAATAAGCATTCGTTCAAGATTAACTAGACGTGATTCAAAAGTATCACCAAAGACTGAAAAGTCATCCATGAAAACTTCCATGCATTCCTCTATCATGTCATGAAAAATCGCCATCATGCACCTTTGAAAGGTTGCAGGGGCGTTGCAAAGTCCAAATGGTATGCGTTTGTAAGCAAAAGTACCATAAGGGCACGTGAACGTGGTTTTCTCTTGGTCCTCGGGTGCGATTGGAATTTGAATATATTCGGAAAAACCGTCAAGAAAACAATAGTAACTATTTTCGGCTAATCTTTCCAACATTTGATCAATGAAAGGTAAGGGAAAGTGATCATTTAATTTTCTATAATCAATATAGACACACCATCCTGTTACAGTCCTAGTAGGAATAAGCTCATTTTTTTCATTTGTGATGACAGTCATGCCACCTTTCTTAGGTACACATTGAACTGGGCTTACCCATGGATTATCAGAGATTGGATAAATTAAACCTGCATCTAGCAGTTTAATAATCTCTTTCTTAACAACATCTTGCATATTAGGATTTAGTCTTCATTGGCGTTGCACATAGGTTTTATGGCCTTCTTCCATAAGGATTTTATGTGTGCAATACGAAGGACTTATGCCTTTAATGTCATGAATTTTCCATGCAATAGCTGGTTTATGAGCTTTTAGCACAGAAATGAGTTGAGATTTTTTCATTTTTCGTAAGAGAAGACGATATTATTACAGGTAATTCAGATTCACCATGTAAATAAGCGTATTCCAAATGGTTTGGAAGTGGCTTTAACTCTAATGTCGGTGGTTCTTCTATCGATGATTTGTATCTATATCTGTCTTCCTCTTTTAACATTTGAAGTTCTTCTGTTGTTGGTTCGTATTCATTAGCCATGAGTGCGGCTAACATTTCAGCTTCATCAATTGGTTCAGTTCCTTCTCCTAAAGAACATTCTCCCGTTCCTTGTAATTCTGGAAATTCTTCTAACAATTCTGCCTGTGAATCTATAGTTTGAATATAATAACATGTATCATCTGCAGATTGCGGTTGTTGCATGGCTCTATCCACAGAAAAGGTAACACTCTCGTCCTCTATACTTAGGGTCAGTTTCTTACCAAACACGTCTATTATTTCTTTAGCCGTGTTTAAGAATGGTCTTCCTAATATAAGAGGAACTCGAGAATCTTCTTCCATGTCCAGAATAACAAAATCTACTGGAAATACTAAAGTACCAACTTTTACTAGCATGTTTTCCATTATCCCTCTAGGATATTTTATTGATCGATCGGCTAGTTGTATGCTTATTCGTGTTGGTTTTAATTTTCCAAGGTCTAGTTTAGTGTATAATGAATATGGCATTAAATTTATACTAGCACCTAAATCCGCCCATGCTTCTATTGAACTAAGACTACCCAGAAAACATGGAATTGTGAAATTTCCTGGATCTGATAACTTTTCTGGTATCTTATTCAATAACACTGCAGAACAATTAGCATTCATAGTAACAGCTGAGAGTTCTTCCATTTTCTTTCTATTTGTGATTAGATCTTTCAGAAATTTAGCATATATAGACATTCCTGAAATCACATCAATGAAAGGAAGATTGACATTTATTTGTTTAAACATATCCAAGAATTTGGATTGCTCGGCTTCAAGTCTTTCTTTTCTCATTTTACTCGGGTAAGAAAGTGGAGGTTGGTATGGTTTAACATAAGGTTTAGCCTTAACTGTGTTATTTTCATTAACCTTTTCAACTATCGATTCTGATTCCTTTTCTTGCTCAGGTTGTAGTGCCTGTATAGTAGGAATAGAGTCATTAGAAATTACAGGCATTTCAGGTGGTTTAAGTGTAATACCACTTCTTGTGGTAATGGCTTTAGCTGTTTCATTTCAGGGGTTAGCATTTGTATCGCTAGGTAGACTCCCCGGTTTTCTTTCACCTATCAACCTTGCTAGGTTACTTACTTCTTGTTCCAAATTTTGAATTGAAGCTTGTTGATTTCTAAATGCTTCGGCATTTTGTTCATTGGTTTATTTCTGAGATGTGAAAAACTGCGTTTGAGATTCAACTAGCTTTGACATCATATCTTCTAAATTTGGCTTTTTATCATTGGTTTGTGGTGGTTTATTTGGAAAAATAGGTCTTTGCTGATTGTAAGTATTATTAGATACTTGTTGATTGCTAGGACCTTGTTGGTTGTTGTATGGAACATTTCGGTTATAATTCTGATTTTGATTGTAGTTTGATCTTAGCGGTTGATAATTATTCTGATAATTATTTCCAGGCTTTTGGTTCATGTATGAAACATTCTCTCTTTGTTCCATTGTTTGTTCAATACTGAGACAATCTTTTGTCAAATGTGGTCCTCCACACTGCTCACAACTAATTCGTATTGCGTGAATATCTTTAGTCATCTTTTCCTTTCATCTTTTGAAAGCATCTAACTTTGCGAAAATGGAATCAAGGTCATGGCTAGAATCGGCTCTATCCGCTTTAGATGATCTAACGATGTCTTTTTCTTGATGCCACTCATGTGAGTGGGATGCTGTGTTAACAATAATTTTTTAAGCTTCAGTTGCGGTTTTCTTCATAATGGAACCACCAACTACTATGTCGATGTCTTTTCTTGTAGTAATATCGCATCCTTGATAGAATATTTGTACTATTTGATAAGTGTCTAAACCATGTTGAGGACATCCTCTCAACAACTTTCCAAATCTTGTCCACGCCTTATATAGAGTTTCATTTGGCTTTTGCGTGAACTTAACAATTTCTCCTTGAAGTCTCACGGCTTTAGATGCCGAAAAGAATTGTTTAAGAAAATTTTCAACTAAGATATCCCATGTATCAATCGCCCCTTCAGGTAACGATTCCAACCAATCTTTGACTTCTCCCTTTACAGTACAGGGAAATAACATGAGATATATCTGTTCATCCTCCACTTCTCTTATTTTAAATAGAGTACAGATCCTATTAAAGGTTTGAAGATGTTCATTTGGATCTTCCTTCGGCGCACCACTAAATTGGCATTGATTAGTTACCATGTGTAGGATTTGTCCTTTGATTTCATAATCTGGCTCATTAATCTCTAGTTGAATAATTGCATGACCTTGGCCAGTGCGTTTAGCCCTCATTCGATCTTCCATACTTAGAGGTTCCAGATTTTCCATGATTGAGTTTGTTGAATCTGAATCACTAGAGGATTCTGATTTAATGGTTTCTTTCTCGACAATCTCTGGATGCGTGATTTGTGGTTCAGGAGGAATGATTAGTGGTTCAGGATCTCTGAATTGTCCCTGAATATCCTCCGGATTCTCAATTGTGAGGTCGGGTTCAAAAAATGGATTATCGGAAATTTGAATTGGAGTACTTGGTCGACTAGATGTCGATTCTAAAGAAAAATTAACGGCGACAATGTTGGCTAGATGTCTTGATCGAGTTACATGTGGTGAACGTATGAAAGGTGGTGAACGTTTCGCTCGGTGCATTCACTGAATATCCTATTAGTTATAAAGATAAAAATTATATAAGTTATCAAATTAATAGACTTTTCTGATTTTGCCCACATTTCGAATAGCCAATAGATGCAGCAGGTAGCCAGGACCCTTTAAATCGGAATCCCACAACTCGCCACTAACAAATCCAACTATTACTACGAACCATAAAATTTAGGATGTCTATCAATTTAACCGCTTAAAATAATTTTTCTTCGAAGTTTAAAGAAGATAAAGAAAATTCTATGTCCTAAAATCTAGTGCATCGAGAAATAAGAAAGAAAAAGAGTGCGTCGTAAAACGTCAAAAAATAAAAATAAGAAAATAAAGCGTCGAAACTTAAAAGTCTAAAAACTAAATATTAAAAATTGCGTCTAAAGGAATTAAAGCTTAAAAGAAATTCTATATCCAAAACTGCAATAACTTAAAAAGGCACTAAAACTTTATTTAAAACTAAAGCGATAAACAACATCGTAAAATTCTAAAGCGTCTAAATCTTAATCTAAAGAAAAAGCACTTAAGGGATTTTACGGCAAATCTTAGAAATCTAAAAATAAAAATAAACTACGACAAAAACTAATTTAAAACTAATTACGAACGATAAAAATATAAATTACGATTAAACGATTAACAAGATACAATTTATAAAATATAAAAAATGATAAAATTATTTATTTTTATAAAAATATTTTTTTATATTATTATTTTATAAAAGTATTAATTTTATAAATTATTAAAACTAATTAAAACTTAAAATTACAAATTTAATTAAAAACTAAAACTAATTAATATTAAATATAACCCTAATCTTAATCAATTAATAATATTTATAATAATTCAAACCCTAAATCGTAATTATAGCTGTACCAGGTTTCAGTCCGTCAGACAGCTCCGCGAGTGCGGATGTCTGCTGCCTAAAATCTCCGCGAGTGCGGAGGATGCAGGTTCAGGTGAGTAGCAGGCTCAAATTCGTTCGACAGGTTTAGTTTTTAATTTTTTTTTTACTTATAAAAATATAACTTAACTAAAATTAAAAATATAAATAAATTACTTATTAGTTTTTATAAATCTTAATAAAAAATATGAACTTTTTAATTTAAACACTTAAAAATATAGATATATATTTTTATTTTTTTATGTTTTTATATTTTAATATTTAAAACTTATAAAAATAAATTTTTTCAAAAATGTCTTAAAAACTAATTTTTTTAGCGTTTCGCTTCGGCGTTGAGTGTTCCCCGGCAGCGGCGCCAAAAATACTTGATGTGTGCGAGGTAGTATACGAAATAGTTATATTTTTATTGCGAAATACTATTAAATATGATACAATTTTACACAATTTATTTATTTATTTATAGAGTGGATATACCTAAACCTTGCTACAACACTTATAGGCAGTGTACCTAATCGTACAATAGTGTAGTTTTTAGTAAGTCCGGTTCGTTCCGCAGGGAGCTAGCCAAGTTTAACGCTATATTTTTAAACTATATTTGTATCAATATATATATAAGTAATATTATTATTATTATTATTATTATAAAAGGGAGTTTTACCGTTTAGTGACCGGTTTGTCGATTTTATGTCTTAAGTCACAATTAAAACCTAATGTAAAATATTAAAAATAAATATAACTTAATTTAAAGCGTAAAGTAAATGATGATAAATAAAAGTGCGATAAATAATAGTGCGATAATTAAAAGCGCAATAATTTAAAGTACGATAAATAAAATGACGATAAATAAAAATGTGATGAGATATAAATTAAGAGAATTATGCTTATTTAAACTTCTGTAATCATGATGTTTGACGTGTTGATTTTAATTTATTACCATGGGTTAATTGTCCTTTGTCTTGGATTATTCGATATGTCCATATGGTTTTGTCCATAATAGTCCATCAGTCATAATTATAAAGTGCGAGAGTCTTCGTCAAATTATCCTTATACCCGAAGTCAAATATTCCAAATAATTGGGGATTCGAACTGTAACAAGGTCTTAATACTTTGTTTAATGAATACACCAGGTTATCGACTGTGTGTAGTCCAAGGTTTTAATACTTTGTTAACAATTACACCAATTACCCTTGAATGTAATCCACCCCTGTTTCAACGAGTCCATTGACTATTAATCCATCCCCGTGTCCGGTAAAATGAACAATTATTGGTATTTATAGATATCCCGCCCACCGTACCCGATTAAGCATATGTGGTTATTTATATATACGTCAAATTGTAACCTTTATATTAAATTAACACGATATCATTTAGTTAAATAAATATAAGCCCATTAATTGCCCATAGTCCAATTTCCACAAGTGTCGTTCTTTTGTTCAAACCCCAATTATGGTCCAAAGCCCAATTACCCAATCTTAATATTTAGCCCAACATCACGATTACTTCGATTTAAATAAGCATAATAATTATTTAGGTACTAGACATTAATTTAAAAAGGTTGAACATAACTTACAATGATTATTAATAGCGTAGCGTTACACGGACAGAGTTTCGACTTACAAACTTAAAACATTCGCCACTATAACCTTATTAATATTAAACTTAAATTAAAATTATAAAATATATATATATATATATATATATATATATATATATATATGTATATATATATCGTATATGATATGAGAAAGGAAAAGAAAAAGGTGTGTTGAATCGATCAGAATGCGCGGCCTTTTATAGGCCCACTTTGAACTGTTGAGCTCCGCGAGTTCGGAGGTTTTCTTCATCACTGCTCCGCGAGTGCGGAGGTATGGATACCAGCTCATCTCTTTGAGTTAAACGTGGGCTGCTTATAAATATAATATATAATTATATATATAATTTATTATATATTATATTATATTCTTTTGCATAGTTGACTTGTAATTTTTGGTCCGTTGCGTCGCGCGCTGAAAGTTGGTTCATGTCTCGGTTCCGGATTTTCGAACGCCTTTTCGTACAATTTAATATCTTGTACTTTGCGTTTCACGGGTTGTACTCTTGTAATTTTTAGACGTTTCTCATTAATAATTTGAACCACTTGGATTGTACTTTGTACTTTTTAGCTTTTTGGTCATTTGCGTCTTCAATTCGTCGAATCTGTCTTTTGTCTTCACCTTTTAATATTTAAACGAATATCACTTGTAAATAGAACAATTACACTAAAAGCTTGTCTTTCTTGAAGGACAATGCTATGAAATATATGTTCGTTTTTAGCATTATCACTTACCCTGGAAGGCTACAGGAGGAACCATCCAAGCTTGATTCCTTCAAACTTGATGGAAGATTCCTGGACACCATGTCCAAATTTCCCAACCTGAAGAGATACATCCAAAGGCTTCTATCTACAAAGGAAATGATACCAGATTCTAACAAAATTCCACTGAGTGAAGTGTGCTCAGCATTACTCAGAAACTCTCTACCGCAAAAGCTAGGAGATACGGGCCGATTCATTTTCTTGTGTTCAATCTACCAATCTGGATCCATTCATGCGCTGGCAGATTTGGGAGCAAGTATCAACCTAATCCCCTACTCTCTCTACAATAGATTAGAGTTAGGAGACTTGTCACCAACTAAAATGACAATCCAACTTTCCGATCACAGAATTCGATATCCTAAGGGCATAGTTGAAAACATCTTGGTGAAAGTCGATAAATTCTTGTACCCTACGGATTTCGTAGTAATGGACATTAAGGAAGACCTACACACTAATCATGTTAGGAAGACCTTTCATGAACACGACTAGGACTGTCATTGATGTGTACAATCAAACCTTGATCTTGCGATCACATGGGGAGAGCGTTACCTTCAAAATTGACTGACCTACCGATCTTTCTGGATAGGCAGAGATGTTTTCTATTTCCACCAGACGGATCACTTCCGATGATGAGTCTTCACCATCAGCTGATGATATCGAGATGGGTGTCAAATCACAGTCTACTGATGACCCAGAAATGGAAGAATAAGAACCTGAAGAGGAAGAGGAAATGGAAGACATAAAAGAAACTGCGATGATACCCTCTCCAAGTCTGGAACGTCACGAAAAATTAATGAGGCTTGAGACAGAAAATCACAGTTTAATTATTCGTTTCAAGAAGAAGACTGGTAAGGTTGAGGTTAAGGATATAGAAATTGACCCTGCAAGTCTCGAAGTGAAGAACCAGGATACTGAAGAATCCTGTTCATCAAATGAATCTTCAGACGACTATTATACCGACGATGACAAGGAAGAGAAACATGAAGACATTCTGGAAAACTCATATTCTCCATCCGAACCAGATCAAGAAGAGCCGGACTCTCCTTTAGATTAAATTCCTGTCATATCCACAAATGCCGACATGATAACTTTCATTAATGACATCGATGAATTTGAAGACATTCTCGAAGCCATCCGTAAATCAACAATTGATTTTACGCTACGCTTAACGGAACAAATCATGGCTATCAGAGAAGAATACAACCTCCACCTCCAGAGAGAAGACACTAATGCTGAAATCCTAGATGAGCGTATTCAAGACTTCATCAATACCCTTCACGATCATATCTACCGTGAAGAAAGGCAACGAGAGCAAATTCAGTGGTTCGCACTATCCTCGAAACAAGATTCTGTCGAGATTAGAAGATCATTTACTCTAAGGTTTACAATGCCTTAGCCGGATCTGCACTTTCGTACTCAGCAAATCAACGAGCACTACTGACTCTCATCCGGAAGCATATGGATCTTTCCACCGGACGCCCGACTTATCACTCTGATTTGCAAATGATCGATGATATTCACAGCTTTTTCGCTTTCTTAGAAAAGGATAATTTCGAAAGCACACCAGAGAGGCTAGTGATTTACGTAACAATTGATCATCACGCTGATCTGATTATCAGAGAGTTACGAGACGCAGTCACAAAAGAAGTAAGACGCAATAATCCGTTTTCTCATCTTAAACCAGACCGAGTCAACATTGCCACCTACGTTACGAAGCAGATAGCACGTATCTTCCAAGAATCCACGGATCCTAGTTTCACATTCAAACCTGGATGCCGAGAGATATACTCAAAAACGGTGACATTAATGCTTGGGTCAGGGCTGCTTTTAACTTCTTTCCAGCTTCACCTCTTAGTAAATCTGTGCAAGGCTACAGACTCCTACTGTGGAGACCAACCTTCAGAAAAATTTGACATAATGAAGATACAATTTTCGACACTATTTGAAGATCTCCGAAATGAACATCCTATCAGAGAAGTAGTCACCACCAGCACTGCCTTAATGATTGATATTTATGGATCAATCAGCAGAGTAGTGGATCATATTCTTATCGGACTTCAAGATCTGTCATGAGCCGAAACCGCACACTACCTATCTTTCAGAAGATCTTCAAGAGAAGTACCGGATCTACTACCACTTATGGTCCAACACTTTCTCAGGATTTATTCACCGAGGCTCACATTGCCTCAAGAAGACCAAGATCACAACTCCCAGAGGGAAATGTCTGCTTTTAAGCATCATTACAGTCGAGCCAACGATATTAAACAAAAGCGCTTCCTTCGAGGCAACCCGTGCAATAAAGTAGAGTAGAAGAATAAAGGATGACAAAGGAGCTGATCAATAAAGGATGTAACTTCCAATATTGCAAGCCAGCTAGTTTCTTCAAAGCAACCACACCTGCTAAGGGTACTCCTTTCTTCCCGTTACTAGCTCAAACTTTAAAATTATGCCACGTCCTAGCTTATCACTAAGTATGGGATCCCAACCCAAATAAACAGTAGACAAATATTCCCAAATCTTCAACTAACACTCCCAAGTGTCGGATACACTAGGAACATTGAGGACAATGTTCGTCTAAGTGTGGGATATTGGTATAATCTTTTATGCTGTATTAAAATAACCCATTACGAAGATTCCAAGTTCTTAAGCCAAATTTCAAAAATTTTTAACAAGAGAAAACCTTTCCGAAAAAGTATTTTTGAAAACCTGAAACGTTTGTAAATAAAAGTAAGGCTTAAGTAAGGTGGAAATCTTGTTAGGACGAACCAAATCTCTAATAGAGCATTGCATGACTAGGCATTATCAACCTAAATTGATAATGGTGAGGCACCCAAATAAGACCAGCATTCATCTTTAATGCTTTGTTGTTTTTCGTTGAGAGTGTCGATGGCTGTGCTAAGAATCAGAACGTGCTTTAGATCTGCATTTGCAAAGCAACGAAACGTGGTCCGATTATAATCAGAAGAGCTAGCCATTTGTCAAAATGAACCTTACACACCTCTGTTTCTTCTACCACACGGATCCTTCTATCACTCAAAAAATCCAGAAAATGAGATTCCTTCCGAAAACCCGATGTTATAACCCTCTCAATTATCATGGCAAAGGTCTTGAAAAAGTTTACCGGCAAAAAGTTTCTAGAGACAAAATCTCCAATATATATATATATATATATATATATATATATATATATATATATATATATATATATATATATATATATATATATATATATATATATATTTCAAAGTTCTGAAAAAAGGAGCAGAACTTATAAAGAGAAATGTCGAAGAAGAACTTGACCGCAAATCAAATGATGAAAAGTTCAAAAAAGTGCTTCTTGAAAATATCAGCACTCCTATCTATCTTAAATTCAGAAATAAAAGTCTGCTGAGACTATATTACCCTTATTTTTTCTTCCTTTCTCACCCCTCTTTAAAACAACTTCACCGCCACGCCAAAATTCCTTTCCATCATTGACAAATAACCTAGAAGCTATGGTTACTACCGCTCTCACATTAGTAGCAAGGATTTGAGTCTTTATCAATCATATGACGATGGGTGCAACATGACTGGCTATGAGTGAATTCATTTCTTAGATCTATTGGAAACCCTAAACACTTAAGTAATTTGAGTGACCCGTGAAAGCTAGCCTAAGTCATGTAACCTCCTCGGATGCTTGCAGAGATAGTTTCAACCCTAACATAGATGACTCACCTTATCTTTCGCTCTTATAATAAAAAGCAAACCGCCTATTCTATTAGAAAAGAAACTCTGGAAGGATTTCTTAAAGTAAAAATGAGAAGTTTGCTTGAGGATAAGCAAAGTCTAAGTGTGAGATATTTGATATCGGCTAAAAATTCACGTTTTCACCTCGGGATTAAGGCCCAAAAACAATAAAGTTCCAAACTTTATCACAAAAATACCCTCTTCGTCCGATAAAATTGAAGAACAAGTGATTAAGAAGACGGTGCAAAAAGAATCAAGAGAATCGGAGCTAAAACGAAGATTCTAGAGCAAAAACGGTGAAAGACAAGAAATCAAGTTACGATCCAGCGAATCAGCAAGTCAAACGGCTTGCCAAACGGGCTGCTAAACAGCTTGCCAGTATGACAAACGGCCTGCCATATGCCCATATCAGACGGGCATGGTAAATGGGCTGGCCTGGCAAACGGGCCCTGAAAATGGTCTGCCAAACGGCCAGCTAGCCGTTTGCAGGCAAAAACCAAGATTATTTAAAGGGTCTTTGTCATTCATTCCAACATACTCTTCAATTCACTTCTTTCTCTCTCTTGTACAATATTAGTGATACTTTCAAGGTCTTTCTCCATGCAGGAAATCTAGTACCCGGAGAAGAACGCCGAAGATTGTATTAGGAGCGGTCTGGAGTTTGAAGTTGTCACTTTTGTATTCAGAACTCGTTTAATCTACTGGTACTTCTATCCTTTTTCTTTATATAATATCTTATATCAATATGATTTGTGATGTTGTTGCCATGATTAGCGAGTAGTTATCTTTAGTGTATGCTATGATGTAATCAGTTATAATGCCGAAATAATATTATGGTTTGTGTATGTTGTCAAAATGCTTTTCGATTATGCTTTAAACTCAATTGCTTTTTCAACTAATAGAACGTAGTTATTAGCTCTGTTATTGGGAAGTCGCGAACCCCGATTCAGAGTACACTATCTGTGTCACCCCTTGGTAAGAGAAGTCTATCGGATACAGCGCAAGATCGACTGTGGCACACCGGTTGTAGTAAGTCTATCAAGCTTTGGATTCCGACTGAGGACTCTTTCGTAGTGAAACATCTAACTAGACCCTTAGTACATTATCGGTCCCAGACCATGCTAGTGTAGTCACCAAGTATATAAACTTCGTACGTGCATGCTGAAGCACAACGGTTGTTGTAAGCTGTACCTATACTAAGTAAGGCCATGAAACCCGGTCAGTGCTGATTAATTCACTTCACCATAACGCAGTCTCAAGCATTGCACCCCGCTTGAGGGATTCTTGGTTAATTAAGGAACTATTTGTTTAAACACATAAAGGATTGGACCGTTAGGTTAACCGAACGTGTTCATGGAAGTCAACTTGACTTGGCCATGGTGTTCTTTATGGGTGAACTCTCTTTAAGGGCCTAACTATCTTTTAAACCCAATCATTGACGAAGGCATTGAAACACATCACGTCTCTCGGATATGGTAAGCCCTGTATTCTATTATGCTTAAAAAAGTTTAGACATTTGTGGAATGTTAATACATCACCCAACCGAGTCGCTCAATTGGATGAGCCGTCTGAACGTGTATGCCTGTAGTCAGACTGCACGGGCGTTGGGGGTAAGCGACGTTGCTGTCTATTCGGAATCTTCAAGCCTATCGCATCACCCAGTGACATGTCTTACGACAGGCGCATTTAAGACCAGTGTAATGAATACAAAGTCCCTACCTATTCATGAGCCATCATTCCATAATTCCGGTAGAATAACTGATGAAATCATAGTATGCGCTTGCTTTAACCTTATGTGAATTACGAATTTTATTGTATTTATTTTATCTGTCATATAAATTAGAAAAACCCAAAACTAGGTAATCACTACTCTTTCTCCTTATAATTATCTTAAGCTTTAAATATAGGTTCGATTCTACTGATATCTTAATAATACGACCCTAGGTCATACTTCCCTTACTCATAATAAGGAGTAGTACGATTTATACCCGCTAAATATAAATTTAAAACTGTACCCCCTCTTGGTGATTGATTCTGACTGTTGCAACCTAACGAAACCCCACAAATAAAACCGTCCGTTTCGGTCATATCAAAAGGGAAGCTAGTTTTTGGCACCACTGCCGAGGAGCTGGTATCAGACAATACTGCTTATATCAAACTCATTCACAAGCATCTCGTATGAGGGTTATTAACGGTATTCCGGACCGGAGAGTTAAACTCAAGAAACCCTTAAACCCCCTTTATTATTGATCTCGCATAAACCAAACCCCTTAGACCATTTTATGCTTGATCACCATTCACAAAACTGAGTCCCGCACACAGCACATCTGGTACGCGCGGATAACCCAACATACATATCAAAATCATCATTTAATCATATGTTATATTTGTTTTACATGCAAAACGAATCATTATACGCATATACGAGCCTCAAATCGCACGATTAGCGCTTCGCGCGCGTGCTGAAATCTCACACATGTGAGCTGACAAGAGTGAGCCCTCAACCGTGTGGTCAACCGCGTGACTAAGCTCACTTGTACGGTTGAGCTCACTCTCGTGGTTGTGCTCAAACGTGTGGTCACTCGTGCGGTTGAGATTCCAAAAGCATGGTCAAACGCACGGTTGAGCTGTCCAATGCGTATTAAGCTGTCAAACGTGGGGTTGAACTGTCAAACGCGCGGTTGAGTTATCAAACGCGTGGAAGCTGAAGAACAGCACTAGTTCATTGTTTTTGGGTATTTTGCACCCAAAACTCGATTTATGCTTGTTTTGGTCAATACAAAGGCTCAATAATACCATATAACACATATATAATCTATTTCTAACTTCAAACAAGCATAAGAAACAATTAAGATCAAGAATCAAACATCAAAAACTCACTTTTATGAAACCTACTTAAAACCCATTTGAATTTATCAATTTCAAAGAAGCTTACCTTATTTTGATCCTTGAAACTAATAGAATTAGATACACGAATTTATAAACTTAGGGTTTGCAATTTTCCAAAAATAGTAATTCAAGGAACAAGCAGAGTATACATATCTATTTGGGTTTCTTCATTGTGAGGAAACCCATCCCGTATAACACACGGGTATTTACCAGTTATCTGAAACAAAATGTACCTCATTAAGCGGTCTTAACGAGATCCGATTCACATAACGAAATATGTACTCTGACCCTTGTCACAAAACGAATTCAACCAACCACATAATAAATTATAAGTACATAATTAAAATTTCACTAATATTAATAAATTAATATTAACTAAGGGTAAATGGGTCATTACCACTAGGCTTAAGTCTAGGTTGTTACACTTAATTAGTGAACTCCATTTGAAAGATGTACGGGTTGCTAGTTTAGTAATTAACTACCCCATAGTTAGTTCACTAGTTCATACAAGTAGGTTGTCTTATTGAACTTGGATCTTGGGATCTCCTATTAACTGAGTTAGGTTTTCCTTCATATAAACCTTTTATTCAAGGGATTCAGTCTCATTACCACACACGACTTATACACTAACTCTCTGCTGAAGCCTTTTGTCAGTGGATCCGCAATATTATCCTTTGAAATCACATATTAATAGTGATAATTCATGTAAAAAATAGCTGTCGTATTGTATTATGTCTACGTCTCATATGTTTATTCTTACCATTATATATTGTAATATGAGCTTTACTAATCCCTGATTGACTATCACACTGTATACATATGGCCGACACAGGATTAGGCCATCTTGTTATATCGTCAACGAACTGACATAGCCATTTTTTTTCCATTGGTATTAACCACAACAACATAAGATTGTGTATACTACTTGTTCAAATGTTAACACAGGTTTCAAAACACAACAAGTTATAAATTACATCATCGGGAACCCAAGTCCCATAAGTTGAACCAGTTGTTTAACCAAAACAACACATTATCGAGCATGACCGTCGGGACCATTACCAAAAGCGCCTTTTCAAAATCCGCCACAAGCAAGCTAGTCCAAATCCTTACCCTTATCCTTCGATGTGCCGCAATCTATAAAAATGTAAACAATGAAGGAGTAAGCTATAATGCTTAGTGAGTGCAATACTTATATGCATACATACATAAACCGCTTACTTGCACAACTTACACATATCCGCATACAAGATAGCATCACAAAAGCAAGTATACACGACCAAGTACAAGCTATCATGTTAAATTACATAAACGAGAATATGACACGCTACACTACCAAAATGCATCAAACAAACGCAAAAATGGTTAACCATTCCCAAACGTGCTACTCATTAAATGAATAGCACCAACAACCCGTGTACATGGCTAAGGAAGGCTCCTCCTGGATGGCACCACCATGTACACTCGAATGTGGTCAACGAAAAGTGTGGTCTCAATTAATACCACTTCCCACATCCTCACAAGTTGCCAACGAAGAGTGGACTTCAAAGTAATCGCACTCACCACTTTCCCCAAACGCAATGTGGCCAACGAAGAGTAAAATCCTTCACAATCGGATTGTACTCGCCACTAACCCGCAAGCAAACAATTTAAATATACACACATATAAATACTCCACTCGCCTTGAGCAATTAGGCGAGTCACGACTTCGCTAAGGCTTTAAGTTTGATCCAAGAGCGAGTCACCTATCACAAATACAACATCAAGCTATGAACACTAATAGCTTGACCAAAAATCCATTAGTGATTATTTGACCCAAATTGCACCCAATACACCAACTAGGTCAAACAATATCCAAAATCCCCAAATCACCAAAAGCTAGTGATTTGGTTCCAAACTCAACTAAATACAATTCATGGTCAAGTGTTAGGGGCACTTCATGACATATTTCAACCAAAGACCCATTTTGACCATAATCAGGTTTACACCCAAAATCAAACTATCAAGAACACCCATTTGCTCAATTCAACAACAAAATTACCATTACTTGGGATTATGCCCAAATTGCAAGTTTACACATGACCAAAACACTATCCAACCCAAAACCCACCAACAAGGGTCAACAACACCCACAACTAGCTTTAAATACCCATTTGTGAGCTAGATGGGTTTAACCAAGAACATACAATCTCAAACCCTAACCTCAAATTAAATGAAAATTGGAGTTAGGACTTACCATTAGTATCACGAGATAGCTAGAGACGACATGATCAAGGTTAACACTTGCACTTTGGAGAGATTTGACAACCTTCTTCCTCAAATCAAGCTTTCTCTCACTAAAGAAGCTTTCTCACTCTAGGATAGTTGAGAGTGTTTGATGGATGTGAAAAGGAAATTAAAGTGAATCTAAAACTGATTCACTAGACATGAGGCCATTTTTAAGTGAAAATACAAAATTGCCCACTTAAACCCTTTTAAAAAGCAAAATTAACCTTTTTGCCCCACAAATAGGCGCGTCACGGTCTTCTGGCCCACTGCGCGACTCACAGTACAATCTGGCACCAGTAGGTATCTCAAAACCAACCATTCAGCTCAAGGCAAGAGGCGTGGCGCGGCCTTTTTTCCCCGCGTCGCGACTCCACGTATAAATTGACATCAGTAACTTTTCAAGAATGTCTCCATCAGACATAGCATTTAGCCGCGGCGCGGCCTGGGACTACGCGGCGCGGCTCCCTCTGGTAACAATTTTTTGGGGTGTTACAACTCTCCCCCGCTTGGACACGATCGCGCCCCCGCGATCCACGCAGCATGTAACGAAGGTAATTGCTCCATCACAAATCCTCGGATTCCCAAGTACACTCGGAACCTTTTCGGTGACTCCATTGCACCTTATAAGTACGAATCCTCTTATTCCGAATCTCTTTAACCTTCTCATCAAGGATAGCAACCGGCTCTTCCACATACTCTAATTTGTTATTTAGAGTAATTTCGTTCAGCGGTACCTACATCGAATCATCCGCAAGACACTTGCGAAGATAGGAAACATGGAATGTGTTATGGATTACCGCAATCTTTTTGGGTAAATCTAAACGATAAGCAACTTTACTAACACGTGCCAACACTTTAAAAGGTCCAATAAATCGAGGACCAAGTTTTCCCCGCTTTCAAAACCTAATTACACCCTTCTATGGTGACACCTTAAGCATTACCATATCGTCTTCACTATACTCAATCGGTGGCCTACGCTTATCCGCATACGGCTTTTGTCGATCTTGTGCCACCTTGAGGCGTGTACGAATCACATCAATCTTTTGGTTCATCTCAAGAACCACTTCGGTACCACCAAGTTCCTTTTGACCCACCTTGCCCCAACAAATGGGGGTTCGACATCATCGCCCATAAAGCATCTCATATGGTGGCATCCCAATGCTAGCATGATAGCTATTATTGTACGAGAACTCCACCAATGGCAAATGCTCGTCCCAACTTCCACCAAAGTCAATCACACATGCCCGAAGCATATCCTCTGAGGTTTGGATGGTCCTTTCGCTTTGACAATCCATTTGAGGATGGAAAGCGGTGCTCAATTTCACTTGAGTACCTATTTCGGTATGAAACTTACCCCAAAATCGATAAGTAAAACGCGTATCTCGACCCGAAACAATAGACACTAGTACCCCGTGTCTCGAAATTACCTCTTTAACAAACAACCTTGCCAACATCTCCGAAAAAATCACCTCGCGTATAGGAAGAAACAAGGCACTTTTCGTCAACCGATCAACGATTACCCAAATTGTATCATATTGGGTTCTCTCCGTTTTTAGAAACTTCGTAATTAAATCCATTGTAAGATGCTCCCACTACCATTTCAGGATCTCTAACGGTTGCACCATACCATAAGGCTTTTGGTGCTCGGCCTTAACTTGCAAGCAAGTAACGCATTACTCAACATACTTAACCACATCACGCTTCATACCAGGCCACCAATACTCTTTCTTCAAATCAACGTACATCTTTGTAGCCCCCGGATGAATCGAATATTTTGATTTATGCGCCTCATCGAGTAGCACCTTACGGTGACCACACAATTTTGGCACCCACACCCGACCTTGAAAACACAACAACCCATGCTTGCCTAGGACAATCGACTCCATTTGTCCTTGAATTTGCTCTTCACGCTTATGATTAACAATCGCCTCAATTTGAACGTCACCGAGTTTTTTGAGAAAATCATTTGAAAGAATCGTTCGCAACGATTTTACTTAAAAACTTGGAACTTGGTTCTTCCGACTTAATGCATCCGCTACCACAATAGCTTTACCCGGATGGTAAAGTATCTCAAGATCATAATCTTTCAAAAAAATCCAACCATCGCCATTAACGGTTGTTTAAGTCACGTTGATCAAAGAAGTATTTTAAATTCTCATGATCCAAATAAACTGTACACTTAACACCATAAAGATAATGGCGCCAAATTTTCAACGCATGAACCACTGCCGCCAACTCAAGATCATGAGTCGGGTAGTTCTTCTCGTGCTCTTTTAGTTTTCTCGAGGCATAAGCAATCACTTTACCCCTTTGCATAAGAACACAATCGAGCCTACTAATCGAGGCAACACAATACACCACCATGTCTTCCACCCTTTCTGGTAACACTAACACTGGAGCTTGACATAATTTGCTCTTCAATAATTGAAAAGCATTTTCTTGCACATCGATCCATTCGAACTTCACATTCTTTCGAGTTAGTTTCGTTAAGGATGAAGCAATCTTGGAAAAATCTTGAATAAACCGACGATAATAACCAGCCAACCCGAGAAAACTTCGGACTTCCGTAGGCGCAGTCGGTGGTTCCCAACTCTTAACCGCCTCAATCTTCCCCGGATCTACTTTAATCCCCTCGTGATTCACAATATGGCCAAGGAATTGCACTTACCTTAACCAAAATTCACACTTGGAGAATTTTGCATACAACTTCTCTTTATGCAATGTGTTTAACAACTCATGCAAATGATGCTCATGCTCCTTTACACTCTTTGAATAAATGAGGATGTCATCAATGAACACAATTACTGACTTGTCCAACATAGGTTGGCACACTCGGTTCATATGGTCCATGAATGTCGCAGGCGCATTCGTAAGACCAAAAGGCATCATAACAAACTCAAAATGCCTATAACGCGTCCGAAACACCGTCTTCTCGATATTTTCCTCACGAATCCGCATTTGGTGATAACTGGATCTCACGTCAATCTTAGAGAAATAACACACACCTTGAAGTTGATCAAATAAATCATCGATCCTAGGCAACGGATAATGATTCTTGATTGTCACCTTATTAAACTCACGGTAATCAATGCACATACACATACTACCTTCCTTCTTCTTCACAAACAAGACCGGAGCACCCCATGGCGAGCTACTGGGTCGAATAAAACCCTTTTCTAACAACTCTTGGGTTTGGTTTAACAACTCATGCATCTCGGTCAGTAACAAACGATAGGAAGTTTTGGCAATGGGGTTCGCCCCCGGAACCAACTCGATGCAAAACCCCACTTGTCTTACCGGCGAAACACCCAGTAATTCATCCGGAAAACATCTTCAAATTCATTAACAACAGGAATAGATTTAATGGAAGGTGGCTCATCATGAGTATCAACCACATGGGCTAGATAAGCCATACCTCCACTAGTCACAAGTCGGCGCGCCTGAGCATAAGTACAAATAGGCACGGAACGTTTTCGAGCTTCACCATACACGATTAGCTCTCCCCCACCTGGGGTTCTTACCCTTACAAATTTATCATGACAATCAAGATTAGCTCTATTATGATCGAGCCAATACATACCACAACAACATCAAATTCACCCAAGGTAATAGGAACCAAGTTAATATCAAGCTTGTCGGTTCCGAAATTAATAACACAATTTTTATACACCCCATTAGCCACCAAGAACCTACCATCGATGATCTCGACTTGTAACAGTGAGTCTAGATCACATAAAAGACAATCTAAAGTAGCCGCATATTTTAAGGAAACATATGACATATCGGCACCACTATCAAATAACACCTTAGCGGGTTTAGAATTAACCAAGAAAGTACCTGAAACCACATCGTTGGACTTCTTAGCATCATCGGTAGTCATCAAGAAATTTTGGCCCCTCGCGGGCCCCACTGCCTTTTCTAACAGCTTAATGTTGTCATAGCTTTTATCACCCGTCATTAACTCTGGACACTTTGACTTCTGGTGGCCTTCTTTGTGGCAATCTAACCAAGTGATTTTACTCTTAGAAGACGGGTTTGGGCAATCCTAGGACATATGACCTATTTGCCCACAAGTATAGCAAGTATGTAACGACCCGGAAATTTCTGACCAAATTTAAACCCCAATCTTTACATGTTTCCGACACGATAAGCAGAATCTGTAATGTTGAGTCTAGAAAGTTTGAAATCTATATTCGGTTAATCAATTACCTTTTTACCATGTCTAGTGATTCACGAATAATTATATGCATTAGATATATAATACTTTATATGAACGTATTTTGTTTCAATATAAATTTAATATAGACATCAGCGAGATTATAAGATATGACTTAAAGGACTCTTTTAAGAGGTCTACTTTGAATTAGGAACACTTTCATATGTTGAATATTCAGCAATGGACACAATATAGCCGTTCGGGTTAAATTGTCCGTAGAAAGAAACAAATACTAGGCTATTTAACTATTGGGTCCGTGTTTTGTTTCTATTTCACATGTATCACTCCTTGAAAACTTTATAATATATTTTATTAAATATCTTCATCTATATATATCATACATATATATGTATATGATGAGGAGACTAAAGAACCACCGACACCATAACCTATCCTCTTCAATCATGAATCCTTCACCACTGAGACCTTAACCATCGTCACCCTCTTTCCACCATAAACCACCACGGCCACCATAGTGAACCACCATCAACTTTCATTTTCTATTGTTTGTTTGAATACACTATCCGAGAATTTGGTTCCATAAACCCACCACCAACTCGTCACCTTATCTCCGAACACCAAACTGCCACTATACAAAACCTGTTTACTGTTTGAAACTATTACAACCGGAGCACCACCTCACATCTTCAAATCACCATCTTCACAACCATTGACAACAACCACCAATTAACCTCTACTCGAAACCACACTAACTGTTTTCAGTTGGGTGAAACAAAACCGAAACTCACTTGGGTTTTGTTACTCGTTGAATAAAGTACTGTTTGTCTTCCTTCCAATTCAACCGATAGCAGTCATCAACTCACTCTCTATTGTCTTCTCCTCTTTCTCCATATCTCTTTCTTTTTCTGCACGACAAACAAACCCGCCACCATCATCAATTATCGTTGGTCACCACTACCATCATACCTCCACAAACCATTAAACCTTTGAACCATTGAACTACTACTGCTATTCGCTTGTTTCTGTTTCCATTACCTTCGAAAATCACCTTCATAAACCCATGAAACAATCACCCATATGTAACACGAGTGTTGCTACTGTTGTTGCCGTAAAACACCTATTACGACTCCATTGAACCATGTAAAACTGTCGCTGCTATCATGTTTCTGTTTACCCTCGTTGATTAAACACCCACCAAAGAAAAACTCATAATCACCACTTATTCCCTTTCATCTCCTCTTCTTGTCCGGAAAACACCCACAAACCACCCACCATGATTTCGTTGATTTCCCTCACCATCATCACCATCGAAAACCTTACTGCTCCCTGATTTCCTTCGAGTTCTTCAAAACTGATTGCTTCCATATTTGTGTGCTCCAATAAATCGAACCATGAGCTTGACATTTTCTTTTTGGCCGACATAATATTTTTGTGTTTATCCGATATTGGAATAACAGCTGGGTGATTTTATTTTTTTTGTGTAAATGCGATTACACCTGGACTAGATTTTAGAGGTTGAGGTTACGTATGAAATCAAATTGTTTTGCGGATCAATTTCTTGAACGGGCTTTAAATTAAATTGGTTTGTATCTGGACCGTGTTCCCTACTTTGGGCCGAGACCCATTACAATTTCCCTATTGAGACAAACTACGCTAAGGATCGTAGGATGAAACAGATTATACGGGTTAAAAAATGGTAGACTCAGGATAAAACAGAAAGACAATAGCAGCCTGATGGTTAAGGGTGTGTTGAATTAGCAAGTGGTCTCGGGTTCGAGCCCGAGCAAGGACCTTAATCTTTTTAAGACTTTTAAACACTAAGGTAGCTTTCCTATTATTATTATTATTATCATCATCATTAAACTAACACTAAATATTAAAATTATTATTATTATTATTATTATTATTATTATTATTATTATTATTATTATTATTATTATTATTATTATTATTAATTATAAGATTATTATCATTACTATTATAAATATCATTATTTCTAAAATTATCATTATTAGTTTTATTATGAAAAAAATATCATTTTAGTAAAAGCATTATTTTTATTAAAAATTATTATTATCAATACTAATAAAAATGTCATGTTTATGGAAAATTATCATTTTGATTACTATTAGAATTAGTGTTATTATCATTATTATTATTGTCACTATTTTAGTATTAAAAAAATATATATATATTACTTTAATAAATAAAGGACATTTAAGTAAAAGTATGGTACATCTATATTTATCTTAATATTAAATGCTATCTTGTTTTAATAAAAAGTTATTATAAATAAGTTACAATTAATATTTAAATATATTTTAAATTGAATCATACAAATAAATAATAAATCTTAATACATAACTAAATATACATAAATTTGTTTGATTACGATTATATGTATTAATATACATAAATGATATAGGATCGTGAATTCAAGGCCAACCCTACACTTTTTCAATGATGTTATATGTATTTTTACTACAAAATACATTAGGTGAGTATATAGTTCCCTTTTTAAACTCTAAATATTTTGGGCTGAGAATACATGCGCTGTTTTTATAAATGATTTACGTTATGGACACAAGTGATCGAAATTAAATTCTACGTTGAGTTGTACCATGGCATATCTCTTTATACTTGGTAACTGCTAATTACGTGAGGAGCGTAAACGCGAATCCTGTTGATAGATCTATCGGGCTGACATCCCCAACCGGGCTGGACGACCAGCATTTAACGGTTGCACAGTACTTCGTTCTCGTTACTACACTTTGGTACGGTGTAGGGTTTATTTAAGAGTATGCTGCTGTGACTTTTAGTTAAGTATGGTTACCAAGTGCTCAACGACTTTTCTATACACGAGGAGTGTATTATGTATAAACTTAAAATCTTGTGGTCCATAGTTATAACGCTGCTAGCATCAAACCTATATATCTCACCAACTTTATGTTGACATTTTAAAGCATGTTATTCTCAGGTACGAATTAAGTCTTCCGCTGTGCATTTGCTCCTGTTAAGGACATTACATGGAGTCGATCATCGCAATGGAACCAAATGTTGATGACTTCGTCCAGACGGATTGGGTCGGGTCGTCTCATGTGGTATCAGAGCGTTGGTCTTAGCGAACCAGGCCTTGCATTAGTGTGTCTAACTGGTAGTTGTTAGGATACATTAGTGAGTCTGGACTTTGACCGTGTCTGCCTGTCAAAAGTTTTGCTTATCATTTCTAGTCGGAAATCATCTGCTTATCATCCTTAGGAAATTGCCTTCCTATCATACTCAAGTCTAGACACGTGTTACTGCATTTATTGCATCGATAGTGTATAGACAAAATTCATATCTTAGCGTATCTTTTACTATAGAATTGCCTGACACATGTCGTAAATTCCTCCGTAGTCTACGGAATCTCTAGTACTATATATATAGATATTCTATGAAGTTAGAATATCATTCTATATTCAAAAATCATTTCACATCGAAGATCCTTTCCATCCACCAAATTGCCTCTTAGCGATGAACCTGAAGCACTTACCGGCGAACCTGTTCGAGAAACCAATTACCCTCTCATTTCTAGAGTATACCGTCACGATTATATATTATCCTATATTTCGAACCGTCAATCATTCCGTAGTACTAGAAGAAGTTAACGAACTACGTGCTAGAGTAATGGCTTTGGAGAATCTGGTGCGGAGGTTACAAACATCAGCAGCAGCACCAGCAGCATAATCCGTATCATCATCGTCAACGTCGACAGTACCCTTATTACCCCCAACCACAACCGTGTCATAAACCTCAACATCACAATTTGTACCTCGGATATCAACATCATATACCTCAAAAACTTCATCGAAACTTCGAGTATGATTTTCGTTCTACATATCGTTCTACATCGATTAATTTCGTTCTACATATTGTTCTACCTCATTTACCTTCGTTCGACATGGCAATTATGTAATCTCTAATGTTTTAGAGATCATGTAATCAAATGCTAATGATAAATCAAATGAGTTTAATATTCTATTGACTCATTAAATCCATAATTACATCTGAAGAAAATATATATGCAAGTATATTTTCATAAAGATCGTAATTAAAAATTCTTTTGTACAAACTGTTAATGATGAAAATATTTTAACGGGTGGGTAGTACCCAAGGAATATTTAAAATTCACATTAACAAGTTACACTGTACATTCTTTGAATCTGATTCAACGGTCATTTACTATCCTACTTACAATCACCGATATACGTATCCGTTCATCACAAAATAACCAAGTCCTTTCAAATTTCATATTTGGATTTTTACCTATCCGAATCCAACAAGTGGCATAAAGAAGAAACATTGGACAAATTAAAAATTGTTAGAAACATACGAATTAACTAATTGTAAATCTGTTAAGGATTCCACGCTAACTATTCCGGCTAACTGTTCCCAGCTAACTGATTAACATTTAATTTATCGCAATTTACATTCTCGCAATTTTATTTAATTTCTGCACTTTACATACCGTCGGGACACATGTACAACAATACGTCGGATTAATTCTGAGACAACACGTTGTATAATGGGTCATGATTTATATATATTTATTTTACGCACTTTAAATAACGGGACACGTATACAAGGTTTCGACTTATCATATTGACCCATCTATATATATGTTTCGGAACAACCGTAGACACTCTATATGTGAAGGTGGGAGTTGGCTATACAGGGTCGGAGTTGATTCCAAAATATATATATATACTTTGAGTTGTGATCGACACTGAGACCGGTACACGGGTCACGATACGTATTAATTAATTATATATTAAATTATATATGAATATATTGAGCTGTTGAACTATTGGACCATTGGACAATCGGACTATTAGACTGCTAACTATGGACAAGTAAAATGAATTAAAATATTGATTATAACATATGAAACTAAATAATTCTTCAAGCTTGCCACTTGATTCTATCTTAAACCTCATTCGTATCTTGGCGATTACAATTCGCATTCATAACTTTTCATGAGTCTTGAAAACATCTCGATCGGAAAGATGAACCAATCACATTTCATCTACGGAAGAAAAGATGTATGCATCTGAAAAACTCTCGAATCCAAATTTATAGTTTAACACATACCGTGTTGAATCCTTTGCCATTTATTAGCAAAAACAACCCTACAATTTCTTTTCAAGAAGGTAATTTTGTCACAGCTCCACTTCGACTTCTCAGTAAGACTACTCCTACTATAACCTCGATATTTATACCTGGTCCTTTCACCGTCGTTACCAGAGAACCTTTTATATTTCACAACATTATCAACAGATGTACCAACAACTCGTTATCTCTTTGGCAAAATCCGCAATCAGTATTTTGAAAATCTCATAGAAATTCTCCCAGTTATACCGAAAACGTCTATCCCCAAGAATTACATATTTCGAATGTGAAGTTTCTGAAAAACACCCTGGACTATGAAGTAGTTCTTGAAATGCTGATGAAGCAGCAAAAACCGTAAACGACCTTAACAGTCAAAAGTTTACGATGAAGTAAAGTATGTTGGAAAAACTTAGAAAAAAGAGAAGGGTTGAAATTGGAAAACGGATTGAGCAAAGTATGAAGGAAACCGTGAACAAATCATGAAAACTAAACTCGACTTCAAAGGATTCAAATGATTCAGTGCTTGCTGAAATCGTTAGTAAGAACCCAACTCCTTATTCTAAACCTTTTCGGATGATATTCTTCATCAACATTTTATCTTAGAGATTAAAAGATATTTCATATCTTCCGTTATGCATATTCTTCAAATTTCTGGAGATATTATTCCCATCTGAAATCATTTATCACTTCGTAACATCTGCGTTACAATATAAAAGAAACTGCATTAGTTTCTAAATTCTGAAACCTTCGAGTTTAAAATAGGAATGTTCTGAAGTAGTGTTGGGAACTAATGCATGAATTAGTATAATATAATGAAACTTGATCAACTTCATTATATTACAGTAAGTCATGTTGAGTTTCTAATGGAATGTGATGATTTACAGTACCATCATCATGTGCCATGTTACACGACTCTTACATTCTACCTAATCTCCAAATATATCGAGAACATATCTCTCTGAAAGTTCCATCCTTTCTTCTAAATTCTGGTAATTTGACTAATCAAAATTGTGCCCTTACCATTTCTTTCTAAGAGCATTATTTATGTTCATTCTGAATTTCATACCTACGAATTCTGGACCATTACAAGAGATGTTTAATCGTAAGAAGAGGAAACGAAAGAATGAGGCTCCGAAATAGAAATTGGAGTATAAATCGCAGCAAATAAAAGAAAGTATTGGATATGGACAACAATGATTATGGAAGACATAATTAGGGACATAGAAATATAAGGGAAAATATAAAACCCAATAGCAAACCCGAAACTACAAACCGTGCATATTGATACGTATTGCCACGTAAAGGCACGGGAAGATTAATAACACTATAACCCCAAGATAATAGTAGAAGTAAATAAAATTCTCCGGTGGTAGGTGAAAGAGGAGAATGATAGATGTGAAAATTAAGAGTATATCAAGAATTAGAATGGGATGGAGCATACTGGCGAATGTCCTAAAGAAGGAATTAAGGAGAAAGAATAGAAGATGTGAGTTGTGGAAAATAAGGAATCGAAGAAGTGGATTTATAGTGAAGTATCCGACAGAGAAATCGAAACAGATTGTCACATTAAATCAAAAAAAAAAAAATCCTGATCGCCGAAAACCAAATCTCATTACATAAGATTTTCCTTAAATCCCTTAAATCCCGGAAATCAATCATAACCACGTCATCGGTTGAAACGAATATATTTATTTACCAATTTCACTCTTTTGTGATAACTTCACTCGTGCGCTTCATTTGATTGAATCGTTTATTCTATATCTCTCAATACTGATAAAACTCCATTATTACCTTATACTTTTCATGAAAACATCCCTATTGTTATCCATGACGACATCACTCAAATTTCGGGGATGAAATTTCTTTAACGGGTGGGTACTGTAACGACCCGGAAATTTCCGACCAAATTTAAACCCCAATCTTTACATGTTTCCGACACGATAAGCAAAATCTGTAATGTTGAGTCTAGAAAGTTTGAAATCTATATTCGGTTAATCAATTACCTTTTTACCATATCTAGTGATTCACGAATAATTATATACATTAGATATATAATACTTTATATGAACGTATTTTGTTTCGATATAAATTTAATATAGACATCAGCGAGATTATAAGATATGACTTAAAGGACTCTTTTAAGAGGTCTACTTTGAATTAGGAACACTTTCATATGTTGAATATTCAGCAATGGACACAATATAGCCGTTCGGGTTAAATTGTCCGTAGAAAGAAACAAATACTAGGCTATTTAACTATTGGGTCCGTGTTTTGTTTCTATTTCACATGTATCACTCCTTGAAAACTTTATAATATATTTTATTAAATATCTTCATCTATATATATCATACATATATATGTATATGATGAGGAGACTAAAGAACCACCGACACCATAACCTATCCTCTTCAATCATGAATCCTTCACCACTGAGACCTTAACCATCGTCACCCTCTTTCCACCATAAACCACCACGGCCACCATAGTGAACCACCATCAACTTTCATTTTCTATTGTTTGTTTGAATACACTATCCGAGAATTTGGTTCCATAAACCCACCACCAACTCGTCACCTTATCTCCGAACACCAAACTGCCACTATACAAAACCTGTTTACTGTTTGAAACTATTACAACCGGAGCACCACCTCACATCTTCAAATCACCATCTTCACAACCATTGACAACAACCACCGATTAACCTCTACTCGAAACCACACTAACTGTTTTCAGTTGGGTGAAACAAAACCGAAACTCACTTGGGTTTTGTTACTCGTTGAATAAAGTACTGTTTGTCTTCCTTCCAATTCAACCGATAGCAGTCATCAACTCACTCTCTATTGTCTTCTCCTCTTTCTCCATATCTCTTTCTTTTTCTGCACGACAAACAAACCCGCCACCATCATCAATTATCGTTGGTCACCACTACCATCATACCTCCACAAACCATTAAACCTTCAAACCATTGAACTACTACTGCTATTCGCTTGTTTCTGTTTCCATTACCTTCGAAAATCACCTTCATAAACCCATGAAACAATCACCCATATGTAACACGAGTGTTGCTACTGTTGTTGCCGTAAAACACCTATTACGACTCCATTGAACCATGTAAAACTGTCGCTGCTATCATGTTTCTGTTTACCCTCGTTGATTAAACACCCACCAAAGAAAAACTCATAATCACCACTTATTCCCTTTCATCTCCTCTTCTTGTCCGGAAAACACCCACAAACCACCCACCATGATTTCGTTGATTTCCCTCACCATCATCACCATCGAAAACCTTACTGCTCCCTGATTTCCTTCGAGTTCTTCAAAACTGATTGCTTCCATATTTGTGTGCTCCAATAAATCGAACCATGAGCTTGACATTTTCTTTTTGGCCGACATAATATTTTTGTGTTTATCCGATATTGGAATAACAGCTGGGTGATTTTATTTTTTTTGTGTAAATGCGATTACACCTGGACTAGATTTTAGAGGTTGAGGTTACGTATGAAATCAAATTGTTTTGCGGATCAATTTCTTGAACGGGCTTTAAATTAAATTGGTTTGTATCTGGACCGTGTTCCCTACTTTGGGCCGAGACCCATTACAATTTCCCTATTGAGACAAACTACGCTAAGGATCGTAGGATGAAACAGATTATACGGGTTAAAAAATGGTAGACTCAGGATAAAACAGAAAGACAATAGCAGCCTGATGGTTAAGGGTGTGTTGAATTAGCAAGTGGTCTCGGGTTCGAGCCCGAGCAAGGACCTTAATCTTTTTAAGACTTTTAAACACTAAGGTAGCTTTCCTATTATTATTATTATTATCATCATCATTAAACTAACACTAAATATTAAAATTATTATTATTATTATTATTATTATTATTATTATTATTATTAATTATAAGATTATTATCATTACTATTATAAATATCATTATTTCTAAAATTATCATTATTAGTTTTATTATGAAAAAAATATCATTTTAGTAAAAGCATTATTTTTATTAAAAATTATTATTATCAATACTAATAAAAATGTCATGTTTATGGAAAATTATCATTTTGATTACTATTAGAATTAGTGTTATTATCATTATTATTATTGTCACTATTTTAGTATTAAAAAAAAATATATATATTACTTTAATAAATAAAGGACATTTAAGTAAAAGTATGGTACATCTATATTTATCTTAATATTAAATGCTATCTTGTTTTAATAAAAAGTTATTATAAATAAGTTACGATTAATATTTAAATATATTTTAAATTGAATCATACAAATAAATAATAAATCTTAATACATAACTAAATATACATAAATTTGTTTGATTACGATTATATGTATTAATATACATAAATGATATAGGATCGTGAATTCAAGGCCAACCCTACACTTGTTCAATGATGTTATATGTATTTTTACTACAAAATACATTAGGTGAGTATATAGTTCCCTTTTTAAACTCTAAATATTTTGGGCTGAGAATACATGCGCTGTTTTTATAAATGATTTACGTTATGGACACAAGTGATCGAAATTAAATTCTACGTTGAGTTGTACCATGGCATATCTCTTTATACTTGGTAACTGCTAATTACGTGAGGAGCGTAAACGCGAATCCTGTTGATAGATCTATCTGGCTGACATCCCCAACCGGGCTGGACGACCAGCATTTAACGGTTGCACAGTACTTCGTTCTCGTTACTACACTTTGGTACGGTGTAGGGTTTATTTAAGAGTATGCTACTGTGACTTTTAGTTAAGTATGGTTACCAAGTCCTCAACGTCTTTTCTATACACGAGGAGTGTATTATGTATAAACTTAAAATCTTGTGGTCCATAGTTATAACGCTGCTAGCATCAAACCTATATATCTCACCAACTTTATGTTGACATTTTAAAGCATGTTATTCTAAGGTACGAATTAAGTCTTCCGCTGTGCATTTGCTCATGTTAAGGACATTACATGGAGTCGATCATCGTAATGGAACCAAATGTTGATGACTTCGTCCAGACGGATTGGGTCGGGTCGTCTCAAAGTAGGGGCATAACCCCCGAACCTCCCTCTTTTACACTACCCACACTTTCGGCCCCACTCTTAGCCTTCTTACTCGGGGCACTACTTGCCTCAAACTTTCTCTTACTCAAAGTAACATCATTAACTTTCGGATCATCGGGTTCAAAACCTTTCGCCACATCAAACAACTTGGCAAAAGTCTTAACTTGACCAAGAGTAATCTTCGCCAAAAATGTCATCATTCAAAGCCTTATGAAAATCCTCCATCAACATATGATCGTTCCCTTGATATTCGGGACAAAGCCGTACCTTAGCAAGAAAAGTGGCCTTAAGAGTGTTTTGGTCCATAGACCCATAACGTAGATTTTGCAACTCTTTCCGAATTTGGGTGAGATCGGCTTGAGTGCGGTACTCCTTGAAGAACTCGGCCTTAAAATCATCCCAGGGTAAATTAACAAACGGATCCTCACCCATCATGAAGATTTTATCATCTAACCAAGTCTTTACCGCACCCCTCATTAGGCTTGTAGCAAGCCTTGTCTTTTTATTGGGTGGGCATTCACACACCCGGAAACAACCTTCCACATCCGATATTTACCTAGAGCTTTTGAGAGGGTCGGGACTCCCTTTAAATAGTGGCAGCTTAGTGAACTTAAAGTCTTTGTAACTAAACCCACTATTTCGGGAACCCGTAGATTAAGCGGTCCCTCATCAACACCTTCATCACCTTGAGGCTTTGGAAACCTCTTATCGAACTCTTCTCTTACCACCACACTTACTTGATCTCGAAGGAGATCAGTTATTTGTTCCTCAATAGTCTCTTGAAGAACCTCCTTGACCTTCCCGGTAAACACCGCGGAATAGCTCCCAAGCGCGGCCTTAATCTTGGCCGTAAGATCATCATCGTTATTCACCTCCTCATTACTCGAACCATCTTGATCCATAGCACTTCTTCGTGTCCTCGTTCTATAGTTTAAAGTGGATTAGAACACAATAAAAGTCACACCAAAACGCTTAACAATCCCATCTTGCTTGACGCTCGTCGTATTTAATTCATTTGACACGACATGCAACCGTACTAATGGTGGCCAATCATTAATACACTTGCGCATCCTATCAAACTCCTTGATACAACAACCATCTTACTCGATGTTGATCGAAAGCACATACACATTTAACCACAAGCAATAAAGTGCCTACAATAATCCTGTGGTCCCATAACCCGACAAATCATGCATAAAACGTCTGTTCAACCTAAGTCTCGGCTCCCGTCCCAAGGAAATCTAGATCCCTTAGGTCACGTTGTGATACCGCTTGAAACGATCCCAAATCAATTAACAATCAACTTGTAAAGAATTGACGCTTAGTGAGTGCAATACTTATATGCACACATACATAAATCGCTTACTTGCGCAACTTACACACATCCGCATACAAGATAGCATCACAAAAGCAAGTATACATGACCAAGTACAAGCTAGCATGTTAAATAACATAAACGATAATATGACACGCTACACTACCAAAACGCATCAAACACACGCAAAAATGGTTAACCATTCCCAAACGTGTTACTCATTAAATGAATAGCACCAACAACCCGTGTACATGGCCAACGAAGGCGCCTCCCGGATGGCACCACCATGTACACTCAAATGTGGTCAACGAAAAGTGTGGTCTCAATTTGTAACACTTCTCACATCTTCACAAGTGGCCAACGAAGAGTGGACTTCAAAGTAATCGCACTCACCACTTTCCCCAAATGCAATGTGGCCAACGAAGAGTAAAACCTTCACAATCGGATTGTACTCACCACTAACCCGCAAGCAAACAATTTATAGATACACACATATAAATACTCCACTCACCTTGAGCAATTAGGCAAGTCACGACTTCGCTAAGCCTTTAAGTTTGATCCAAGAGCAAGTCATCTATCAAAAATACAACATCAAGCTATGAACACTAATAGCTTGACCCAAAATCCACTAGTGATAATTTGACCCAAATTGCACCCAATACACCAACTAGGTCAAACAAGACCCAAACTCCCCAAATCACTAAAAGCTAGTGATTTGGTTCCAAACTCAACTAAATACAATTCATGGTCAAGTGTTAGTGGCACTTCATGACCCATTTCAACCAAAGACCCATTTTGATCCTAATCGGGTTTACACCCAAAATCAAACTACCAAGAACACCCATTTGCTCCATTCAACAACAAAATCACCAATACTTGGGATTAATCCCAAATTCCAAGTTTACACATGACCAAAATAATATCCAACCTAAAACCCACCAACAAGGGTCAACAACACCCACAACTAGCTTCAAACACCCATTTGTGAGCTAGTTTAACCAAGAACATGCAATCTCAAACCCTAACCTCAAATTGAACGAAAATCAGAGTTAGGAGTTACCACTAGTATCACGAGATAGCTAGAGACGAGATGAACAAGGTTAACACTTGCACTTTGAAGAGATTTGACCTCCTTCTTCCTCAAATCAAGCTTTCTCTCACTAAAGAAGCTTTCTCACTCTAGGATAGTTGAGAGTGTTTGATGGATGTGAAAAGGAAATTAAAGTGAATTTAAACTGGTTCACTAAACATGAGGCCGTTCTTAAGTGAAAAGACAAGATTGCCTCCACTTAAACCCTTTTAAAAAGCAAAATTCAGCTTTTTGCCCCGCAGATAGGCGCGTTGCGGCCTCCTGGCCCGCGGCACGGCTCGCAGTACAATCTGGCACCAGTAGGTATCTCAAAACCAACCCTTCAGCTCAAGGCAAGAGGCGCGGTGCGGTCTTTCTTCCCCGTGTTGCGGATCCACGTATAAATTGACATCCGTAACTTTTCATGAATCTCTCCATCAGACATAGCATTTAGCCGCGGTGCGACCTGGGACCACATGGCATGGCTCCCTCTGGTAACAATTTTTGGGGTGTTACATAAACATGACATTAAACTTTCAAAATGTATGAACTTCTTGTTAAACCATGATCTAAACACATTTAAGCATACATTTAGTTCAATTTCAAGTATAAAATTCGTACCTGAAGCTTTAGAGTATAAGAACCCTAATTACACATAAGAGGAATTAAAAGAAGATTTCACAGCTTCTAGAAGGATTTATGCACTCCTAATTACTTGAATTTGTGTTTGCATGAGGTTAATTTTTCCAATTTTTGAAGGGTTTTCTCTTCTTGCTTTTGTTCTAGTCGACACTCTCACACACACATATAATATTTCTGTATTTGCAACTGATACACAATTCATCCTATTTACTAGTTAAATGGTAAAAACTTTGGCCTTATTATGCTTTCTACCCTCCCCACCAATACAATAATGATGGAGGTCCTTTTATTTTCTTCTTTTAACTTTGCATCTCTAGTCCTTAATAACCTTTAACTAATGTTTTTAATATTTACTCCTTCTTATTAGAAAAAGCACAAAACACATATATTCATAAATAAATTCTTATAAAATATTACCTTAGAATTTCAGGGTCTCACAACTTTCCCCCCGTTAAACCGTTCGTGTCCTCATGAACCATTCTTGACGCACCGAAGGATAATACTTCATCAACCATTCTTCGGGTTCCCAAGTACACTCGGACCCTTTTCTAAATTTCCATTGAACCTTAAGCAAAGTCACCGACTTATTCCTCAATTGTTTGGTTATATGATCTAGAACTTTCACCGGTTTTTCCGCATATCTTAACTTTTCATCCACTATAATTTCATTAAGTGGCACATAAGTTGATTCATCCGCCAAACACTTCCTTAGTTGCGACACATGAAATGTGTTATGAATAGCACTAAGTTCATCGGGTAGAGCTAACCGGTAAGAAACTTTTCCAACTCTCGCAATTATCTCGAACGGTCCCACGAACCTTGGACCAAATTTTTCTCTTTTTCGAAAACGAATAATTCTCTTCCATGGGGAAACCTTAAGCATTACTTTGTCACGAACCTCGAATTTTGTCAGTCTCCTTCTCCTATCCGCATACGACTTTTGTCGATCTTGGGCCGTTTTCAATCTCTCACGAATTTGATCAATCATTTCGGTAGTTAGTAAAACTACTTCCGTACTTCCTAATTCCCTTTGACCCACTTCACCCCAACATATCGGGGTTCTACACTTTCTTCCATAAAGCATCTCATAGGGTGACATTCTAATGGAAGAATGATAACTATTGTTATACGAGAATTCAACTAAGGAAAGATGAGTATCCCAACTACCGCCAAAATCTATTACACATGCTCTTAGCATATCTTCGAGGGTTTTGATGGTTCGTTCGCTTTGACCATCCATTTGTGTGTGAAACGCGGTACTTACATGTAACTTGGTGCCCATTTCTTCTTGAAACTTCCTCCAATAATGCAAAGTAAAGCGAGTGTCGCGGTCCGAGACATTGGAAATCGGCACTCCATGTCTAGCTATAACCTCTTGCACATATAATTTCAACATTGCTTCCGAAGATGAAGCTTCCTTTATAGGTAAAAATAGCGCACTCTTGGTCAACCTATCAACAATAACCCATATAGCATCGTACTGACGAGGGGTCCTAGGTAACTTAGTTACTAAATCCATAGTAATATGCTCCCATTTCCACACCGGTACCTCTAACGGTTGAAGTTTACCATAAGACATTTGATGATCGGCCTTCACTTGAAGATAAGTAAGGCACTTATGAACTTATTTAACTATATCTCTTTTTATTCCCGGCCACCAATAGTCCCTTTTTAAGTCTCTATACATCTTAGTAGCACCGGGGTGGATAGAATACGTAGACTTATGAGCCACTTCTAGAATCTCGTTTCTTACGTTACATTGAATAGGAACCCAAATCCTTCCATACAGTAGTTTCAAACCTCGAGAATCCTCCTTAAAATCATCTACTTGACCTTTAATCCTTTCCTTTCTGATATGCCCGAATCGAACGGTTTATTTATGCGGTGTCGTTAGGTCGCAAAACGTCATTTCAGGATATCAACAAAAGAAGTTGATTGTTTAATTTATATATGCTGGGCCTAAATCTATTATTCCTTCCTATGGGTTAGCAAGGGCAAATATGACCTAGGGTCGTTCCTTGAGCGGTCGAATTTGAAATGGAGCTTATCTAGATAATTTAGTATTTAAGATGGGTTTGTACACAATTTAATATCCAAGACTAGTAGCCAGGTACACCTTGTGTGGAGAGGCAGGATCCTTTTGGTCCCAATAAATTGGCGACTGTTCGGAAAATCCAACTACCAAGTCCAACCGGTTTATTCTAGACACCACTTTATCCGGAATATCAAATTGTGTAAAGGCAATAGTTGGGTTGATTTGATTTATAATTGTATTTAAAATATTAAAGTAATATAATTAAAATAAGCTGGCTAGCATGCAACAACTAAGGATAGAGAAGACGTAGTTCACCATGATTTAAGATAATGTAGTGTCGGGATGATTGCGAGACACTCAATGGTTAGATATACCTTGGTGTAAACACTAGATTCCCTACTAAGAAGTTTCTCGGTTAGCATGACACGAGGAACTAGGCTTTAAAGATTCTGATCGGATGGACTATACTCAACTCCCGACGCTTTATCTGGTTAAAGGATATAAGCAGTACATCTTGGATGCAATGCATACCTTGGGCACACGAATAAAGTAGCATAGCCATATACATATAATATCCAACCTTTCTTAACACCTTAGTGCATCACCCAAGTGAGTGGTTATGATTGTGTTTTGAATTCTTTTCTGTCAATGGTTAGGTAAAATCTAAGGGTTTGCAGACAAATTAGAACCTCTGATAGTTCTCAGTCATCCTTAAAGATTTATAAGCTTAGTTTGTATTGTAGTGCGTTAAACTCCCATTTATGATATAAACCAGCCCTTACCACTAAATCCCTTAGTTATCCATCATGTACTAGACTTATAGTGGTTTCATAGCTTCTAACCTTGATCATGCTCAAGTGGTCCTATAGTACATCAACACTGTACTCTACTGTTGCAACAGTATTTCCTCGAGTCTTATACTCTTAACTAATGTCTTGATCTGGTCCTACGGTAATTCTCCATGTACTTTGTAGTATTTCCGATGGGTTCATACCTTGACCAATGTATAAACACAAATAATTAATTACCTAATATTTGTCGACTTTATAAAAGGTTTTAATCACGTTTATTGGTGGAAGGACGATAATAACGAGGTTTAATGTCATAGACAGAAAGCGAGTACGAAACAAAAATATTCCCTAACGAACATTATTAAATCATGACAAACAATCAAGCAATTACTCACACATCATGGCAACAAGCATTTCTAATATTAATAAATCACAAATATCCAACAAGAATATTATAATAAATTAATAAAAGATAGGTTAGATGTTACCGAATAATGTTGGTAGAATAACACTTGTATTTCTTCATAGTATCCATAGAGTTACAATGCTTGATAGATTCTACTACTAACTACATACTAATCTCCTAGTGATCACTAGAGAGCGACAATAGAGAGATAATTATCTTTCCTAATCTCTGTACTTTTCTCTCTAGAATCTAGAGAGAGAAAGTAGAGAGAGAACTAATCTCCTATGGATCACCAGAGAGTGACTATAGAGAGATATTTGAGAGAGAAGTGAAGAATGGTGTGTTTGAAATGATGGGATGAAGCTCCCATTTATAGGAAGTGCTTAGTGGCAAAATTGTAATTAAATGGCTGAAAAACGGCTTGCCACCTGGCAGGCCCTTTGGCAGGCCGTTTGCCATGGCCATTTGCCAAGACAAGCCGTTTTTGATTTCCGTTTGATGGCAGGCCGTTTTCTCTTATGGTAAGCCGTTTGGCAAGCCGTTTGCTGGATCGTAACTTGTCTTTCACTGTTTTCGCTCTAGAATCTTCGTTTTAGCTCCGTTTTTGACGATTCTTGTGCCCACGCGTTCGTAATTAAATATACTAAAACATGAGATTAAGTAATTAAACTTTTCCAAAAAATATAAAATAAGTTATTTAAACACGAGTTAATCGTCTTAGCCGGTTTTGCCCCTTTTTCCTCGTTTTTCATCCGTTTTTAGTGATTCTTGAAACATAGCCTTTGTAATGACATAATCTACCAAATGAAGCAAATAAATGCTTATTTAGATGATAAAGTCAATTACTTTATCATAAATGGGGCTAATATCGAGGGTAAAAACGTGACTTTTTGGCCAATATCACTTTCGTACAAAGTCGGGTGACAATGCCACCTTTTGAGCTTCTCGTATCCGTTCAAAAATTTGTGGGGTCACAATCATAGCTTGGATCTTTATGCTTAATGAATCATGGCTCGACTATCGACTTAAAGCATCTGCTACTACATTAGCCTTTCCGGGGTGATATAAGATCTCACAATCATAGTCCTTAACAAAATCGAGCCATCTCCTTTGCCAGTTATTTAAATCTTTTTGATCGAATAAATACTTTAAGCTCTTGTGATCGGTATAAATAGAAAACTTTACACCATAAAGATAGTGACGCTATATTTTCAAAGCAAACATTACGGCCGCTAGCTCTACGTCATGAGTATGGTATCATTTTTCGTGTGATTTTAATTGACGTGTGGCATAAGCTATAACTTTCCCTTTTTGCATTAGGACATACCCCAAACCTTTTTTAGATGCATCGCAATATACCACCATATTCCCATTCCCTTCCGGTAATACTAAAATCGGAGCTTGAACAAGCTTCTCCTTTAGGAGTTGAAATGCGTGCTCTTGCTTTTCTTTCCATTTCCATTGTTCATTCTTACCCGTTAACTTTGTAAGTGGTGTGGCTATTCTCGAGAAATTTTGTATAAACCGTCGATAATACCCCGCTAACCCAAGAAAACTTCTAACTTCGGTAGGATTCATAGGCGCTTCCATCTCAACAAAGCATCAACCTTAGCCGGATCAACGTGAATACCCTTCTTGTTAATGACTTGACCCAAAATTGAACTTCACGAAGCCAAAATTCACATTTCGAAAACTTAACGTAAAGTTTTTCTTTCCTTAAAGTTTCTAACACTTGTCTTAAATGCTCAGTATGTTCTTCTTCGCCCTTAGAATACACCAAAATATCATCAATGAATACTATTACAAACTTGTCAAGCATTGGATGAGACACTCTATTCATTGAATCTATAAACGCAGTGAGAGCATTAGTCACCCCAAACGGCATAACCACAAATTCCTAATGACCATTGTTAGGACCCCAAAGTTGTATAGTGTTAATGTGAAACATGTTTAAATGAAGGTTCCTTAGAAGAGGGCTATATAAGGAACCTATGTAGTCCTAATTAGATAGCCATTGCATTGTAAACGATTTCTAGAAGCTGTGGAATGTAAATCTTATTGATTCTCTCTCATACCGAGTCTCCTTCATACATACCGAATCTCATTCGAACTTGTCTCTTCTTCTAATCTCAATATGATCTGACCTATCATTTGGTATCAGAGCTTCCAGGGAGTGATATTACATCACTAGATCGATTCAGAGATTGAAGATTACAGAATCTGAACAATCTCAGTATATTAAATCAGATTCGGTATATTTGAATCTGATAATCTGATGTTCAGATTCTTGTGATAAGTTCAGCGAAGGTGTATTAGGTTGATTAGAAAGAGTTTCGATCATCATTACAGCATTTGAACAAAAATTATGAAGAATCAAGTTGATTTTTAGAGTTCGTGGCTAAAACTCTCGGTATTGAACAATTCACGCTTGATTCTGTATTTTAGTAAAGGTTTGAGGTTTCAGTTGTGATCGTGACGTGTTTAATCACATTTCTGACGGTTTAATTTCTTCAATTCTTCAAGTTTTGAAGATTCGATCAACTCTCGGTATCTTAACTGCCATACCGAGTCTGCTTCAAAGTTAACAATCCGTGTTAAGTGTTGCAGATTGTGGTGTGTTTGTGATTCTATCACATTCGGTTTGATCATACGCAGCTAATTGGTGTGGTTTGAGAATGGATTCGATTGAATTTCAAAGTTTCCATACTTAGACTCGGTATTGTCAACTGCTACAGTTGACACTCAGTATCCTATACATTCGGTATCTTTGATATTTTGTGTGTTACTAACTCGTTTCCTTGTGTAGCAAGGTTACTGAATCTAATTCAACAGAATTGGATTGTGTTTGCGTTCAAAAGTTTACAGAATTTTACTACCGAGTCAAATACCGAACCAGAGTCTCAGTATCACTTAATTCATTGATTTTAAGTGTTCTAAGGCTTCAAATCTTGTGGTTACCGAATCTTTACCAAATATGGGTGTGTTACTTGAAATGTACCGTTCTTATTGATTAAAAACGTTCCATATTAATTAATTTCGTTGCGAGGTTTTGACCTCTATATGAGACGTTTTTCAAAGACTGCATTCATTTTAAAACAAACCATAACCTTTATTTCATCAATAAAGGTTTAAAAAGCTTTACGTAGATTATCAAATAATGATAATCTAAAATATCCTGTTTACACACGACTATTACATAATGGTTTACAATACAAATATGTTACAACGAAATAAGTTTCTTGAATGCAGTTTTTACACAATATCATACAAGCATGGACTCCAAATCTTGTCCTTATTTAAGTATGCGACAGCGGAAGCTCTTAATAATCACCTGAGAATAAACATGCTTAAAACGTCAACAAAAATGTTGGTGAGTTATAGGTTTAACCTATATATATCAAATCGTAACAATAGACCACAAGATTTCATATTTCAATATACATCCCATACATAGAGATAAAAATCATTCATATGGTGAACACCTGGTAACCGACATTAACAAGATGCATATATAAGAATATCCCCATCATTCGGGGACACCCTTCGGATATGATATAAATTTCGAAGTACTAAAGCATCCGGTACTTTAGATGGGGTTTGTTAGGCCCAATAGATTTATCTTTAGGATTCGCGTCAATTAGGGTGTCTGTTCCCTAATTCTTAGATTACCAGACTTAATAAAAAGGGGCATATTCGATTTCGATAATTCAACCATAGAATGTAGTTTCACGTAATTGTGTCTATTTTCTAAATCATTTATAAAACCTGCATGTATTCTCATCCCAAAAATATTAGATTTTAAAAGTGGGACTATAACTCACTTTCACAGATTTTTACTTCGTCGGGAAGTAAGACTTGGCCACTGGTCGATTCACGAACCTATAACAAATATGTACATATTTATCAAAGTATGTTTAAAATATATTTACAACACTTTTAATACATTTTGATGTTTTAAGTTTATTAAGTCAGCTGTCCTCGTTAGTAACCTACAACTAGTTGTCCACAGTTAGATGTACAGAAATAAATCGATATATATATTATCTTGAATCAATCCATGACCCAGTGTATACACATCTCAGGCTAGATCACAACTCAAAGTATATATATTTTTGAAATCAACCTCAACCCTGTATAGCTAACTCCAACATTACTGCATATAGAGTGTCTATGGTTGTTCCAAATAATATATATACATGGGTCGATATGATATGTCAAAACATTTGCATACGGGTCTATGGTATCCCAAGATTACATAATATATTAGAATACATGTATAATACAATATAAGTTAGCTAGGATATGATTTGTATAGAATTGTTAATATTTCCCGTAGCTACAAAAATAAAAAATATCCAATCTTGTTTTACCCATAACTTCTTCATTTTAAATCCGTTTTGAGTGAATCAAATTGCTATGGTTTCATATTAAACTCTATTTTATGAATCTAAATAGAAAAAGTATAGGTTTATAGTCGGAAATATAAGTTACAAGTCATTTTTGTAAGAGTTAGTCATTTCAGTCGAAATAACGACGTCTTGATGACCATTTTGAAAAACATACTTCCACTTTGAGTTTAACCATGATTTTTTGGATATAGTTTCATGTTCATAAGAAAAATCATTTTCCCAGAAGAACAAATTTTAAATCAAAGTTTATCATAGTTTTTAATTATCAAACCCAAAACAGCCCGCAGTGTTACTACGACGGCGTATGTCCAGTTTTACGGTGTTTTTCGTGTTTCCAGGTTTTAAATCATTAAGTTAGCATATCATATAGATATAGAACATGTGTTTAGTTTATTTTAAAAGTCAAGTTAGAAGGATTAACAAGTTTGATTGCTTAACATGTTGGAAACAGTTAATCATGTAAATAACAATTTCATTTAATATATATATAAACATGGAAAAGTTCGGGTCACTACAGTACCTACCCGTTAAATAAATTTTGTCCCAAAATTTTAAGCAGTTGGAGGTGTTGACGTATCTTCTGGAAATAAATGCGGGTATTTCTTCTTCATCTGATCTTCTTGTTCCCAGGTGAACTCGGGTCCTCTACGAGCATTCCATCGAACCTTAACAATTGGTATCTTGTTTTGCTTAAGTCTTTTAACCTCACGATCCATTATTTCGACGGGTTCTTCGATGAATTGAAGTTTTTCGTTGATTTGGATTTCATCTAACGGAATAGTGAGATCTTCTTTAGCAAAACATTTCTTCAAATTCGAGACATGGAAAGTGTTATGTACAGTCGCGAGTTGTTGAGGTAACTCAAGTCGGTAAGCTATTGGTCCGACACGATCAATAATCTTGAATGGTCCGATATACCTTGGATTTAATTTCCCTCATTTACCAAATCGAACAATGCCTTTCCAAGGTGCAACTTTAAGCATGACCATCTCTCCAATTTCAAATTCTATATCTTTTATTTTTATGTCAGCGTAGCTCTTTTGTCTACTTTGGGCGGTTTTCAACCGTTGTTGAATTTGGATGATCTTCTCGGTAGTTTCTTGTATTATCTCTGGACCTGTATTCTGTCTATCCCCCACTTCACTCCAACAAATCGGAGACCTGCACTTTCTACCATAAAGTGCTTCAAACGGCGCCATCTCAATGCTTGAATGGTAGTAGTTGTTGTAGGAAAATTCTGCTAACGGTAGATGTTGATCCCAACTGTTTCCGAAATCAATAACACATGCTCGTAGCATGTCTTCAAGCGTTTATATCGTCCTTTTGCTCTGCCCATCAGTTTTTGGATGATAGGCAGTACTCATGTCTAGACGAGTTCCTAATGCTTGTTGCAATGTCTGCCAGAATCTTGAAATAAATCTGCCATCCCTATCAGAGATAATAGAGATTGGTATTCCATGTTTGGAGACGACTTCCTTCAAATACAGTCATGCTAACTTCTCCATCTTGTCATCTTCTCTTATTGGCAGGAAGTGTGCTGATTTGGTGAGACGATCAACTATTACATAAATAGTATCAAAACCACTTGCAGTCCTTGGCAATTTAGTGATGAAATCCATGGTAATGTTTTCCCATTTCCATTCCGGGATTTCGGGTTGTTGAAGTAGACCTGATGGTTTCTGATGATCAGCTTTGACCTTAGAACACGTCAAACATTCTCCTACGTATTTAGCAACATCGGCTTTCATACCCTGCCACCAAAAATGTTTCTTGAGATCCTTGTACATGTTCCCTGTTCCAGGATGTATTGAGTATATGGTTTTATGAGCTTCTCTAAGTACCATTTCTCTCATATCTCCAAATTTTGGTACCCAAATCCTTTCAGCCCTATACCAGGTTTCGTTTTCCTGAATATTAAGATGCTTCTCCGATCCTTTGGGTATTTCATCCTTTAAATTTCCCTCTTTTAAAACTCCTTATTGCGCCTCCTTTATTTGAGTAGTAAGGTTAGTGTGAATCATTATATTCATAGATTTTACTCGAATGGGTTCTCTGTCCTTCCTGCTCAAGGTGTCGGCTACCACATTTGCCTTCCCCGAGTGGTAATGAATCTCAAAGTCATAATCATTCAACAATTCAATCCACCTACGCTGCCTCATATTCAGTTGTTTCTGATTAAATATGTGTTGAAGACTTTTGTGGTCGGTATATAATACTTTTGACCCCATATAAGTAGTGCCTCCAAGTCTTTAATGAAAAAACAACCGCGCCTAATTCCAAATCATGCGTCGTATAATTTTGTTCGTGAATCTTCAATTGTCTAGATGCATAAGCAATCACTTTCGTTCATTGCATTAATACACAACCGAGACCTTGCTTTGATGCGTCACAATAAATTACAAAATCATCATTCCCTTCGGGCAATGACAATATAGGTGCCGTAGTTAGCTTTTTCTTCAATAACTGAAACACTTTTTCTTGTTCATCCTTCCATTCAAATTTCTTCCCTTTATGCGTTAATGCAGTCAAGGGTTTAGCTATTCTGGAAAAGTCTTGGATGAACCTTCTGTAGTAACCAGCTAGTCCTAAAAACTGGCGTATGTGTTTCGGAGTTTCCCACTTTTCAACAGTTTCTATTTTTGCCGGATCCACCTTAATACCTTCTTTGTTCACTATGTGACCGAGGAATTGAACTTCTTCCAACCAAAATGCACACTTTGAAAACTTAGCGTACAATTCTTCCTTCCTCAATACTTCTAAAACCTTTCTCAAATGTTCACCGTGTTCTTGGTCATTCTTTGAGTAAATAAGTATGTCATCAATAAAAACAATGACAAACTTGTCAAGGTATGGTCTACACACTCGGTTCATAAGGTCCATGAACACATCTGGTGCATTAGTTAAAACAAACGGCATGACCATAAACTCGTAATGACCGTAACGTGTTCTGAAAGCAGTCTTTGGAATATCATCTTCTTTCACCCACATTTGATGATACCCGGAACATAAGTCAATCTTTGAATAAACAGACGAGCCTTGTAGTTGATCAAATAAGTCGTCGATTCTCGGTAGTAGGTATCGGTTCTTGATGGTAAGTTTGTTCAACTATCGGTAGTTGATACACAACCTGAATGTACCATCTTTCTTCTTGACAAACAAAATAGGAGTTCCCCACAGTGATGTGCTTGGTCGAATGAAACCACGGTCTAAAAGTTCTTGTAATTAGCTTTGCAGTTCTTTCATCTCGCTGGGTATGAGTCTGTAAGGAGCACGAGCTATTGGTGCAGCTCCTGGTACAAGATCTATTTGAAATTCAACGGATCGATGTGGGGGTAATCCCGGTAATTCTTTCAGAAATACATCAGGAAATTCTTTTGCGACGGGAACATCATTGATGCTCTTTTCTTCAGTTTGTACTTTCTCGACGTGTGCTAGAACAACATAGCAACCTTTTCTTATTAGTTTTTGTGCCTTCAAATTACTAATAAGATGTAGCTTCGTGTTGCCCTTTTCTCCGTACACCATTAAGGGTTTTCCTTTTTCTCGTATAATGCGAATTGCATTTTTGTAACAAACCATCTCTGCTTTCACTTCTTTCAACCAGTCCATACCGATTATCACATCAAAACTCCCTAACTCTACTGGTATCAAGTCAATCTTAAATGTTTCGCTAACCAGTTTAATTTCTCGATTCCGACATATATTATCTGCTGAAATTAATTTACCATTTGCTAATTCGAGTAAAAATTTACTATCCAAAGGCGTCAATGGACAACTTAATTTAGCACAAAAATCTCTACTCATATAGCTTCTATCCGCACCCGAATCAAATAAAACGTAAGCAGATTTATTGTCAATAAGAAACGTACCCGTAACAAGCTCCGGGTCTTCCTGTGCTTCTGCCGCATTAATATTGAAAACTCTTCCGCGGCCTTGTCCATTCGTGTTCTCCTGGTTCGGGCAATTTCTAATAATGTGGCACGGTTTTCCACATTTATAACAAAATACATTGGCATAACTTGCTCCGACACTACTTGCTCTGCCATTACTCGTTCCGACACCATTTGTTCCTTTCGTTCTGTTAACCCCTGGTCCGTAGACCTCACACTTTGCCACGCTATGACCATTTCTTTTACACTTGTTGCAAAATTTGGTGCAGAACCCCGAGTGATACTTTTCACACCTTTGGCATAGCTGCTTCTGATTGTTGTTGTTGTTGCGGTTGTTATTGTTGTTGGAATGATTGTTGTAGTTGTTGTTGTTGTTGTTGTTGTTTTGCCGTTTGCTGTAGTTGCGATTGTTGGGATAGTTGTTGTTGTTTTGGTGACTCTTATCACCGTTTTCCTCCCACTTTTTTTTGACTAGCTTCACGTTGGCCTCTTCGGCCGCCTGTTCTTTAATTCTTACCTCAATCTGGTTCACTAGTTTTTGAGCCATTCTACATGCCTTTTTTATGGAGGCAGACTCGTGTGAACTTATATCTTCTTGGATTCTCTCCGGTAACCCTTTCACAAACGCGTCGATCTTCTCTTCATCATCTTCGAACGCTCTCGGACACAATAGGCACAATTCTGTGAATCGTCTTTCTTACGAAGTAATATCTAATCCCTGTGTCCGTAACCCTTTAAGTTTTGACTTGAGCTTATTGACCTCAGTTCTAGGACGGTAGTTCTCGTTCATCAAGTGCTTGAATGCTGACCACGGTAGCGCGTAAGCAGCATCTTGTCCCACTTGCTCTAGATAGGTATTCCACCATGTTAACGCAATACCTGTGAAGGTATGCGTAGCGTACTTCACTTTGTCTCCTTCAGCACACTTACTTATGACAAAGACCGATTCAACTTTCTCAATCCACCGTTTCAATCCGATTGGTCCTTCGGTCCCATCAAATTCTGAAGGTTTGCAGGTAGTGAATTCCTTGTAGGAGCATCCTACACGATTTCTTGTGCCGTTAGCTGTATTGCTAGATTCAGAGTTATTGTTGGTATGTAGCGCGGCCTGTACTGCGGCTATGTTTGAAGCAAGAAAGGCACAAAATTCCTCTTCGCTCATATTCAAGGTGTGTCGAGTAGTCGGTGCCATTTCCTTCAAAAATAGTCAAATTAAACGAGTTAGTCATATAGAATATCAAGAGTAGTCAATAGTATTTCGTAGCATAATATGAACTTATTTATAAAAGCTCTTTCTTCATATTAGCGTTTTATACTCTTTAATTTGGGTAGTACCTACCCGTTAAGTTCATACTTAGTAGCTAATATACCATTTCAACTACTACAATTCTATATGAAAAACTAATCACAAAAAAAAAAAAAAAAAATCATATTCAAACCTTTATATAATAACTTGCAAACTTACAATACCGATATTTTACATATAGCATGAAATATAGCACATAAAACTTTGATACAATGTAGTTGCGAAGATAATTCTAGTTAATAAATAAGGCGTTCAGCAAAGGCAATAAAGACACGTAATTCATACGTCCAGAAACAAGTCATGCATTCTGGTTTTACTAATACCACTTCCCATCCTTGGTTTTGTGGAACATAACCGTTGTGACCGATAGTAAGACAATGTGTTGTAACGTCGTCAAAAGGATGAAGGTTACGTAATGACCAACAGTCTCGTAATAACCTAAAAACCTCATTTCTTACCCCAATTACTGACTCCGTCACTTTTGGGAACGTTTTGTTTAATAGTTGTAGCCCGATGTTCTTATTCTCACTTTAGTGAGAAGCGAACATTACTAACCCGTAAGCATAACCTGCTTCTTTATGTTGCATGTTAGCCGCTTTTTCTAAATCACGAAGTCCTATATTTCGATATATTAAGTCAAAATAATTTCTTAACCCGTTGCGTAAAATAGCATTTGGGTTCCCCGCAATATACGCGTCAAAGTAAACACATCGTAACTTATGAATTTTCCAATGTGATATCCCCCATCTTTTGAATGAAAGCCTTTTATAAACCAAGGCATTTTTGGAACGTTCTTCGAATGTCTTACAAACTGATCTCGCCTTAAATAGTTGTGCCGAGGAATTCTGACCGACTCTAGACAAGATTTTATCAATCATGTCTCCGGGTAGGTCTCTTAAAATATTGGGTTGTCTATCCATTTTGTGTTTTTATACTGTAAAATAGACAAGAGTTAGATTCATAAAAAAAATACTTATTAATACAAGCAATTTTTACATATATCATAAAGCATAAGCACACTATATTACATATATTACACCACACAAATACAACTATCTTATTCCGACTCGCTCGTTTCTTCTACTTCGATTTTGGTTCGTTTTGCCAAGTTTCTAGGGATATATGATGTTCCCCTAATACGAGCCGCCGTTTTCCACATTGGTTTAGAAAAACCTGGTGGTTTAGAGGTTCCCGGGTTATTGTCACAACTTAAGAAATACGGGTGTTGACGATACATATAAAGTTCATCGGGTTTGGAATCAAATTTCTCTATTTTTATGCCCTTTCCCTTATTGTTCTCTTTTGCCTTATTAAATTGTGTTGGGGTAATTTCTATAACATCATCGGAATCCTTGTCGGGATCCGATTCATCGGAGAATTGGTAATCCTCCCAATACTTTGCTTCCTTGGCGGAAACACCATTGACCATAATTAACTTTGGTCGGTTGGTTGAGGATTTTCTTCTACTTAACCGTTTTATTACTTCCCCCACTGGTTCTATTTCTTCTTCCGGTTCTGATTCTTCTTCCGGTTCCGACTCTTCTTCCGGTTCCTCTTCGGGAACTTATGAATCAGTCCACGAATCAATCCAATTTACATTTGACTCTTTATTATTATTAGGTGAGTTAATGGGACTTGTTCTAGAGGTAGACATCTATCACATAATATCAAACACGTTAAGAGATTAATATATCACATAATATTCACATGTTTAAAATATATAGTTTCCAACAAAATTTGTTAAGCAATCATTTTTCAAGTAAACACAGTCGAAGTCCAGACTCACTAATGCATCCTAACAAACTCGATAAGACACACTAATCTAAAATTCTAGTTCTCTAATACCAACGCTCGGATACCAACTGAAATATCCCGTTCTTATTGATTAAAAACGTTCCATATTAATTGATTTCGTTGCAAGGTTTTGACCTATATATGAGACTTTTTTCAAAGACTGCATTCATTTTAAAACAAACCATAACCTTTATTTCATCAATAAAGGTTTAAAAAGCTTTACGTAGATTATCAAATAATGATAATCTAAAATATCCTGTTTACACACGACTATTACATAATGGTTTACAATACAAATATATTACAACGAAATAAGTTTCTTGAATGCAGTTTTTACACAATATCATACAAGCATGTACTCCAAATCTTGTCCTTATTTAAGTATGCGACAGCGGAAGCTCTTAATAATCACCTGAGAATAAACATGCTTAAAACGTCAACAAAAATGTTGGTGAGTTATAGGTTTAACCTATATATATATCAAATCATAACAATAGACCACAAGATTTCATATTTCAATATACATCCCATACATAGAGATAAAAATCATTCATATGGTGAACACCTGGTAACCAAAATTAACAAGATGCATATATAAGAATATCCCCATCATTCCGGGACACCCTTCGGATATGATATAAATTTCGAAGTACTAAAGCATCCGGTACTTTGGATGGGTTTGTTAGGCTCAATAGATCTATCTTTAGGATTCGCGTCAATTAGGGTGTCTGTTCCCTAATTCTTAGATTACCAGACTTAATAAAAAGGGGCATATTCGATTTCGATAATTCAACCATGGAATGTAGTTTCACGTACTTGTGTCTATTTTGTAAATCATTTATAAAACCTACATGTATTCTCATCCCAAAAATATTAGATTTTAAAAGTGGGACTATAACTCACTTTCACAGATTTTTACTTCATCGGGAAGTAAGACTTGGCCACTGGTCGATTCATGAACCTATAACAAATATGTACATATATATCAAAGTATGTTCAAAATATATTTACAACACTTTTAATACATTTTGATGTTTTAAGTTTATTAAGTCTGCTGTCCTCGTTAGTAACCTACAACTAGTTGTCCACAGTTAGATGTACAGAAATAAATCGATCTATATTATCTTGAATCAAGCCACGACTCAGTGTATACACGTCTCAGGCTAGATCACAACTCAAAGTATATATATTTTTGGAATCAACCTCAACCCTGTATAGCTACCTCCAACATTACTGCATATAGAGTGTCTATGGTTGTTCCAAATAATATATATACATGGGTCGATATGATATGTCAAAACATTTGCATACGTGTCTATGGTATCCCAAGATTACATAATATATTAGAATACATGTATAATACAATATAAGTTAGCTAGGATATGATTTGTATAGGATTGTTAATATTTCCCGTAGCTACAAAAATAAAAAATATCCAATCTTGTTTTACCCATAACTTCTTCATTTTAAATCCGTTTTGAGTGAATCAAATTGCTATGGTTTCATATTGAACTCTATTTTATAAATTTAAATAGAAAAAGTATAGGTTTATAGTCGAAAATATAAGTTACAAGTCGTTTTTGTAAGAGGTAGTCATTTCAGTCGAAAGAACGAAGTCTTGATGACCATTTTGAAAAACATACTTTCACTTTGAGTTTAACCATGATTTTTGGATATAGTTTCATGTTCATAAGAAAAATCATTTTCCTAGAAGAACAACTTTTAAATCAAAGTTTATCATAGTTTTTAATTATCAAACCCAAAACAGCCCGCGGTGTTACTACGACGGCGTATGTCCAGTTTTACGGTGTTTTTCGTGTTTCCAGGTTTTAAATCATTAAGTTAGCATATCATATAGATATAGAACATGTGTTTAGTTGATTTTAAAAGTCAAGTTAGAAGGATTAACTTTTGTTTGCGAACAAGTTTAGAATTAACTAAACTATGTTCTAGTGATTTCGAGTTTAAACCTTCGAATAAGATAGCTTTATATGTATGAATCGAATGATGTTATGAACATCATTACTACCTCAAGTTTTGTGGATAAACCTACTGGAAAAGAGACAAATGGATCAAGCTTCAAAGGATCTTGGATGGCTTGAAAGTTCTTGAAGTAGAATCATGACACGAAAACAAGTTCAAGTAAGATTTCCACTCGAAATAAGATTGTTATAGTTATAGAAATTGAATCAAAGTTTGAATATGAGTATTACCTTATATTAGAAAGATATCTTACTATAAATAAGAAAGATTTCTTGAGGTTGGATGATCACTCTACAAGATTGGAAGTAAGCTAGCAAACTTGGAAGTATTCTTGATTTTATGAAACTAGAACTTGTAGAATTTATGAAGAACACTTAAAACTTGAAGATAGAACTTGAGGGAGATCAATTAGATGAAGAAAATTGAATAATGAAAGTGTTTGTAGGTGTTTTTGGTCGTTGGTGTATGGATTAGATATAAAGGATATGTAATTTTGTTTTCATGTAAATAAGTCATGAATGATTACTCATATTTTTGTAATTTTATGAGATATTTCATGCTAGTTGCCAAATGATGGTTCCCACATGTGTTAGGTGACTCACATGGGCTGCTAAGAGCTGATAATTTGAGTGTATATACCAATAATACATACATCTAAAAGCTGTGTATTGTACGAGTACGAATACGGGTGCATACGAGTAGAATTGTTGATGAAACTGAACGAGGTTGTAATTGTAAGCATTTTTGTTAAGTAGAAGTATTTTGATAAGTGTCTTGAAGTCTTTCAAAAGTGTATGAATACATATTAAAACACTACATGTATATTCATTTTAACTGAGTCGTTAAGTCATCGTTAGTCGTTACATGTAAGTGTTGTTTTGAAACCTTTAGGTTAACGATCTTGTTAAATGTTGTTAACCCAATGTTTATAATATCAAATGAGATTTTAAATTATTATATTATCATGATATTATGATGTACGAATATCTCTTAATATGATATATATACATTAAATGTCGTTACAACGATAATCGTTACATATATGTCTCGTTTCAAAATCATTAAGTTAGTAGTCTTGTTTTTACATATGTAGTTCATTGTTAATATACTTAATGATATGTTTACTTATCATTATATCATGTTAACTATATATATTACCATATATATGTCATCATATAGTTTTTACAAGTTTTAACGTTCGTGAATCACCGGTCAACTTGGGTGGTCAATTGTCTATATGAAACCTATTTCAATTAATCAAGTCTTAACAAGTTTGATTGCTTAACATGTTGGAAACACTTAATCATGTAAATAACAATTTCATTTAATATATATATAAACATGGAAAAGTTTGGGTCACTACATTACTTGTGTTACTGATCAGTTTCTGATACAGAATCTAGTTTACCGAATCTTTACCAAATCTGCTACAGTACCGAACCACTTACCGAGTCTGCTACAGTACCGAACCAGATACCGAATCTGACATTTTGTTAGATTTTTGTAAATATTTCATCCTAGATTTGTGTAATACCGAATCTTTACCGAATCTACCTCAATTTCAAGATGTCTACTCAAGATACTTTGATCATTAGATCAGATTCCCGTCCTCCAGTGTTGTTTGATGGAAGTACACTCAGTGGATTCACCGTATCACTCAGTACATAGACTACAAGGGTGAGAAAGCAAAGTACATATGGGCTTCTCTGAGAGATGGTCCAGTTGTGGATTATCATCCAGATACTGGTATGCCAATTCCAGTCTATGAAGTTTCTGGTGATAAACGTGAGAGAGCTTAGGGTGACATAGAGGCAAAGAACATTGTTATGCAAGCTATCCCGTATGAGTTATTTGAAAATGTTGATATCAACACCACATCAAAAGATATATGGGATGAGATCAAACGACAGCAAGAAGGTTACGACATGTCAGATGTTACTAAGCTGAATAAGGCTCTGAGATTTTATGAAGATTTCAAGCAGGAACGCGAAGAATAACTCAAGGATACCTATCATCGTTTCAATGGTGTTCTCAATGAGTTGAAAAGGTGCAAGATCATAAAAGTGAATGCTGAAGTCAACATGAAGTTCTTCAAAAAGCTCAATGATGATTGGCTTCCTTATGGAACCATTGTTCGATCTACTAAAGAGATTGATAAGATGACTTTTCATGAGCTTGTTGGAGTTCTTATGCATTACCAACTTGAAGTGTCTAAACTTCAAGAAGGAAGGAAAGAGTCATCTCCAAGTGATCCTCTTGCTCTCATTGCCAAAAAGAAGAGCAAATCATTTACAACTTCCAAAAGCTTGTCCAAGAAAGTGCTTGTTGAAGAGTCAACTGATTTTGAAGAGTTGAATCTCTCTGATGTTGATGATTCTCACCTTGAATTGGTCAAGATGGCAGCCATGTTCACAAAAGCCTTGAACAAACACAAGTTTAAAGGCAAATCAAGCCATCAACGCAAGAACTCATCGTCTTCCTCTTACTACAAAAAGGCTGATCAATCAAAACAACAACGTGCTGATGATTCCAAGAAGGATGATTCAGTATGTTTCAATTGTGGCAAAGCTGGTCATTACTCTCGTGAGTGCAAGATGCCTAAGAAAAAGGATGCAGCTTACTACAAGAAGAAATGTTGATGGCAAAGATTGTGGAAACAGGAGGAGAGCTGAAACCGGTTGATGATACTTGGTTTAACTGGACTGATGATTCAGATTCAGAGGTGGAACATGCAAATGTTTGCAAGGTAACCAAGCTTATCAAAGCAAAGGAAGCAATAGAGAATTCTGACTCAACATCTGATGATGATGAGGTACAATCAAATGAAATCTCAACTGATTTTATCAAAATGCAAAATGACCTGATGAAGAACTTGGTCTCAATGTCAAAAGAAGTTAAAGGTTTAAAATCTGAAAACAAGGTTTTGAAAGATAAAATCAAACTAAATGAGACCAAACCTTCATCATCTAAACTATAATCGGAGTTGGAAAGATTGAAAGTCCAACTCAACTCTACGGAAACTCAGTTGGAAGATTTCAAAAAGTCAATTCATCCGATTAAAGTCGAAAGGATTGATTATCATCTAAAATCGGAACAACTTGCAGAAAAAGTTCAATTTTTAGAAAAAGATCTTTCTGATTTGAAAACTCAACATAAACCCACACTTTCAAAGTTAAACAAGAAAATTATTCAATTGGAAAACACCATAATTGAGAAGAACACTGAAATTTCTTCATTGTCAAAAGAGTCTTTTCAGGAAAGCTCAACTTGCTCGATATGAGGAAAAACTCTATCGTACAGAGCAATCTAAAGCTATCATTGATATGTAACTTTCAAAACAGACAATTTTCATGAATAGACCAAAAACGATTCATGGTGAAAAGTGGGGGTTGGGTTATGAAGATCCTAAGATTTTAGACAATGCTTCCAAAAAGATTTCAGAATTATATCATTCTGATTACTTTCAAGCTGGTTTACCATCTCATTTTGTGCATGCTTCTGATGCTGATTTTGATGATATTATTGTTAATCTCAAATCTAGAAAATATCATCAAATTAGCTTAATGTATGAGAAAATCAATGCTAAAATGGGTAAATCAAATCCTGATTTCTTGAAGGAACTTGTTGAAACTGAAAAGAATATGCACCGTAAAAATTATGTGCCTAAGCGTAGACTGGTTTATATCCCTACACTCATGCTAGAGAAATACATTTTAATGCTTGAGAATGAAGTGTTTAACAAACCTAGTTCTAGCATTATTACAATAGATGAGGTGTTTGATGAACCAACTTTTGATGTGAAACTAATTCTACCGGTCTTACTTGCATGTTCTGATGATGTTTTCTGTAAAGACCTAGCACATGAACTAACTGTCTTCTTTGAGACAGAATCCCTAGGTCAAACTGCTTTAGATGTAAAGGTAGAACCACGAGAAGAACCACCTGTTGAAAACTTGATAGACTTTAACACAACAATTGATCCTTTGAATGAATTCTATGCAAGCATACCTACTGTACGAATTTTGAGTCGTAAAGTAGATATACTGGAAAAAGAAAATGTTGAATTGCAACTTAAGTGTCAATCATTAGAACAAATCTTGCTTTATGTGATAAATTGCCTCCACTTTCTAAGAAAGAAAGTACTTATGATTTTAAGGAAGGTGAAGTGGTAGTTTCTGCTGAGAAATTATGTCTTGAGATTAAAATCTTAAAATAAAAGATAATTCAACTGAAACAGGCTAACACACTTAAGCAACCATCTTCTGTTGAAACCAATGTGTCTGAATGTGTTGGTGGTGGTGTGGGGTCTTCATCAACTTCTCAAGCTCAACAGGTTTAAACAGAATCAGAAACTATTTCTATTCATGATGATATTGTTGACAAGGAACCTGAGCAAGTCATAATTCCAATTATTCAATCAGAGGCTGAAAGTGGACCGGTAGATGAGGATTTGAATTTAAGTGATTTCTATCTTGAATAAATAGATGATGATGGATTTGTCGTTCTAAGTAAATTATCTGCAGTATCTTCTATTCTTGAAGATGTAGAAATTGTGGATGAAGGGAATCCTGATCCGGTAACGGAAAGTGATGACGAAATGGATTCTACTGATGAAGATGGAGATAATCTTTTTGTTAATCCAAATGATGATGACATCTTTAATCATATTAAAGAAGATAATGCTCCAACAGATGACACAACAAATCCTACAGATCATTCATCAAATTCTACACCATCATCAAGTTCAAATCCAACAAATGCAAATGAGAGTTCAACTTCTGGTACCTCTACTTCAAGTGAAACAGTGAATTCCAGATTCAAATACAACAACGGTATATTCTTTAAGAATCGGGAACAAAGATTGTTATTGGGAGTTGAACATGATTTCATAACGTTACGAAACACATTCATCGAGGAAAACGCGTATAAGATCTTCCGCATTCACGAAACGTCAAGACGTAAAAGGTTTACCTATATAGGTTCACGATTGCTTCCAGTAAGTGAAAGAAACTGGTATGAGTTTATGTGGAGAAAACATATCAACAAGAATGAAGATGATTTGTGGCTTCAAAGAAAGTATCGTATTTCAGAAGTGTTAAATATTACTCGAGTTGGAGTAGAAATAAGTGAGAAAAAAGACATCATCAGTCAGTTCCACGTTATTAGAGAAGATGAGAAGGAATACAAGTTCACAGAAGCTGATTTTCAAAATCTACATATGCTTGACATCATTCACATCTATAATGAGACGACCCGTCCTAATCCATAAGAACGAATACACTAACATATGATTACATCGCGAGGTATTTGACCTATATATGATACCTTTTATAAACATTTCATTCGTTTTAAAAGACAAACTTTCATTACATCGAAGGTTGACTGGCATGCATACCATTTCATAATATCCATCTATAAATGATCTAATCTGTCATTTACTTAATCATAATCTTTACTGAACTCAACGACTTGAATGCAACATCTTTTGAAATATGCCATGACTGACTCCAAGTAATATCTCTAATATGAGCAAATACACAGCGGAAGATTTCTTTCATACCTGAGAATAAACATGCTTTAAAGTATCAACCAAAAGGTTGGTGAGTTCATTAGTTTATCATAATCATTCATTTTCATCATTTTAATAGACCACAAGATTTTCATTTCCATTTCTCATAAATATACGTCCCATGCATAGAGACAAAAATAATCATTCATATGGATTGAACACCTGGTAACCGACATTAACAAGATGCATATAAGAATATCCCCTATCATTCCGGGAAATCCTTCGGACATGATAAAAAACAATATCGCAGTACTAAAGCATCCGCTCCAACGGATGGGGTTCGTTAGGCCCAATAGATCTATCTTTAGGATTCGCGTCAATTAGTAGACTGGTTTACTAATTCTTAGGCTACCAAGCAAAAGGGGCATATTCGGCTTCGATCATTCAACCATATAATGTAGTTTCGATTACTTGTGTCTATTTCGTAAAACATTTATAAAAGCAGCGCATGTATTCTCAGTCCCAAAAATATATATTACAAAAGCATTTAAAAAGGGGGCAAATGAAACTCACAATACTGTATTTTGTAGTAAAAATACATATGACGACATTGAACAATGCAGGGTTGGCCTTGGATTCACGGACCTATATCATTTGTATATGTATTAATATACATAGTTGTAATCGAACAATATATATAAATTTATTAGTTATATACTTTTTATATTAATAATATATATGTTTCATATATTTATTTTGTTATATAAAATATTACTTTTCGTTATATTATATGTATTAAATATATTTTTATATATGTGTATATCATTTGTTTGTTAAAAATAGTAATTTTAGTAATACAATAAAAATGATAATAATCATAAGACTTAATATTACTAAATAAGGTATTATTGTTAATAATTATATTAATGATATTAATAATGATATTTATAATAATAATTGTAAAATATAAATTTTTTTGGTTAATGATACTTATAATAATGATTTTAGTAATTACCTATTAATAACACTCATTATAATATAAATAACCATACTTATAATGATAATAATAAGAATAATGATTATGATACTTATAATGATAATTGTATTACTAATAATAATTATAATACTAGAAAGAATACTAATAAAAATGTTATTGTTCATAAAATGATACAAGTATTAATTTTTTTTTAATGATAGAAATATTAATGCTAATAAGATTAATCATAACCCTAATATTGATATTAATACTATATTAATAATAATGATACTTATTAATACTAATGATAATATGGTCCCTAATGTTTATATATATACTTATCATATTAGTAGTAATAATAATTGTAATACTTATTAATAACAATAATCATAACAATAACTATAACAATAACAATAACAATAACAATAACAATAACAATAACAATAACAATAACAATAACAATAACAATAACAATAACAATAATAATAATAATAATAATTGAAATGGACTACCTCATAGAGTTTTTTTAAAAAAATAGCCCTTGTTGGACTCGAACTCGTGACCTTTTGCATACCCGCAATAACCCTTTAACCATCCTGCCAATCCAGCTTTTCTGGTATTAAACCTAATCTATTTTTATATAACTATTATCTAACCGTTATCCTTTCTTCCTCATCCTAACTCGTCAACCAGAGCTCCTAACCACCATTTTAATAACAATTTTATTGGTTTAAACTTGAAATAAAACAACACGACTGGTTTAAGAGTGATTTGTAATCAACAGAACTTAAAAAAAAAAAATTAAATACCCACTGTGCAGTTAGCGAAAATTAATTATGAAGTCAACCATTGATCTTGATTTCTACACGGTTTTAGACAACGATTCCTACACGTAAAAGGTAGCAAATGACTCCAGGAAACTTTCTGACACATCAATTGATCCTTAAACTTTGAAACAATTTAGAATTTCATAATGAACAAAACGTTTGACTTTTTCAATTTGAAGTTTGACTCGAAAATTTGGATTCGATAGAAAAAAATTGGAGTTTGAAATTTTTCAGATAGTTTAAGTAGATAATTCCTAACAACACTGCATTTTTAGATTTTGAATTAAGATTTGAAATCGGGCTTTTAATAAAATGAATCAAGAACAGAGTTTTGAACTGGGTTCTTCGTATTTCTATTGAAGTTCAACAATTTTGAAAATTGTAAATGGTGTTAGAAATTGATAGTTAATAATGTACGTTTTACAGATATACTTTAACACGTAATATAATCAATTCTTGTAGTAATTAAAATCGACAGGAAGCATCAACTCGTACCAAAAAAAATAAAAATAATATAAAGAACGATCCCAATCGTACTGGATTTGTTTTGTTGTGGTAATCTGATATCGACCTTTAACAAATTTGAGACAACAACAAAATTTCAAAACGGTTTGATGGATGGATATATATATATATAACTGATTTGGATATATGCGTATGTTTTTATATATTTATTATTAATAATTAATAATTATATTTATATTATTAATGGTAATTATAATAATAATACTAATAATAATTATTTTTATATTATTTATGTCATTAATAACTAATAATGATATTAACTATATAACATTGATAATAATAATTTTATCCATGATAATAACACTACTTATTTTATTTAAAAAAAATAATAATCATAATGTTAATTAAAATCTTACTATTAATTCTAATAATAATGATATTAATAATGATAATGATAATATTAGTAATTATAACATCTTACATGTATTAACCTTCATATCTATATAATATATTGAAGATAATAATTTAGCAAGCAGATATTAATATTAATGTTAATAAATATAATAGAAGTAATAATAACATTATTAATATAATATTTATGTTTTACTTGTAATTATATTTAATATAAAAAATTAATAAATTTTACCATTTTTACTAATTATAATATATTGAATCTTTAATATTTATTATTTACAATATATATAACATTTCTTATGTATGGAATTTATATATATATATATATATATATATATATATATATATATATATATATATATATATATATATATATATATATATATATATATATATATATATATATATATATATATACATATATATTTACACATAATTGTTCGTGAATCGTCGGGAATAGTCAAAGGTCATATGGTTTCATGTAAACTGTTCCAAAATTTTCGAGACTCAACATTATAGACTTTGCTTATCGTGTCGAAATCATATAAAGATTAAGTTTAAATTTGATCGGAAATTTCCGGGTCGTCACATATAACTACCACAGTATCATCACCATTCGACCTTTTGCTAAGGCTCAAGCTTTGGAAGCTGTGAAAAGATACATGATGGAGACAATTAAACTGATGAGACGTGAAGATTTTCAAATTGGTCTCGAAGCGAATAGGAAAAAGATTCGAATTACTTGTCCGAATCAATTTACAGAGGGACTGAAGGATATGGGAATGTTTCAAATGCAATTCGATCTCGAAGGGTTTGTAATTGTGAATTCTCAGAAAGAAAAAGTGTTCATCCACACTGAAGAGTTAAACAAATACTCTGATGGTACACTTAAGGCTGTACTGGAGTATCTTAAAATTAGTCAAAGCAAGTTTGATGACATTGACATGAAAATGGGTCTTGGAGAGTTCATAAAGCATATCAGAGATCATCTGAAGCTCCGGATCCGTACAAAACAGTTTGAGATTCTTCGTGGCCAAAGAAAAAGAAGGTATTTTAAAGAAATGGATGAATATCCATTACATGAGGGAGATCCAAGAAAAGCGTGGGGCGTCTGGAAACCTTCTAAGAAAATTTTAGAAAATCAAGTAGAAGTTTCAAAACCAGATGACACACGATGGAAACTAACGTTTGGACCTCTCAAGATTACCCAATAGGATTATATTGTAAATTTCACATTTAACACTAAGGGGGAGATTGTTAGTACCCCGAAGTTGTATAGTGTTAATGTGAAACATGCTTAAACGAAGGTTCCTTAGAAGAGGGCTATATAAGGAACATATGTAGTCCTAATTAGATAGTCATTGCATTGTAAACGAGTTCTAGAGGCTTTGGAATGTAAATCTTATTGATTCTCTCTCATACCGAGTCTCCTTCATACATACCGAATCTCATTTTAACTTGTCTCTTCTTCTAATCTCAACATGATCTGACCTATCAACCATACCTAGTACAAAAAGCTGTCTTAGGAATATCCTCTTCCTTCATTTTTAATTGATGATAACCCGACCTCAAATCTATTGATTCTCGGCAATTGGTATTTATTCTTGATAGTGACCTTACTTAATTCACGATAATCTTTACACATTCTCATCGTACCGTCTTTCTTTTTCACAAATAGAACCGGAGCTCCCCAAGGTGAGCTACTAGGGCGGATGAAACCCTTATCAGGTAAATCTTGTAATTGTGTCATCATTTCCCTCATTTCTAATGGAGCTAATCGGTAAGGTTCTTTATCAATCGTTGTAGCTCTGGGAATTAATTATATTTCGAAGTTCTACTTCTCGTTCGGGAGGAACACCGGGCAATTCATTTGGGAACACATCTAAATATTCATTAACTAACGAAACATAACTCGACTCAACAACCTTCTTTGAATCATCTATTACATGTGCCAAAAAATCACAACACCCATGGGATAAGAATCGCTTAGCTTTAGCATAGGTACATATTGGGAAAACACGTCTAGCCTGTTCTCCCGAAATCCAAATAACTTCCCATTGGGTGCTTGAACTAGTAGGATTTTCTTTCGGCATAAAATTATCCATTCATTGTTATTAAGACAATCCATACTTACAATCACTTGAAATTCTCCCATTTACATGTGTATTAGATCTATAACAAACTTTTCATCATCTAAAACAATTTCACACCCTTTATACACACTATAGACCATAACAGTTTTATTTTTCGCTATCTCTACTTCTAATGGGTGTTCTAACATACTTGGGGTCAGGTTAAAGTGCTTACAAAAAGAATTCGAAACAAATGACCTCGTAGCACCGGAGTCAAACAAAACACGTGCAGGTATAGAATTTACAATAAAAGTACCTGACACCACATCTTGCGATTCTTTGGCTTCAAGAGCGGTAATTTGATGGGTTCGGGCTCTTGGTCGACTTTCATTTACCATCGGTTCCATCTTAACCTCTTTCTTGACACCACCACTTGCCATGTCCTTCTTATACTTGAGACAATCAACTTGCGTGTGTCCCTTTTAGAAACAATAAAAACATGTCTTGCCCTTGCTAGGGCAATCCATAGCTCTATGACCCGGATTCCCACACGAATACCAATCAATCAACCCCGCCCTATATTCACCCGCATGATTTTTACCACATCGATTACAAGTTTTTACTTCTTTACCACCACCCTTTCTCGTATTGAAGCCCCCTTTTGACTTTTGTGGAGACCCGGAATTAAACTTGCCTTTCTTCGGGCTCATACCTTGGGATGATTTAAAATCTTAATCAAGTTTTCGTTTAAGGGAAACCTTCTTCTTAATCTCATTTTCTCTCACTAGGGCCTTATTCATTAGGTCTTGTATATGCCTCTATCAATGAACTCACTTATCTCGGGATTTAACTTCTCGTGATAGTGATCCATTAACAATTTTGGACTAGAAATAAAATCAGGACAAAACCGAGTCTTATCATTGAATTCCGCATTAAACTCAGTCACAGACTTACTTCCATGCTCTATATTCATAAACTCGGATTTCAACCTACTAACTTCGGCAGGTGGCGCAAATTGATCCATAAACATCTCACGGAAGTTTTCCCAAGAAAATTTTATGGCTATCTCCCGCCCGTGTGATTTGACTATAAAATTCCCCCCTCATAACCGCTCCTTTTAAATTGGTGAGCCGTATAAATCACTTTCAATCGTTTAGGGCACGAGCACAACAGAAAAGTTTCCTCTATTTCATCAATCCACTTTTGACTTACAATCGGGTCTACCTTACCATGAAACTCAGGCGGATGACAATTCGCAAAGTTCTTAAACTCGAAACGTTCCTCTTTCTTGTTTGTAACTTCACCCTCATTCCCTTTAGGTCCACTTCCCTTTTCATGGTTCCGGGGGGGGGGGGGGGGGGGTTATTTTCCATATAGGTTTGGAATTTGATATCCAATTGATCATAAATTAGTTTCTTGATCTTATCCAAAAGAGTCGGTGTATAATGAACTAGGGCTTATCCTATTTGATCGGACAAATCATTAACATAAAGGGCTACAGAAATTTCCGCTCGTGAGGTTTCGATGGACTCACTTGATAGAGTGTGAACGAACTCGTCATCCTCATAAGATTTTTTTTCCTATGGAGCATGGCACAATCCCATAAACATCAATCATGCAAGTCCTAAACCGCTTATTTACAACAATGATGGTTTAAGCATAGATTACCTCTATAGTGGATTATCCAAGTCCCTTAAACCATAGCTCTAATACCAACTTATAATGCCCGTAACTCAATAAAAATGATCAAGAATTCTTTATAACACACGTGCGGCACCCTTGAAAAGGGTGCGCGATGCACATTTTATGCGGGGCGCGCGGCGCACACGTTGCCTTCCCATCCGCTGTCTGCTTTTTTGCTTGTTTGTGATCTAAGCTAACTATCTAGTGACCTTATTCGTTGCCCTCTTGCACGGATGCAATTCGGGAATACTAAGTCACTCTTAACCCGCCCAATTTACCCCCTATAAACTCATCTTGTTCTCTAGCACTTCCTTGACCACTTTTAGCTCCTTTTTCTTGATTAGCACCTATCATTGAGCTAATCTCGTTAAATATACAATAGACTAATCAACTAGATTACCTTTAAACTAGTTAATCTCTTACACCTTCATCTAAGCTATTTCATAAAGACAACAAGTTTAGTCTCATCACTTAACTCATCACATTCATCTATCTAACACTTTTCAACTCTTTCACACATATTATATTCTATCCTTTAACTTTCATGTCAATCTCATATAACAAGAATTAACCATTTAATCTATATGTTCAAAACATTAACTACTACATTTCTTTCATCAACATACAAACTTTTCCTTCTTTTAAGCAATTCAACAAACATTTAGTGTGTACAAGTTCAATTAAGCTTTCAACATGGTCAAATTTATCATTTTCATCACAAGTCTTGTTCTTGTACAAGTTTGTGTACAATATATACCTCATACATCAAACAAATCCAATTTAAGTACAATACAACCAAATTTCATGTTAGAACCAAACCTCATAAACATAAGTATTCAAATCGACTAGAACTTCCACAAGAATACTTAAACATGAAGTTAAACTTTCAAAATGTATAAACATCTTGTTAAACCATGATCTAAACACATTTAAGCATACATTTAGTTCAATTTCAAGTATAAAATTCATACCTTAAGCTTTAGAGTATAAGAACCATAATTGCATACAAGAGAAATTAAAAGAATATTTCACTGCTTCTACAAGGATTTATGCACTCCTAATTACTTGAATTTGTGTTTACATGACGTTAATTCTTCCAATTTTTGAAGGGTTTTCTCTTCTTGCTCTTGTTCTAGTCGACACTCTCTCACACACATATAATATTTCTGTATTTGCAACTGATACACAATTCATCCTATTTACTAGTTAATTGGTAAAAATTTTGGCCTTATTACACTTTCTACCCTCCCCACCAATACTATAATGATGGAGGTCCTTTTTTTAACTTTGAATCTCTAGTCCTTAACAACCTTTAACTAATGTTTTTTAATAGTTATTCCTTCTTATTAGAAAAAGCATAAAACACATATATTCATAAATAAATTCTCATAAAATATTACCTTAAAATTTTGGGGTGTCACAATTCTGCCTCTTCACCAGCTTTATCTAAAGCGACGAATTCAGATTCCGTCGTGGATCTAGCAATAAATGTTGTTTTGACGATTTCCACAATATAACAGCGCCTCCAAGTGTGAACACATACCCACTTTTTGCTCGAGAATCATTTGTATCAAATATTATGTTTGCATCACAATGTCCTTCTATCACAGTACCACTGCAGGATATCTGTTATAATGCAGCATGATATGCCTGGATTAGTAAGTTTTTATGTGTCGTTAAGCATAAGACAATCGCATATCAGGCAGTATTTAATAATTTATATAGTTGAGGTTTAAATCTAACTATCACTTATATTCCTAAAAGGGTAGTAGCGGATGTATGACATATGGTCTTTCGTTAAAAGAGAACAATGCAGTAGAAAGTAAGCGTCTCTTCATAATTGAGTTTCTATCTTAGCGGAATAAAAATGAGTGATTTGGGTTTTTTTCAAATATAATAAAAGACATGAATTTAAAATAAGCAGAAAGATAAGCAAATTTAAATTCAGATTATGGAAAGGGTGCTTGCTATGATTTCATTAGTCATTATTTATGGGATTATTATTGTCGAGATGCCTGTTTTAACTAAGTATTAGTGATTATCAAATGTGATGTTTGACCATAAGCCCTACTAATTTCTTAGTATGTCACCGGTGATTTAGATTTAGGGATTCTGATTAGACTAACTGATATCTCACCCTCGACGTCTACCTAAGACCTAAGGTAATATAAACGGCTATTCTTCGATTCTCTAGAAACTTGCTAGGCAGGTAATAGCCATGTCGTGAGCTATCGAAATGGGTTACCAGCCTATAAAAAGTCTAACAGTTCTTAACATTAACAGAGGTGGTCCTATATAATATCTTAGCTAAAACATGATAAAGCGATATGCATTCTTAAGTAAAGTTCTTTATAGAAATCTTGTTTGGTACTAAGGTGGGTGTTACTTAGTGGGTACACAATCTTAAATAAAGCAAAACGCATTCTAACAGTGAAAAGTGTTGAACATCTAAAGTGTCACTTAGTGGGTATTAAGGAGGATGTTAATTCCTTTCGTCTTTGTTTTAGAAAACTGGTTTTTGAAATATTCAGTTACGATATATATTTATATATTTGCTTTATTATATCAGATCAAAGATACTCTAGAATTAGGTCGAGGTACGATACCTAAGCATATACTTATTCCTAATTTCAAACCATGTTTTATAAAATTGATCGATGGTATAATATACTTTACTTATTCGTCGGGGTATTATTTATAGTAACAAGTGAGTAAAAGTATTTTTATTATCGACACTTGATGTGTGCGAGGGGTAGTACGAAATAGATTATATTTTACTACGAAATACTATTAAATACGATACAATTTACACAAGTTATTTATTTATCTATTGAATGGATATACCTAAACTTTGCTACAACACTTATAGGCAGTGTACCTAATCGTAGAGTAGTGTAGTTTTTAGTAAGTCCGGTTCATTCCACAGGGATCTAGCTGAGTTTAACACTATATTTATTTTAAACTATATTTTTATAAAAATATATATATAAGTAATATTATTATTGTTATAAAAGAATGGTTTTTACCGTTTAATGACCGGTTTCTCGATTTTAAGTCTTATATCACAAATAAAACCTAATACAAAATATAACTTAATTTAAAGCGTAAAGTAAATGACGATAATTAAAAGTGCGATAATTAAAAGATATAAGTAAAGCATAAAAATAAAAGTGCGATAATTTAAAGTACGATAAATAAAATGACAATAAATAAAAGTGCGATGAGATATAAAATAAAGGAATTATGCTTATTTAAACTTCCTTAATCATGATGTTTGATGTGTTGATTTTAATTTATTACCATGGGTTAATTATCCTTTGTTCTGGTTTATTTGATACGTCCATCTGGTTTTTGTCCATAATGGTCCATCGGTCATAAATATAAAGTGCGAGTGTCCTCGTCAAATTACCCTTATACCCGAAGTTAAATATTCCAACTAATTGGGGACTAAAACTGTAACATGGTCTTAATACTTTATTAATGATTACACCAGGTTATCGACTGTGTGTAACCCAAGGTTTTAATACGTTGTTAACAATTACACCAAGTATCCTTGAATGTAATCCACTCCTGTTTTAACGAGTCCATTGACTATTAATCCATCCCCGTGTCCGGTCAAATGAATGATTATTATTATTTATAAATATCCCGCCCATCGTATCCGATCGAGTGTATGTGGTTATTTATAAATATGTCAAATTGTAAATCTCTATATTAAATTAAAGAACTATCATTCAGTTAAACAAATATAAAGCCCATTAATATCCCATAGTCCAATTTTCACAAGTGTCGGTCTTTTGTCCAAACCCCAATTATGGTCCAAAGCCCAATAATCCCGTCTTAATATTTAGTCTAACATCATGATTACTTCGGCTAAAATAAGCATAATAATAACTTAGCTACGAGACATTAATTTAAAAAGGTTGAACATAACTTACAATGAGTATTAATCGCGTAGTGTTACACGGACAGAGTTTTGACTTACAAACTCTTAAAACATTCGCTACCATAACCTTATTATTATTAACTTAATATTAAAATTATAATTATAAAATATAAATATAAATATAAACTGAGAGAGTGAGAGATAATATTGATGAAGGTGTACTCAAACTCGGCAGAAAACGTTCCAATTTATAGGACTTGGCAAGCTACAGTAAGCCATGCGATTGCATGGGTTTAAGCCTTCTTGGCCATGCGATCGCATGGCCGCCTTCCACTGGTCCAAATGATTCCAAAACGTGGGCTGCTGTGATTTATTTAATATATACAATATAATATATATAATTTTATATAATTATATATATATATATATATTATATTATATTATATTCTTGTGCATCGTTGACTTGTAATTTTAGCTCCATTGCGTCGCGCATTGATAGTTGGTTCAGGTTTCGGTTACGGATTTTTGAACGTCCTTTTGTACATTTAGATATCTTGTACTTTGCATTCCGCGGCTTGTACTCTTGTAATTTTTAGACGTTTCTCATCAATAAAATGAACCACTTGGATTGTATCTTGTGCGTTTGAGCATTTTGGTCATTTGCATCTTCGAATCGTCAAACTGTCTTTTGTCTTCACCTTTTATTATACAAACGAATATCACTTGTAAATAGAACAATTACAACTAAAAGCTTATCTTTCTTGAAGGATAATGCTATGAAATATATGTTCGTGTTTAGCATTATCAAATATTCCCACACTTGAGCGTTGCTTGTCCTCAAGCAATATAGAACTTGAATATAACTTTACTAGAATCACTTCTTTATTCTTCACACTTTGTTCATCAGCGATTTTGATATGGCGGTATGAACAACGATAGTAACAATGTGGTTTACAGTCCCACATGACTATGAAAATTTAGATCCTTAAGGAAATTAGATCTTTATGAAAATATTTGATCTTTTTGAAAATACATGCTAGATTTTACCCTAGACAAGTTTTTCGGAATAACCCTTCACCGGTGTTCGCAAATTGTTTTTGTGGGTTTTGTGGGTTTCTGATTTAAAAATTTTAGCTCAAAACTTATGGTTTTGTGTCACCCACTTGCTAATCCTTGTATTAGGAAAGCAACACATCCAGTTTACTTGCTCCGTATATTACCTTTCGGTAAACTACCATCCGGTTGTAAAGGAAAGCGATGAACAAGAAACTGTTAAGGAAACGTCTAATGACATGCAGTTAATCATGGTCTAAAACGTGTCGGATACAATTATTATCCTTTGTTGGAGCAATAGTAAAGATCACCCTATAGTTTTTCGATCTGGCACAAGGTCCTGTCTTCAACCATGCTATGCAACCACCGTTCTTACGGTTGACACCCGATTTGGTTCAGGTGACCTAATGAATTCCAGGTGAATTCCTAGGATTTTACGTTCAATGGTAATGAACACATTGAAAATGGGTTTTCAGAAAACAAATCGGTTTGTAATTTTGATCAAAATATTTTCTCGTTCAAGCTCGAGTTTAAATATCATTGAATTTCATGAGTTTGTAATTCTCATTCTTTAAGGTCAATATCAAGGATTGAGTAATATCAGGCTTAAATGCTGATTTTTAATCTTTAAAGGAGATTATCCTTTATGGGGTCTGATTCATTAGTCTTATCAAGCTAATTTGCACGGCGCCCTCCCCATTTTACGAGACAGATCCTCTTATGGTTAGGATAAGTCTGACCACTTGGCGACCCTGTTTGATGCTGAGGTCCGTGGATTTCCTGCTGATTTTAGAGATGACTTTTCTAGATTTTTCATCAACCTACAGATGGTCTGGACGATAATTTCCTTACCTAAATCAAGAAGCGCGTGTGTTTTTCGGAAGACTTTACTTCCTTCATTTCTTTTTCCGAAAGACTTTACTTCCTTTTAAATTCCATTTATATTACAATAAACTGGGTAAAACTGATTAATATCGTCCAAAACAAAAATATCTTCAATTATTTGTACAAAAATATGTGATATAAGTTCTAAATAACTTGGTAAATTTTTCCACACTTGGATTTTATTTTTCTTTCTTTGCCTTTTTATTCTCTTCTATTCCATTCTAAATGAATTCAAGCATTTTGGGTTATTTCTCAATTTATGTCCTTTCCGAGGTAACCATAATTTCGATGTTAACACCTAGTTTTATCGTTCATAAATATGTATAAACATGATTTTGAGTTCATTTAGTTGAAAATTTTTTAAAAGTTTTACTAGAAGTGGGTAGTTAGTATATAAGACTAGGGCTGTTCTTTATTATCAGAGAGCACTAGATTCTAATACAACTACTACTTTATTAGTAAAATTTAACGGTGGCTATTAAACCAAATATATAAGTCAAATGTTTAAAACCGAAAGAATTTAATCCCTTCCCAAACTTAAGATCTTGCAATGCCCTCATTTGCAAGAAATCAGTAACAATTTAAATTATTGAGGGTGATTAGCGTAGAAAAATGATTAAAATTTTACCAAAGTTTCCAACATATTGTTGTTTTTTTGAATGATAAATGGTGCACATCATTTGTTCATTCATGCAGTTGTTATTTCACATATATTTTGTATCTTGTCGTCAAAATTAGTTGCTTTTGCTGAACTTATTGCCATCTTTGAAAGTTCGCCGTTTTACCCTGTTGTGTACAATTGACAATATACATCTAATACTAATATATACATGCATGGTAATTTGAAATGGGACTTAATATCCCACTTTCAAATTATAAATATGAAATATTAGTAACAAGATAATAAAAATGTTAAAAATTACATAAAAATATCAAAATATTATATATTTAAACATAAATAGATAAAAATGATAAAAAGATAAGAGATCACCAATGGAACTGTATCAATCTGGATATGGATTCCAGTTCATGTCATCGCTCGGGTTCCATGGCTGGTGATAGGTGTCCTGATAGGCTTGGTTGGGGTCGTACAAGTTAAAGGGTAGTCACATATCAGGCTGATGTGGTGGATAGTGTGCAGGTCGAGTCAGAATGTAGTTATGTGGTACCTGACATGATAACTGGCTCATGATCTGGTGCTGATGAATGGCCCAACTATCATGCTGGCATTTCCTAGATTGTTCATACACATCTGCGGCTCTCCACTGCTCATAATGACAATGCCTAGCCTCGTTAATCATTTCTACCTCATCTATACGCTGGAAAACATCAGTATAACTATCCCTAATGACATCCCTAATGTCATCTGCTTCCTCCATCTCCTCGTCCGAACCCCTCTCTACTTGTGGATGGGTGCCATGATATGGTATTGGCCTATTGGATCTCCGAGATAGTACGCGTGCACCTTGATAAACCTGCAATCCTATACTCTCGGCTTGTCCCCCAATCTCGACCATCGGACCCCCTTGCTCTTTATCTACACCTAAATACTCTCCAATGAGAGTAACAAAAATACCTCCCCTATAATACTTCCTGCTTGCATTCCCCCAACAACTTTAGAAAGATAATGGCCAACGCAATAAGGAATATTAACAAAGCTCCTCGGGTCTCGAATATACTTAAGGTAAAATAAATCGTTTAAGGTCATTTTCTCCTTGTTTCTACACCGTTGTGTAATCGAGTTCGCTAAAAATCTATGTATTACCCGGAGTTCTGCCCTGTCAATATCTAAATAGGAGTGTCTTCCACCCCGCGTAAACTCCCTAAATCTTGACATATGCCTCCATATGATGTTAGCGTCAAAATTCCTATCTACTCTTTCACCTTCGGCAATTAAACTATTACAATCAGGTGTAATAATCTCAGTGGGGGTGTAGATTAGTAAAGCCCTAGCCATGTCCAACATGGACATTCTGTACATTGTACCTCCTAAAAGAAATCTAATAAAACTCTTATCTTCTAACATAATAACCTGATTATTTAACTCTATAGTGCTAAGCAATTCAACACACCATTCTCTATATATAGTTCTACGTGTGGTAAATAGACGGATCCAGTCATTATATATAGAGTTACCATACCTCTGAACTAGTAAACCTCTAACCGAGTCGGCTAGGTCAACCGCTTCCAAAGGCTCCCAATCGATTACCCGAGGCATTTCAATATTTTTGTGGTAAAGGATGTGCATGTTCTTTTGAAATTTTGGGTACTCTGTCCAATAACGATCGAATCTTAGGTTGGGATGTAACTGTTGTTCATCGATAAGTGGGTGCGTAATCCTCTGGTGAGGCTGAAATTGACAATAATGAGTGTAAAACAATGGTTTCGGCTCATGATATGGTAAATGTTGATCTTAGTGGTATTGCTGCTCTTGTTGTGGCTCAGGTGGCATCTTTGGCTGTGGTTCTTGTTCAGGTTGTCTAGACGATGATGCACCATCAGTATATGTATTTCTCTGCAAAACACATTAAACACAAAATTTTGTGCATCCAAATATGCATTAGTGTTAGCAAAATAACAAATTAAAACAATTACAATAACATGTTTAATCCAAATTAAACCTATACACATTTTCATAATTTTAACAATTCTACACTTTTTCAAATAAGCATATATGAAAATGTATACAATGTTCATAAGCATTCATCTCAAATAACATGTCAAAATAATCATTATTAGCAATTAAACAAGTTTCAAATGGCATTTATATCAAAGTAATCAATTTCATGAATTTTTAGACTTAAAAAATCCACTTTGATGTTCAAAAATCATGTTTAGGATCATTTAGAAATCTAAACATGTTACACTACTTAATTTAGCGCTAATTCATAACAAAAATCGTCCATAACCTCTTTATATCAAAAAGCCCCAAATTGCTCAAGAACACAAACCCTATATTTCTAAATTTTTTGAAGTTTAAGGCTTCAAATCATGACAAATAGCATCAATCTAGGTTATATATGCATAATATACTAACAATGTAACTCTAATTAAGCTAGAAATCATCAAAATTAAACTAGGACAAATAGTTGTAATTATCACTAAAACTGAGAAATTAAAGAGTTTGGGGATGAAATTTTTACCTTTTTGCTCCCAAATCCGAAGAAAGTCATGTTTATAGCGGATTGTAGCAAGAAATTTGGTGAATTTTGGTGAAAAAATGGTGAAATATGAGAGGGTTTTGGAGTGTGTTAGTGTATTTGTGTGTGTGTGTTGTGAGGAGCAGAAGACCATCTCGTGTTTTTATCAATCTGATCAGGTCAGGGTTCCCATGCGATCGCATGGGTTTCCAGTGCAAACCCCATGCGATCGCATGGGGGTACAAGTTATATATATATATATATATATATATATATATATATATATATATATATATAACCTTCAACTATTAAAACAATTAATTAATTAATTTAAAATTTTGTTTTCCTTTTTAAACTGAGGTCGTTTCGGTAGGTTCACCTAGTTCGTCCCTCGAAAAATTTTAAAATTTGTCATTTTAAAGCGTTGGTTTTAAAAGCAAAGATTTTTGGGTTTTTTAATGTTTTTGGCATACTTTAGATCAATAAAATTAAAAATAATGATAATAAAATTTCTCGTCCCGCCCTTGGGTAAAGCAATTTCGGTTCAACGACCTAGTCTTCAACTTACGACGAACTTTTAGAAATCAATTTTTTTTACTTAATGAAATAAAGTAAATTTTATTTTTAAATTCACACCAAACTTAAATTTAAAATGCATATTAATAAAATTTCATATAAATATTATTAATATATACATTACTTTTACAAAACTTATATTTAAAATAATATAGTTATATATTAATTTTTTAAAAAAAAAGGTAAAAATAAAAATAAAAATCTTTTTGGTCTTTTATCCCACTTTAATCAATCAAATATTTACAAAAATATACGTCTCTCTTTTGGGTAAAGTAATTTCGTCTATATTAGCTAGTTTTACTCCTGACGAATTTCTGAAATATTTTGAATTGATAGATTAAAGATATTTATACCTTATGAATAAAAGGTAAATTTCGCAGTGATGAATTAAATTTTTGTATGATATCAATAATTTTGGTTTATTATACCTAATTTTATTGAATATCAATTTAATACTTTATAGCGAATGATTCAGCGTTCATTATCAGAAGGTTAAAAGCAATAAAAATAAAATAAAAACTGTACATACTTACCTATGATATAGAATTCTCAGAGACCTGCTTTCGTCGACTCATAGGAGATTTTTTCGATTTGGTTGTCCATTGCTACATAAGCGTATCCACGATTTTTCAATAACTTTTCTTCTAAACATATGAACGGCCCTTCTCTGCATAAAGTAACGAACTCGGTATTGGAATGTGTTTGATTGTTCGAACATTTCCCTTCATGTGACCATTTTCCGCATTTATGACATCGTTCAAGGTGTCGTGCTCTTCTTTTTGTGGCGGATTTTGATTTTCCTTTACCAAAATGTGTCTTATTATGATCTTTCCTGAGTTCTTTTCTTACTTCGTCCATTTTGCCTCTTATGAATGATACCAGTTCATTCGGGAAAGTGTTATTATTACGTTTAGTAATCATAGCGTGTAGTAGTAGACCATGGTTCAAATCAAAGGAATTCTTCATCTCGTAAAACCTATAAAATAAAAATTCAGAATGGAGGGAGAAGACTAGTTCTTTAGGGTCTGCTAGGGAAAGACCATTCGGATTCCATTTTCAAGAACTACACGAAAACAGAAAATCTAACTCTAGACAGCATTATATTATCCTTAAAAGATTCGATTCTCCCCACACTTTGTTAGCTGTGGTGTCGAACTTGTGATTAACTTCATTATCAACTTCCATCGGATCATGTATGTAATGTTTAACTCTGTGACCATTAACTTTAAATTCAATCCCATTTGAATTTATCAACTCTATTGTTCCATATGGGAAAACTCTTTTGACAATGAATGGTGCAGACCATCTAGATTTCAATTTTCTAGGAAATAGCTTGAATCGTGAATTGAAAAGAAGAACTCAGTCTCCTTCCTTAAATTCTTTTGAATTTCTGATTCTTTTATCATGCCATTTCTTCGTTCTTTCCTTATAGATTAATGAATTTTCATATGCATCATGCCTTATTTCTTCTAATTCGTTTAGTTGACTTAATCGTAAACGTCCAACTTCATGCAAATCAAGATTACATGTCTTCAAAGCCCAAAATGCTTTGTGCTCAATTTCTACTGGAAGGTGACATGCTTTTCCGTAAACGTGTTTAAAAGGTGTGGTGCCAATTGGAGTTTTGTAGGCTGTTCGAAAAGCCCAAAGTGCATCCTCCAATTTCATCGACCATTCCTTCGGATTTGATCCTACAGTTTTCTCTAGAATACGTTTTAAAGCTCGGTTGGTATTTTCAACTTGTCCACTTGTTTGTGGATGATAAGCAGTGGAGATTTTATGAGTTACTCCATATATTTTGAGAACTTTCTCAAGTTAATTATTACAGAAATGTGTACCCCGATCACTTATTAAAGCTTTCGATTTCCAAACCTTGCAAAAAGATGTTTTAAAAAGTTGACTACAACTCGTGCATCGTTAGTTGGGAGAGCTTGTGCTTCCGCCCATTTAGATACATAATCAATGACAACGAGAATGTAGAGATTATTATGAGATTTTGGAAATGGACCCATAAAGTCAATACCCCAAACGTCGAATACTTCACATACTTGAATGACATTTTGTGCCATTTCATCATGTTGACTTAATTTTCCACCCCTTTGACAAGCATCACAGGATTTACAGAGAAGGTGTGCGTCTTTGAAAATTGTAGGCCAATAGAGTCCTGCGTCGTAGACTTTTCTTGCTGTGAGTTGAGGCCCATAATGCCCTCCTGTTGGTCCTGTGTGAAATGGTTTAAAATTTGACTAGTTTCATCCCTGAATACGCTTTGGCGGATTATTCCATCGGGACAACTTTTAAACAGATGTGGATCTTACCAAAAATAGTGTTTTATATCACTAAAGAATTTCTTTCATTTTTGGTACGACAACCCTTTTTCAAGGAATCCACATACTAAGTAGTTTGCAAAGTCTGCAAACCATGGAATTTCACTATAATCGATTTTCAAGAGATATTCATCAGGAAAGTTACCTTGTATAGCCGATTCATTTAGAACTTCTAATTCAGGATTTTCAAGACGAGAAAGATGATCAGCGGCGAGATTTTCTGCTCTCTTTTTGTCTCGGATTTCAATATCGAATTATTGTAAGAGTAAGATCCAACGGATTAATCGTGGTTTGGCATCTTGTTTTAAAAATAGGTATCTAATAGCAGAATGGTCGGTATATACCACCATTTTAGCTAGAACGAGATATGAACGAAATTTGTCAAAAGCAAAGACAATAGCAAGGAGTTCTTTTTCAGTAGTTGTGTAATTTGTTTGTGCTCCTTGTAACGTACTAGCGTAATAGATAGGTTGAAATCGTTTTTCAATTCTTTGGCTAAAACGGCTCCCATTGCAAAATCACTTGCATCGCACATGAGTTCAAATGGTAGATTCCAATTTGGAGTTATCATGATCGACGCATTAGTGAGTTTTTCTTTAAGAATATTAAAAGATTTGATGCATTCATCCGAAAAGATGAATGGAGCATCCTTTTCAAGAAGTTTATTCATAGGAGTGGCAATTTTAGAAAAGTCTTTTATGAAACGTCGGTAAAAACCGGTATGTCCTAGAAAAGTCCTAACTCCTCTAACATTGGTGGGATGTGGAAGTTTAGCAATTACATCTACTTTAGCTCTATCCACTTCAATTCCTTCCTTTGAAATTTTATGACCAAGAACGATGCCTTCTTTAACCATGAAATGGCATTTCTCCCAATTAAGTACTAGATTTGATTTCTCGCATCTAATAAGCATTCGTTCAAGATTAATTAGACATGATTCAAAAGTATCACCGAAGACTGAAAAGTCATCCATGAAAACTTCCATGCATTCTTCTATCATGTCGTGGAAAATCGCCATCATGCACCTTTGAAAAGTTGCAGGGGCGTTGCAAAGTCCAAATGGCATGCGTTTGTAAGCAAAAGTATCATAAGGGCACGTGAAGGTGGTTTTCTCTTGGTCCTCGGGTGCGATTGGAATTTGAAATTATCCGGAAAAACCGTCAAGAAAACAATAGTAACTGTTCCCGGCTAACCTTTCCAACATTTGATCAATGAAAGGTAAGGGAAAGTGATCTTTTCTGGTGGCGTCATTTAATTTTCTATAATCAATACAGACACGCCATCCTGTTACAGTCCTAGTAGGAATAAGCTCATCTTTTTCATTTGTGATGACAGTGATGCCACCCTTCTTAGGTACGCATTGAACTAGGCTTACCCATGGACTATCAGAGATTGGATAAATTAAACCTGCATCTAGCAGTTTAATTATTTCTTTCTTAACAACATCTTGCATATTAGTATTTAGTCTTTGTTGGCATTGCACATATGTTTTATGACCTTCTTCCATAAGGATTTTATGTGTACAATACGAAGGACTTATACCTTTAATGTCATGAATCTTCCATGCAATAGCTGGTTTATGAGCTTTTAGCACAAAAATAAGTTGAGATTTTTCATTTTCCGTAAGAGAAGACGATATTATTATAGGTAATTCAGATTCACCATGTAAATAAGCGTATTCCAAATGGTTTGGAAGTGGCTTTAATTCTAATATCGGTGGTTCTTCTATCGATGATTTGTATCGATATCTGTCTTCCTCTTTCAGCATTTGAAGTTCTTCTGTTGGTGGTTCATATTCATTAGCCGTGAGTGTCGCTAACATTTCAGCTTCATCAATTGGTTCAGTTTCTTCTCCTAAAGAACATTCTCCTGTTCCTGGTAATTCTGGAAATTCTTGTAACAATTCTTCATGTGAATCTATAGTTTGAATATAATAATATGTATCATCTGCAGATTGCGGTTGTTGCATGGCTCTATCAACAGAAAAGGTAACACTCTCGTCCTCCATACTTAGGGTCAGTTTCTTACCAAACACGTCTATTATTGCTTTAGCCGTGTTTAAGAATGGTCTTCCTAATATAAGAGGAACTCGAGAATCTTCTTCCATGTCTAGAATAACAAAATCTACTCGAAATACTAAAGTACCAACTTTAACTGGCATGTTCTCCATTATCCCTCTAGGATATTTTACTGATCGATCGGCTAGTTGTATGCTTATTCGTGTTGGTTTCAATTCTTCGAGGTCTAGTTTAGCGTATAGTGAATACGGCATAATATTTATACTAGCACCTAAGTCTGTCAATGCTTCTATTGAATTAAGACTACCCAGAAAACATGGAATTGTGAAACTTCCTGGATTTGATAATTTTTCTGGCAGCTTATTCAACGGCACTGCAGAACAATTAGCATTCATTGTAACAGCTGAGAGTTCTTCCATTTTCTTTCTATTTGTGATTAGATCTTTCAAGAATTTAGCATATGTTGGCATTCTTGAAATCACATTAATGAAAGGAAGATTGACATTTATTTGTTTAAACATATCCAAGAATTTGGATTGCTCGGCTTCAAGTCTTTCTTTTCTCATTTTACTTGAGTAAGGAAGCGGTGGTTGGTATGGTTTAACATAAGGTTTAGCCTTAACTGTGTTATCTTCATTAACCTTTTCAACTACCGGTTCTTTTTTCTTTCTTTGCTCAGATTGTGGTTCCTGTGTAGTAGAAATAGAGTCATCAGAAATTACAGGCATTTCAGGTGGTTTAAGTGTAATACCACTTCTTGTGGTAATGGCTTTAGCTGTTTCATTTTGGTGGTTAGTATTTGAATCGCTAGGTAGACTCCCCGGTTTTCTTTCCTCAATTAACCTTGCTAGGTTACTTACTTCTTGTTCCAGATTTTGGATTGAAGCTTGTTGATTTCTAAATGCTTGAGCATTTTGTTCATTAGTTTGTTCCTGAGATGTGAAAAATTGAGTTTGAGATTCAACTAGCTTCGACATCATATCTTCTAAATTTGGCTTTTTATCATCGGTTTGTGGTGGTTTATTTGAAAAAATAGGTCTTTGCTGATTGTAAGTATTGTTAGATACTTGTTGATTGCTAGGACCTTGTTGGTTGTTGTATGGAACATTTCGGTTATAATTTTGATTTTGATTGTAGTTTGGTCTTGGCGGTTGATAATTATTTTGATAATTATTTCATGGCCTTTGGTTCATGTATGAAACATTCTCTCTTTGTTCCATTGTTTGTTCAATACTGAGACAATCTTTTGTCAAATGTGGTCCTCCACACTGCTCACAACTAATTAGTATTGCGTGAATATCTTTAGTCATCTTTTTCATTCGTCTTTCAAAAGCGTCTAACTTTGCGGAAATGGAATCAAAGTCATGGCTAGAATCGGCTCTAGCCGCTTTAGATGAACGAAAAATATCTTTTTCCTGGTGCCACTCATGTGAGTGGGAGGCTGTGTTATCAATAATTTTGTGAGCTTCAGTTGCGGTTTTTGAAATGCCCCGTCCTAATCCATCTGGACGAAGTCTTCAACAGTTGGTCCCATTGCGAGGTTCTAACCTCTATATGCCATGAACGACTCCATGTAATATGAGCAAATGCACAGCGGAAGGTTTCTTTAATACCTGAGAATAAACATGCTTTAAAGTGTCAACCAAAAGGTTGGTGAGTTCATAAGTTTATCATAAAACAATAAAATTTATTATTTTGATAGACCACAAGATTTAAATGATGCATGGTACAAATGAGCCTGAATCCTATACCCACCTGTAATGTACATGCGATATCTTTTAAATACAGTACACCTTTCTCGTGTACGAAATCATCTTTCATAAATCTTAGTAACCGTACACATATCTCGTGCACAAAAATAACATACACATAACCTGTGTATAAAATCATTCTCTCGATAGATAACATTCATATCAATTGGTAGCAATTATCATGTTCACATAATTTAATGGTGGTAATTATCATGTCCACATAATTCTATGGTGGCAATTATCATGTCCACGTAATTCAATGGTGGCAATTATTATGTCCACATAATTCAATGGTGGCAATTATCATGTCTACATAATTCAACAATAATCCGCAGAACTTCTGTCTGCATAATAATTCATTCGAAGAATGTTTTGCTTGTGTCTATCTCGTCAAACATTTATAAAAGCATTTCATGTATTCGCAGTTCAAAATATATTTTCAAAAGCATTTAATAAAGCAGTTATAAAAACAGCGCATGTATTCTCAGTCCCAAAAATATAAAGAGTAAAAGGGAGCAAATGAACTCACGCATATAAATATTGTAAAACAGTTAATAAAGCATTTACATGTATTCTCAGCCCAAAAACATAAAGGGTAAAAAGGAAAATAAAACTCACCATAATGTATTTTGTAGTAAAAATACATATGACGTCATTTATCAAGTGTAGGGTTGACCTCGGATTCACGAACCTATATTAAGTATATATATTAATACACATAATCGTAATCGAACAATTTATTTATTATTATTATTATTAATTGTCACTTTAGTGAGTTATATGGTTCATTAATAATTTAGCTATATTTATTTTATGTATACTTTAGATAAATAATGTTGAAAATAATTATTTTAATGTTAATAAAAATGATGATAATAATAATAAAAATAATGATAATAGTAGTAGTTTTTAATGTTAATAAAAATAATGATAATAGTAGTAGTTTTTAATAAAGATGAAAGTTTAATAATAATAATAATGAAAATAATAGTTTTTATAATAATACTTAATAATAATAATAATAAAAATACTAATAAATAGATAAATAACTACCTCAAGGAAGTAGCCCTAAAAATAATGCCCAGGTCCAGGTTTGAACCCGCGACCTCTCGCTTATTGTAACATCCCGCATTTTTCCGTTAAATTATTTTAACGCCCGTCTTTTTCTTTTTAAATAATACCCTTCGTATCTAGATTCGTATCCTTTGTTATGTAACATTTTAAATATTCTCGTTGTTGGAAGATAACGTCTCCCGTACTCTCGTGGAATTTAAAATAATTCGTTTGGTTAATTCACGCACCCGCACCCGAACTAGAGGGACCATTTTTGCCAAGTGATCAAAGGTGTGACTAGGTCAACTAGTCAACACCCTTTCTCATCCATTCATTCATTTCCATTTTCATTTCCATTTTCCTTTAACACTTTCAACTTTTCTTTCAATCTTCATCATCAAGATTCATCATCCATTCATGATCTAGCAAGCTTCAATCAAAACAAAATACATATTTGGAATCCTCTCTTCATCCTCTTCAATTTGATACCGACTTCATCTCTTTTGGGTAACTTTCTAAAATCACTAATTTTATGTGTTCTTGAGATTTTTGAGTTATAAAGTTGTTAATTAGTGTCTATGGCTCATTGTGATGTCGTGTATGTAATTTGTATGCTCGATTCGTTGTTTTTGGTGTAACTAGTTCAATATGAAAATTACTTGCTAAATCCTTGATTTTGGATGATCAAATGTTGTTAGATTGTTAAAGTGCATGTTTTAAAAGTGTTACTAGTATCATTAGTTTCGTTTTGATGTATAGGTTGATTAAGGAAACTCCAAAAACATGATTATTGATTTTGTGATGCTTGATTAGGGTTTGCTAGTTCTTGAGATGAATTTTTGGATGCTTGAATGCCATGGAATGTTAATTGTTAGTGTTTTGTTGCAACGTGTGTTTGATTACCTTCGAAACGGCATAACATACATGTAAGTTGGTTGCCCGAATCATAAAATGCGTTTTTGGAACTAGAACTTTGATTATGAGCATTTAATTGCGGTTTTTGGTTGTTTAAAGTGAAAGTTTGATTGATGATATGTGTTTAGTTGCATTCCTCGTCAAAATACCTTTCCAACGATGTATAATAGGCGTTATAAGCGTTTGCGGGTCAAGTGTTGTGTTAGAATAGGTTTTGGCTCGTGTACACTTTTGAAAAACAGAAAATGCCTGCACAGAGGGTGGCGCGGCGCGCCCCTTCCCCGCGCGGCGCGCAATCTGGCCTGGCCAGATTCTGCCCACTTTGTCCCTTTTCACGTAAAATGTTTGACTAGCTATCGACCTCCGGTTCACATGAAACTTGTTCTAATATACTTGTATATGAATAATTAGCATAGAAAAATAGTTCGGGACCCGACCCGAACGCGTTGACTTTTTCGTTGACTTTGACCAAGTTTGACTTTTAGTCAAACTTAACCAAACTTTTATACAATCATCCTAACATGCTTTTATACTTGTTTCTTGTATGAAACTTGACAACGTGATTCACATGCTATACTTAATCGAGTCGTAACGAGCCATAGGACTAATTGAACACATTTCACCCGACCTTGTGTCGTAACCGGTTAATTGATATAACTTACTTGTTTAGGTCAAGGCTAAGCAACTTTCATGCACACGTTTACTTGTTGAAGTACCTTTATACTCGTGCACTCGAGGTGAGATCATAGTCCCACCTTTTCAACAACTTTTATACTTTTAAATCGTGGGCTGAGAAAACATATACTTTGTTACATCTTGTACTACTTACTTTTATGTTTTGAACACAAGTGTGAAAACAAACATTCCACGTGCGAGTTAGAACAAAAATGCCTCAATTCGATTATCATTAGTTACACTTGCAGGGTGTAAGCGAGAACTTATATTGTGTGGCCATACGGGTTTAACAAACCCTCATTCGGACGGTTCGCTACCGTTATGCGGATGAAATATATTTTTATGTTTTAGTGTGGGTTCTAGCACTGTGTGATGGGGTAACGTTGGTTAAGTTTTGATAATTGAGTGCTCGCGTATAACAACACTTTTGGAATGCAAATGATTTGGATAATCTACGTATGGAAATACAAAATCTTGTGGTTCAAAAACAACGTTTAATACTTACTAAACCTATGATTTCACCAACGTTTTCGTTGACAGATTTCTATGTTTTTCTCAGGTCTTGCACGATATGTGATACATGCTTCCGCTCACTATTTGATACTTGCATCCGATGTCGAGTATACATGCATTTCATGGAGCGTCTTTTGACTTTACTTTAAACCGTGTCGCCTAGATTTCAATCGTACTTATAACGTTGTAACTTAACTTTTGGTTGAACAATTCTTGTAAACTTTGAAACAATCTTTATTTTGAAATGAAGGCGACATATTTTGGTCGAACGTTATCTTAAAGACTTATAATCAGGTAATGGGACCCACGTAGCCGACGCCGTCACTTGACGATTTGTCGGGGTCGCTACAAGTGGTATCAGAGCCTTGGTTGTAGGGATTTAGAGTTCATTTGTGTCCACCCCGAGTCATAGGGTACATAGGTGAATCTAGACTACAACCGGCATATAGACTGAAGTAGGGATTACTTGACTAATTGTGCATTTATACTCGAACTCTTCTATCATATCTAACTCGTATTCGATCTTAATCTTAAGTTGATAAATTTTGTTGATGCGCCACCTTGACTTTATGAAGTAATGTTAAATGCACATGAGAATCAGGGTAATATAATTTCCGGGATTATATTACGGTGATTCACATGGACGTTCCGACATTATGACATAAAGAATTTAAGGCGAGTCAAGGAAAATTTTCTCTACATCATCTTTCCCTATCATGATTAGTATTATTGAGAATACTAATCAACGATATTCTTGTGTCTTGAAGGAACAATGCTTCCCCGTCGCGGACCACGTAATGAAACTTCCGAACAAGCTTTTCAACGCATGATAGCCACCGCCATAGGTGCGGCTATGGCTAGTATCTCCTCCGACATCAATAACAACCACAACCACAACAACCATGGAGCCGGTAATTCAAACGAGGGTTGCTCCTACAAAACTTTCATGGGGTGCAAACCTCACACCTTCGATGGGACCGGAGGACCGGTTGTGCTCACCCGATGGTTTGAGCAAACAGAAGCCGTTTTTAGCATAAGCAGTTGTCGGGACCAAGACAAAGTCAAATATTCCACCCACACTTTTTCCGGTATCGCCCTCACATGGTGGAATACGTATGTGCTGTCGGTGGGTATCGATGAAGCCCACACACTCTCATGGGCCGACTTAAAGAAAAAGATGATCACCGAATACTTCCCGCGCGAAGAGACCCGTAAGCTCGAACACGAACTAAGAACTTTAAAAGCGGTCGGGAATGACCTAAAGGCATATAATCAACGATTTTCTGAGCTATCCTTGATGTGTCCAAACCTCGTGACCCCCGAACCTCTAAGGGTTGAACTTTACATGGATGGTCTTCCCAAGAGCATCAAACAAGGAGTAATGTCATCCAAACCCAGTAATCACCAAGAGGCCCTGAATATGGCCCGTCAATTGATCGAAACGGTAGACGAGATTGAAGTGCCGACACCTAAAGCCGAGGATGAGTCGGGTGACAACAAAAGAAAATGGGAAGCCCCCCAATCGAGTAACTACAACAACAACTTTTCCAAGGAACCTCTCACCCCCGTCGGCAAGAAAAGTTATGCCGGGACACGACCTTTTTGCAACAAATGCCACAAGCATCATTTTGGTGAATGTGGCAAGCTAATTTGCCATCGGTGCCAAGGTAGTGGTCATATTGCCAAGTATTGTGGAAGTACCGCCCCCGTCACTCAAAAGGGGCCCGACGCACCAAAGCCGAGTATTTGCTACAAATGTGGCCAATCGGGTCATTTTAGGAATGAATGCCCAAAGAATAAAGCAAAAACCAACGCGCGCCGTTGAACTTACAACATCGACACCTAGGATGCCCGAGACGATGATGGACTAGTCACGGGTACGTTTCTTCACAACAAACCATATATTTCATACTTATTCGATTCGAGTACCGTTAGACGTTTTATAACCAAGGATTTGACTCGTGCTCTTTATATTCCACCTCTTTCCCCCAGATACTACTTAGACGATTTAAGCGACCAACGGAAAAATATTGTGTGCCTATAAATATTATCGGAGGATATACGTTAAGAAATTGAACTCGACACCAATAGAACTAAGGAACTCAAAACCTATTCATTAAGGAGAAATTGTTGCCCTACATTTATGTATAGATTATAGTGAACTAAGTAACTTTCGGTTGGAAACCAATACTCTCTTCCTCGTATCCATTACCTCATGATTATTTGCGTGGATCCCGTGTATTCCAAATCGACCTCCGTTCTGGTTATCATCAATTGGGGGTTAAGGGAGACGATGTCTCCTAAGCCATTTCCGAACTCGCAACGTTAGTTGTAAATCTCTCTTAGTACCGTTTGATTTATTTAGGACTCCGTCCGTATTCATGAACCTCCTAAACCGCGTATGCAAATTCATATAGACTAATCTGTTATCGTATTTATAGATGACATCTTAACTTATTCAAGTAAAGAAGGAAAACGAACAACATCACCATCTTAAGCTCGAACTTTTGAGAAAAGAGCAAATCTATACCAAATTCTCCGAGTGAGAATTTCTGTTGAACGAAGTCCAATTTTCTAGACCATGATGTTAATGGTCAAGGCATTATGATCAATCTCGAAATCAAGCCACATGTAATCAGGAAACTCTCCCAACTCAGACTTATATTCGTAAAAATATTAGATCTCACCGGTTGTTACCGAAGATTAATTTCTGACTTTTCTCGTGTGTTATCGCCAAGAAAAAGCCGTGCGCCTGCGGGCAAAGCGGACAATATTGTGGTCATGTTAAGCTGGGGTGTTACAGAATGGTATCACACGGTGTCACACGACTTTTAAACTCGTTAACTCACTAAGGAAAACTCTAAACCTCTCCGTGTTCGAACCTTGAGCGTGATTCTTCACACCAATATTTCTAGTTAAAATCGTATAGCAACAGATGGAACTCGAACATGGAAATATTTCTATTTGAACGCCGAAAGGCATACTCTCTCGACTAAAAAAAAAAAAAAAAAATAACTAAAATTCGTTATTTTACACGAAGAATTCGAATACTAAATTGTGGATCCGATCAAACTTCTCGTCATCACGTACCACACTACATACCTCTGTTATTTCACCGTCACCGTCTAATATTACTGGAATTTAAGATAACACACAATCCAATGATACTTCACTCTTCTTTGACTTAACGCCCTTGTGTTTCTGATAATCGGTCAACTATTATTCAACCCCGAACTATACAACTACGTGTACTACCTCGTTTCTCCTTCAGACTTCAACTTTTGACAACTAGAGGCACGTTATGGCAACCTCGAGATGCAAGCTCATCCTATTCTAAGTCCTCATTTCACTCCTATCTTTATCGCTCGCATTTCCGTTTAAAGAAATTCCTCATATTACCTAAGTATTCGCCACGAGGGTGAATAGTCCTAACGAACATTTTTTTTCGAACCCTAACTAACTTGTTCAAACGTATCTTAAGAGATTCTATTCCAACATGGCGTATCTTTGTCAATTATTCCGTATCGAAATACTCGTTTCACTTCTAGTTTTACAAGAAACCCTGGAGACCCGCTTAGACATGAGTACCACGTACCACCCACAAACCGATGAACCGAGCAAACGAACGATTTACGTCTTGGAAAGACATGTCACAAACTCGTATTGTCACCTTTAGTAGATCACTCGTACAACAGTAGTTACCACTCGTGTGTTCACACGCACTTTCCGAAACCCTATATGACCGCTAATGTCATACCCCTGTTCATTTAACCAAAGCATGTGGCAAGCAAATCACCGAATCTGAACTCCATCAAGAAACAACAATTGAGATCGTTCAAGTCCGAGAAGGGCTCGAGACAACCCATTGTCGCCAGAAGAGTTATACCAAACTTAGAGGAGAACCTCACCAAACCCAGTGTGTAACCGCGTAATATTGGGAAACCGCACCTTGGAAGGGTGTAATCCATTTTGGGAAATCGAGAAAGACTATATCCGCAATATTGAACCTTCTGAAACCTTGGGGCGTATTGGAACCGCTTCCTACCGTTTAGAACTCCCGACTCAATTAAGTTTCAGTTTACCCTACATTTCGTGTAACAAACTTAGAAACGTGTCCTGCGGAACAGGAGCGTGCAATCCTGCTAGATACATCAACTATCGATGACAACTTCTCTTCATAGGGAAAACCAGTTGAAACCGGGGATCGTAAAACCAAACCCAAATACAACGTAAAACCCTGACTATCCAACTCATGAGAACACTCAAGGACGTACTTTCACTTATTCATTGCATGGACAACATAAAGTCTCGAGTAAGAGATATCGACTACTACTTCCAACTAAATTTCGGGACGAAATTTCTTTTGAGGTGTGGATAATGTAACATCCCGCATTTTTCCGTTAAATTATTTTAACGCCCGTCTTTTTCTTTTTAAATAATACCCTTCGTATCTAGATTCGTATCCTTTGTTATGTAACATTTTAAATATTCTCGTTGTTGGAAGATAACGTCTCCCGTACTCTCGTGGAATTTAAAATAATTCGTTTGGTTAATTCACGCACCCGCACCCGCACCCGAACTAGAGGGACCATTTTTGCCAAGTGATCAAAGGTGTGACTAGGTCAACTAGTCAACACCCTTTCTCATCCATTCATTCATTTCCATTTTCATTTCCATTTTCCTTTAACACTTTCAACTTTTCTTTCAATCTTCATCATCAAGATTCATCATCCATTCATGATCTAGCAAGCTTCAATCAAAACAAAATACATATTTGGAATCCTCTCTTCATCCTCTTCAATTTGATACCGACTTCATCTCTTTTGGGTAACTTTCTAAAATCACTAATTTTATGTGTTCTTGAGATTTTTGAGTTATAAAGTTGTTAATTAGTGTCTATGGCTCATTGTGATGTCGTGTATGTAATTTGTATGCTCGATTCGTTGTTTTTGGTGTAACTAGTTCAATATGAAAATTACTTGCTAAATCCTTGATTTTGGATGATCAAATGTTGTTAGATTGTTAAAGTGTATGTTTTAAAAGTGTTACTAGTATCATTAGTTTCATTTTGATGTATAGGTTGATTAAGGAAACTCCAAAAACATGATTATTGATTTTGTGATGCTTGATTAGGGTTTGCTAGTTCTTGAGATGAATTTTTGGATGCTTGAATGCCATGGAATGTTAATTGTTAGTGTTTTGTTGCAACGTGTGTTTGATTACCTTCGAAACGGCATAACATACATGTAAGTTGGTTGCCCGAATCATAAAATGCGTTTTTGGAACTAGAACTTTGATTATGAGTATTTAATTGCGGTTTTTGGTTGTTTAAAGTGAAAGTTTGATTGATGATATGTGTTTAGTTGCATTCCTCGTCAAAATACCTTTCCAACGATGTATAATAGGCGTTATAAGCGTTTGCGGGTCAAGTGTTGTGTTAGAATAGGTTTTGGCTCGTGTACACTTTTGAAAAACAGAAAATGCCTGCACAGAGGGTGGCGCGGCGCGCCCCTTCCCCGCGCGGCGCGCAATCTGGCCTGGCCAGATTCTGCCCACTTTGTCCCTTTTCACGTAAAATGTTTGACTAGCTATCGACCTCCGGTTCACATGAAACTTGTTCTAATATACTTGTATATGAATAATTAGCATAGAAAAATAGTTCGGGACCCGACCCGAACGCGTTGACTTTTTCGTTGACTTTGACCAAGTTTGACTTTTAGTCAAACTTAACCAAAGTTTTATACAATCATCCTAACATGCTTTTATACTTGTTTCTTGTATGAAACTTGACAACGTGATTCACATGCTATACTTAATCGAGTCGTAACGAGCCATAGGACTAATTGAACACATTTCACCCGACCTTGTGTCGTAACCGGTTAATTGATATAACTTACTTGTTTAGGTCAAGGCTAAGCAACTTTCATGCACACGTTTACTTGTTGAAGTACCTTTATACTCGTGCACTCGAGGTGAGATCATAGTCCCACCTTTTCAACAACTTTTATACTTTTAAATCGTGGGCTGAGAAAACATATACTTTGTTACATCTTGTACTACTTACTTTTATGTTTTGAACACAAGTGTGAAAACAAACATTCCACGTGCGAGTTAGAACAAAAATGCCTCAATTCGATTATCATTAGTTACACTTGCAGGGTGTAAGCGAGAACTTATATTGTGTGGCCATACGGGTTTAACAAACCCTCATTCGGACGGTTCGCTACCGTTATGCGGATGAAATATATTTTTGTGTTTTAGTGTGGGTTCTAGCACTGTGTGATGGGGTAACGTTGGTTAAGTTTTGATAATTGAGTGCTCGCGTATAACAACACTTTTGGAATGCAAATGATTTGGATAATCTACGTATGGAAATACAAAATCTTGTGGTTCAAAAACAACGTTTAATACTTACTAAACCTATGATTTCACCAACGTTTTCGTTGACAGATTTCTATGTTTTTCTCAGGTCTTGCACGATATGTGATACATGCTTCCGCTCACTATTTGATACTTGCATCCGATGTCGAGTATACATGCATTTCATGGAGCGTCTTTTGACTTTACTTTAAACCGTGTCGCCTAGATTTCAATCGTACTTATAACGTTGTAACTTAACTTTTGGTTGAACAATTCTTGTAAACTTTGAAACAATCTTTATTTTGAAATGAAGGCGACATATTTTGGTCGAACGTTATCTTAAAGACTTATAATCAGGTAATGGGACCCACGTAGCCGACGCCGTCACTTGACGATTTGTCGGGGTCGCTACACTTATCCAATAACATCCTTAACCATTCCACCCCTTTCTGTTTCTAATTTACAGACCAAAGTATATATCATATATATATGGTTGTTTCTTCTGCTTCTTCTTCTTTTGAAAAAAAATATATCTATGCCCCAGCAAGGGATTGAACCTGCGACCTATCAGTTACAAACAAACACTTAACCATCACGCTGGTGCTTCCTTTCTGTTTTAGTTAATACCCTAAATCCTTTTATCCTAATTTTTCCTGCTGCTACATCTTCTTCATAGAATTAATAGGCTAGAATAACAACAATCATCATTTTCTCATCATCATCATTCATCCTATTGACAGATCATCATTATCATTAAGGTCACGTATCGCCATCATCTTCGACCTCGTCATCATGCATCGTTCTTAATCATCTTCATCATTCTAAACGGCATCTAATTCGTGATGCTTAACTTAACACAAACTCCACCTCTTGATATTTATATTTACAATCATCCCTACAAAAGAAAACATATCCCACTTTTTTAGTGAATTACATAATTCATGCTTCCACTCATCTACCCTATAATACTTCATCATTCTTAATCACACCACTTTTCATCATCAATTAACCATTACTTTCATCATTATCATATTTTTCCTACGGTTGCATTATGATTATCATTATTACACTAATCATTCTCCTAATCATAACCCCCATCTTGCTTCTATCTTCTCGGTCCAGTATCAAAACAACAACCAGATCTTGATCTTGGCCTAACAACATAAAGGGTATCTGCCCACAGAAAGAAAAAAAATAATAATAAAAGAGCCCAAAGTAGGAATATGATCCAAATGAATTTGACTAGTTTGATTAGTTTAGTTTACATCTAATCCGATTACATCTAGGTACGACTTATCATACTATAACCTGACCCTACCATTATCAATCAAACAAATTGGCCGACACTTTAATACCCATGCTTTGTATAATTAATTAAGTATAATCACAAGTATCACTATTGACACCAAAGAAATCTTGTGGGGTTGTCTAGATAGCCAGCTGTATGCACAAGTACACAACAATAACATAATGGGGTGTAAGTGCTTCGGTTACAGCAGAAGAAAGAAAGAAAAAAAATAATTGGATTGCTTCCATGTTGTTTAAATAAAAGAGAGATTAGAAAGATAGAAGACGGTGGTCGTGGACATATCCATGAAGGTGACAAGAAGAAGAAAAAGAAAAGAGAGAGGTGATCATGGTATTTGTGGGTGTTGATTCTTGGATTTAGATTTTAAGTACAGAAAGTTGTAGTAGTCGACCAGAAATTAAGTGGTTTGTATGGGTCGAAACCAGGAATTAAAAGGGTCGAGCAGCAAGATGGTACCCGTTTGACATGGTGTTTGAGGTGATCAAGGTCGATGGTTTTTTTTTTTCTAGTTGATGAAGGTGTTGGTGATAATAAATGAAGGCGATGATGGCGGTTTTGGTTGATCACGTAAAGAAAAAATACAATAATTTCAAAGGTTGTGGTGGATACATGGTTGTGATGGTAACTCTCGGCCAAGCTAATAGAAAGAAGAAAGAAAGATGAATAAGAGAGTAAGAGAGAAGGTGGTGTTTGCGAGGGTGACGGTTGCACATGGTGGAAGTGTTTGTGGAGCTCACAAAGGAGGATTAGAGAGGAGAGAAATAAAAAGATTTGTGATCGATGAATATGGGTTCATGAAGTAAAGAGGCGAAGAGAGTGGCTACTTGGTTTACATTCAAAGTGAAGGCTAAACGAATAAGAGGTGCAGGTGATTGTGATTTTAAGTGGGTTTGGTTGTTGTCCATCGATTTGCATTAGTATTGTGTCATATAGATGTTAACAGCCATAATTACAGCTAATTGAATTTGTTTGATAGCTTAATTTGTTCGACACAGATTATTCGTTTAGTACAGAAATAAATAAAAAGGAGATATCACAGCTAACTGATTTTGGACTGATTCCATTGTTTACAGTATGATTCGTACGAGTTTGGTAAATTACTCACAGTATGATAGTGAGTTGAAACAGAAGTTGGATTCATCTGATTGTATCTGAGTATGTTTATTTTATATATATATATATATATATATATATCTGTTGTTTAATATTACACGTATATATATATATATATATATATATATATATATATATATATATATATATATATATATATATATATATATACCTGTTTATTTATAATCCGGTATTTTCTATAATTATATGTATTTACATGTAACTATATTTGTATATATATTTATATCAAATTCTTGTTTTTTTTGGATAGTTTACTAATGTAATTATATTAATACTACTAATATTAATATTTATAACACTAATAATAATAATATATCTAATAATATTATTAATATAGGCTAATAATAATAAATGACAAGTAATAATATGATAATACTAACAAAAATGATGATTTTATTTACTAATAATGATAATAATAATAATATAAATGGTAATAGTAAACTTATTAGTGATACTAATAATACTAGTTATATTAGTATTATTAATGATAATAATAACATTAATAATAATACAATTTAAACATATTAAATTATATATATATATATATATATATATATATATATATATATATATATATATATATATATATATATATATATATATATATATATATATATATTTATATATATTTATTTATTTTAAGAATAACTTGACTATCCTAATTATTACATTCTAGTTAATTAAAGTATACTTTATCAAATCATAATATTATATTTTCTTATATTTATGTTTATATAATATATATACATATTTATTTACAAATAATTATTCGGGAATCGTCGGGATTAGTCAAAGGTCAAATGTATACATGAACAAAGTTCAAAGTTTTTGAAATTTAGTTTAACAGACTTTGCTTATTGGGTCGAAGTAAATAAAGATTAAGTTTAAATTTGGTCGGAAATCTCCGGGTCGTCACAGTTTTCTTCATAATGGAACCACCAGCTGCTGTGTCAATGTCTTTTCTTGTAGCAACATCGCATCCTTGGTAGAATATTTGTACTATTTGATAAGTGTCTAAACCGTGTTGAGGACATCCTCTCAACAACTTTCCGAATCTTGTCCACGCCTCATATAGAGTTTCATTTGGATTTTGCTCGAACGTAACAATTTCTCCTTGAAGTCTCACTGCTTTAGATGCCGGAAAGAATCTTTTAAGAAATTTCTCAACTAAAACATCCCATGTATCAATCGCTCTTTCAGGTAACGATTCTAACCAATCTTTGGCTTCTCCTTTTAAAGTCCAGGGAAACAACATGAGATAGATCTGTTCATCCTCAACTTCTCAGATTTTAAATAGAGTACAGATCCTATTAAAGGTTCGATGATGTTCGTTTGGATCTTCTTTTGGTGTACCACTAAATTGGCATTGATTAGTTACCATGTGTAGGATTTGTCCTTTGATTTCATAATCTGGCGCATTAATGTCTGGTTGAGTAATTGTATGACCTTGGTCCGTGCGTGTAGCTCTCATTCGATCCTCCATACTTAGAGGTTCCTGATTTTCCATGATTGAATTTCTTGAATCTGAATCACTAGAGGATTCTGATTTAATGGTTTCTTCCTCGACAATTTCTGGATGAGTAATTTGTAGTTCAGGAGGAAATATTAGTGGTTCAGGATCTCTGAATTGTCCCTGAATATCCTCCGGGTTCTCAATTGTGAGGTCGGGTTCAAAAAATGGATTATCGAAAATTTGAATTGGAGTACTTGGTCGACTAGATGATGATTCTAAAGAAAAATCAACGGCGACAATATTGGCTAGATGTCTTGATCGAGTTACAGGAGGTGAACGTATGAAAGGTGGTGAACATTTTGCTCGGTGCATTCACTGAATATGCTATTAGTTATAAAGATAAAAATTATTAAAGTTATCAAATTAATAGACTTTTCTGATTTTGCCCACGTTTCGAATAGCCAATAGATGCAGCAGGTAGCCAGAACCCTTTAAATCGGAAGCCCACAACTCGCCACTAACAAATTCAACTATTACTACGAACCAGAAAATTTTGGATGTCTATCAATTTAACCGCTTAAAATAATTTTTCGTCGAAATTTAAAGAAGATAAAAATCTATGTCCTAAAAACTAGAGCGTAGAAATGAAAAAGAAACAGCGCGTTAAACAAGAGGTCAAACAATAATAATAAGAAAGTAGAGCGTTGAAACTTAAAAGTCTAAAAACTAAATATTAAAACTTGCGTCTAAAGGTATTAAAGCTTAAAAGGAATTCTATATCCAAACCAGCAATAACTTAATTAGGCACTAAAATCTATTAATAACTGTGTCGCAAAATTCTAAAGCGCCTAAATCTTAATCTAAAGAAAAAGTACTTAAGAGATTTTACGGCAAAGCCTAAAAATCTAGAAGTATAAAATCACTACGGCAAAAACTAAGTTTAAAACTAATTACGAACGATAAATATACAAATTACGATTAAACGATAAAAATATACAAAATATAAAAATAAAACTAAAGCTATAAAAATACAATTTTATAAAAATATTATTTTTATTTTATAAAAATATTATTCTATATATTTAATAATAATATTTAAACTTAATATTACAAATTATTAATTAAAACTAGAAATATATATATATATATATATATATATATATATATATATATATATATATATATATATATATATATATATATATATATATATATATATATATATATATATTAATTAAAAACCCTAATTAGGTTTAATAATAATAATTATAATTAATTAAAACCCTAAATTCGTAATTAACACAGTCCAATGTTGTAGTCTGAGACTGCTCCGCAACTGCGGTATTCTGTATGAGAGGAGCTCCGCGACTGCAGAGTTATGCAGGCTCAGAATCCAACGCAGGTTAAAATTTGTTCGGCAGGTTCAGTTTTATATTATTTGAATTTTTTTTTCTGAATTTAATTTATAGAAAATATTATATAATAAAACTTGTATAAAAAATATTAGTTTTTTTAACTTTTAATAAATATAAACTTTTTAATTTAAACACTTAAATATATATATATATATATATATATATATATATATATATATATATATATATATATATATATGTACACATATATATATATATATATATATATATATATATATACATATATATATGTACACACACACACACACACATATATATATATATATATATATATATATATATATATATTTATATATTTATATTTATATATTTTTATGTTTAAAGCTTATTATATTTTTACAAAAACGGATTAAACACTTAAATTATTATTTTTTTTTAGAATATAGCATTTCGTTTCGGCGTGATGGTCCCCGGTAGCGGCGCCAAAAATACTTGATGTGTGCGAGGGGTAATACGAAATAGATTATATTTTACTACGAAATAATATTAAATACGATACAATTTACACAAGTTATTTATTTATTTATTGAATGGATATACCTAAACCTTGCTACAACATTTATAGGCAGTGTACTTAATCGTAGAGTAGTGTAGTTTTTAGTAAGTACGATTCGTTTCACAGGGATCTAGCCGAGTTTAACACTATATTTATTTTAAACTATATTTGTATAAAAATATATATATAAGTAATATTATTTTTCTTATAAAAGAGGGATTTTTACCGTTTAATGTCCGGTTTGCCGATTTTAAATCTTATATCACAATTAAAACCTAATGCAAAATATAACTTAATTTAAAGCGTAAAGTAAATGACGATAATTAAAAGTGCGATAATTAAAAAATAAAAGTAAAGCGTAAAAATAAAAGTGCGATAATTTAAAGTACGATAAATAAAATGACAATAAATAAAAGTGCGATGAGATATAAAATAAAGGAATTATGCTTATTTAAACTTCCATATTCATGATGTTTGACGTGTTGATTTTAATTTATTACCATAGGTTAATTGTCCTTTGTCCTGGTTTATTTGATACGTCCATCTGGTTTTTGTCCAAATGGTCCATCGGTCATAAATATAAAGTGCGAGTGTCCTCGTCAAATTACCCTTATACCCGAAGTCAAATATTCCAACTAATTGGGGACTTAAACTGTAACAAGATCTTAATACTTTGTTAATGATTACACCAGGTTATCGACTGTGTGTAACCCAAGGTTTTAATACGTTGTTAACAATTACACCAAGTATCCTTGAATGTAATCCACTCCTGTTTTAACGAGTCCACTGACTATTAATCCATCCCCGTGTTCTGTCAAATGAACGATTATTAGTATTTATAAATATCCCGCCCATCGTATCCGATCGAGTGTATGTGGTTATTTATAGATACGTCAAATTGTAATTCTCTATATTAAATTAACGAACTATCATTCAGTTAAACAAATATAAAGACCATTAATAACCCATAGTCCAATTTCCACAAGTGTCGGTCTTTTGTCCAAACCCCAATTATGGTCCAAAGCCCAATAATCCCGTCTTCATATTTAGTCTAACATCATGATTACTTCGGCTTAAATAAGCATAATAATAACTTAGTTACGAGACATTAATTTAAAAAGGTTGAACATAACTTACAATGAGTATTAATCGCGTAGTGTTACACGGACAGAGTTTCGACTTACAAAATCTTAAAACATTCGCTACTATAACCTTATTATTATTAACTTAATATTAAAATTATAATTATAAAATATAAATAAAAATATAAACTGAGAGAGTGAGAGATAATATTGATGAAGGTGTACTCAAACTCGGCAGAAAACGTTCCAATTTATAGGACTTGGAATGCTACAGTAAGCCATGCGATTGCATGGGTTTAAGACTTATTGGCCATGCGATCGCATGGCCGCCTTCCACTGGTCCAAATGATTCCAAAACGTGGGCTGCTGTGATTTATTTAATATATATAATATAATATATATAATTTTATATAATTATATATATATTATATTATATTCTTTTGCATCGTTGACTTATAATTTTAGCTCTGTTGCGTCGCGCGTTGATAGTTGGTTCAGGTATCGGTTCCGGATTTTCGAACGTCCTTTTGTACATTTAGATATCTTGTACTTTGCATTCCGCGGCTTGTACTCTTGTAATTTTTAGACGTTTCTCATCAATAAATTGAACCACTTGGATTGTATCTTGTACGTTTGAGCTTTTTGGTCATTTGCGTCTTCAAATCGTCGAATCTTTCTTTTGTCTTCACCTTTTATTATACAAACGAATATCACTTGTAAATAGAACAATTACAACTAAAAGCTTGTCTTTCTTGAAGGATAATGCTATGAAATATATGTTCGTTTTTAGCATTATCAATACTTCACAATTTTTTATTTATGTAGATTTCATACTGCTCCAGTGGTACTTACTACAATCGGCGTGCTTCCGAAACCACAACACTATGGATCTCATAAAGCTCGCATAACATTGTATACAATCATAGGTTTGACATTGATAGTTTCTCTACATTGAGGTTCGCGACGTCCCAATAATAAAGTTAAAAACCACGTTTTTTTTTGTTAAAAGCGATTTGAATTTATAAAAAACAATATTTGTCGGACAATATAGCACAATATCTCATCTTTATTTATCCGATAATAATAATTAAATAACTACGTCATATTAAACACACAAGATAACTACTCGCTAATCATGGCAATTCGAAGCATAATGATAAATAAAACAAAGATAGATAAAATAAAGATAGATAAAATGGAAAGAATCGACCGTAGAATTAATAGCGAGTTTCGAATATTACAAAAGGGTTGACAACTTCTGACAAACCCTGCTCCTTAGAATTTTCGTTCCTTAACTTTAGATATTTATCACTAATCTAGTGATAATATAACCAATTTAGAATTTAACTACTAAAAATAATGATAAGAGGATATTTAGTGAGATTTAAATGGAAGTATCTGTTGAAATGTGATTAGGAGTGGAGTATTTATGGAATTCGAAGTATTCAAAATTGCACATACCGTCCCTCCTAAAAATTGCAAACTAGCACTTGGTGTTGGGTGTCTGAATCTCGATATGTAGTTAATCCTCTGGCTAAAAATAGAATTAGAATTGGCATCTTGGAGAAAATTTCCCAGAACTCGATCCATAGGTGTCAATTTTGCCATTTTTTCCCGGTACCAAAGGGTACCCCCTCGGTTTTCTCTTCACCTCTCGATACTGAAACCATTGGTAGGTATCGGTTCCGAGGTCATCTACTCATGTAACGACCGATATGTTAGGCTCGGTTCCGGCACCTAGTGAGGGTGTCGGTTCCGACACCTTTAAGGTGTGTACCGGTCATTTTTTACTACCGATATTAGGTTCTTTGTTAATGATTAGTGTACTGAGGATTCATTTAAATTAAGAACTTGTGTAGATTTAAATTCTTAACTGTTATGGAGTTGACCTAAGTAAACGAGGTGGACTTTAGGATACGTGTTTGCCTTTTTATTTTACACCTATTTTCAGCCATTTTATCCAGGTCGCTAGCACCCAATATGCGTGCTGGAAACAAATATTTATCGTAGAAACCTTAACCTTTTTAGGAATAACCTAACCAAATTAAATTCTCATTCCTAACCCTATTTTTAGAAGTATAAATTCTTATTCATACTTATGAATTTTCATTTATCTAAACTTAAGGCTAATAGAATTACTCCCAACTTCGAGATCGGACTACTTATTTAAGATAAGAAGTAAATGCCAAATATTGTGAAATGATTGCAAACATATAACCACTACCATATGGCATAATAAGCATGGACTACTGAGGTAGCAAAAGAGTCCCAATGAGGGCCAACTTAGAAATTGCCAAATGTAAAGCTAAGTGCTAATCATGAAAGCAAGAAATGAAAAGTAAAATAGACCAATGAAGGCTAATAAGAGTGATGAGAGTGAGAGAAAAGAGTTCTAATGAGAACCACACATTTTTAAAGCTCTAGTTATAAAATAAAAGAGTTTAATGATGACCAACTATTATATAAATTTCATTTAATGAACATTAGGATCACATGTACTCCCTGTTTGGGTTCTATGATTAGTTCTTTATAACAACCCTACTTTTTCTGTTACTTCTGTTAACTATCTGTTATTTGTTTTAAAGACTATTACTTGAAACTTTGTGCATTTTACCTAATAAATACATGCTTAGTCCTTAGAGGATACGTAATAATATGTGATACATATTCGATAAGATAATGCTTCGGTTTAGAAGTACTTGAAATACGAACGTTTGTTGAAAACCGGGAAAACGCCTTCGAGACAACGAAATGAATAACAACTCGATTGTAACAATTATTTTATATAAATATTATGTTTTTAAAAATAATTAATCTGTTAATTTTTTTCATAAATTAGATCACGTGGTTTTGTTTAAACGATCGGTTAACGTTTCGGAAATTTGGTACGGTTAAACGACAACTAGAAACGAGCCCTACGATCACACGTTTTAGCAAAACAAGCCCATGGACTCACCCCATGGACCCATTCGGTCGAATACCCCCGCCCTACCCTTTTGTGATTTATTTTGGGCTCTTATGTTCACTAGTGGTCGATTGTGGTCTAATTAGGCCCTAAGTTAAACTTAATAAAATAGAAAACTGCATGTCATTTATCCCTAAGCCTAAATCATGCAGATTTCTCTCCTACTTTCTCCCTTGACCAACTACCACCACCACCCTAAAATCACCATCCAATTTTGCTTATTTGCTCGTGCTTCTTTGTTAAAATTGTTCCTTGCATCATCCTCTACGTGTAGACATAACCCATTCAATCTTTAGAGGTAAAATTCTTGTAACCCTAATTAATAATTTCAGTGTTTACACATGTATTCATGGTGATTGTTGTGAGAGATCATGTCCTTGACTAATTGAATGTATTTGATTGCTCGGTTTTCTCGTATATGCATTGTTATTGAAATTCGTTTTTAGGTCAGGCTATAACTGAAATTTTGACTTATATTCAGTATATTATATGTGTATAAATGGATTTATATCAAAAAACTATTCCATTTAGACTTAAGAATCACCTAGTTTCGATTAACGGTTCACCCGGTACGCTCGTTTAAAGTTTTCGGTTTGTATTTTGTGTGAAACTAATTTCTGGATGAATTTATTTGTGATATAGAATGTGAAATGTTCATTAACAGATATCTTATTAAAAATCACTCAATTTAGACTAATATATCACATGATTTGTATTCTTAAAACTCATTTTGTGCTCGTTTAATCATTTATGACAACTTTTGTTGATTGAAACTTAAAACAAATTTGTTTGGCTATTTGATTTAATTTCTGTAACACATGCGTATGAAATTTGAAAATTTTATGATTAGTAATTCACTTTTCATGCGGATATTGTATCCTAAGTGTTCCTAGATTTTGAGATAAATGCATATGAATATGACTACCCGAATTGGGACTGAATCTGTCCCGACTATACAGAAAATGGAATAACTTGACTTGTGTGATGAATTGAGTTTTAATCTTCTGGAATATGAATATTAAAATGTTAGGGAGCATATTGTATTACTATATCAACTTGTGAAACCTGGTGCATTATGTGATATATGAGTTATAATATACTAGGTCTATAATCTATCTAAATCAGAACATCAGACTTTGGATGGAAAATTGTACGAACTGGCTACACAAAAATCTTAGCACTTTTTACCAGTGAAACTTTGGGATGTTTGTGATCACTTCCCACTGTTCTTATATGTTTCTCATTTTTCCAGAATGAATGGTAGATTTTACAAATCTGACGCGCGAGCCGAAACTGTTATGTGTAATGTGTGATTGTAAAACGTGTTTATGCAAAGGTGAAAACCATATAGCCTAGGATTCTATAGTGATATGAACCTTAAATAATGACATGTAAAGCACTATAGGCATACATTACTTGATTTTTTTTTATGGTAGATTATTTGGTCATTAACGGACTGTTTACACGATGCGTAACCATAAACTACTGAAACTGCGAAACTGAAAACTAAAAGTGACCAATTAAACTTGGTTTAACTTATTCACCAATAATGCATGAACTACTGATGTGTTTAACTTAGGTTGTGTATCTTGATCAAGTTTGACTTTTGTTGACTTGCATGAACTTTGTTGACTATGTGTTGACTTTTACAACCTAATCGAGTCGGACTGCGAATTAGGACAACACACACCATGGATAAACATCTATTTGAGATAGACTTATGTGACCACATGATATTATATTTAGGTTGCATTACACGGTCATAACTGTCCGACATTTCTTTGGTTTTCCAATACTTATCAGAGCACTCAAGGTGAGTCTATAGTCCTATTTCCAGTTTTACTTGTGAGATGAGGTAACGTGCTACTTTCAAACTATTTTACAAGTTAGAAATGAGTACTTAAAAACTTATACATATGAGTTCTGTTCAGAAATCCCTTAGCTCGAATTCTATAGTTACTTTTGTAAGTGCGATTGATAGGGGTTTGACAGCCTCACTACTACATACTGTGGTGCTTATTACTTCGTAAACTGTACACATAAAAAAGTGTATACGTAGATGGAGTAAAGGAAATAGCGTAGTGTTATACTATTCGTGGTGTTAAGCTTTGTATTCAAGTGCTCATTGGAATGTATATACTTTTACAATATTTTGTACGAAATTTCATGGTCTAATACTGAATACTTAAACCTGTAGATTCTCTAACATTATTGTTGACATGTTTTGCATGTTTTGTCTCAGGTCTATAGACGTATAGCTTCCGCTGTAACTAGAGGTGCATGGCATGCTTTTTGGAGTTCTTCATGTTTTCTTAAAGACTATACTTTGGATATTCGCATTTAAAATTGTTTCTTTTATTAAATACTATTGTTTATTTACTACGGTACATTTGGGTATTTAATTACTTATGGGGACTTATGTTTTAAGTCAAACTTTTTATCAATAAATGTGAATTCTTTAGAAAAACGTCTCATATAGAGGGCGTAACTGTTACTGTAGGAACCAATGATTAACGCACCGTCAAATGGAATTTGGCGGGGTATTATGTTCTTATAATAATAAATATACTTTAATGATTAACATCTTTTTGACTTTGCATTTTGCTTCCGTTTTTACACTTGATATTGTTCATCCATGCTATGTTTCTCACGCAATATCTACCTCGTTTTGCTCTGTTTTCATGTCCAACGTGCTCAAAAAGTTAAGATCTTGGGATTAGTCGCGTTTTGAGTGCTATAGCAGTTTTAAGTGTGTATTTGGTGTAAAATTGACCATAGTGTGCAAAATGTATCAAGAAAACTGCAAATTGCTGGAACTAGCTCCAGAACGACATTCTATCAATTGAAAATGGCGTTCCAAAGTCAAGAACGACGTCGTACCTGGGAAAATACAATGGAAATGGAAACAGAAAAAGATGGCATTTAGAGATCGATTCAGGAATGACGTTTGTAACAAAGAGAACGACTTTCCACATAACGGGTCTAATATCGCATATTTTATACGCGTTTTCCTTAGCGATATCGGGCACATTTTGGTCCTTTTGGATACGATTTGGTGTTATTTCGATAAGTGTTGTGAAGGTTCGAGTTCTAAGACCAAGGAGATGAATTTTGAAGATATTTGATGGTTTTAATGATTTTCTATGGAAACGAGTGAAAGAGGTTGGTTTGATTCAAGTTTGGACGAATATTAGTGAGTTTTTAGCTCGGAATCAGCAAAAGAGGCCTGGAGCACCGCTCAGAAAGGTGGAGCGCCGCTACAGTAGGCTGGAAAATCAAGTCGAGAGCTTTTAAAAGGCCAGAAATCAAGAATACAGCATATGGAGCGCCGCTTCATATGTGGAGCGCCGCTCCACTTTCAGCCGGGGTCAGATTTTACCTATTTAAAGCCCAAATTTTTACCCTAATTATTCATTATTGCATCCATATGAATTCCAGCAGCTTTTTGACGAAAAAGGGTGAATTTTGGGGAACCTCAAGATCATTCTAACACATCAATCATTCCGGAAACGCGTCTCGATCCATTCATCATTCAAGAACATAATTTTCATTAGGTTTAATTCTTATCATCATTATGAATACTCTTAATTGTTTATTTGTGATTTTGGTTTTAGCCATGGTTGGCTAAGCACTTAAATGTTTGTCTAGATTGAATATTCGTATGTGTTTGGATGATACTTTAAAGTTTGATTTGATTAATGCATGATCATTATGAGTTTTGATTAAGAACCATTCTTGTGGATGTTGATTATTGTTACTAGGTTGATTAGTGATCTTGTTTGAACAAAGAAAACCCTGTTTCAATTTAGTACACTAGTTTTCAATTGATTTGTCTTAACCAATTGGGTGCTTATTAGACCAAGGGGGTAAACCGGGTAACAAAGATTAAATAAAATAGGGGTGAATTGTGTGGAGCGAACGCGTAACCAATTGAATCTTAATCTTATAATTAGTTAATTACTAAGTCACAAATGAAAGAGGTCTTTGGTGAAAGGGAACCCTAAGCCAATAAATCTAAGTTTGACGTGTTTGCTAAAAGAGAACTCTGGGTAAACCGACTCTGTAGTTGCATGTATTGATAAATCGAACTAGATCTTAATAACAAATCATCCGACACTGCGAATAGGAGATCTAGGCAAACATTCTTTTATCTATTGAATTCAAATATCTTTACTTTTAGTTGAGTCTGCATTTACTTTCCTATAAATTTTAAAACACAAAAATATTGTCTTTTACTTTTAAATCAATCTTTGATTTGGCTAATCGTTAAATAGCCACAAAATAAACTATCTCGTACTCTCAATTTTCATAGATTTACTTAGTTTATTTTTATTATTTACAATCTTAATTCTCACGTTTAAACTGTCCTTGGAACGATTTCGGAATTACCAACTTAATACTATTGCACGATCGGGTACACTGCCCGTTAGTGTGTAGTAATCTTTAAACCGGCATTTTCCAAGATAAATTATATACTAGATTTTAAACATCAAGTTTTTTGGCGCCGCTGCCGAGGACAGTTGTGTCGAAAATTAAGATTGTTATCTAATTGTTCTTAGTTTAGTTTAGTTTAGTTATAGTTTATTATTTCTTTTCACTTATTCTCAGTTCAATCGGTGCGTTTAATCAGTTGTTAGTTGTGATTTCGCCGATAACAGGTAGTGCATGCTACATACGCGTTCTTCTAATTCTCTGATTCTTCAACCATTTGACGAACCCGAAAGAGAGTTATTCAAAGCGTTAAGTCAAGAGCAACAGTCTACAGTGGATTCATCTTTTTCTTCGAGTACTAATATAATTAATTTGGGTAGTAGTTTCTGAGACTGTGGTGCCCGATACACCACCTGAAATCAGAGAAGAAGAAGAATCTTACGTTTCATTTGATCTTTTCGAGACTGAAGAGATGGCTGAACAACCAGAACAACCAAATTGTCCTCAGACTATGGCAAAAAAGTTGAAGGCCACCCGAGCTGGCCAAGGCATTTCGATTACTCAACCGAACAACACTCAGCCTTTTCAAATTACAGGTCCGATTCTGAGTTTGATTTCTTCTGACTGCAAATTTCATGGCAAGGATAGTGAGGATGCTAACGAGCATCTTCGTATTTTCAATGATGTTTGCAACTTGTTCAAGCTGCATGAGGTTGCCGATACTTTGATCAAGACAAGGAGTTTTCTCTGGACTCTTAAGGGAGAAGCTAAGATGTGACAACCCTGAAATTTCCAATCAAATTTAAACTTTATCTTTATATTATTCCGACACGATAAGCAAAGTTTGTTAAGTTAAATCTCAAGAATTTTAAATTGTGTTCATACATTCATTATAACCTCGACCAAATTCAGACGATTCACGAACCGTTATATATAAATAAATATGTATATATATGTATATATATATATGTATATATATATATATATTATAACTTGAGAATATTAATAAAGTATTAAACGTATAATACTTTACATGATCGTATTTGTTTCAATATGTTTATCGATGGAATTAGAAGATAATATCAAATTGTTGATTTATCAGATACATTATGATATGATTACGGGTCTATGTTATGAGGTCCACTGTGATTTAAGAAATCTATTCTTTTTGACAACATTCGGAAAATGGTAAAGTGATTTATAAGTAAGAACGTGAAGTGTAAATAACTTAGATGTTGGATATCGACAAGTTAAGTAACTCGATATTTTTCATTAAGATGATTTCATACGTTTATTTAACCTTTGAACTTTATCCCATGCTTCACCAACAAACTGTAATTTAAAAACTTGAAACCTATTATGAATATATATGATTCTATTTTTTTAAAACATTTTATGATATAACGATTTCCATTATTTTAACCTTTAAACAAAATGATTCTTAAAAATATATTTGGTTTTGGAAAACAAAATTATTATATTTATTTGATTTAGTTTCAAACGTACAAAAACGTTTTCAGTTTAAAAAGAACTTTATTATTAAAACGTATATAACTTTTATAAATATCTAGAACCACTTTTGACAACTCACTACTTAACCAGTATGATAAAGATAATGATATTTATATTTTATTTTATTAAATATATATAACGATTTAAATTAATATTATATATATTTATACGCGTATTATACGTACATAGTTTTATACTTTTACTATACTTAAACTTTACCTTTACTTTATTTTTACTTTACTTTAACTTTAATAATTCACTTTAATAATTCATACTTTAATAATTCACTTTAATAATTCACTTTAATAATTCATACTTTAATAATTCACTTTAATAATTCATACTTTAATAATTCACTTTAATAATTCATACTTTAATAATTCAAAAATCTATTATAAATAGAATTCAATAGGCTTCATTATTTCATAGAAACTTGAAAATATTTTTCTCTAAACTCTCTCAATCGATTTACATATATATATTTACTCCGTATTATTTCAAGATATTATTAGTATACATAAAATATTACGTCAGAGTGCTGTCCGAGTGATTTCGAAATTGTTTTTCAAGTGGGATTGGATTAAGGAAATTATGGATTATAGCTATGGAGGTGATTGGTATGGTTCATGGGTATGCTCGTGAGGTCAATATAGTGTTTATCATCTCCGTTGCGTCTACGTACCTTTCCTGCAATATTGAATCTCAATATTGATACGTGAGTACTCATAATTTAACTTTTACATACTAATAGTGTATCCCTGACTAGTGCTCGAGTATATAGGATTATGCATGTTTGTACTTTTGATATTGCCTTTAGTTAGATTATGTTGAATCCTGAATTAGTTATATATGCGACTGAGATAAGGTATAAGATATGCATGTCGTTGGAAAGCTAGCGAAAAATTAAGAACTTTTCATTTAGATATCGAATGATTTCGATGAACGGATTTGAAGTTATAGTCCATCGAATTTTTGTATTATTATTAAAAATGATTATTATTATCGTCGTTATTATCGTCGTTCTAGTTTTTTCTTATTATTATTATTATTATCTTTATTAATAAAAGGATTTATCATTAAAAATTGTTATTTTTTTTTTATTATTACTATCGTTATTATCGTTAAAGTTATAATTAGTATTATTATTATTATTATTATTATTATTATTATTATTATTATTGGTATTATTATTATTATTATTATTATCATTATTAATATATATATCATTATTTAAAAATGGTTATTGTTATTGTTATTATTATTATTACTATATTATCATTAAGATAATTATTAGTATTATCGTTAATAATGTTATAGTAACTATCATTATTAATATTAGTGTAATTAAAACAAATATTTGTAACACCTAATTATTTTGATTACTATTATTATCATTATTACGAACACGATATAAAAGACGATTAAAAGCTATTAAACGAAACGATTAGAAAATAATGGGTAAGAGTATCATGATGAAATTAAAATATTATAAGATATTGATTTAGATAAAATTATCGTTCTTATTATTTTTATCATTACTATTATTATTAAAATTATCGTTAGTATTAAAACTATCATTTTAACAAAAATTATCATTTTAATAGAAATGTCATTGTTACTATAAAATATCATTATTATTATTATTTTAAATAGAATTATTATTTTAAAGATAATATTAAAAATTATCGTAAATATTAAAGTTATCATAATTAGAATTATCGTTTTATCATAATGTCATCTTAGTAATTATAAATATTGATATTTTTATAATAATTATTATTATTACAAAATAATACAACTTTTACTTACTATCATTATAGATATTATTTTATCAAATAAATATTTGATACAAACATATTTTACTACGTGTAATAACTTACTTTAATAATACGTATCATATTATCTTTATAATATTAAATGAACCCTATAAATTTTATTACTTAATATATATAAAAGTATATTTTATTATATAAATATAATATAAAATTTTATTTATTAATAAATAAATTATATTATTTACTCTAATAAATCTTTTAAAAATATTTAAAAATATAAAACGACGATATTTAAACTATATATTAATCATGTATAAATTTTTGGAAATTATTTTGAGTCAAATTTACTTTTGTTGACTTTTGCATATTAGTCTCGAGCATTAGGATTGTGGTACACTATGACTTGACCTAATTTGTTAGACAAATATTGACCAACACATAAATATATATAATTAATTTAGGTTCGTGAATCCGAGGCCAACCTTGCACTTGTTCAATGACGTTATATGTATTTTTACTACGAAATACAGTATGGTGAGTTTCATTTGCCTTTTTACCCTTTATATTTTTGGGCTGAGAATACATGCGCAATTTTTATAAATGTTTTTCGAAATAGACACAAGTAATCGAAACTACATTATATGGTTGAATTATCGAAATCGAATATGCCCCTTTTTATTAAGTCTGGTAATCTAAGAATTAGGGAACAGACACCCTAATTGACGCGAATCCTAAAGATAGATCTATTGGGCCTAACAAACCCCATCCAAAGTACCGGATGCTTTAGTACTTCGAAATTATATCATGTCCGAAGGAGGATCCCGGAATGATAGGGGATATTCTTATATGTATCTAGTTAATGTCGGTTACCAGGTGTTCACCATATGAATGATTATTTTTTGTCTCTATGCATGGGACGTATATTTATGAGAACTGGAAATGAAATTCTTGTGGTCTATTAAAATGATGGAAATAAATGATTATGATAAACTAATGAACTCACCAACCTTTTGGTTGACACTTTAAAGCATGTTTATTCTCAGGTGTTAAAGAAATCTTCCGCTGTGCATTTGCTCATTTTAAAGATATTACTTGGAGTCTTTCATAGCATATTTCGAAGAACGTTGCATTCGAGTCATTGAGTTCATCAAAGATTATTATTAAATCAATTTATAGTTGGATAGTGGATATTATGAAATGGTATGCATGCCTGTCAATTTTTGATGTAAAGAAAGATTGTCTTTTAAAAACGAATGCAATGTTTGTAAAATATATCATATATAGGTCAAATACCTCGCAATGTAATCAACTATTGTGAATCGTTTATAATGTATATGAACGGGTCCTTTCAGTTGGTATCAGAGCGGTGGTCTTAGCGAACCAGGTCTGCATTAGTGTGTCTAACTGATAAGTCGTTAGGATGCATTAGTGAGTCTGGACTTCGACCGTGTCTGCATGTCAAAAGTTTTGCTTATCATTTCTAGTCGGAAATCATCTGCTTATCATCCATAGGAAATTACCTGCTTATCATTATTAGTCTAGACACGTCTTGCTACATTAATTGCATGAGTAGTGTATAGACAAACTTCATATCTTAGCGTATCTGCTAAATCATATCTTATCGTATCTGTTACTTTAAACTTTACCTGACATACCCCGCAAATTCCTCCGTAATCTATGAAATCTTTTGATCTCTATATATAGATATCCTATGTAAATAGAATACCACCCGATAGCCGAAAAATCATTTTTATATCGAAAATCCTTTATCCAATCGTACGAAATGGAATTTGTCATCAGTTCAAGTCACTCGGATTCCGAAATGGAATCTCACTCAAGCTCCGAAAGCAGTGTGACCGGAATGGATCAACCAATCAGTCATCACCTATTCTGGATGAATTGGGGATGGGTTCGTAGCCTCCTCAATCATTGGAAACAAGAAGAAGGCGATCCTTTCCATCCACCACATTGCCCTCTTGGCGAAGAACCTGAAGCACTTACCGGCGAACCTGTTCGAGACACCATTTTCTCTCTCATTTCCAGGGTATCTCGTCACGATTATATACTACATCAAATTCTAGATTTTATTTATCCGCTCGTTCCGACCGACAATCATTCTGGAATAATAGAAGAAGTCAACGAACTTCGCGCTCGGGTAGTGGCTTTGGAGAATATGGTGCAGAGATTACAAACACCAGCAGCAGCACCAGCAGCATAACCAGTACCACCATCATCAACGCCAACAGTACCATTACCACCTCCAACCACAACCGCGTTGTAAACCTCAACTTCACAATCTGTCCCACGAGCATCAACGTCATACGCACCATAGATACCAAGGAGTACCAACAACAATAACTGACGAAGTATTAATTCATAACTTCATTGGAAAAACATTCCGCGGCGATTATATAATCTCTAAAGTCTTAGAGATTATCTAATCTAGCCCTAACCATAAATCAGTTAAGCGAACCAAAATGATAGAAAGAAGAGTAGAAACCCTGACAAAAATGGTGTGTGATTAACAAGTTAAACTTGTTTTACCAACAGCATCAACGGTACCGTCAACGTCACCAGCATCGTCAGTACAGTCAACATCAGAATCAACAACACCTATAACATCACAAACTCCGTCAGTTCAAGAATCACTGTGGACATCATTACGAATCAATAACGTGTATATTGTATCAACAAGTTATGAAGAATTAACTCATTCCCTCTGAAGAAATTATATATTATATATATATATATATATATATTTTGAAATAAAAAAACAAATCTTTCCGTGCTAAGCTATTGTGTGTGAATCTTAACTACTCAGTTAATTCATATTACAAATATACAATAATGTACGTCCCTCACCCGCGACTTAACCATCGTTAACTACAATCTCTGTCTCAATTCAACAAATTCCAATTCCTAATAAATCAAGTATATATTTGATTTTACACTTCATCATTGATGTAACCGAAACTTTTCAGATAACATCATTCGTACTTTGCGAAGTTCACAAGAATTTAACGAAAACCAACATCACTTCTCAACAAATAACGAAGTATTGATTCATAATTTCAATATTATTAAAGAAATACTTATGTAACCTCTAAACCTTCAAGGAATTATTCAATTCTAGTTCCAACCGTAAATTGAATGAGTTTAATTTAGTATTAACTCATTAAAATCTATGTTACATCTGAGGAGAATATATACATATATATTTTCATAAAGACTGTAATAAAATTCTTATGTACAAAATATTAATTGTGAAAATTTTTTAACGGGTAGGTAATACCCGAGAGATATATATAAATTCACAATTAATATGTTACATTCTTCGAATCAGATTAAGCAAATTATCAATTATACTTCCTACTTTCACAATAATATACATTCTTTCATAGAAATCAAAACAACCATACTCATTCAAACCCAATTACGTATTCTGATTTTAAAATCTCAGAATTCAATTCGAGATATAACCGGTACCATTACTTTTAGATTCCTACATCTTTCAAAGCTATACTTTGACTTCAAAAGTGTGTTAGAACATCAAATGTATACAAACGATTACAATCTATGTTCAAACCCTTCGAAAATCTCTGAAGACACTTCAAATAATGAGCAATCGAGATGATGATCCAACCACATATTACCCACAGTTATGTACTTAAAAAGCTCTCGAAACCAAAGTCATAATTCAACACATATCTGTGTCAGATCTTTTGGCATTTATTAGCAAAAATAACCTTGCAATTTCTTTGCAAAGTAGCAAATTATATCACAGCTCCAGCAAGACAACTTCGATTTTTTCATTCGGAGTAGCCTTATCATAATTTTGATATATGTGATTACCCTTTTGTTACCGGAGAACCTTTCATATTCCACCACATTAGAAATAAACTTACCAACAACTTCACTGATCTTGGGCATTCCGAAGAATCTTTATATTTATCGAAACCTCATCATTTACTCATTTGCCTCTTGTAACGAGAATTGTCATACGAATCATTGGGAGTTAGCAATCAGTATTTTGAAATCTCACAGCATGTTGACGCCAACAGTTATACATAACGTCTATTTCCAAGGCTTACATACTTCGAATGTGAAGTCTCTGAAAAACACTCTGAACCGCGAACTAGTTCTCGAAATGCTGATGAAGCAACAAAAACTGTAAATGACCTTAGCAGTAAAAAGTTTGATGATAAAGATTAGTGTATTAACAAAGCTCAGAAATAGAGAAGTTTTGGAACTGGAAAACGGATTGAGCAAAGTATGAACGAGGCTGTGGACAAATCACAAAGACTGAACCTGCCTTCAAAGAATCCAAATGATTCAGTGTCTGCTGAAGTCATTAACGAATACCTTGCTCCTGACACTAAACCCTTACAGACAATATTCTTCATCATCCTCTGATATTAGAAATTCTAAGATATTATCGTATCTTTATTTATAAATATCCTCCATATTTCTGAAGATATTTCCATAACTATTCTTATCTGGAATCATTTATCTCTTTGCGCTATCTGTATTACATCAAAAAGGAAACTGTTTAGTTCCTATACTCTGTAAACCTTTGAGTTTAAAATATGAATGTTTTTGAAGTAGTGTTGAAAACTGAAGCATGAGTTAGTATAATATAATGACACTTGATCAACGTGATTATATTATAGTAATGCATGCTGAGTTTCTAAATGGAACGTGATGATTCACAGATCATAACATCATCATGTGCCATGTTATACGACTCTTGTATTCTATTTAACCTCTAAAATATCAAGAAAATATTTCTTGATGATTCGGCCTTTTCCAAGGTATTCTAGTAATTTGACAAGTCAAGATCGTGCCATCACAATTTTCTTCCTAGAACATTAACAATGTTCATTCCGAAAATCATATTTGTGAATTGTGGACCATTACAAGCGGTGCTTAATCGCAAGAAGAAGAAACGAAAGGACAAAACTCCGAAATAGAAATTGGGGTATAAATTGCAGCAAATAAAAGAGAGCATTAACTGTGGATGACAATGATTATAGAAGATAGAAACAGAGACTTTGAAATATAAGGGAAGATATAAAGCCCAACGACAAACCAAAAATTATAAACCATATATATCGATGCATATAGCAATATAAAGGCACGGGAGAACTAGAAACACTATAAACCCAAGAGTATAGTTGAAGTAAATAGATTCTTCCGACGGTAGATGAAAAAGAAGAATGACTGATATGAAAGTTATAAGTATATCGAGAATCAGAACTAGATGGAGCATATTGATGAATACTTTAAAATATGAGTTGAGGGGGAAAGAATAGAAGGTGATGAAACATGACTAGGAACTTAGAAATCAACAGATTTAACTCACACAATGACGGAATAAGTGAATCAAACCCTCTAGTGAATAGGTTAAGCTTTTTGTGATTAATTTAGTCATACCACAACTAAATCAAGTGTGATTAGATCAACACCTAGAGCTATTATTCACCACCTGGGTGATTTGGGTTGAGAGAGAATCGGAGGAGCTCACCAGATCTGAGTGTGTGTAACAAATGAGAGGCTTAACCTAAAAATGAAGAACATAAGACTTTATATACCCCTGCTGTTGACTCACCCGTATGATTCATCCATCACACATACGAGTTGGCTTCATCAGCCGTACAGGTGATCACTCACTCGTGTCTTCTCATTTAGATTGTAATTGTGACTTAGCTCAGCATCAACCGTGCGTATGAGCCTGTCAGCCGTATGAGTGAGGCTTCACTCGGACGTCTGACTAAGTCTAACATAGTCAAACATCCACATCTCGTTCCTGCAGTTGCTGTAACCACATACAAACACAAATAGGATAATAACGAACGATCATGGTGGCCTGTAAACTGTTGTACCTGCAATGGACGTGGGTAGATGTCTAGGGACTTGCATAAAATGCATCAACAGAAGGTGTGAGTTGTAAGAAAAGGAAGGAGGTGAATTTATAATAAAATCTCCGACCGAACAATTAAAATGGATTATCGCATTTAAAGCGGATCCTAATTCCTTTTGTTACCGGAGAATCAAATCTTATTACAAACATTTTCTTCAAATCCCTTGAAATCTGGAAATCAATCATATCTACATCAAATGATAAGATGAATCTACACTTACTCATTTCACTCTTCTATGTTAGCTTCATTCGTACTCTTCATATAAATGGATTGTTTATCCAAATTATTCGCTGATTATAAAACTCTAATTTTCAGCCAGTATGCATCATGAAAACATACTTATTATCATTCACGACCTTTTCACTCAAATTTCGGGACGAAATTTCTTTAACGGGTAGGTACTGTGACAACCCTGAAATTTCCAATCAAATTTAAACTTTATCTTTATATTATTCCGACACGATAAGCAAAGTTTGTTAAGTTAAATCTCAAGAATTTTAAATTGTGTTCATACATTCATTATAACCTCGACCAAATTCAGACGATTCACGAACCGTTATATATAAATAAATATGTATATATATGTATATATATATATGTATATATATATATGTATATATATATATATTATAACTTGAGAATATTAATAAAGTATTAAACGTATAATACTTTACATGATCGTATTTGTTTCAATATGTTTATCGATGGAATTAGAAGATAATATCAAATTGTTGATTTATCAGATACATTATGATATGATTACGGGTCTATGTTATGAGGTCCACTGTGATTTAAGAAATCTATTCTTTTTGACAACATTCGGAAAATGGTAAAGTAATTTATAAGTAAGAACGTGAAGTGTAAATAACTTAGATGTTGGATATCGACAAGTTAAGTAACTCGATATTTTTCATTAAGATGATTTCATACGTTTATTTAACCTTTGAACTTTATCCCATGCTTCACCAACAAACTGTAATTTAAAAACTTGAAACCTATTATGAATATATATGATTCTATTTTTTTAAAACATTTTATGATATAACGATTTCCATTATTTTAACCTTTAAACAAAATGATTCTTAAAAATATATTTGGTTTTGGAAAACAAAATTATTATATTTATTTGATTTAGTTTCAAACGTACAAAAACGTTTTCAGTTTAAAAAGAACTTTATTATTAAAACGTATATAACTTTTATAAATATCTAGAACCACTTTTGACAACTCACTACTTAACCAGTATGATAAAGATAACGATATTTATATTTTATTTTATTAAATATATATAACGATTTAAATTAATATTATATATATTTATACGCGTATTATACGTACATAGTTTTATACTTTTACTATACTTAAACTTTACCTTTACTTTATTTTTACTTTACTTTAACTTTAATAATTCACTTTAATAATTCATACTTTAATAATTCACTTTAATAATTCACTTTAATAATTCATACTTTAATAATTCACTTTAATAATTCATACTTTAATAATTCACTTTAATAATTCATACTTTAATAATTCAAAAATCTATTATAAATAGAATTCAATAGGCTTCATTATTTCATAGAAACTTGAAAATATTTTTCTCTAAACTCTCTCAATCGATTTACATATATATATTTACTCCGTATTATTTCAAGATATTATTAGTATACATAAAATATTACGTCAGAGTGCTGTCCGAGTGATTTCGAAATTGTTTTTCAAGTGGGATTGGATTAAGGAAATTATGGATTATAGCTATGGAGGTGATTGGTATGGTTCATGGGTATGCTCGTGAGGTCAATATAGTGTTTATCATCTCCGTTGCGTCTACGTACCTTTCCTGCAATATTGAATCTCAATATTGATACGTGAGTACTCATAATTTAACTTTTACATACTAATAGTGTATCCCTGACTAGTGCTCGAGTATATAGGATTATGCATGTTTGTACTTTTGATATTGCCTTTAGTTAGATTATGTTGAATCCTGAATTAGTTATATATGCGACTGAGATAAGGTATAAGATATGCATGTCGTTGGAAAGCTAGCGAAAAATTAAGAACTTTTCATTTAGATATCGAATGATTTCGATGAACGGATTTGAAGTTATAGTCCATCGAATTTTTGTATTATTATTAAAAATGATTATTATTATCGTCGTTATTATCGTCGTTCTAGTTTTTTCTTATTATTATTATTATTATCTTTATTAATAAAAGGATTTATCATTAAAAATTGTTATTTTTTTTTTATTATTACTATCGTTATTATCGTTAAAGTTATAATTAGTATTATTATTATTATTATTATTATTATTATTATTATTATTATTATTGGTATTATTATTATTATTATTATTATCATTATTAATATATATATCATTATTTAAAAATGGTTATTGTTATTGTTATTATTATTATTACTATATTATCATTAAGATAATTATTAGTATTATCGTTAATAATGTTATAGTAACTATCATTATTAATATTAGTGTAATTAAAACAAATATTTGTAACACCTAATTATTTTGATTACTATTATTATCATTATTACGAACACGATATAAAAGACGATTAAAAGCTATTAAACGAAACGATTAGAAAATAATGGGTAAGAGTATCATGATGAAATTAAAATATTATAAGATATTGATTTAGATAAAATTATCGTTCTTATTATTTTTATCATTACTATTATTATTAAAATTATCGTTAGTATTAAAACTATCATTTTAACAAAAATTATCATTTTAATAGAAATGTCATTGTTACTATAAAATATCATTATTATTATTATTTTAAATAGAATTATTATTTTAAAGATAATATTAAAAATTATCGTAAATATTAAAGTTATCATAATTAGAATTATCGTTTTATCATAATGTCATCTTAGTAATTATAAATATTGATATTTTTATAATAATTATTATTATTACAAAATAATACAACTTTTACTTACTATCATTATAGATATTATTTTATCAAATAAATATTTGATACAAACATATTTTACTACGTGTAATAACTTACTTTAATAATACGTATCATATTATCTTTATAATATTAAATGAACCCTATAAATTTTATTACTTAATATATATAAAAGTATATTTTATTATATAAATATAATATAAAATTTTATTTATTAATAAATAAATTATATTATTTACTCTAATAAATCTTTTAAAAATATTTAAAAATATAAAACGACGATATTTAAACTATATATTAATCATGTATAAATTTTTGGAAATTATTTTGAGTCAAATTTACTTTTGTTGACTTTTGCATATTAGTCTCGAGCATTAGGATTGTGGTACACTATGACTTGACCTAATTTGTTAGACAAATATTGACCAACACATAAATATATATAATTAATTTAGGTTCGTGAATCCGAGGCCAACCTTGCACTTGTTCAATGACGTTATATGTATTTTTACTACGAAATACAGTATGGTGAGTTTCATTTGCCTTTTTACCCTTTATATTTTTGGGCTGAGAATACATGCGCAATTTTTATAAATGTTTTTCGAAATAGACACAAGTAATCGAAACTACATTATATGGTTGAATTATCGAAATCGAATATGCCCCTTTTTATTAAGTCTGGTAATCTAAGAATTAGGGAACAGACACCCTAATTGACGCGAATCCTAAAGATAGATCTATTGGGCCTAACAAACCCCATCCAAAGTACCGGATGCTTTAGTACTTCGAAATTATATCATGTCCGAAGGAGGATCCCGGAATGATAGGGGATATTCTTATATGTATCTAGTTAATGTCGGTTACCAGGTGTTCACCATATGAATGATTATTTTTTGTCTCTATGCATGGGACGTATATTTATGAGAACTGGAAATGAAATTCTTGTGGTCTATTAAAATGATGGAAATAAATGATTATGATAAACTAATGAACTCACCAACCTTTTGGTTGACACTTTAAAGCATGTTTATTCTCAGGTGTTAAAGAAATCTTCCGCTGTGCATTTGCTCATTTTAAAGATATTACTTGGAGTCTTTCATAGCATATTTCGAAGAACGTTGCATTCGAGTCATTGAGTTCATCAAAGATTATTATTAAATCAATTTATAGTTGGATAGTGGATATTATGAAATGGTATGCATGCCTGTCAATTTTTGATATAAAGAAAGATTGTCTTTTAAAAACGAATGCAATGTTTGTAAAATATATCATATATAGGTCAAATACCTCGCAATGTAATCAACTATTGTGAATCGTTTATAATGTATATGAACGGGTCCTTTCATAAGAGATGGTTAGATAAGCAGCCAGAGGGAGCGATTACCTCGTGGGAAGTTTTGGTGGATAAGTTTTTAGCAAAATTTTTCCCTGCATCTCGAGCTGCTAGACTTCAAACAGATATTTCACAATTCGGACAAAAGAGCAGTGAGACATTGTTTGATGCTTGGGATCGTTATTCTAATATGTTACGCTCGTGTCCGAAACACGGGTTGAATGATTTACAAAAGGTCTAGATTTTCTATAAGGGGTGTGACATACCAACTCGTCAGAGTATAGATCAAGCAGCAGGTGGAACTTTAATGGATAAGACCGAAGAAGAGGCGCTAGAGATTATTGAAAAGCAAGCTGCCTACACTCACGAATGGCATCAACATCATGAGTCAACTCGTTCAGCGATAGTTAAGAGAACCGAAACCACTGGTGCGTATGATGATTATGGGTCTATTAATGCTAAGTTAGACAAATTTGGTAGACACTTGGAGAAGTTGGAGAAGGACATGCATGGTATTAAGGTTGGTTGTGAATTTTGCAGGGGATTTCACTTAGGAAAAGATTGTGATGCGGGTTTGACTATGAACCAGAAAGAAGAGATCGTTTATATTAGTCAACAGAACAACAATCAGTTTCAGGGACGTGCGCAGTTTAATAGGAATTTCAACAATCCCTATAATCCTCAAGGTAATCAAAGTTCGAGGTTCCAGCCAGGATCTAGTGGAGGATATCAACCGCAAGCTCCCGGGTATTTTCAAAAGCCCCAAGCCGAAGAGAAAAAGTCCAACCTTGAAGCTATGATCGAAAAGCTTGTGATGTCTCAAACTCAGCTTGTTACTACTGTTACTCAAAACAATGAGAAGAATGATCAAATGTTTCGAAATCAACAAGCGGCTATTCAGAATTTGGAAAAACAAATTGGTCAACTTGCTAATCAGAATAATGAGAGGAAACCGGGGGAGTTACCGAGTAAGACAGATAATAACCCGAAGAATGGGCACGTTAATGCTATCACCACCCGCAGTGGTTTAGCATATGATCCACCGAGGGAGCCCGATGAGTATGATTTGCGAGTGCCGTTGGTTAAGGATAGTGAGCCGGTTGTTGTTAGTGAACCGGAGGGGGAAAAGGAGCCGGAACAGGTGATTGAGAAAGTTGTGAGGGTATTGGAAACTGTTGCTGCCAAACCGGTAGTTAAAGAGTATCAACCACCACTCCCATTCCCAATAAAGCAGAGAATGGAGAAGCTGGAGGCAGAAAAGTCCAAGTTCATAGACTTGATTAAAAAAGTTAATATAAATTTGCCTTTTATTGATGTGATCGCAGGTATGCCCAAGTATGCAAGGTTTCTTAAGGACTTGCTAACTAACAGGAAGAAGCTGGAGAACGTGTCTTCAGTCAGGTTGAATGCCGCATACTCAGCGGTAGTTTCAAATCAGCTTCCCGAGAAGCTTGAGGATCCTGGGAGTTTCACCATCCCTTGTTTACTGGGTAATTTAGATTGTATGAGGGCGTTGGCAGATTTGGCGGCTAGCATAAATTTAATGCCCTATTCTATTTACTTAAAGCTAGATCCCGGGGAGTTGAAACCCACACGTATGGCTATTCAGCTAGCTGAACACTCCATTAAATTCCCTCATGGAATTATAGAGAATATGCTAGTTAAGACCGGTCGTTGGTTTTCCCGGCCGATTACGTGGTGTTGGATATGGAAGTGGATGAGAGGATTCCACTGATTTTGGGTCAGCCATTTTTAAATACGGCTAGATGTATCATTGATGTTTATGGCGAACAGTTGACCCTTAGGATAGATGATTTGCATGCAATTTTCTCAATCGACCATGCTTTAAAATACCCTGCTTACAATGATGATACATGTTATTTTCTTAACACTGTGAATGTCCAGTCTGAGTTTTTGCAGGAATTCCCAGAGTTACAGGGTTTAGGAGAATGTTCATTGGTTGAAATTGATGAAGATTTGCAGGTTGAGGAGGTGGATATTTTGACCACCTTGATGGAAAACGGCTATGAGCTGACTGAGGAGTTCAAAGAACTCGAACGTGATGTGGATTACTGGAGCAAGTCTTCAATTGAAGAACCTCCCGAGTTAGAATTGAAGCCACTTCCAGATCATTTGGAATACACTTATTTGCAGAAGGAATCTAAGCTCCCGGTAATTATTTCTTCTTCTCTTACTACAGGTCAGAAAACTGAGCTTGTAACCATGCTGCAGGCCCATAAACCGGCCATTGCATGGAAAATTCAAGACATTAAGGGTATTAGTCCCTCCTATTGCACCCAAAAAATCCTAATGGAGGATAACTCCAAACCTATGGTGCAACGACAAAGGAGGTTGAACCCGCACATGCAAGATGTCGTGAAGAAAGAGATCATTAAGCTCCTCAATGCAGGTCTGATTTATTCGATTTCTGATAGTCCGTGGATTAGCCCGATACACTGTGTACCTAAGAAAGGTGGTATGACTGTTGCCACTAATGATAAAAATGAGTTAATTTCCACTCGGACTGTCACGGAGTGGCGTGTTTGTATTGACTACCGGAAGTTGAATGACGCTACACGTAAAGACCACTTCCCGTTACCTTTTGTGGATCAAATGCTAGAGAGGTTAGCGGGAAACAGCTTTTATTGTTTTCTTGATGGTTTTTCGGGCTATTTCTAAATTCCTATCTCGCCCGAGGACCAGGAGAAAACTACTTTCACGTGCCCGTATGGCACATTCTCATACCGACGCATGCCCTTTGGCCTTTGCAATGCTCCGGTCACTTTTCAAAGGTGCATGATGGCCATATTCCATGATATGATAGAGGATTGCATGGAGGTGTTCATGTATGACTTTTCGGTCTTCGGTGACACTTTTGATTCATGCCTTCTTAATTTAGAACGGATGTTGGAAAGGTATGAGAAGTCTAATCTTGTGCTCAATTGGGAAAAGTGCCATTTCATGGTTCAAGGGGGCATAGTTCTCGGGCACAAGATTTCTAAGAACGGTTGATGTTATGCGAGGTGTATACGAAATAGTTATATTTTTATTGCAAAATACTATTAAATATGCTACAATTTTACACAAGTTATTTATTTATTTATAGAATGGGATATACCTAAACCTTACTACAACACTTATAGGCAGTGTACCTAATCGTACAGTAGTGTAGTTTTTAGTAAGTCCGGTTCGTTCTGCAGGGAGCTAGCCAAGTAATATTTTTATTATTATAAAAGGGGGTTTTACCGTTTAATGACCGGTTTGTCGATTTTAAAACTTTAGTCACAATTAAAACCTAATGTAAAATATTAAATATAAATACAACTTAATTTAAAGCGTAAATTAAATGACGATAAATAAAAATGCGATAATTAAAAGTGCGATAATTAAAAGTGCAATAAACAAAATGACAGTAAATAAAAGTACGATGAAAATATGAAATAAATGAATTATGCTTATTTAAACTTCCGTAATCATGATGTTTGACGTGTTGATTTTAATTTATTACCATGGGTTAATTGTCCTTTGTCCTGAATTATTCGATATGTCCATCAGGTTTTTGTCCATAACAGTCCATCAGTCATAAATATAAAGTGCGAGTGTCCTCGTCAAATTATCCTTATACCCGAAGTCAAATATTCCAACTAATTGGGGACTTAAACTGTAACAAGGTCTTAATACTTTGTTTAATAATTACACCAGGATATCGACTACGTGCAATCCAAGGTTTTAATACTTTATTAACAATTACACCAAGTGTCCTTGTATGTAATCCACCCCTGTTTTAATGAGTCCATTGACTATTAATCCATCCTCGTGTCTGGTTAAATGAACGATTATTAATATTTATAAATATCCCGCCCATCGTGTCCGATCGAGTGTATATGGTTATTTATAGATACGTCAAATTGTAAATCTCTATATTAAATTAACGAACTATCATTCAGTTAAACAAATATAAAGCCCATTAATAGTCCATAGTCCAATTTCTACAAGTGTCCGTCTATTGTCCAAACCCCAATTATGGTACAAAGCCCAATAACCCCGTCTTTAATATTTAGCCCAACATCACGATTACATCGGCTTAAATAAGCATAATAATAACTTAGCTACGAGACGTTAATTTAAAAAAGGTTGAACATAACTTACAATGAGTATTAATAGCGTAGTGTTACACGGACAGAATTTCGACTTACAAACTTAAAATATTCGCCACTATAACCTTATTATTATTAATCTTAAATTAAAATTATAATATATATATATATATATATATATATATATATATATATATATATATATATATGTGTGTGTGTGTGTGTGTGTGTGTGTGTGTTGAGAGAGTCAGAGAAAGGAAAGAAAAAAAATGTGTTTATTTCGTCCGAAAAACGCTTCAATTTATAGATGGGGCCAGACTTTGGGTGCCATGCGATCGCATTAGATTAATTCTTCCAGGCCATGCGATCGCATGGCCTGCTTTTTCAGCTCATGTACTTTTGTTTTCTTATTTGCCGACGGTTTTTAATATAAATATAATATATAAATAATTTATAGAATTTAATTATATATTATATTATATTCGTGTGCATAGTTGACTTGTAATTTTAGTTCCGTTGCATCGCGCGTTGATAGTTGGTTCCTGTCCCGGTTCCGGATTTTCGAACGTCCTTGCGTACAATTTAATATCTTGTACTTTGCGTTTTGCGGCTTGTACTCTTGTAATTTTGAGACGTTTCTCATCAATAAATTGAACCTCTTGGATTGTACTTTGTACTTTTTAGCGTTTTGGTCATTTACATCTTCAATTCGTCGAATCTGTCTTTTGTCTTCACCTTTTATTATTTAAACGAATATCATTTGTAAATAGAACAATTGCAACTAAAAGCTTATCTTTCTTGAGGGATAATGCTATGAAATATATGTTCGTTTTTAGAACAATTGCAACTAAAAGCTTATCTTTCGTCGAATCTGCAAACGATGGAATTTCATTATAATCGATCTTCAAAAGATATTCATCAGGAAAGTTATCTTGTATAGCCGATTCATTTAGAATTTCTAATTCAGGATTTTCAAGACGAGAAAGATGATCAGCGGCGAGATTTTCTGCTCCCTTTTTGTCTCGGATTTCAATATCGAACTCTTGTAAGAGTAATATCCAACGGATTAATCGTGGTTTGACATCTTGTTTTTCAAATAGGTATCTAAGAGCAGAATGGTCGGTATAGACCACCGTTTTAGCTAGAACGAGATATGAACGAAATTTGTCAAAAGCAAAGACAATAGCAAGGAGTTCTTTTTCAGTAGTTGTGTAATTCATTTGTGCTCCTTGTAACGTCTTATTAGCGTAATAAATAGGTTGAAATTGTTTTTCAATTCTTTGTACTAAAATGGCTCCCATTGAAAAATCACTTGCATCGCACATGAGTTCAAATGGTAGATTCCAATTTGGAGTTATCATGATCGGCGCATTAGTGAGTTTTTCTTTAAGAATATTAAAAGATTTGATACATTCATCTGAAAATATGAATGGAGCATCCTTTTCTAGGAGTTTATTCATAGGAGTGGCAATTTTAGAAAAATCTTTTATGAAACGTCGGTAAAAACCGGCATGACCTAGAAAACTCCTAACTCCTCTAATATTGGTGGGATGTGGAAGTTTAGCAATTACATCTACTTTAGCTCTATCCACTTCAATTCCTTCCTTTGAAATTTTATGACCAAGAACGATGCTTTCTTTAACCATGAAATGGCATTTCTCCCAATTAAGTACTAGATTTGATTGCTCGCATCTAATAAGAATTCGTTCAAGATTAACTAGACATGTTTCAAAAGTATCACCGAAGACTGAAAAGTCATCCATGAAAACTTCCATGCATTCTTCTATCATGTCGTGAAAAAGCGCCATCATGCACCTTTGAAAGGTTGCAGGGGCGTTGCATAGTCCAAATGGCATGCGTTTGTAAGCAAAAGTACCATAAGGGCACGTGAACGTGGTTTTCTCTTGATCCTCAGGTGCTATTGGAATTTGAAAATATCCGGAAAAACCGTCAAGAAAACAATAGTAACTATTTTCGTCCTCTATACTTAGGGTCAATTTCTTACCGAACACGTCTATTATTGCTTTAGCCGTGTTTAGGAATGGTCTTCCTAATATAAGAGGAACTCGAGAATCTTCTTCCATGTCCAGAAAAACAAAATCTACTGGAAATACTAAAGTACCAACTTTAACTAGCATGTTTTCCATTATCCCTCTATGATATTTTACTGATCGATCGGCTGGTTATATGCTTATTCGTGTTGGTTTCAATTCTCCAAGGTCTAGTTTAGCATATAGTGAATACGGCATTAAATTTATACAAGAACCTAAATCTGTCAATGCTTCTATTGAACTAAGACTACCCAAAAAACATGGAATTGTGAAACTTCCTGGATCTGATAATTTTTATGGTATCTTATTCAACAATACTGCAGAACAATTAGCATTCATAGTAACAGCCGAGAGTTCTTCCATTTTCTTTCTATTTGTGATTAGATCTTTCAGGAATTTAGCATATCTTGGCATTCCTGAATCACATCAATGAAAGGAACATTGACATTTATTTGTTTAAACATATTCAAAAATTTGGATTGCTCGGCTACAAGTCTTACTTTTCTCATTTTACATGGGTAAGGAAGTGGTGGTTGGTATGGTTTAATATAAGGTTTAGCCATAACTGTGTTATCTTCATTAACCTTTTCAACTACTGGTTCTGTTTCCTTATCTTGCTCAGGCTGTGGTGCCTGTGGAGTAGGAATAGAGTCATCAGAAATTACAGGTATTTCAGGTGGTTTAAGTGTAATACCACTTCTTGTGGTAATGGATTTAGCTGTTTCATTCCAAGGGTTAGCATTTGTATCGCTAGGTAGACTCCCCGGTTTTCTTTCACTTATCAACCTTGCTAGGTTGCTTACTTCTTGTTCCAGATTTTGAATAGAACCTTGTTGATTTCTAAATGCTTGAGCATTTTGTTCATTGGTTTATTTCTGAGATGTGAAAAATTTCGTTTGAGATTCAACTAGCTTTGACATCATATCTTCTAAATTTGGCTTTTTATCATCGGTTTGTGGTGGTTTATTTGGAAAAATAGGTCTTTGCTGATTGTAAGTATTATTAGATATTTGTTGATTGCTAGGACCTTGTTCGTTGTTGTATGGAACATTTCGGTTATAATTTTGATTTTGATTGTAGTTTGGTTTTGGCGGTTGATAATCATTCTGATAATTATTTCCAGGCCTTTGGTTCATGTATGAAACATTCTCTTTTTGTTTCATTGTTTGTTCAATACTGAGACAATCTTTTGTCAAATGTGGTCCTCCACACTGCTCACAACTAATTCGTATTGCGTGAATATCTTTAGTCATCTTTTAGATTCGTCTCTCGAAAGCATATATCTTTGCGGAAATAGAATCAAAGTCATGGCTAGAATCGGCTGTAGCCGCTTTAGATGATCTAACGATGTCTTTTTCTTAATGCCACTCATGTGAGTGGGAAGCAGTGTTATCAATAATTTTGTAAGCTTCAGTTGCAGTTTTCTTCATAATAGAACCACCAGCTGCTATGTCGATGTCTTTTCGTGTAGTAATATCGCATCCTTGGTAGAATATTTGTACTATTTGATAAGTGTCTAAACCATGTTGCGGACATCCTCTCAACAACTTTCCAAATCTTGTCCATGCTTCATATAAGGTTTCATTTGGCTTTTGCGTGAATGTAACTATTTCTCCTTGAAGTCTCACGGCTTTAGATGCCGGAAAGAATTGTTTAAGAAAATTTTCAACTAAAACATCCCATGTATCAATCGCCCCTTCAGGTAACGATTCTAACCAATCTTTGGCTTCTCCCTTTAAAGTCCAGGGAAATAACATGAGATATATCTGTTCATCCTCCACTTCTCGGATTTTAAATAGAGTACAGATCCTATTAAAGGTTCGAAGATGTTCGTTTGGATCTTCCTTCGGCGCACCACTAAATTGGTGTTGATTAGTTACCATGTGTAGGATTTGACCTTTGATTTCATAATCTGGTGCGTTAATGTCTGGTTGAGTAATTATGTGACCTTGGCCAGTGCGTTTAGCTCTCATTCGGTTTTCCATACTTAGAGGTTCCAGATTTTCCATGATTGAAATTGTTGAATCTAAATAACTAGAGGATTCCGACTTAATGGTTTCTTCCTCGATAATCTACGGATGAATGATTTGTGGTTCAGGAGGAATGATTAGTGGTTCAGGATCTCTGAATTGTCCCTGAATATCCTCCGGATTCTCAATTGTGAGGTCGGGTTCAAAAAATGGATTATCGGAAATTTAAATTGGAGTACTTGGTCGACTAGATGACGATTCTAAAGAAAAATCAACTACGACAATGTTGGCTAGATGTCTTAATCAAGTTACAGGTGGTGAACGTATGAAAGGTGGTGAACGTTTTGCTCGGTGCATTCACTGAATATCATATTAGTTATAAAGATAAAAATTATATAAGTTATCAAATTAATAGACTTTTCTGATTTTGCCCACATTTCAAATAGCCAATAGATGCAGCAGGTAGCCAGGACCCTTTAAATTGGAAGCCCACAACTCGCCACTAACAAATCCAACTATTACTACGAACCAGAAAATTTTAGATGTCTATCAATTTATCCGCTTAAAATAATTTTTCGTCGAAGTTTAGTGAAAATAAAGAATATTCTATGTCCTAAAAACTAGAGCGTCGAGAAATAAGAAAGAAAAAGAGTGCGTCGAAAAATAAGAGGTTGAAAAACAAGCGTCGAAAAATAAAAAAAATAGAGCGTCGAGACGTAAAAGTCTAAAAACTATAAACAGTGTCGCAAAATTCTAAAGCACCTAAATCTTAGTCTAAAGAAAAAGCACTTAAGGGATTTTACGGCAAAGCCTAAAAATCTAGAATTAAAAATAACTACGGCAAAGCTATATCTTAAAACTAGTTACGAACGATAAATATACAAATTAAACTAAACGATTAAAAAGATGAGAAATTTAAAAATAAAACTTAAAGTTATAAAAATACAATTTTTATAAAAATATTATTTTATATTATTATTTTATAAAAGTATTAATTTTATAATTAATAAAACTAATTTATACTAAATATTACAAATTAAATAAAACTAAAACTAAATATTAAAATACTTAACCCTAATTAGGTTTTAATTAATAATAATAATAATTAAATCATAAACCCTAATCTGGTCGTCCCAGGTACCAGACCTGTAAAGTCACCTCATGCGATCGCATGAGGTGTTAGTTGTCTGGCCATGCAATCGCATGAATTCGGGTTCCAGGCCAAATATTGGGCTGCTACAGTGTAGTGGCCCGATTACTTTTTATTTATTTTTTTCTGATTTTTAAATTTATAAAAAAAAATATGTAATAAAAAATACTTATATTTAAAAAAATACTTATTAGTTTTAATTTTTAACAGAAGAAAAATAAAAATATAAACTTTTTAATTTAAATAGAAATTTATTTTTCTTTTATATTTTTGTATTTTAAAACTTATATAAAATTATATTTTTACAAAAATAGCATAAAACTAATATTTTTTTATAGCGTTTTGCTTTAGGCATTGTTGAAGTTCCCCGGCAGCGGCGCCAAAAATACTTGATGTTATGCGAGGTGTATACGAAATAGTTATATTTTTATTGCAAAATACTATTAAATATGCTACAATTTTACACAAGTTGTTTATTTATTTATAGAATGGGATATACCTAAACCTTGCTACAACACTTATAGGCAGTGTACCTAATCGTACAGTAGTGTAGTTTTTATTAAGTCCGGTTCGTTCTGCAGGGAGCTAGCCAAGTTTAACGCTATATATATTTTAAACTATATTTGTATATATATATATATATATATATATATATATATATATATATATATATATATATATATATATATATATATATATATATATATATATATATATATATATATATATATATATATAAGTAATATTATTATTATTACAAAAGGGGGGTTTTACCGTTTAATGACCGGTTTGTCGATTTTAAAACTTTAGTCACAATTAAAACCTAATGTAAAATATTAAATATAAATACAACTTAATTTAAAGCATAAATTAAATGACGATAAATAAAAATGCGATAATTAAAAGTGCGATAATTAAAAGTGTAATAAATAAAATGACAGTAAATAAAAGTACGATGAAATATGAAATAAAGGAATTATGCTTATTTAAACTTCCGTAATCATGATGTTTGACGTGTTGATTTTAATTTATTACCATGGGTTAATTGTCCTTTGTCTTGAATTATACGATATGTCCATCTGGTTTTTGTCCATAACAGTCCATCAGTTATAAATATAAAGTGCGAGTGTCCTCGTCAAATAATCCTTATACCCGAAGTCAAATATTCCAACTAATTGGGGACTTAAACTGTAAAAAGGTCTTAATACTTTGTTTAATAATTACACCAGGATATCGACTGCGTGCAATCCAAGGTTTTAATACTTTATTAACAATTACACCAAGTGTCCTTGTATGTAATCCACCCCTGTTTTAATGAGTCCATTGACTATTAATCCATCCCGGTGTCCGGTTAAATGAACGATTATTAATATTCATAAATATCCCGCCCATCGTGTCCGATCGAGTGTATATGGTTATTTATAGATACGTCAAATTGTAAATCTCTATATTAAATTAACGAACTATCATTCAGTTAAACAAATATAAAGCCCATTAATAGTCCATAGTCCAATTTCTACAAGTGTGGGTCTTTTGTCCAAACCCCAATTATGGTACAAAGCCCAATAACCCCGTCCTTAATATTTAACCCAACATCACGATTACTTTAGCTTAAAGAAGCATAATAATAACTTAGCTATAAGACATTAATTTAAAAAAGGTTGAACATAACTTACAATGAGTATTAATAGCGTAGTGTTACACGGACCGAATTTCGACTTACAAACTTAAAACATTCGCCACTATAACCTTATTATTATTAATCTTAAATTAAAATTATAATATATATATATATATATATATATATATATATATATATATATATATATATATATATATATATATATATATATATATATATATGTTGAGAGAGTGCAGAGAAAGGAAAGAAAAACAATGTGTTTATTTTGTCTGAAAAACGCTTCAATTTATAGATGTGGCCAGACTTTGGGTGCCATGCGATCGCATGGGATTAACTCTTCCAGGCCATGTGATCGCATGGCCTGCTTTTCCAGCTCATGTACTTTTGTTTTCTTATTTGCCGACGGTTTTTAATATAAATATAATATATAAATAATTTATAGAATTATTTATATATTATATTATATTCGTGTGCATAGTTGACTTGTAATTTTAGCTCCGTTGCGTCGCGCGTTGATAGTTGGTTCATGTCCCGGTTCCGGATTTTCGAACGTCCTTGCGTACAATTTAATATCTTGTACTTTGCGTTTTGCAGCTTGTACTCTTGTAATTTTGAGAAGTTTCTCATCAATAAATTGAACCTCTTGGATTGTACTTTATACTTTTTAGCGTTTTGGTCATTTGCGTCTTCAATTCGTCGAATCTGTCTTTTATCTTCACCTTTTATTATTTTAACGAATATCATTTGTAAATAGAACAATTGCAACTAAAAGCTTGTCTTTCTTGAGGGACAATGCTATGAAATATATGTTCGTTTTTAGCATTATCAACGGTATTGAGGTGGATCCTGCGAAGGTAACAGCTATTAAGAACCTTCCACCTCCCACCGATGCTAAGGGTGTTCGGAGTTTTCTCGGGCATGCCGGTTTTTACCGGCGGTTCATTATGGATTTTTCTAAAATTGCTAACCCGATGAACAAACTCCTCGAAAAGGACACGCCTTGGAATTTCTCCGACGAGTGCCAAAAGGCATTCGATCTTCTTAAGGAGAAACTCATCAATGCACCCATCATAATTGCTCCGAATTGGTCTCTTCCATTCGAGCTTATGTGCTATGCATCTGATTTTGCTGTTAGCTCTGTTTTGGGCCAAAGGGTAGAGAAACATTTCCAACCCATTTACTATGCAAGCAAGACCTTGCAAGGAGCACAATTGAATTATACTACCACTGAAAAGGAGCTCCTGGCGGTGGTCTTTTCATTTGATAAGTTCCGGTCCTACTTAGTCTTGTCTAAGACTATTGTTTTTATAGACCATTCTACTCTTAAGTACCTATTTTTGAAACCGGATGCAAAACTTCGACTGCTTAGATGGATCTTGCTTTTGCAAGAATTCGATATCGAGATCAGGGATAAGAAGGGTGCTGAAAATCTAGCGGCTGACCACTTGTCTAGACTCGAGAACCCAAATCTCAAAGTCCTTCACGAGTCGAGTATCCATGATGATTTTCCCGATGAATATCTCATGGCGATGGACAAGGTGGACGAGCCATGGTACGTGGACATTGCTAATTATCTCGTTGGGGGATTCTTGGAAAAAGGGTGGTCACATCAAAAGAGGAAGAAATTCTTCAGTGACATTAAGTACTATTTCTGGGAGGACCCCTATCTTTTTCGTTGTTGTCCCGATGGGGTTATCCGCTGGTGTGTTTCCGGTGAAGAGTGTATGCGTATTTTGAACGAGTGCCATAGTGGGCCTACCGGTGGGCATTTTGGACCCCAAATCACGGGGTGTAAAGTCTATGATGCCGGTTTCTTTTGGCCGACAATTTTCAAGGATGCCCACCGGATCTGCAAATCGTGCGATTCTTGTCAAAGGGCCGGTAAAGTCACCAAACGGGACGAGATGCCTCAACAAAGCATCCATGTTTGCGAAGTATTTGACGTTTGGGGGATTGACTTTATGGGGCCATTTCCGAAATCTCAGAATTATAGTTACATACTCGTTGCCATTGACTACGTGTCTAAATGGGCCGAAGCGCAAGCTTTGGCTACAAACGATGCACGAGCTGTGATTTCTTTCCTTCAGCGTGTATTCTCTCGATTTGGAACTCCTAAAGCTTTGATTAGCGATAGGGGTACTCATTTTTGTAACGCCCAAATGGAGAAGGTGCTGAAGCGATATGAAGTTCTCCATAAAGTTTCTACTTCGTACCATCCCCAAACGAGCGGACAAGTTGAGAATACCAATCTAGCTCTTAAAGGAATTCTTGAGAAAACTGTGGGGTCGAATCCGAAGGAGTGGGCAAATAAGCTCGATGAAACTTTGTGGGCGTTTCGAACCGCCTACAAAACACCAATTGGTACCACTCCTTATCGGTTAGTTTATGGAAAAGCGTGCCATCTCCTGTTGGAGATTGAGCATAAGGCGATGTGGGCACTTAAAAAGTGCAATTTGGATTTGAAGGAAGCCGGACGCCTAAGGGCGGGGCAATTGAATGAGCTTAGTGAATTACGCCTTGATGCGTATGAAAATTCGTTAATTTTTAAAGAGAAAATCAAGCAATGGCATGATAGAAGGTTAAAGGGTCCAAAAGAGTTTAATGAGGGCGATCAAGTGCTTTTGTTCGACTCTAGATTGAAGCTTTTACCGGGAAAACTTAAGTCCCGGTGGACGGGACCATTTGAGGTTGTTAAGGTGTACCCATACGGTGCGATTGAGTTGAAAAATACGAGTGGTACTACCTTTAAGGTTAACGGACATCGAGTGAAGAAATATTTTGATGGTCCGTTGGAGATTGATGACGGGGTTCACGTTGAACCTGATCCTAACGTCACTTGAGTTGGGTAACGAGTCTTATGAATGACTCGGTAATAAACTTCACATTGTTGTAGAGTTTGTATGTTTTTGTGCTTGTTTGATGATATGTGCAATATGATCGTGCTCGGCTTTTTGTTTGGGTTGTTTGTTGGTTTTTAGGTTGAGGAAATGGGTTAAAATGGCTTAAAAATGCGAAATTCTGGATTATCAGCACTTGGAGCGTCGCTCCAAACCATTGAGCGCCGCTCAAATGGTATGTACCTAATGTACCAGATGTTTAAAAACCCTCGACATGATTTTTTAGCGTACTAGAGCGCCGCACCATATCTTGAGCGCCGCGCGACACCTGGAGCACCGCTCCATTTAACTGCCGGGCAGGGGCTGTTGCTTTTTAATATAAAAAATAAACCAAGATTTACAACCACATAAAGGGGAGACGGGTTTACAGCCTTTTTGCACCCAAACAACTATTTCTATTTCACTCTTTTTATCTTTTCTTCACCTACAAACACCTAGATCTAAAAACCCTAAATTCTTAAACTTAAATTTCTTGTCAAATTACTTCCTCATCTTGCAAGAATGGCTCCCACTAAGGTCCGAATTTGTTTTCTATCTTGCTAATTTCATCTAATTATGTATAATTGCTTGCTTAATCTTTGATTTACATGATGAATTAGTGTGGGGTTTGTTTAATTGGGGTTTTGTGTTCTAATTAGTAATGGGTTGATAGTGCTCCAAATGAACATATATTTAGTCGCAATATCATCCCAATATGTAAAGTTTTTAGTTGCAATTATTCTATTTTTATGTAATATTCTTTTAAATAAATAAGTGTGAAGACAAAAGAAGAAAATGACGATTTGAAGATGCAAATGACCAAAAAGCTCAAATGTACAAGATATAATTCAAGTGATTCAATTTATTGATGAGAAACGTCTAAAAATGACAAGAGTACAAGTCGCAGAACACAAAGTACAAGATATCTACGCGTACGAAAGGACGTTCAAAAATCCGAAACCGAGACATAAACCGAGCATCAACGCGTGAGTCAACGAACCTAAAATTACAAGTCAACATTGCACAAGAATATAATATAATATATATATAATTATATAAAATTATATATATTATATTATATATATTAAATTATTCGAGCAGCCCACGTTTTAATCAAGAGAGAGTGCTGGCCAGCCTGTCCATGTGATCGCATGGGAATAACAAAGGAATGCCATGTGATCGCATGGCTTCCAAAATCAGGATACATCTATAAAAGGCCAGCGAATTCAGACGAATGAGTGCACACCTTTTTCAATATTTCTTTCTCTATATGTAATATATATTTATAATTATAATTTTAATTATAATTAAGATTAATAATAAATTATGGTTTAGTTGGGTTAATGTAAGAAATATTTTACGGGTTTTAAAGTCGGAACTCTGTCTGTGTAACGCTACGCGATAAATAATCACTGTAAGCTATGTTCTTCCTTTTTAAATTAATGTCTCGTAACTAAGTTATTATTATGCTTATTTGAGCCGAAGTAATCGTGATGTTGGGCTAAATATTAAGATGGGGATATTGGATTTTGTACCATAATTCGGGTTTGGACAAAAGACCGACACTTGTGGACATTGGACTATGGACTATTAATAGATGGGGGGTATTGTCTAATTGAATGACAACTCATTGGAATCTGTCGAACCTATCTTCAAATTAGTTAATCTAATAATTATTAAATGATTATGCATGTCCAATTTAGTGACGTTTATACGACATCTTTTACGATCATTTAATTAATCAATTGGATTGGGTAATTGATTATTCATTATGGCCAAGTGAATAAATTAATGTATCGTGAACTAATTAAAACAGGGGTAGATTACATACAAGGATAATTGGTGTAATTGTTAACAAAGTATTTGAACCTTGGATTACATACAGTCGATAACCTGGTGTAATTATTAACGAAGTATTAAAACCTTGTTACAGTTCGAATCCCTAATTAGTTGGAATATTTGACTTCGGGAATAAGGTTAATTTGGAGAGCATTTTATAATTATGACCGATGGACTATTATGGACAAAAACCATATAGGTATCAAATAAACCAGGACAAAGGACAATTAACCCGGGTAACAATTAATTAAAATTAAAACGTCAAACATTATGATTACGGAAGTTTAAATAAGCATAATACTTTTATTTCATATTTCATCGTACCTTTATTTACCGTCATTTTAATTACTGCAATTTACTTTCTCGCAATTTAAATTATGTCATTTATATTATCGTCATTTATCTTTACGCTTTATTTAAAATCGACAAACCGGTCATTAAACGGTAAAACCCCCCTTTTATAATAATAATAATACTACTATATTACTAATATATATATATATATATATATATATATATATATATATATATATATATATATATATATATATATATATATATATATATATATATATATATATATATATATATATATATATATATATATATATATATATATAATTGTTTAAAAATAGAGTGTACGCAATAAGCCGTCTCCCTGTGGAACGAACCGGACTTACTAAAAACTACACTACTCTACGATTAGGTACACTGCCTATAGTGTTGTGGCAATGTTTAGGTATATCCCATCTATATAAATAAATAAAACTTGTGTAAAATTGTATCGTATTTCGTAATAAAAATAATAGTATTTCGTACCCCACCTCGCACACATCAAGTTTTTGGCGCCGCTGCCGGAGATGCCGAAGCAAAACGCTATATTTTTATAAACTATATTTTTGTAAAAATATATTATTTCTTATTTCGTAAAAATATTTTGTATAAGTGTTAAAAAAATTAAAAAGAAAAAAAAATATATATATATATATATATTTAAGATTTTGTCTATAAAAAGTATTTTTATTTTTAGATTTAAAAATATAAGTTTATTTTAATAAATATTTTCTTTATATATTTTGTGAAAAAAAAAATTAATCAATAAATAGAAATTGGGCCGAAGCCTGTTCGAAGCCCAAAATCATTTCTGAAAACTTGCTCCATGCAATCGCATGGTAGGAAACCTAAAAAATCATGCGAACGCATTGCAGGATTTGACAAGTCTGAATCCTTGTCTGATCAAATTAGGGTTATAATTATTATTATTATTATTAATTAAGATTAGGGTTTTAATTTAATATAATTAGTTTAAGTTTAGTTTTAATTAATTATATGTTTTAATTAGTATTATTAATTATAAAATTAATACTTTTATAAAATAATAATATAAAAATAATATTTTTATAAAAATAAGCAATTTTATCATTTTTTGTATCTTTTTATAAATTGTATATTTTAAACATATAATTCGTAATTTGTATTTTTATCGTTCGTAACTTAGTATTTTGCTGTAGTTATTTCATATTTCTAGATTCTTAGGCTTTTCCGTAAAATCCCTTAATTTCTTTTTCTTTAGATTAAGATCTAGACGCTTTAGAATTTTACGACGTTGCTTATCGCCTTAGTTTTAAATAGATTTTAGTGCCTAATTAAGTTATTGTCGTTTTGGATATAAGAATTCCTTTTAAGTTTAATACCTTTAGACGCAAGTTTTAATATTTAGTTTTTAGACTTTTAAGTTTCGACGCTTTACTTTCTTATTATTATTTTTTGATCTTTTTATTTTTCGACGTTTGTTTTTCGATTCTTATTTTTCGACGCATTTTTTTTTCCTTTCTCATTTCTACGCTCTAGTTTTTAGGACATAGAATTTCCGTTATTTTCTTAAAATTTCGACGAAAAATTATTTTAAGTGGTTAAATTGATAGACATCCAAAATTTTCTGGTTCGTAGTAATAGTTGGATTTGTTAGTGGCGAGTTGTGGGCTTCCGATTTAAAGGCTCCTGGCTAGCTGCTGCATCTATTGGCTATTCGAAACGTGGGCAAAATTAAAAAAGTCTATTAATTTGATAGCTTATATAATTTTTTATAATTAATAGGATATTCAGCGAATGCACCGAGCAAAACGTTAGCCACCTTTCATACGTTCACCTCCTGTAATTCGATCAAGACATCTAGCCAATATTGTCGCCGTTGATTTTTCTTTAGAATCGTCATCTAGTCAACCAAGTACTCCAATTCAAATTTTGGATAATCCATTTTTTGAACCCGACCTCACAATTGAGAATCCGAAGGATATTCAGGGACAATTTTGAGATCCTGAACTAATAATCATTCCTCCTGAACCACAAATCACTCATCCAGAGATTGTCGAGGAAGAAACCATTAAATCAGAATCCTCTAGTGATTCAGATTCAACAAATTCAATCATGGAAAATCAGGAACCTCTAAGTATGGAAGATCAAATGAGAGCTACACGCACTGGCCAAGGTCACGCCATTATTAAACCAGATGTTAATGCGTCAGATTATGAAATCAAAGGACAAATTCTACACATGGTAACTAATCAATGCCAATATAGTGGTAAGCCAAAAGAAGATCTAAACGAACATCTTCGAACCTCTAATAGGATCTGTACTCTATTCAAAATCAGAGAAGTTGAGGATGAACAGATCTATCTCATGTTATTTCCCTGGACTTTAAAGGGAGAAGCCAAAGATTGGTTAGAATCGTTACCTGAAGGGGCGATTGACACATGGGATGTCTTAGTTGATAATTTTCTTAAACAATTCTTTCCGGCATCTAAAGCCGTGAGACTTCAAGCAGAAATTGTTACGTTCACACAAAAGCCAAATGAAACATTATATGAGGCATGGACAAGATTCGAAAAGTTGTTGAGAGGATGTCCTCAACATGGTTTAGACACTTATCAAAGAGTACAAATATTCTACCAAGGTGTCGATGTTGCTACAAGAAAAGACATCGACACAGTAGCTGGTGGTTCTATTATGAAGAAAACCGCTACTAAAGCTCACAAAATTATTGATAACACCGCCTCTCACTCGCATGAGTGGCACCAGGAAAAAGATATTTTTCGTTCATCTAAAGTGGCTAGAGCCGATTCTAGCCATGACTTTGATTCCGTTTTCGTAAAAATAGATGCTTTCGAGAGACGAATGGAAAAGATGACTAAAGATATTCACGCAATACGAATCAGTTGTGAGCAATGCGGTGGACCACACTTAACGAAAGATTGTCACATCGAGCAAACGATGGAACATTGTGAGAATGTTTCCTACATGAACCAAAGGCCGGAAAATAATTATCAAAATAATTATCAACCGCCAAGGCCAAACTTCAATCGAAATCAAAACATTCTTTACAATCCAAATGGACCCAACAATAACTCGTGCAACCAACAAGGTCCGAATAACCAACCAACTCAAAAAAACACTTTCAATCAACAAAGATCTAGCTTGTATAAACCACCACAACAAACCGAAGAGAAAAAGTCAAATCTAGAAGAAATGATGGCAAAGCTAATGGAATCTCAAACACAATTTATTACATCTCTAACCTAAACGAATGAGAGGTTTGATCAGTCATTAAGAACTCAACAAGCTTCCATTTTGAATCTAGAAAAACATGTAGGTACTCTTGCTAGCATGATGAGTGAGAGGGAACAAGGAAAGCTACCGAGTAATACTGAAGTAAATCCTCAAAATGAGAATGTTAATATGGTGTCAACAAATTCTGAAAAACCATCACCAGAAGATGGGAAGGTTTTAGATGTGAGTAACAATGAAGAAGTTACAACACCACCACCACCCGAGTATGTAAAGCCAGTGGTGGCACAATACAGACCACCCATCCCGTTTCCAAGAAAAGGAGTTGAGTATGAGCAAGTAATAGGTAATAAAGTTTGTGATACCTCTGGAAAAAAGAAGAAGAATAAGAAATTGCAAGAAACAAAAACCGTAAAAATAAACCCAGTAAAGACAGTTCCACCAAAACCTCCACCCAGGGTGGGTAATGTAACATCCCGTCTTTTTCCGTTTACTTTCCGTTTATTCATTTTAAAGTCCGTTATATATTTATAACATCTCCCGTTGATACACATTTTAAATTATCTCGTTTAGGTAATTCACGCACCCGAATGAAACTTGAGGGACTAGACTTTCTAAATGACCAAAGATGTTACTAGGCCAAAGTGGTCAACATTCACTTGAAGGTTTTTCGTATGCCCGAGAGACATATTCAAATTAATGTGGCTAATATGTTATGATCCAAGTCGGGTCATACCCAATAACAAGCTTACCAACACTTTAAACGTATTTATTCTTAATGAATGGATCATTAAATGAATACACGACACTTGGGCTTTAGAAAATCGGTTTTCTAAAGTATTATTACTTGAGATCAATTACTTGGATAATTTAAATGATAAGGATTTGATTATTTACAAGTTTTAAATAATTAAGTTGTGTCATTTTATAAAATGATTTATAAAACAAAAGTAACTAAGCAAATTAACACGTTTTATAAAAATAACACATATTTTATAAAACCCTTCAAGGGTGGCGGTTTTGAGGGGGACAAAAAGGATGTCTCCCATGCTTAGTTGCAACTCAAAGATGACACAACTTCAAAGGTGCATGCTCTACATGTTTACCTAGGTTTGACTCAAGTAATAAGAAAGACTAACATGCACTTCTAACAAGTAAGAGAAAAAAAACTCTCCAAAAACTTCCTGCTGCACATTCTGGCCGAATGTTTTTGTGGAAAGGAAGGAGTTCTTGAGCTTGTTTGATAGCCTAAATTCAAGTGTCAAAAATCCTAACCAATGTACTAAGTGTTGGTGTCAAGTTTGGGGTATAATCTCTTGAGGTCTCATAGTTTTGAGGCTCCATTCAACATCATCTTTTCAACCTACTGCTGTCCAGAAAATTGGGTGTAAGAGCAAAGGGTTTTGAGCTTGTTCAAAGGTGATTAAGGGTCTTAATTCCTAACAAGTTTAAGGGTGGTTTTGGTACACAATAGTTTGAGGTTCTACACAATTATTCACCATCTTGGTCATTTGAAATAACCCTCAACTAGCTTGAGGAGGTAAATACATCTTCTCTACTTCTTTTATTTGTAAGCATATATCCAAGACTTAATATTATTATGGAATTTAACTTAAAAGCTTATCATGTTAACATGAACTTTATATAATGCTTCCGCTTAATTTAACTACATTAAATTGGTTTAATGCACATGTTAACTATAAGTACATGTAATTTATAAAGTTGTTAAATTCCATCAATGGTATCATGAGCCGAGGTCTATGGATTATGCTTCCTATATTGTCTTTAAACCCATTATATTTGCATTCCAAGTACATGCATGAAAATGGAATACAAAAATTTTCGGGTTTGGGAGGGTTGGTGATATAGGCCGAATTTTGGACACCCAAAATGGGTTTTGGGTTGCTCCATTTTGGTCATTTTGTTGATGTATTAATGTTCACAATCAATGCCTAGACCTTGTGGTTGTTTGGTTGCATGCATGGTTGATTAATATTTATTCAATTGGTTTGTAATAATATTTATTCATTTGGCATGTAATAATTCATTTGGTTATGTAATTTATTTTATGTTTGGTATGTAAAATAGATTAGGTTGTATTTCATTTTCTAGAAAAATGTATTAGGATATATTTTGTAAAATGATGAAGATAATGAAGACTTGAAGAAAACATGAAGAAGCATTTGGATGCAAGATTAAGTGGGAGTTTTAAAATCTCCTACTTTGTGTTATTACCCTTACCCGTGACATTTTGTTTTCGGCTAAACAAAATGCTTACCAAAAATGGCTTGATTGTGAACATATTGTTTTGCATGCTTGGTTGTTTATTGTATGATTGTGGATTGTATGTTTGTATGCTACAAGTTAATCACACAAGTTAACAACAACAAAACTAAAATTTAATTGGTTAAATTAGACGTCATTAACAACATGCAAAACGACAATTTAAATGGTTAAATTGAAATGGTAAAGGACATTAATAAACGGTTATTAAGGACATGATAAGGATCATACATATAAAATGGTTTATATTAAGTAATTGGCTTAATTACAAGATATGAAAAATGGATTTTCAAATAAACCATACACTAAATGCATGTTGGTGTATGGTGCAAAAGTTTTCTCAAACTAGAATTAACGAAAACTCAAAATCCCTTTCACTAACATGGTAAACAAGTTTAACGCCATCCTATTGTGTGACACTTAAAAGTATTAGGGAACTCATGATGGGATAAAGGTCACCTAACCGTTATGAGAAAACTAATATGATTAAGGTAAATTTCGCATGCTTGTGGGATAAAGGTCACCTAACCACTTGTATGTTAAGTTTACAAGTCTATACAAGTAGGACGACTTGAGTTGGGAATCATGAACTTAGGGTCACCGAAGCATGAAGAACAAATAGGCGTTGATGGGATAAATATGCCATGCAAAAGGATTGCATGATCCCATACTCTAGAAGTTGCAAATGGATTGCAATTGTCATTTATTGACTACCTAGCTAAATCAAATTGCGAGATAAAGGTCACCTAACCGAAATTTGGTTTACCGTTGGATTCTAGAATTTAATAATTCAATTTGATTTAAAGGGTATTGAATGTTAAATTTTAAAATCGATACTTAAATGAACTTTGTTAAATTTTGTAGATGGCCGCCAATAACAACAACATTCCAAACGCACCAATCAACTTTTATAACCTATCATTGAGGTCCATCCTCAAAAAGGAAAATAACTCCCAATTTGTTTCATCTAATGCACTAAAGATGAAAAGCCTCATTGATCGATTGCACCGTCTCAACAGTCCCGTGTCTAATGATTTAACCACGGACCTTATCCTCAACTCTTTGTCAAAAAGGTTTGACACATGCGTGTTGAAATACAGCATGAATGATTGGGATAAGAGCATTGACGAATTACAAGTCATGCTAAGGACGGATGAATCAAGCATGGGTAAAAAGGCTTCACCCATGCTCATGATCAAAGAAGGTGGATCCAAGGATGAATCCTCTTCTAAACCAAAGGTGGCTAAGAAGAAAGGACCCACCTACAAGGGCAAAGGAAAAGGGAAGATGGTTGCCCCAACCAAAAACACTAAATGGCAAAAGGTTGACAGACAAGCAAACCCCAAGGAAGATCCGTGCTTTGGTTGCGGTGTGATAGGTCACTGGAAACGCAACTGCCCGGTCTACCTAAAGGAGTTAAACGCAAAGAGGGATGCTGGGCAAACCTCAAGTAATGTATACATGATATACGTTGAGCTTAGTATTACTTCTTCTAATACATGGGTATTAGACACAGGATGTGGAACTCATATTTGCAATTCATTGCAAGGGTTCATAAGAAGTAAACTAAATGCGGGAACAACAAGTCTCTACATGGGAAATGGTGCAAAGGTGCACGTAAAAGCTCAAGGAGACTTTGTTTTAAAGCTACCAAGTGGTTTGGAGCTTATATTGAAAGATGTTTTGTATGCACCTGATTTAACACGAAACATTATTTCAGTTTCCCGTTTAAGACAATGTGGTTTCAATCTTAATTTCATTAATGATGATATCCATGTTTCTTTGAATGATGTATTCTATTTTAAGGCCTCGCCTTTGAATGGTGTTTATGAATTGGTTCATGATAACACATCATTCGATAGCTCAATATACCAAGCAAGCACCAAGAAACTCAAAAGGGATTTGAGTGATTCCTACTTATGGCATTGTCGCCTTGGTCACATAAACAAGAATCGAATGCACACACTTCAAAAGAATGGCCTTTTGAAATCAAATGAACTGGACTCGTTTGATGTGTGTGAATCTTGTTTACAAGGCAAAATGACTAGAGCACCTTTCAAAGGGTCCTATGAAAGGGCTGAAGACTTATTAGGATTAATACATTCGGATGTATGTGGACCTTTTAAGCCCATGACTAGGAATGGTGAAAGATACTTTGTTACTTTCATTGATGACTTTAGTCGTTTTGGATATGTCTACTTATTAAGACACAAGGACGAAACGTTTGAAGCATTCAAAGAATATCAAAACGAAGTACAAAATCAACTCAATAGGACAATTAAGGTACTTCGTACCGATAGAGGAGGTGAATACCTAAGCGATGCCTTCCAAGATCATCTTAGGAGTTGTGGGATTATCTCACAACTTACTCCACCCGGAACACCCCAACTTAATGGAGTTTCCGAAAGGAGGAACCGAACCCTAATGGATATGGTTCGATCTATGATGGCAAGAAGCTCGTTGCCTCTATCATTTTGGGGTTATTGTCTAAGCTCCGCGGCTCGTATTTTAAATATGGCCCCAACCAAGAAAGTGGAACGAACTCCTCATGAGATGTGGTTTGGAAAACCTCCTTCTCTTTCATACTTGAAAGTATGGGGATGTGAAGCTTATCCTAAGCGTTATGCAGCAAATAAGCTACATGCTCGATCCACAAAGTGTGTCTTCATAGGATATCCCAAAGATGACATGGGATATTACTTCTATGATCCATCCGAGCAAACGGTATTTGTTGCTCGGAAAGCGGAATTCCTAGAAACCAAATTCCTTATGGAAGGTGATGGTGAAAGGAAGATAGATCTTGTAGAGATACAAGATCAAGCCGATGATACACAATTGGTTGGCACTAGTACTCAACATGAGGATGTTGAAAATGATCAAGTGGATGATCAAGGTACACAAGACGTTCGAAGATCTAGTAGGATTAGTAATCCTCCCGAGAGATATGGGTTTCTCGTGGATGGTTGCTATACGGTTGATTTGGATGAACCGACAAACTACGAAGATGCTTTATCAAGGATTGATAAAGATAAATGGCAGGATGCCATGAACGCCGAGATGCAATCCATGTATGAAAACCAAGTGTGGGAACTTGTTGAGCAACCTCCTAGCTCTAAGCTAGTTGATTGCAAATGGCTTTTCAAGAAGAAAACCGACATACATGGAAACTTGGATACATATAAAGCTAGACTTGTAGCAAAAGGTTTCACTCAAACTCAAGGGGTTGACTATGATGAAACTTTCTCGCCAGTGGCAATGCTAAAGTCTATTAGGATATTATTTGCCATTGCTGCTCATTATGATTACGAAATATGGCAAATGGATGTCAAGACCGCTTTCCTAAATGGATATCTTATGGAAGATGTCTATATGGTTCAGCCTGAAGGTTTTGTTGATCCAAAATATCCTAAAAGTGTATGCAAGTTAAAGAAGTCAATCTACGGATTGAAACAAGCATCTAGAATGTGGAATCATCGTTTTAATGAGGAAGCCGAGAAATTTGGCTTCATTAAAAATGGTGATGAAGCTTGTGTATATAAGAAAGCTAGTGGGAGCACTATCATGTTCCTTGTACTATATGTAGATGATATATTATTATTTAGGAATGATATTACCACAATGCAAGGAGTCAAAACTTGGCTAAAGAGTTGCTTCTCCATTAAGGATCTTGGAGATGCACAATACATATTGGGGATAGGGATCTATAGGAATAGATCCAAGAGATTTATAGGTTTAAGTCAAAGTACATACATTGATAAAATCTTGAAAAGGTTCAAGATGGAAAACTCTAAGAGAGGTTTGGTACCTATTCAAAAGGGAACCGTTCTCACTTCATCTCAGTGTCCTGCCACAAAAGATGAACAAGAGAGAATGAAGAAAGTCCCATACGCATCTGCTATTGGGTCTATCATGTATGCAATGATATGTACTAGACCGGATGTGTCATGCGCTCTAAGCTTGACAAGTAGATACCAGAACAACCCAGGAAACAGTCATTGGATTGCTGTTAAAAGCATATTGAAATACCTTAGGAGGACTAAGGATATGTTTCTAATATATGGGTCTGGTGAGGAGGAACTTGCTGTAAAAGGTTACGTGGACGCGAGTTTCCAAACTGATCGAGATGACTCTCGATCACAATCCGGTTATGTCTTCATGTTAAATGGTGGTGCGGTCTCTTGGAAGAGTTCGAAACAGGAGGTTGTTGCGTTATCCACTACAGAGTCGGAGTACATTGCCGCCTCACTGGCAGCTCAGGAAGCTGCATGGATGAAGAAATTCATCGACGACTTAGTAGTGGTCCCTTCCATTCAGGACCCTCTTGAGATCTTTTGTGACAACGAGGGTGCGATTGCTCAAATCAAGGAACCTCGTGCCCATCAAAAGACTCGTCACATTGAGCGGAGATTCAACTACATAAGGGATGAAGTTGAAAAAGGAAAGATATGTATTCGCAAAGTTCATACAGATCATAATGTTGCGGATCCACTCACGAAGCTTTTACATGGGCCAAAACATGAGGGACATTTTTGTGCATTAGGGCTTCGATATTCTAGTGATTGGATATGATCTATTTTATGTATTGTACCGGAACGAAATTATTCAAACTCATTAATATAACTATGGTGTTAATTTATTTGAGTTATGTTCCTATTTTGCATATTTCATCCATGAATAAGCAATTACTCTAAATTTCCGTAGTCGATCACATTTGTGGGAACAAGTGTGAGGTTTAGACTATTATGAACTCGGATTGGTATACATTCATAGGTTGAATGTGGGGCAAGGTTGCAACCAAGGTTCATAGATATTTGTGGGAAACAAATATTGGAAGACCCGCTCTCAAGAATTACTGTATAGAGCCTTTGTGGTTGATCACATGTAATCTTGAGTAAAGGCGAATATCATTGTATCCTCTGACCTGAGATACATATTGGGTTCGGATATTCACCAAGTACTGTGCCTTGATTCTTTCCTTCGCTATTCTGAAACATGGTAGTACATAAGGAAGAACTCAGGTATATTACAAAGTGTATATCTAGGACGTATGTAGTCAAGATGGAATTTGTCCCTCTTATTCGTTGAGAGTCAGATGTCTAAGGCCTGAAAAGTTAAATCTATAAGAGAGTGATCACTCTGTATCTCTTGGATTTAACATGACATCTAGGATGAAAGGATATAATGAAAGATTCACCTACATATATCAGTTCGAGTAGGGAGCTCGAAAGGGATGATGTTATTGAATGGCACAAAGTCATAACATATTAGGGGTGATGGACGGTGTGTTAGGCTGTATCCATCACTTGCATTAATTTCTTATGTTTCTCGTGCAAGTGGGAGATTGAAGGTTTTTCGTATGCCCGAGAGACATATTCAAATTAATGTGGCTAATATGTTATGATCCAAGTCGGGTCATACCCAATAACAAGCTTACCAACACTTTAAACGTATTTATTCTTAATGAATGGATCATTAAATAAATACACGACACTTGGGTTTTAGAAAATCAGTTTTCTAAAGTATTATTACTTGAGATCAATTACTTGGATAATTTAAATGATAAGGATTTGATTATTTACAAGTTTTAAATAATTAAGTTGTGTCATTTTATAAAATGATTTATAAAACAAAAGTAACTAAGCAAATTAACAAGTTTTATAAAAATAACACATATTTTATAAAACCCTTCAAGGGTGGCGGTTTTGAGGGGGACAAAAAGGATGTCTCCCATGCTTAGATGCAACTCGAAGATGACACAACTTCAAAGGTGCATGCTCTACATGTTTACCTAGGTTTGACTCAAGTAATAAGAAAGACTAACATGCACTTCTAACAAGTAAGAGAAAAAAAAACTCTCCAAAAACTTCCTGCTGCACATTCTGGCCGAATGTTTTTGTGGAAAGGAAGGAGTTCTTGAGCTTGTTTGATAGCCTAAATTCAAGTGTCAAAAATCCTAACCAATGTACTAAGTGTTGGTGTCAAGTTTGGGGTATAATCTCTTGAGGTCTCATAGTTTTGAGGCTCCATTCAACATCATCTTTTCAACCTACTGCTGTCCAGAAAATTGGGTGTAAGAGCAAAGGGTTTTGAGCTTGTTCAAAGGTGATTAAGGGTCTTAATTCCTAACAAGTTTAAGGGTGGTTTTGGTACACAATAGTTTGAGGTTCTACACAATTATTCACCATCTTGGTCATTTGAAATAACCCTCAACTAGCTTGAGGAGGTAAATACATCTTCTCTACTTCTTTTATTTATAAGCATATATCCAAGACTTAATATTATTATGGAATTTAACTTAAAAGCTTATCATGTTAACATGAACTTTATATAATGCTTCCGCTTAATTTAACTACATTAAATTGGTTTAATGCACATGTTAACTATAAGTACATGTAATTTATAAAGTTGTTAAATTCCATCATCACTCTCATCCATTCATCCATCTCTTTCTCTTTTACTACTTCAACATTATTCTCTCAAACTCAAATCCAAGGAATCATCATCTAAATCGAATCTAGCAAGTGTTTTGCAAAACAAATTACATATTTGGAATCCTTGCATCTTCCTCTTCGATTCCATACCGATTTCATTACATTTGGGTAACTTTCTAAAATCACTAGATTTGTGTTCTTGATGTTTTTAACTTATAAAAGTGTTAATTATTGTATATGGCTCAAGTCTAACATGAATATGTGATTTGTATGCTCGATCTTGTTGTTTTGAAGTAACTAGCATGAACTTAAATTTTGGTGTGTTGTTCTTGAGATTTAGTTGCTTAAAAGTTGTTAGATGTTAAAAGTTCATGTTGTAATTGTGTTACTAGTATCACTAGCTTCTATTTGATGTGTAAGTTGCTTTTGAAAACTTTATAAACTTGATTATTGATTTTGGTGATGTTGGTTAGGGTTTGATAGAACTAAATGTGAACATTTGATGCATTGAATGCCATGAATTGTTGTTGGTAAGTGTTTAGTTGGATTGTATGCTTGATTACCTACGAAATGGCGTATTGTATGTAGGTAGTAAGTTCCCGAATCACCAAACCGCATTTATGAACTTGAATGTAATAAATGTTGAGCATTCAATGTGATTTTTGTTGTTGAAAGTGGTATATTGATTGATGAATTATGCTTAGTTATTTTCCTTGTCAAAATACCTTTCCGATGATATAAGATACATGTTTTGGTTGTTTGCGGGTCATAAATTGGGATTGTTTGAGTTTTGGTTCGTGCATTTGTGTGTTGCAGCAAAACAGGAACTGGATACTGATCTGGACACCATCCAGATTCTTGGACGCCGTCCAGTCCTTCAATTTTGGACGCCATCTAGCAAATCTGGATGCCATCCAGATGCACTTCCAGTCACTGTTTTGATTTGCCATTTTACGAAAAATGTTTGCTATGCTACGCACCTCCGATTCACATGTAACTTGTTCTAACATGCTCATATACGATTAAAAACCTCAGAAAAATAGTTCGAGACCCGACCCGAACGTGTTGACTTTTTTGTTGACTTTGACCCGGCCCAAGTTGACTTTTAATCAAACTTAACCAAATGTTTGTGCAATCGTTCTAACATGCTTTTATACTTTTATCTTGCATGAAACCTGACCACTTGACTCACATGCTATAGTAATCGAGTCGTAACGAGCTATAGGACTAATTGAACACTTTGACCGACCGTGTTTACCGATATTGATACAAACCTATTTGTTTAGGTCAAGACTAGCGTTCGTTCTTGCACATGTTTACTTGTTGAAGTACTTTTACATACGTGCACTCAAGGTGAGATCATAGTCCCACTTTTACTCTTTTGAACTTACATTTGGGATGAGAAAACATAAACGTTTCTTTTTACTAAGTGAACACAAGTACAGGAAAACAAACATTCTACATACGAGTTTAGAACAAAATCCTCAATTCGATTATCATTAGTTACACTTGCCGGGTGTAAGCGAGAACTTATGTTGTATGGATCCATATGGGTTTGATAAACCCTCATTCAGACGGTTCGCTACCGTCTACGAATGAAATATATTTTCGAGAAATAGTGTATGTTCTAACACTATTGTGATGGGGTTCTATGGAAGGAATGTTAAGCCTTGATAATTGGGTGCTCGTGATAACAATTTTTGGAATGGATAACTATTATTTCAATGATATAAATCCTGTGGTTCATTTGTACTTACTTACTTAAACCTATGATTTCACCAACGTTTTCGTTGACAGATTTCTATGTTTTTCTCAGGTCCTTGAACGTTTTGTGATACGTGCTTCCGCTCATTACTTTTGATACTTGCTTAGATGTCGAGTATACATGCATACGTGGAGCGTCTTTTGACTTTATCTAAAATTGTGTCGCATAGGTTTCAAGTGTACTTATAACTTAGTATCGTAACTTTTGGTTGAACAATTCTTGTAAACTTTGAAAAATCTTACATTTGAAATGAATGCGACATATCTTTGGTTAAACGTTATTTTAAAGACTTATGACCATGTAACGGGACCTAAGTAGACGGCGCCGTCAAATGACGATTTTGTCGAGTAGCTACAGATGGTATCAGAGCGTTGGTTGTAGGGATTTAGAGTTCATTGGTGTCAACCCCGAGTCATAGGGTACATTAGTGAGTCTAGACTACAACCGGCATATAGACTTGAAGTAGAAATTACTTGACTACTTGTGCATTTATATCCACTCATATCTGCTCTTATTTCATCTTAATCGCACGTTGTCTAATTTGATTGACACGCCACCTTGGCTATACGAAATAATGTCGAATGCCCATATGAATCAGGGTAATATAATTTCCGGGATTATATTACGGTGACTCATATGAGCGTTTCGACATTATGACATAAAGAATTTAAGGCGAGTCAAGGAAAATTTTCTCTCTATCCTTATTCCATATCATGATTAGTATTATTGAAAATACTAATCAACGGTATTCTTGTGTTTTGAAGGAACAATGCCTCCTCGCCGTGTGCCACGCCATGAGACTCCTGAACAAGCCCTTTAATGAATGATAGCCACCGCAGTGGATGTGGCCATGGCCGGTCACTCTTCCAACAACAACAACAACAATAACAACAACCACAACAACAACAACAACAATGGAGCTGGTAATTCAAACGAGGGATGCTCCTATAAAGCTTTCATGGGGTGCAAACCTCATACTTTTGATGGGACCGGGGGACCGGTTACTCTCACTCGATGGTTCGAACAAACGGAGGCCGTTTTTAGCATAAGCGGTTATCAGGACAAAGATAAAGTCAAATGCTTCACTCACACTTTTGCCGGTGTCGCCCTCACATGGTGGAACACCTATGTACAATCGGTGGGTACCGATGAAGCTCACGCCCTCTCTTGGGCCGACTTACGGGAAAAGATGATCATCGAATATTTCCCTCGTGAAGAAACCCGAAGGCTCGAAAAAGAGCTAAGAACTTTGAAAGCGGTCGGAAACGATCTCAAGGCCTATAATCAACGATTTTCCGAACTAGCCTTGATGTGCCCAAACCTTGTGAACCTCGAATCTTTAGGGGTTGAACTTTACATGGATGGTCTTCCAAAGAGTATCAAACACGGGGTAATGTCATCCAAACCCACTAATCATCAAGAAGCTTTGAACATGGCCCGCAAATTTATAGAAACGGCGGACAAAATTGTAGTGCCGGCACCTAAAGCCGAGGATAAGTCGGGTAACAACATAGGAAAATGGGAAGCCCCCCAATCAAGCAACCACAACTTTGCCAAGAAGCCTTTCGCCTCCGACGGCAAGAAGGGCTATGCCGGAAACCTACCTCTTTGCAACAAATGCAACAAGCATCACTTTGGTGAATGTGGCAAGCTAATTTGCCATCGGTGCCAAGGAGTTGGTCATAAGGCCAACGAATGTAAAAGTGTCACCCTCGTTGCTCTAAAGGGGCCCAATGCACCAAAGACGGTGACTTGTTACGAATGTGGCCAAACGGGCCATTATAGAAATGCATGCCCGAAGAAGAAAGATAACCCCAATACGCGCGGCCGAGCTTTCAACATCAACACCGAGGAAGCCCGAGATGACAATGAATTAGTCACGGATACGTTTCTTCTCAACAACACTTATGTTACTTGTTTATTCGATTCGGGTGCCGATAAGAGTTTTGTATCCAAGACTTTGACTCATTTTTTAGCACTCCACCACTTCCACTAGATACCACTTATACCATTGAAGTGGCCAACGGGAAACTATTGAGTGCCGACACATATTACCGGGGGTGTACGTTAAAAATTTTGGGTAATGAGTTTGAAATTGACTTGATACCCATGGAACTAGGAAGCTTCGATGTAATAATCGGTATGAATTGGTTAGCCAAAACGAAATCTCACATCCTTTGTGATCTTAACGCAATTCGAATTCATATCGAGAATGGTGAACCCTTGATTGTTTATGGCGATAAGAGTTGCACCGGACTCAACCTCGTCTCGTGCCTTAAAGTTAGAAAACTACTCCGTAAGGGTTGTTTTGCGATCCTTGCCAACGTTAAGAAAGTCGAGTCCGATGAGAAGCATATCGATGACGTGCCAATTGTAAGTGACTTTTCCGATGTATTTCCCGACGAATTGCCGGGTCTTCCACCTCATCGACCGGTAGAATTCCAAATCGATCTTATTCCGGGAGCCGCACCCGTAGCACGTGCACCATATAGACTTGCTCCATCCGAAATGCAAGAATTGCAAAGTCAAATCCAAGAACTACTTGACCGTGGTTTTATCCAACCTAGCCATTCACCATGGGGCGCCCCGATTTTATTTGTTAAAAAGAAGGACGGATCCCTACGAATGTACATTGATTATCGTGAACTAAATAAATTGATGGTTAAGAACTGATATCCTCTTCCTCGCATCGATGACCTCTTTGATCAACTACAAGGATCTCGTGTATATTCGAAAATCGATCTCTGCTCAGGTTATCATCAATTAAGGGTTAAGGGGAAAGATGTCTCCTAAACCGCTTTCCGGACTCGTTACGGTAGTTATGAATTTCTTGTTATGCCATTTTGTCTCACTAATGCACCGGAGGTGTTTATGGACCTTATGAACCGCGTGTGCAAACCGTATCTCGATAAATTCGTTATTGTGTTCATCGATGACATCTTGGTCTATTCTAAAAGCGAAGAAGAGCACGAACAACATCTCTGACTTGTGCTTGAACTCTTGAGACAAGAACGACTCTATGCCAAATTCTCCAAGTGTGAATTTTGGTTGAAGGAAGTTCAATTTCTTGGTCATGTTGTAAGTGATCAAGGTATTAAGGTCGATCCAATAAAAATCGAAGCCATTAGTAAATGGGAGACTCCTACTCACATTCGTCAATTTTTGGGTCTCGTCGGGTACTATCGTAGATTCATCGAAAACTTCTCCTTGGTTGCTCTTCCTCTAACCGCGTTAACTCACAAGGGAAAGAAATTCATTTGGGCAACCGAACAAGAATATGCATTTCAAATCTTGAAGACAAAGCTAACCACCTCTCCTATCTTGTCACTTCCTGAAGGCAATGAAGATTTTGTTGTATATTGCGATGCCTCGAAACATGGTTTTGGGTGTGTATTGATGCAACGAAAGAAAGTCATTGCTTATGCCTCTCGACAATTGAAAATTTATGAACGGAACTACACGACACATGACCTCGAACTCAGAGCCGTTGTCTTTGCACTCAAAATGTGGAGACACTATCTTTATGGAACCAAGAGTACTATCTTCACCGATCACAAAAGCCTTCAACACATCTTCGATCAAAAGCAACTAAACATGAGACAACGACGGTGGATTGAAACTTTAAATGATTATGATTGTGAGCTTCATTACCATCCCGGGAAGGAAAACGTAGTAGCCGATGCCTTAAGTCGAAAAGAAAGAGCGGTGCCTCTTCGTGTCCGAGCTTTAAACATCACCATTCACACCAACCTCAATTGTCAAATTCGTGTAGCCCAAGATGAGGCTCTCAAAGATGAAAACATCTCTCTCGAACACTTGAACGTCCTCACCTCTCGATTCAAAGTTAAGGAGACCGGACTCCGATATTTAGCTGGAAGGATTTGGGTGCCTAGTTATGGGGACTTACAAAACCTCATTCTAGATGAAGCCCACAAGTCACGATACTCGATTCACCCCGGTGCCAATAAGATGTACCACGACCTCAATGAACAATATTGGTGGCCGAACATTAAAAGGGACGTCGCTACTTATGTTGGAAAATGCCTAACTTGCTCCAAAGTCAAAGCCAAACATCAAAGACCGTCCGAACTACTTCAACAACTCGAGATCCCGCAATGGAAGTGGGAAAGGATAACGATGGATTTTATCACCAAACTACCAAAGACGGTGGGCGGTTATGATACTATTTGGGTTATTGTTGACCGCCTCACCAAATCCGTGCACTTCCTAGCCATGAAGGAAATCGAAAACATAGAGAAACTCGCACAACTTTACATTAAAGAAATCGTAGCCCGTCACGGTGTACCCTTATCGATTATCTCCAACCAAGATGGCCGTTTTGTTTCTAGATTTTGGCGTACTTTACAAGAAGCGTTGGGAACGCGTTTAGACATGAGCACCGCATATCATCCACAAACCGACAGACAAAGCAAACGCACAATTCAAACTTTGGAATACATGTTACGAGCTTGTGTTATCAACTTTGGAAAAGCTTGGGATAAGCACTTGCCTCTCGCCAGATTCTCCTACAACAATAGTTATCACACGAGTATTAACGCCGCACCATTTGAAGCTTTATATGGCCGAAAATGTCATTCACCTCTGTGTTGGGCCGAAGTAGGCGACACACAAATCACCGGACCCGAACTCATTCATGAAACAACCGAGAAGATCGTTCAAATCCGAAATAGGCTTAGGACGGCCCGTAGTCGTCAAAATAGCTATACCGACAAACGACGCAACGACCTTGAATTTCAAGTCAGTGATCGCGTAATGTTAAAAGTCGCACCTTGAAAAGGTGTAATCTATTTCAAGAAACGTGAGAAGCTAAATCCGCGGTATATTGGTCCTTTCGAAATCCTGGAGTGTGCTGGAACCGTTGCTTATCGTTTAGATCTTCCACCTCAATTGAGCTCCGTTCATCCTACCTTCCATGTATCCAACTTGAAAAAGTGTCTTGCCGAACCTGATATCGTCATCCCTCTCGAGGAGCTTACCATTGATGACAAACTTCATTTCGTGGAGGAACCAGTTGAAATTGTGGACACCTCTGTCAAAACGTTAAAACAAAGCCGAATTCCAATTGTCAAGGTCCGTTGGAATACCAAAAGGGGACCCGAGTTTACTTGGGAAAGATAAGATCAAATGCAAAGAAAGTATCCTCATCTATTCGTGATTTCGGAAACGCAAGATTCCGAGGAAGAGACAACGACTACTACGCCTACTTAAATTTCGGGACGAAATTTCTTTTAAGGAGTAGGTAATGTAACATCCCGCCTTTTCCCGTTTACTTTCCGTTTATTCATTTTAAAGTCCGTTATATATTTATAACATCTCCCGTTGATACGCGTTTTAAATTATCTCATTTAGGTAATTCACGCACCTGAATGAAACTTGAGGGACTAGACTTGCCAAATGACCAAAGATGTTACTAGGTCAAAGTGGTCAACATTCACTCTCATCCATTATCCATCTCTTTCTCCTTTACTACTTCAACATTTTGCTCTCAAACTCAAATCCAAGGAATCATCATCTAAATCCAATCTAGCAAGTGTTTTGCAAAACAAATTACATATTTGGAATCCTTGCATCTTCCTCTTCGATTCCATACCGATTTCATTACATTTGGGTAACTTTCTAAAATTACTAGATTTTGTGTTCTTGATGTTTTTAACTTATAAAAGTGTTAATTAGTGTCTATGGCTCAAGTCTAACATTAATATGTGATTTATATGCTCGATCTTGTTGTTTTGAAGTAACTAGCATGAACTTAAATTTTGGTGTGTTGTTCTTGAGATTTAGTTGCTTAAAAGTTGTTAGATGTTAAAAGTTCATGTTTTAATTGTGTTACTAGTATCACTAGCTTCAATTTGATGTGTAAGTCGCTTTTGAAAACTTCATAAACTTGATTATTGATTTTGGTGATGTTGGTTAGGGTTTGATAGAACTAAATGTGAACATTTGATGCATTGAATGCCATGAATTGTTGTTGGTAAGTGTTTAGTTGGATTGTATGCTTGATTACCTACGAAATGGCGTATTGTATGTAGGTAGTAAGTTCCCGAATCACCAAACTGCATTTATGAACTTGAATGTAATAAATATTGAACATTCAATGTGATTTTTGTTGTTGTAAGTGGTAGATTGATTGATGAATTATGCTTAGTTGTTTTCCTCGTCAAAATACCTTTTCGATGATATAAGATACATGTTTTGGTTGTTTGCGGGTCATAAATTGGGATTGTTTGAGTTTTGGTTCGTGCATTTGTGTGTTGCAGCAAAACAGGAACTGGATACTGATCTGGACGCCGTCCAGATTCTTAGACGCCATCCAGTCCTTCAATTCTGGACGCCGTCCAGCAAATCTGGACGCCGTCCAGATGCACTGCCAGTGACTGTTTTGATTTGCCATTTTACGAAAAATGTTTGCTATGCTACGCACCTCCGATTCACATGTAACTTGTTCTAACATGCTCATATATAATTAAAAACCTCAGAAAAATAGTTCGAGACTCGACCCAAACATGTTGACTTTTTCGTTGACTTTGAGCCGGCCCAAGTTGACTTTTAATCAAACTTAACCAAATGTTTGTGCAATCGTTCTAACATGCTTTTATACTTGTATCTTGCATGAAATTTGACCACTTGACTCACATGCTATAGTAATCGAGTCGTAACGAGCCATAGGACTAATTGAACACTTTGACCGACCGTGTTTACCGATATTGATACAAACCTATTTGTTTAGGTCAAGACTAGCGTTCGTTCTTGCACACGTTTACTTGTTGAAGTACTTTTACATATGTGCACTCAAGGTGAGATCATAGTCCCACTTTTACTCTTTTGAACTTACATTTGGGATGAGAAAACATAAACGTTTCTTTTTACTAAGTGAACACAAGTACAGAAAAACAAACATTCTACATATGAGTTTAGAAAAAAATCCTCAATTCGATTATCATTAGTTACACTTGCCGGGTGTAAGCGAGAACTTATGTTGTATGGATCCATATGGGTTTGACAAACCCTCATTCAGACGGTTCGCTACCGTCTACGAATGAAATATATTTTCGAGAAACAGTGTATGTTCTAACACTATTGTGATGGGGTTCTATGGAAGGAATGTTAAGCCTTGATAATTGGGTGCTCGTGATAACAATTTTTGGAATGGATAACTATTATTTCAATGATATAAATCGTGTAGTTCATTTGTACTTACTTACTTAAACCTATGATTTCACCAACGTTTTCGTTGACAGATTTCTATGTTTTTCTCAGGTCCTTGAACGTTTTGTGATACATGTTTCCGCTCATTACTTTTGATACTTGCTTGGATGTTGAGTATACATGCATACGTGGAGCGTCTTTTGACTTTATCTAAAATTGTGTCGCATAGTTTTCAAGTGTACTTATAACTTAGTATCGTAACTTTTGGTTGAACAATTCTTGTAAACTTTGAAACACTCTTACATTTGAAATGAATGCGACATATCTTTGGTCACACGTTATTTTAAAGACTTATGACCACGTAACGGGACCTAAGTAAACGGCGCCGTCAAATGACGATTTTGTCGGGTCGCTACAGGTGATCCGGGTGAATTTATTGTTCGTTGTCTACTTAGTGATTGTGTCATGTATGATGCACTAGTAGATTTAGGTGCAAGTGTGAGTGTTATGCCTCTTTCATTATATAAGAGATTAGGAGTAGGTGAGTTAAGTCTAACAAAAATGAGTGTTCGACTCTTTGATCAAACCATTAGGCACCCAGTTGGAATTGCTGACAACCTACCCGTTCAAATGGGTAATTTAACCTTTCTAGTCGAATTCATTGTCATTGATATAGAAGAGGACTCAAACATTCCTTTAATTTTAGGTCGACCATTCTTAGCGTCCACCGAGGTGTTATTTGATGTAAGAAAAGGTAGAATGACACTTAGTAATGATGGAAAATCGATCACCTTTGTAAGTCGAAAGTCTAAATCTCCACCAACCAAAACCGTTGAACCGATAAAAATGTGAAATGTCCCGTTCTTATTGATTAAAAACGTTCCATATTAATTGATTTCGTTGCGAGGTTTTGACCTCTATATGAGACGTTTTTCAAAGACTGCATTCATTTTTAAACAAACCATAACCTTTATTTCATCAATAAAGGTTTAAAAAGCTTTAAGTAGATTATCAAATAATGATAATCTAAAATATCCTGTTTACACACGACCATTACATAATGGTTTACAATACAAATATGTTACAACAAAATAAGTTTCTTGAATGCAGTTTTTACACAATATCATACAAGCATGGACTCCAAATCTCGTCCTTATTTAAGTATGCGACAGCGGAAGCTCTTAATAATCACCTGAGAATAAACATGCTTAAAACGTCAACAAAAATGTTGGTGAGTTATAGGTTTAACCTATATATATCAAATCATAATAATAGACCACAAGATTTCATATTTCAATACACATCCCATACATAGAGATAAAAATCATTCATATGGTGAACACCTGGTAACCGACATTAACAAGATGCATATATAAGAATATCCCCATCATTCCGGGACACCCTTCGGATATGATATAAATTTCGAAGTACTAAAGCATCCGGTACTTTGGATGGGGTTTGTTAGGCCCAATAGATCTATCTTTAGGATTCGCGTCAATTAGGGTGTCTGTTCCCTAATTCTCAGATTACCAGACTTAATAAAAAGGGGCATATTCGATTTCGATAATTCAACCATAGAATGTAGTTTCACGTACTTGTGTCTATTTTGTAAATCATTTATAAAACCTGCATGTATTCTCATCCCAAAAATATTAGATTTTAAAAGTGGGACTATAACTCACTTTCACAGATTTTTACTTCGTCAGGAAGTAAGACTTGGCCACTGGTTGATTCACGAACCTATAACAATATATACATATATATCAAAGTATGTTCAAAATATATTTACAACACTTTTAATATATTTTGATGTTTTAAGTTTATTAAGTCAGCTGTCCTCGTTAGTAACCTACAACTAGTTGTCCACAGTTAGATGTACAGAAATAAATCGATAAATATTATCTTGAATCAATCCACGACCCAGTGTATACGTATCTCAGTATTGATCACAACTCAAACTATATATATTTTGGAATCAACCTCAACCCTGTATAGCTAACTCCAACATTCACATATAGAGTGTCTATGGTTGTTCCGAAATATATATAGATGTGTCGACATGATAGGTCGAAACATTGTATACGTGTCTATGGTATCTCAAGATTACATAATATACAATACAAGTTGATTAAGTTATGGTTGGAATAGATTTGTTACCAATTTTCACGTAGCTAAAATGAGAAAAATTATCCAATCTTGTTTTACCCATAACTTCTTCATTTTAAATCCGTTTTGAGTGAATCAAATTGCTATGGTTTCATATTGAACTCTATTTTATGAATCTAAACAGAAAAAGTATAGGTTTATAGTCGGAAAAATAAGTTACAAGTCGTTTTTGTAAAGGTAGTCATTTCAGTCGAAAGAACGACGTCTAGATGACCATTTTAGAAAACATACTTCCACTTTGAGTTTAACCATAATTTTTGGATATAGTTTCATGTTCATAATAAAAATCATTTTCTCAGAATAACAACTTTTAAATCAAAGTTTATCATAGTTTTTAATTAACTAACCCAAAACAGCCCGCGGTGTTACTACGACGGCGTAAATCCGGTTTTACGGTGTTTTTCGTGTTTCCAGGTTTTAAATCATTAAGTTAGCATATCATATAGATATAGAACATGTGTTTAGTTGATTTTAAAAGTCAAGTTAGAAGGATTAACTTTTGTTTGCGAACAAGTTTAGAATTAACTAAACTATGTTCTAGTGATTACAAGTTTAAACCTTCGAATAAGATAGCTTTATATGTATGAATCAAATGATGTTATGAACATCATTACTACCTTAAGTTCCTTGGATGAACCTACTGGAAAATAGAAAAATGGATCTAGCTTCAATGGATCCTTGGATGGCTCAAAGTTCTTGAAGCAAAATCATGACACGAAAACAAGTTCAAGTAAGATCATCACTTGAAATAAGATTGTTATAGTTATAGAAATTGAACCAAAGTTTGAATATGATTATTACCTTGTATTAGAATGATAACCTACTGTAAGAAACAAAGATTTCTTGAGGTTGGATGATCACCTTACAAGATTGGAAGTGAGCTAGCAATCTTGAAAGTATTCTTGATTTTATGAAACTAGAACTTTTGAAATTTATGAAGAACACTTAGAACTTGAAGATAGAACTTGAGAGAGATCAATTAGATGAAGAAAATTGAAGAATGAAAGTGTTTGTAGGTGTTTTTGGTCGTTGGTGTATGGATTAGATATAAAGGATATGTAATTTTGTTTTCATGTAAATAAGTCATGAATGATTACTCATATTTTTGTAATTTTATGAGATATTTCATACTAGTTGCCAAATGATGGTTCCCACATGTGTTAGGTGACTCACATGGGCTGCTAAGAGCTGATCATTGGAGTGTATATACCAATAGTACATACATCTAAAAGCTGTGTATTGTACGAGTACGAATACGGGTGCATACGAGTAGAATTGTTGATGAAACTGAACGAGGATGTAATTGTAAGCATTTTTGTTAAGTAGAAGTATTTTGATAAGTGTCTTGAAGTCTTTCAAAAGTGTATGAATACATATTAAAACACTACATGTATATACATTTTAACTGAGTCGTTAAGTCATCGTTAGTCGTTACATGTAAATGTTGTTTTGAAACCTTTAGGTTAACGATCTTGTTAAATGTTGTTAACCCAATGTTTATAATATCAAAAGAGATTTTAAATTATTATATTATCATGATATTATGATGTACGAATATCTCTTAATATGATATATATACATTAAATGTCGTTACAACGATAATCGTTACATATATGTCTCGTTTCAAAATCATTAAGTTAGTAGTCTTGTTTTTACATATGTAGTTCATTGTTAATATACTTAATGATATGTTTACATATCATAATATCATGTTAACTATATATATAACCATATATATGTCATCATATAGTTTTTACAAGTTTTAACGTTCGTGAATCACCGGTCAACTTGGGTGGTCAATTGTCTATATGAAACCTATTTCAATTAATCAAGTCTTAACAAGTTTGATTGCTTAACATGTTGGAAACATTTAATCATGTAAATATCAATCTCAATTAATATATATAAACATGGAAAAGTTCGGGTCACTACAGTACCTACCCGTTAAATAAATTTCGTCCCGAAATTTTAAGCTGTTGAAGGTGTTGACGAATCTTCTGGAAATAGATGCGGGTATTTCTTCTTCATCTGATCTTCACGCTCCCAGGTGAACTCGGGTCCTCTACGAGCATTCCATCGAACCTTAACAATTGGTATCTTGTTTTGCTTAAGTCTTTTAACCTCACGATCCATTATTTCGACGGGTTCTTCGATGAATTGAAGTTTTTCGTTGATTTGGATTTCATCTAACGGAATAGTGAGATCTTCTTTAGCAAAACATTTCTTCAAATTCGAGACGTGGAAAGTGTTATGTACAGCCGCGAGTTGTTGAGGTAACTCAAGTCGGTAAGCTACTGGTCCGACACGATCAATAATCTTGAATGGTCCAATATACCTTGGATTTAATTTCCCTCGTTTACCAAATCGAACAACGCCTTTCCAAGGTGCAACTTTAAGCATGACCATCTCTCCAATTTCAAATTCTATATCTTTTCTTTTAATGTCAGCGTAGCTCTTTTGTCGACTTTGGGCGGTTTTCAACCGTTGTTGAATTTGGATGATCTTCTCGGTAGTTTCTTGTATAATCTCCGGACCCGTAATCTGTCTATCCCCCACTTCACTCCAACAAATCGGAGACCTGCACTTTCTACCATAAAGTGCTTCAAACGGCGCCATCTCAATGCTTGAATGGTAGCTGTTGTTGTAGGAAAATTCTGCTAACGGTAGATGTCGATCCCAACTGTTTCCGAAATCAATAACACATGCTCGTAGCATGTCTTCAAGCGTTTGTATCGTCCTTTCGCTCTGCCCATCAGTTTGTGGATGATAGGCAGTACTCATGTCTAGACGAGTTCCTAATGCTTGCTGTAATGTCTGCCAGAATCTTGAAATAAATCTGCCATCCCTATCAGAGATAATAGAGATTGGTATTCCATGTCTGGAGATGACTTCCTTCAAATACAGTCGTGCTAACTTCTCCATCTTGTCATCTTCTCTTATTGGCAGGAAGTGTGCTGATTTGGTGAGACGATCAACTATTACCCAAATAGTATCAAAACCACTTGCAGTCCTTGGCAATTTAGTGATGAAATCCATGGTAATGTTTTCCCATTTCCATTCTGGGATTTCGGGTTGTTGAAGTAGACCTGATGGTTTCTGATGCTCAGCTTTGACTTTAGAACACGTCAAACATTCTCCTACGTATTTAGCAACATCGGCTTTCATACCCGGCCACCAAAAATGTTTCTTTAGATCCTTGTACATCTTCCCCGTTCCAGGATGTATTGAGTATCTGGTTTTATGAGCTTCTCTAAGTACCATTTCTCTCATATCTCTAAATTTTGGTACCCAAATCCTTTCAGCCCTATACCGGGTTCCGTCTTCCCGAATATTAAGATGCTTCTCCGATCCTTTGGGTATTTCATCCTTTAAATTTCCCTCTTTTAAAACTCCTTGTTGCGCCTCCTTTATTTGAGTAGTAAGGTTATTATGAATCATTATATTCATAGATTTTACTCGAATGGGTTCTCTGTCCTTCCTGCTCAAGGCATCGGCTACCACATTTGCCTTCCCCGGGTGGTAACGAATCTCAAAGTCGTAATCATTCAATAATTCAATCCACCTACGCTGCCTCATATTCAGTTGTTTCTGATTAAATATGTGTTGAAGACTTTTGTGGTCGGTATATATAATACTTTTGACCCCATATAAGTAGTGCCTCCAAGTCTTTAATGCAAAAACAACCGCGCCTAATTCCAAATCATGCGTCGTATAATTTTGTTCGTGAATCTTCAATTGTCTAGACGCATAAGCAATCACCTTCGTTCGTTGCATTAATACACAACCGAGACCTTGCTTTGATGCGTCACAATAAATCACAAAATCATCATTCCCTTCAGGCAATGACAATATAGGTGCCGTAGTTAGCTTTTTCTTCAATAACTGAAACGCTTTCTCTTGTTCATCATTCCATTCAAATTTCTTCCCTTTATGCGTTAATGCAGTCAAGGGTTTTGCTATTCTAGAAAAGTCTTGGATGAACCTTCTGTAGTAACCAGCTAGTCCTAAAAACTGGCGTATGTGCTTCGGAGTTTTCGGGGTTTCCCACTTTTCAACAGTTTCTATCTTTGCCGGATCCACCTTAATACCTTCTTTGTTCACTATGTGACCGAGGAATTGAACTTCTTCCAACCAAAATGCACACTTTGAAAACTTAGCGTACAATTCTTCCTTCCTCAATACTTCTAACACCTTTCTCAAATGTTCACCGTGTTCTTGGTCATTCTTTGAGTAAATAAGTATGTCATCAATGAAAACAATGACAAACTTGTCAAGGTATGGTCCACACACTCGGTTCATAAGGTCCATGAACACAGCTGGTGCATTAGTTAAACCAAACGGCATGACCATAAACTCGTAATGACCGTAACGTGTTCTGAAAGTAGTCTTTGGAATATCATCTTCTTTCACCCGCATTTGATGATACCCGGAACGTAAGTCAATCTTTGAATAAACAGACGAGCCTTGTAGTTGATCAAATAAGTCATCGATTCTCGGTAGTGGGTAGCGATTCTTGATGGTAAGTTTGTTCAACTCTCGGTAGTCGATACACAACCTGAATGTACCATCTTTCTTCTTGACAAACAAAACAGGAGCTCCCCACGGTGATGTGCTTGGTCGAATGAAACCACGCTCTAAAAGTTCTTGTAATTGGCTTTGTAGTTCTTTCATCTCGCTGGGTGCGAGTCTGTAAGGAGCACGAGCTATTGGTGCAGCTCCTGGTACAAGATCTATTTGAAATTCAACGGATCGATGTGGGGGTAATCCCGGTAATTCTTTCGGAAATACATCAGGAAATTCTTTTGCGACGGGAACATCATTGATGCTCTTTTCTTCAGTTTGTACTTTCTCGACGTGTGCTAGAACAGCATAGCAACCTTTTCTTATTAGTTTTTGTGCCTTCAAATTACTAATAAGATGTAGCTTCGTGTTGCCCTTTTCTCCGTACACCATTAAGGGTTTTCCTTTTTCTCGTATAATGCGAATTGCATTTTTGTAACAAACGATCTCCGCTTTCACTTCTTTCAACCAGTCCATACCGATTATCACATCAAAACTCCCTAACTCTACTGGTATCAAATCAATCTTAAATGTTTCGCTAACCAGTTTAATTTCTCGATTCCGACATATATTATCTGCTGAAATTAATTTACCATTTGCTAATTCGAGTAAAAATTTACTATCCAAAGGCGTCAATGGACAACTTAATTTAGCACAAAAATCTCTACTCATATAGCTTCTATCCGCACCCGAATCAAATAAAACGTAAGCAGATTTATTGTCAATAAGAAACGTACCCGTAACAAGCTCCGGGTCTTCCTGTGCCTCTGTCGCATTAATATTGAAAACTCTTCCACGGCCTTGTCCATTCGTGTTCTCCTGGTTCGGGCAATTTCTAATAATGTGGCCTGGTTTTCCACATTTATAACAAACTACATTGGCATAACTTGCTCCGACACTACTTGCTCCGCCATTACTCGTTCCGACACCATTTGTTCCTTTCGTTCTATTAACGCCTGGTCCGTAGACCTCACACTTCGCCGCGCTATGACCATTTCTTTTACACTTGTTGCAAAATTTGGTGCAGAACCCCGAGTGATTCTTTTCACACCTTTGGCATAGCTGCTTCTGATTGTTGTTGTTGTTGCGGTTATTATTGTTGTTGGGATGATTGTTGTAGTTGCTGTTGTTGTTGTTGTTGTTGGGCCGTTTGTTGTAGTTGCGATTGATGTTGCGATTGTTGGGATAATTGTTGCGATTATTGTTGTAATTGTTGTTGTTGTTGTATTGGTGATTCTTATCACCGTTTTCCTCCCACTTTCTTTTGACTTGCTTCACATTGGCCTCTTCAGCAGTCTGTTCTTTAATTCTTTCTTCAATTTGGTTCACGAGTTTGTGAGCCATTCTACATGCCTGTTGTATGGAGGCGGGCTCGTGTGAACTTATATCTTCTTGGATTCTTTCTGGTAATCCTTTCACAAACGCGTCAATCTTCTCTTCCTCATCTTCGAATGCTCCCGGACACAATAGGCACAATTCTGTGAATCGTCTTTCGTATGTGGTAATATCAAATCCTTGGGTTCGTAACCCTCTAAGTTCTGTCTTGAGCTTATTGACCTCAGTTCTGGGACGGTACTTCTCGTTCATCAAGTGCTTGAATGCTGACCAAGGTAGTGCGTACGCATCATCTTGTCCCACTTGCTCTAGATAGGTATTCCACCATGTTAACGCAGAACCTGTGAAGGTATGCGTAGCGTACTTCACTTTGTCCTCTTCAGTACACTTACTTATGGCAAACACCGATTCGACCTTCTCGGTCCACCGTTTCAATCCGATCGGTCCTTCGGTTCCATCAAATTCCAAAGGTTTGCAGGCAGTGAATTCTTTGTAGGTGCATCCTACACGATTTCCTATACTGCTAGATCCAAGGTTATTGTTGGTATGTAGCGCAGCCTGTACTGCGGCTATGTTTGAAGCTAGAAAAGTACGGAATTCCTCTTCATTCATATTCACGGTGTGTCGAGTAGTCGGTGCCATTTCCTTCAAAATAGTCAAATGGAACAAGTTAATCATACAGAATGTTAAGAGTAGTTAATAGTATTTCGTAGCATAATATGAACTCATTTATAAAAGCTTTTTCTTCATATTAGCGTTTTATAAGTTTAAATTCGGGTAGTACCTACCCGTTAAGTTCATACTTAGTAGCTAATATACAATTCAACTACTACAATTCTATATGAAAAACTGATTGTAATAATATTTCGCGTTCAAGCTTTTATACAATATTTTACAAACTTACAATACCGCTTATTTTACATAAAGCATGAAATATAGCACACAATAACTTTGATACAAGATAGTTGTGAAGATAATTCTAGCTAGTACACAAGTCGTTCAGCAAAGGCAATAAAGACACGTAATTCATACGTCCAGAAACAAGTCATGCATTCTGGTTTTACTAGGACTACTTCCCATCCTTGGTCTTGTGCAACATAACCGTTATGGCTGTTGATAAGACAGCGTGTTGTAACATCATCAAAGGGACGAGGGTTACGTAATGTCCAACAGTCCCGTAATAATCTAAAAACCTCATTTCTTACCCCAATTACCGACTCCGTCACTTGTGGAAACATTTTGTTTAATAGTTGTAGCCCGATGTTCTTGTTCTCACTTTGGTGAGAAGCGAACATTACTAATCCGTAAGCATAACATGCTTCTTTATGTTGCATGTTAGCCGCTTTTTCTAAATCACGAAGTCCAATATTCGGATATATTGAGTCAAAATAATTTCTTAACCCGTTGCGTAAAATAGCATTTGGGTTCCCCGCAATATATGCGTCAAAGTAAACACATCGTAACTTATGGGTTTCCCAATGTGATATCCCCCATCTTTCAAACGAAAGTCTCTTATAAACCAAGACATTCTTGGAACGTTCTTCGAATGTCTTACAAACTGATCTCGCCTTAAATAGTTGTGCCGAAGAATTCTGGCCGACTCTAGACAAGATTTCATCAATCATGTCTCCGGGTAGGTCTCTTAAAATATTGGGTTGTCTATCCATTTCGTGTTTTTAAACTGTAAAATAGACAAGAGTTAGATTCATAAAAAAAAATACTTATTAATACAAGCAATTTTTACATATATCATAAAGCATAAGCACACTATATTACATATATTACACCACACGAATACAACTATCTTATTCCGACTCGCTCGTTTCTTCTTGTTGGGTTTTGGTTCGTTTTGCCAAGTTTCTAGGGATATATGATGTTCCCCTAATACGAGCCGTCGTTGTCCACATTGGTTTAGAAAAACCTGGTGGTTTAGAGGTTCCCGGGTCATTGTTACAACTTAAGGACTTCGGGGGTTGACGATACATATAAAGTTCATCGGGGTTGGAATTAGATTTCTCTATTTTTATGCCCTTTCCCTTATTATTTTCTTTTGCCTTTTTAAATTCAATTGGGGTTATTTCTATAACATCATCGGAATTCTCGTCGGAATCCGATTCATCGGAGAATTGGTAATCCTCCCAATATTTTGCTTCCTTGGCGGAAACACCATTGACCATAATTAACCTTGGTCGGTTGGTTGAGGATTCTCTTTTACTTAACCGTTTTATTATTTCCCCCACCGGTTCTATTTCTTCTTCCGGTTCCGATTCTTCTTCCGGTTCCGATTCTTCTTCCGGTTCCGACTCTTCTTCCGGTTCCTCTTCGGGAACTTGTGAATCAGTCCACGAATCATTCCAATTTACATTTGACTCTTCATTATTATTAGGTGAGTCAATGGGACTTGTTCTAGAGGTAGACATCTATCACATAATATCAAACACGTTAAGAGATTAATATATCACATAATATTCATATGTTAAAAATATATAGTTTCCAACAAAAATGTTAAGCAATCATTTTTAAAGAAAACACGGTCGAAGTCCAGACTCACTAATGCATCCTAACAAACTCGATAAGACACACTAATGCAATTTTCTGGTTCTCTAAGACCAACGCTCGGATACCAACTGAAATGTCCCGTTCTTATTGATTAAAAACGTTCCATATTAATTGATTTCGTTGCGAGGTTTTGACCTCTATATGAGACGTTTTTCAAAGACTGCATTCATTTTTAAACAAACCATAACCTTTATTTCATCAATAAAGGTTTAAAAAGCTTTAAGTAGATTATCAAATAATGATAATCTAAAATATCCTGTTTACACACGACCATTACATAATGGTTTACAATACAAATATGTTACAACAAAATAAGTTTCTTGAATGCAGTTTTTACACAATATCATACAAGCATGGACTCCAAATCTCGTCCTTATTTAAGTATGCGACAGCGGAAGCTCTTAATAATCACCTGAGAATAAACATGCTTAAAACGTCAACAAAAATGTTGGTGAGTTATAGGTTTAACCTATATATATCAAATCATAATAATAGACCACAAGATTTCATATTTCAATACACATCCCATACATAGAGATAAAAATCATTCATATGGTGAACACCTGGTAACCGACATTAACAAGATGCATATATAAGAATATCCCCATCATTCCGGGACACCCTTCGGATATGATATAAATTTCGAAGTACTAAAGCATCCGGTACTTTGGATGGGGTTTGTTAGGCCCAATAGATCTATCTTTAGGATTCGCGTCAATTAGGGTGTCTGTTCCCTAATTCTCAGATTACCAGACTTAATAAAAAGGGGCATATTCGATTTCGATAATTCAACCATAGAATGTAGTTTCACGTACTTGTGTCTATTTTGTAAATCATTTATAAAATCTGCATGTATTCTCATCCCAAAAATATTAGATTTTAAAAGTGGGACTATAACTCACTTTCACAGATTTTTACTTCGTCAGGAAGTAAGACTTGGCCACTGGTTGATTCACGAACCTATAACAATATATACATATATATCAAAGTATGTTCAAAATATATTTACAACACTTTTAATATATTTTGATGTTTTAAGTTTATTAAGTCAGCTGTCCTCGTTAGTAACCTACAACTAGTTGTCCACAGTTAGATGTACAGAAATAAATCGATAAATATTATCTTGAATCAATCCACGACCCAGTGTATACGTATCTCAGTATTGATCACAACTCAAACTATATATATTTTGGAATCAACCTCAACCCTGTATAGCTAACTCCAACATTCACATATAGAGTGTCTATGGTTGTTCCGAAATATATATAGATGTGTCGACATGATAGGTCGAAACATTGTATACGTGTCTATGGTATCTCAAGATTACATAATATACAATACAAGTTGATTAAGTTATGGTTGGAATAGATTTGTTACCAATTTTCACGTAGCTAAAATGAGAAAAATTATCCAATCTTGTTTTACCCATAACTTCTTCATTTTAAATCCGTTTTGAGTGAATCAAATTGCTATGGTTTCATATTGAACTCTATTTTATGAATCTAAACAGAAAAAGTATAGGTTTATAGTCGGAAAAATAAGTTACAAGTCGTTTTTGTAAAGGTAGTCATTTCAGTCGAAAGAACGACGTCTAGATGACCATTTTAGAAAACATACTTCCACTTTGAGTTTAACCATAATTTTTGGATATAGTTTCATGTTCATAATAAAAATCATTTTCTCAGAATAACAACTTTTAAATCAAAGTTTATCATAGTTTTTAATTAACTAACCCAAAACAGCCCGCGGTGTTACTACGACGGCGTAAATCCGGTTTTACGGTGTTTTTCGTGTTTCCAGGTTTTAAATCATTAAGTTAGCATATCATATAGATATAGAACATGTGTTTAGTTGATTTTAAAAGTCAAGTTAGAAGGATTAACTTTTGTTTGCGAACAAGTTTAGAATTAACTAAACTATGTTCTAGTGATTACAAGTTTAAACCTTCGAATAAGATAGCTTTATATGTATGAATCAAATGATGTTATGAACATCATTACTACCTTAAGTTCCTTGGATGAACCTACTGGAAAATAGAAAAATGGATCTAGCTTCAATGGATCCTTGGATGGCTCAAAGTTCTTGAAGCAAAATCATGACACGAAAACAAGTTCAAGTAAGATCATCACTTGAAATAAGATTGTTATAGTTATAGAAATTGAACCAAAGTTTGAATATGATTATTACCTTGTATTAGAATGATAACCTACTGTAAGAAACAAAGATTTCTTGAGGTTGGATGATCACCTTACAAGATTGGAAGTGAGCTAGCAATCTTGAAAGTATTCTTGATTTTATGAAACTAGAACTTTTGAAATTTATGAAGAACACTTAGAACTTGAAGATAGAACTTGAGAGAGATCAATTAGATGAAGAAAATTGAAGAATGAAAGTGTTTGTAGGTGTTTTTGGTCGTTGGTGTATGGATTAGATATAAAGGATATGTAATTTTGTTTTCATGTAAATAAGTCATGAATGATTACTCATATTTTTGTAATTTTATGAGATATTTCATACTAGTTGCCAAATGATGGTTCCCACATGTGTTAGGTGACTCACATGGGCTGCTAAGAGCTGATCATTGGAGTGTATATACCAATAGTACATACATCTAAAAGCTGTGTATTGTACGAGTACGAATACGGGTGCATACGAGTAGAATTGTTGATGAAACTGAACGAGGATGTAATTGTAAGCATTTTTGTTAAGTAGAAGTATTTTGATAAGTGTCTTGAAGTCTTTCAAAAGTGTATGAATACATATTAAAACACTACATGTATATACATTTTAACTGAGTCGTTAAGTCATCGTTAGTCGTTACATGTAAATGTTGTTTTGAAACCTTTAGGTTAACGATCTTGTTAAATGTTGTTAACCCAATGTTTATAATATCAAAAGAGATTTTAAATTATTATATTATCATGATATTATGATGTACGAATATCTCTTAATATGATATATATACATTAAATGTCGTTACAACGATAATCGTTACATATATGTCTCGTTTCAAAATCATTAAGTTAGTAGTCTTGTTTTTACATATGTAGTTCATTGTTAATATACTTAATGATATGTTTACATATCATAATATCATGTTAACTATATATATAACCATATATATGTCATCATATAGTTTTTACAAGTTTTAACGTTCGTGAATCACCGGTCAACTTGGGTGGTCAATTGTCTATATGAAACCTATTTCAATTAATCAAGTCTTAACAAGTTTGATTGCTTAACATGTTGGAAACATTTAATCATGTAAATATCAATCTCAATTAATATATATAAACATGGAAAAGTTCGGGTCACTACAAAATGATCGATGAGAAGCATATTGTTTTACCAACTCAAACGGTAGTGCTTAACAATAATAAAATGCCTAAGTGTGGGGAAGATGAAGTAACACCTAATGATGACTTGATAACAAAGAACCCCATTGTTGATGACCCCGTTATTAATAGTTAAATGAAGAAACTTATTAAACGGATTCGCGATGCTAGAACCAAGGGGAACTTTAAATTATGTAATCGGTTAGTATCCAATCTTTCTCCTAAAGAAAAGGCGAAACTAGTTGAATTTGTGGATGTTACACAGGAATCCGACCAATGGTTTAAAGCAAAAGTCACAGATATGCAAGTTGATTATGGTCCAAAAGAAATTGACGATGAAGTTAATCACAATTTCGACACCACAGCTACCTAAGTGTGGGGAGATTCAAATGTTCTAAAAAGAAAACGCTGTCTAGAGTTAGTTGTTCTGTTCTCGTGTAATTCCGAGAATGGAATCCGATTGGTCTTTTCCACTAGCAAACACTAAAGAACTAGTTTTCTCCCCCCCATTCTGAATTTTTGTTTTGTAGGTTTTGTATGAAATTAATACGCTTTTTAAATTTAAGTTTTGTGTGAATTTAAAAACAAAATTTACTTTATTTCATTAAATTTAAAAAATGATTTCTAAAATTCGTCGTAAGTTAAAGACTAGGTCATGGAATCGAAATTGCTTTACCCGAGGACGGGGCAAAAAATTTTGTTATCATTATTTTTAATTTTATTGATCTAAAGTATGCCAAAAAAATATTAAAAACCCAAAAATCAATGCTTTTAAAACAATCGCTTTAAAAACGACAAATTTTAAATTTTGTCGAGGGACGGACTAGGTAAACGTACCGAAACTACCTAAAGTAAAAGGAAACAAAATTTTAAAAATTATTTATTTAAATTGTTTTAATAAATAAAGGTTTTATAAAAAAAATATATGTAAACGTATGTATATATATGTTTGTAGTTTATCTCATGTACAAAACAGGGTAAAACAGTGCACTTTCAAAGACTGGCATTAAGTTCAGCAAAAGCTATTAATTTTGACGACAAGACGCAAAATATCAAATGTGATATAAAACAATATGTTTGCAAACTCGGTATTTTTAATCATTTTTCTACACTAATCACCCTCATGAATTTAAATTTTTACTAATTTCTTGCAAATGAGGGCATTGCATGATCTCAAGTGTGGAGAAGGGTTATAAATTCTCTCGGGTTTATACTTGGTTTAATTACCAAATTTTGTGAAAATTTTAAAAATTTTCAACTAAATGAATTCAAAATCATGTTTATACATATTTATGAACGATAAAACTAGGTGTTAATGCCGAAATTATTGTTACCTCAGAGAAAACATAAATGGAGAAACAACCCAAAACGCTTGAATTCATTTAAAATGGAATAGAAGAGAATAAAAAGGCAAAGAAATGAATAAATAAAAGCAAAGTGTGGGAAGAATTTATCAAGTTCTTTAAAACACATATCACATATTTGGTACAGATTATTGCAGGTACTTTTACTCTATTTATTGTAATACCTTTGAAAGAATAGGTGGATCTACACGATGAATCAATTCCATCATTAAAAGGAAGTAAAGTCTTCCGAAAAAGACACGCGCTCCTTGATTTAGGTCAAGAAGGTGTCATCCAGACCAGCTGTAGGTTGACGAAAAATCTAGAAAAGTCATCTCTAAATTCAGTAGGAAATCCACGGACCTCAGCATCAAACAGGGTCGCCAAGTGGTCAGACTTATCCTAACCATGAGAGGATCTGTCTCGTAAAATGGGGAGGGCGCCGTGCAAATTAGCTTGATAAGACTAATGAATCAGACCCCCGGAAAGGATAATCTCCTTAAAAGATTAAAAATTAGCATTTAAGCCTGATATTAGTCAATCCTTGAGATTGACCTTAAAGATTGAGAATTACAAACTCGTAGAATTCGATGATATCTAAACTCGAGCTTGAACGAGAAAATATTTTGATCAAAATTAAAACCGATTTATTTTCTGAAAACCTATTTTCAATGCCTTAATTACCATTGAACGTAAAATCCTAAGAATTCACCTGGAATTTATTAGGTCACCTGAACCAATTCGGGTGTCAACCGTAAGAACGGTGGTTACATAGCATGGTCGAAGACAGGACCTTGTGCCAGACCAAAAAATTATAGGGTGATCTTTACTATTGCTCCTACAAAGGATAGTAATTGCATCCGACACGTTGTGGACCATGAACATCTACATGTCATTGGACATTGCCTTAACAGTTGCTTGTTCAACGCTTTCCTTTACAACCGGATGGTAGTTTACTGAAAGGTAATATACGGAGCAAGTATACTGGACGTGTTGCTTTTCTAATACAAGGTTAGTAAGTGGGTGACATAAAACTGCAAGTTTTGAACTAAAATTTTGAAATCTGAAACCCACAAAACCCACAAAAATATTTTATAAACACCGGTGAAGGGATATTCCGGAAAAGTTATCTAGGGTAAAAGCTAGATTGAATTTTTAAAAGAACAAATGTTTTCATAAAGATCAAATTTCCTTAAAGGATCTAAATTTTCATAGTCATGTGGGACTGTAAACCACATTGTTTCTATCATTGTTTATACCGCCGTATCAAAATCACTGATGTATAAAGTGTGAGAATAAAAAAAGTGATTAGAGTGAAGTGTGATTTAATTTCAAGTTTTGTATTGCTTGAGGACAAGCAACGTTCAAGTGTGGGGATATTTGATAGTGCTCCAAATGAACATATATTTAGTTGCAATATCATCCCAATATGTAAAGTTTTTAGTTGCAATTGTTCTATTTTTATGTAATATTCGGTTAAATAAATAAGTGTGAAGACAAAAAAATAAAACGACGATTTGAAGACGCAAATGACCAAAAAGCTCAAATGTACAAGATATAATTCAAGTGGTTCAATTTATTGATGAGAAACGTTTAAAAATGACAAGAGTACAAGTCGCGGAACGCAAAGTACAAGATATCTACGCGTACGAAAGGACGTTCAAAAATCCAAAACTGAGACATAAACCGAGCATCAACGCGCGAGCCAACGGACCTAAAATTACAAGTCAACATTGCACAAGAATATAATATATATATATATATATATATATATATATATATATATATATATATATATAATTATATAAAACTATATATATTATATTATATATATTAAATTATTCGAGCAGCCCACGTTTTAATCAAGAGAGAGTGCTGGCCAGCCTGTCCATGTGATCGTATGGGAATAACAAAGGAATGCCATGCGATCGCATGGCTTCCAAAATCAGGATACATCTATAAAAGGCCAGCGAATTTAGACGAATGAGTGCACACCTTTTTCAATCTTTCTTTCTCTCTATGTAATATATATTTATAATTTTAATTTTAATTATAATTAAGATTAATAATAAATTATGGTTTAGTTGGGTTAATGTAAGAAATGTTTTACGGGTTTTAAAGTCGGAACTCTGTCCGTGTAAGCCACGCGATAAATAATCACTGTAAGCTATGTTCTTCCTTTTTAAATTAATGTCTCGTAACTAAGTTATTATTATGGTTATTTGAGCTGAAGTAATCGTGATGTTGGGCTAAATATTAAGATGGGGTTATTGGATTTTGTACCATAATTCGGGTTTGGACAAAAGACCGACACTTGTGGACATTGGACTATGGACTATTAATAGATGGGGGTATTGTCTAATTGAATGACAACTCATTGGAATCTGTTGAACCTATCTTCAAATTAGTTAATGTAATAATTATTAAATGATTATGCATGTCCTATTTAGTGACGTTTATACGACATCTTTTACGATCATTTAATTAATCAATTGGATTGGGTAATTGATTATTCATTATGGCCAAGTGAATAAATTAATGTATCGTGAACTAATTAAAATAGGGGTAGATTACATACAAGGATAATTGGTGTAATTGTTAAAAAAGTATTAGAACCTTGGATTACACACAGTCGATAACCTGGTGTAATTATTAACGAAGTATTAAAACCTTGTTACAGTTCGAATCCCTAATTAGTTGGAATATTTGACTTCGGGAATAAGGTTAATTTGACGAGCATTTTATAATTATGACCGATGGGCTATTATGGACAAAAACCAGATAGGTATCAAATAAACCAGGACAAAGGACAATTAACCCGGGTAACAATTAATTAAAATCTAAACGTCAAACATTATCATTATGGAAGTTTAAATGAGCATAATACTTTTATTTCATATTTCATCGTACCTTTATTTACTGTCATTTTAATAACTGCAATTTACTTTCTCGCAATTTAAATTCTGTCATTTATATTATCGTCATTTATCTTTACGCTTTATTTAAAATCGACAAACCGGTCATTAAATGGTAAAACCCCCCCTTTTATAATAATAATAATAATACTACTACTACTATATTACTAATATATATATATATATATATATATATATATATATATATATATATATATATATATATATATATATATACACACACAAATATAATTGTTTAAAAATATAGTGTACGCAATAAGCCGTCTCCCTGTGGAACGAACCGGACTTGCTAAAAACTACACTACTCTATGATTAGGTATACTGCCTATAGTGTTGTAGCAAGGTTTAGGTATATCCCATCTATATAAATAAATAAAACTTGTGTAAAATTGTATCGTATTTCGTAATAAAAATAATAGTATTTCGTACCCCACCTTGCACACATCATGGGTTTTGTTAGATTATCATTGTATGCTTTGAATTCATGATTAATCTTGTGTTTTTAGAAGTTATACTTGAACCTAGGGTTTGTGTGATTGAGAATCCGAATTTGTAAATGAAAAAGGAGTTACTTGTTTGAAATTGTTCTTATTCTTTAGTTGATGATATGTTTTTGCACTAGTGTGGGGTTGTGTTCATATAGGCGGGTCATGTTGGTTTGATTGACTTGTGCTATATTGGGTTTAATTATTTATGATGCCATGCTAGATGAGACATAACTTGTGTTTTGTGATGAGATGAGTAGTTTGATAGTAGTTATTTGAATTGGTAAAAAGTTAGCAAACATGATGAACTTTATTGGATTTGAGAAAGTTAAAAGTGTTATGAGTAGTCATGTTTGACATGTTTTGGTATGGTTGTTGTGTGATATGTTTTAAGAGATAATTTGATATGCATAGATTTGAGCTCTTGGCATGTTTACATGTGTTACTCGGTTAACTTGGTGATTATCTTTAAAGTGACTTAGCATGTAACATGTTTTGGTTGTGCTGGGACTTTGGTGCTTATTATTTTGACTAACACTAACTTTTGAGTTTGGTGTTTTGGTTTCTTTATTTGGTTCATGTGTGTAGAGATCACGAGGCAACACCGAACAACCAAGACAACCACCAAATAAATCGGAGCTATGGTTGTCACAAATCTATAATGATGAGGATTTGGAAGAACGATTCATGATTAATAGCGCCCGTTCGATCGAATGAACTTATTACTTGGATTGGACGCAACTCACAGCTTTGGGTAACAATATTGTTAGGAGATTGCGTGGGTTTTTGTGGGTGACATATGCGGGTGAAGAATTGAGGCCATACGGATGGTTATTTGAAATTAATGAGGATATCTTTGAGCCATTAACTATAGAGTTCTTTTCCACTGTTAGTTGTAGACCGCGAGCCTCTCCGACTGAGGTAGATTTCTTGACATTCAGGTTAGGAGGGTTGGAGCGCAGCTTGAGTAATATTGGGGTAGCTCGGGCGTTGAATTTATATCCCGAGTTAAATGACAACGATTTAAAGTGGTTCTTGGTACAGGGGAAGGTGTTTGGGCAGGAACCTTTTAGTGAAAGTGATTATTGGCCAACGGTGGCGAAAGGTGATGTAGGTCCTTTTAGTTCAAGTAGGAGTGTTCAGTCAATGCTTCGACTTCCGGAGTACCGGATGATTTTTAAGATTATTGCTCACATGTTTATGGCTAGAGGAAATGCGAATAAGATTCAGTAAAGAGATCTTTGGATTCTTCAACAGATTAAATGGCAAGAGTGGATTGACATCCCTTGTATGTTAGGAGCATGGTTACAAGAGATTGGAACAGATAAACGAACAGAACGCCCGTTGTTAGGTGGGCACTTGGTGACTAGATTTGCTCGGGTGTTTTCAGTCCCGGCTAATAGGTGTAGTATGTTGGGGGTTGAGGCGATGCCCACTAATATTATATTTTTCTCAAAAGCTGAGTTTATCCGAAGAGGTCCACAAGGTTGGATTTTGGTGGATGTTGAGCAACAACAACCAGGAGACGGGGCTGGACATGGTCGTGGACGTGAAGGTAGTCGATCCACGTATGAGGCAGGTAGTTCGAGTGAAAACGTACCGGGTACGTGGTCCCTGAGTGAAGAAAGTTGGGATTCTCTGGTTAACAGCGTTGATGGGATGCATTTGGAATATCGGGATAGTAGGTCAACGTATAATGCTCAGGTTGAGCATAATCAGAGGATGCTAGAGGAGCAGTGCAGGCATAACGAGGATATGAGGGTTTGGCACCAGAATAGTTATGGTACGATTAACACAGCGCTGGGACAGTTCGAAATGGAGATGGGTCATTTGGGTGAGCGAGTTGACAGGGTAGAGTATGCTGTGAGGGGAATTCGGGCCCACAATTAGTGGGAGGTTCATCAGAGACAAATTCAGAGACAGATGCGTCAGAACCCGGAGGCTTATATTCTGACGCGGACTACCATTCCAGATTATACATCCGTTACTCCTCCGAGGCCAGATCCATCATATGACCCATACCAGGCTTGTCAGGATACTTATAGTGTGGATTGGGACCCGTTCAAAGACTTGTGGCCGAGGAATGATTGATTGTTGAGCATGTCATGTTTTTTATGTGTAATGTGTGATTGTAAAACGTGTTTATGATTGATTGATTGTTATGTGCAATGTGTGATTGTAAAACGTGTTAATGCAAAGGTGAAAACCATATGGCCTAGGATTCTATAGTGATATGAACCTTAAATAATGACATGTAAAGCACTATAGGCATACATTACTTGCTTGGTTTTTTATGGTAGATTATTTGGTCATTAACGGACTGTTTACACGATGCGTAACCATAAACTACTGAAACTGCGAAACTAAAAACTAAAAGTGACCAATTAAACTTGGTTTAACTTATTGACCAATAATGCATGAACTACTGATTTGTTTGACTTAGGTTGACTATCTTGACCAAGTTTGACTTTTGTTTACTTGCATGAACTTTGTTGACTATGTGTTGACTTTTACAACCTAATCGAGTTGGACTGAGAATTAGGACAACACACACCATGGATCAACATCTATTTGAGATAGACTTATGTGACCACATGATATTATATTTAGGTTGCATTACACGGTCATAACTGTCCAACATTTCTTTGGTTTTGCAATACTTATCAGAGCACTCAAGGTGAGTCTACAGTCCCATTTCCAGTTTTACTTGTGAGATGAGATAACATGCTACTTTCAAACTATTTTACAAGTTAGAAATGAGTACTTAAAAACTTATACATATGAGTTCTATTCAGAAATCCCTTAGCTCAAATTCTATAGTTACTTTTGTAAGCGCGATTGATAGGGGTTTGACAGCCTCACTGCTACATACTGTGGTGCTTATTACTTCGTAAACTGTACACATAAAAAAGTGTATATGTAGATGGAGTAAAGGAAATAGCGTAGTGTTATACTATTCGTGGTGTTAAGCTTTGTATTCAAGTGCTCATTGGAATGTATATACTTTTACAATATTTTGTAAGAAATTTCATGGTCTAATAATGAATACTTAAACCTGTAGATTCTCTAACATTATTGTTGACATGTTTTGCATGTTTTATCTCAGGTCTATAGACGTATAGCTTCCGCTATAACTAGAGGTGCATGGCATGCCTTTTGGAGTTCTTCATGTTTTCTTAAAGACTATACTTTGGATATTCGCATTTAAAATTGTTTCTTTTATTAAATACTGTTGTTTATTTACTACGATACATTTGGGTATTTAATTACTTATGGGGACTTATGTTTTAAGTCAAACTTTTTATCAATAAATGCGAATTCTTTAGAAAAACGTCTCATATAGAGGGCATAACTGTTACTGCAGGACCCGGTGATTAACGCACCGTCAAACGGAATTTGGCGGGGTATTATGTTCTTATAATAATAAATATACTTTAATGATTAACATCTTTTTGACTTTGCATTTTGCTTCCGCTTTTACACATGATATTGTTCATCCACGCTATGTTTCTCACGCAATATCTACCTCGTTTTACTCGGTTTTCATGTCCAACGTGCTCAAAAAGTTAAGATCTTGGGATTAGTTGCGTTTTGAGTGCTATAGCAGTTCTAAGTGTGTATTTGGTGTAAAATTGACCAAAGTGTGCAAAATGTATCAAGAAAACTGTAAAGTGCTGGAACTGGCTCCAGAACGACGTTCCATCAATCGAAAACGGCGTTACAAAGTCAAGAACGACGTCGTACCTGGGAAATACAATGGAAATGGAAACAGAAAAATATGGCATTTAGAGATCGATTCAGGAATGACGTTTGTAACAAAGAGAACAACGTTCCACATAACGGGTCCAAGAACGACGTTCCTAAAGGAGGAACGACGTTTCACTGCAAAATTTTAGGCAGTTTTTGAGTAGTATAAATAGATTGAGATGAGGATTTTCTCATAACTTGGATAGAATAGAACAGTAAAATTAGTTGGTGGCTAAGGAGATTAGGGTTTGATAGTTAAATTGTTAAGGTTTTCATCAAGTTTTCATCATCTCTTCCATTCTACATCAAGGATTTAAAGATTGGATCAAGATCTAGGCTTGTTCTTCATCATCTTCATCTTCTTCATCTAGCTTATTTGTAATTTTCATAAGTTTGGTACAATCTACTCTTATTTATTGCTTAATGATGTTTAAATTTACTCTTATTACTTGTATTAATCTTGCTTTAGCCATGATTGGCTAGATTTTATGATGTACACTTGTTTATGAAGCTTGATGGCTAAGGATTGTTCATATCTATGTTATTGATTGTGTTTGGATGAATCTATGAGTTGATGATTGTGATTTGTTATTAGAATTGGCCAAAAGATCCTTTGCTATGCTTGTTTTGGACTTTACTTTGATTATATGAGCTGTGTAGCTTTTCTTAGGGATTTGATTAGTGAAGCAACTTGTACTTCAACACTTAGGTGATCTAGACAATCAAATTCGGGGTTTCAAGGGATTGGGGTCTTGGTTTGGATTGGTTTTCAATTAGTCCTTAGTCAAAATAGTGAAGTTTAGTTTTCTTAAGGGATTTCGATTACCAAAGGTTTTTAGGGGACTTTAACCTATGCTAAGTACTAATGATGATTGCATGATTCAACTAGATCAATTGATATAAGCTTACGAGAATTTGCAAGTATTGATTTGATCATAAGAATATCTAGTAGGGATACTAGCATAAGTTTAAACACAATTAGATCTTAAGTGAATAAAAGAACAATCTGAATGCTTCAAGTGGTTAAGCAAGTGTGCATGCTTTTAATATTAATAATTACTTAATCATTTCTAGTTCTTAGTTTAATTTGCAATTGCTTTCTTTAATATCTCAAATTCAAAACCCCCAATCAAACAAACCTTACGATGATTATGAGTTTTCATCAATTCAACTAGCAATTATCGCTCTCTTGGGACGAACCTTAAATGGAGAACTTGCTAATTACAACTACCGAGTCATTGTTTCTCGAATGCTTGTCACATAGTTGAGTCCACATTTAAGTATAAAATTAAAAGATATAAAGTATGTTTGTGAGAGCATATCAAACTTCTTGGCGCCACTGCCGGAGTGCAGTTAGCTAGTTATATCTTTAAGAAGCTTTTAATTATTCGATCCTTTTGTAAGGATTTATCCTTGCAAAAGTTACTTTTCTTTTTTTATATATTATTTGTGTTTGGAAAACCGTTTGTGTTTGTGTTGTGATTGAAGGTTAGGTACCGTGGTGTATGATAAGGAGATCCCAAAAGGATCAAGAGTTTGAACATCCATTTTTCGATTCGGAGATGTGACGACCCGAAAATTTCCGATTAAATTTAAACTTAATCTTTATATGTTTCCGACACGATAAGCAACGTCTATTAAACTGAGTTCCAAAATGTTTGAACTATTTTTCACGAATGCATTTGACCTTTGACCATTCTCGACGATTCACGAACAATTAATTGTAAATAGATATGTGTGTGTGAAAATAAATATGTAAATAAAATATAAGTGCATATATTAAGTTGAATGAATATTATACCATTTAATCATTTAAATTAAATGTGTAATATACAAAATGTTATCAAGTATATATATATATATATATATATATATATATATATATATATATATATACAAATATTAAATATGTTATCATATAATAATAAGTATTACATAATTAATAATATGTAATATTATGTTAAATTTAATTATAAATTAAAATATAATTATTAAATTACTTTTATTATTATTGATTTCAGAATTAATAATATTACTAATCCGTTATACATGTATATCTATATACATGAGATTTGATGAGCATAATTATTTATATCAATCTCATTATTATTATTAATAGTAATATTAATATTAGATATATAAAAATTAAAACATGTAAATTGATATTACTAGTATTACTATGTATTATCTTTGAGAATCAAAATTATTATTATTATACATTATCATTATTATTATTATTATTATTATTATTATTATTATTATTATTATTATTATTATTATTATTATTATTATTATTATTATTGTAAAAATAATACATTTTATTAATATTACCATTAATAATATCCTCATAAACTTTTTATAATTATTAGCATTATTATTTCCAAATACTATTATTATTATTATTACAATGATTATTAATAGAATTATTATTATTATTATTATTATTATTAATCCCACTATTGTTATTATTAGTATTAATATTTTTATTAATATTATTTATTATCAGTATTAATATTAATTATTTGTTATTATTAGTATTAATATAATTATTATTAACATTATTAAAATTATTATTATTATTAATATGTTATTTAATTGTATATCACTGGAATATGATCGATGAACAACAGAATCGTACAGTTTTGGTAATGTATCATAATCAAACTATGCTTAATCTTGTTTCCTATCTGAATTTATTAAACATCAAGATCAAATATAGTACGAATCAGTCGCCAATCCCTTTCTCCTTTATTTATTTTTATTTTTCTTTCTGTGTCTGCTTTATATTCTGTCGGAATTCATTCTTATGTAAACAGATCGATTCCAGTTGTTAAAGGATACCAAAAACCTCACATTATCAACTAACAACTATTATTTCCTTTCACAGCTTCTAAAATTTTCAAATTAATAAAAATTGAATAGGAAGAACATGTACCTGCCGTGTTCAGGTTTCATTTTTCAAAAACTTCGATGTGTTATTTTATTTAAAAATCTATTAATGCAGTTCTCTTATAAATCCTTCAATTAAAGTATCTGGAAAATCTCATGTCTCAATTTTAACTATTGAATTCAAATTTCCAAGTCAAAGTTAAATTTTTAAAAGTCAAACAAATTGTTCTTCATTAAATTCGAAAATTTTTTGAAGTTTCTGAGGCAATTGATGAATCATAAAGTTTCCATAAATCATTTTAAACCCAATTCATGTCATAATTTTTGTCTAAAATGGTCCTCAAGTTGAAATTGATGTTGGAGTTCATACGGGTGTTCTTCACTCATCTGTTTCTGTTTATTTATTTTTATTAATCCACCTCTCACACAATCAAGTTATACCTGTTTCTATTTAACACCTAAACCCAAACAATTAAATTTTGGTTAGGATCGTAATGGCTACTGGTCGATTTAAATGGCGAGGAAGATGAATATTAACAGACAAATACGGTTTAAATAAATTATGGACGAGTATAATTTCAGAAAAACGGTCACAGCTGAATGGTTGAGTGGGTTTCGGGTTAGCGAGTGGACTAGGGTTCGAACCTGGGCACAGCAACGTATTTTTTTGTGGAGCTTATTTTGAGGTAGTCTTTATATATTGATTTATTATTATTATTATTATTACTTAGTAATATTAATTATTATTATTATTATTATTATTATTATTATTATTATTATTATTATTATTAATATGATTATTATTGTTATGATTATTATTGTTATTGTTATTATTATTAATATTAGTATTATAATTATTATTGTTATTAGGATTACTAATATAAGTAATTATTATTATTATTATTAGGTATTAGTAATACTATGATTATTATTATTATTATTATCATTTTGCTATTATGTAACATCATCAAGTATTATTAATGTTATTATTAGTATTGTTAATATCAATATAAGTATTATTATGATTAGGATTATTATTACTATCATTATTATGAAAATAATACAAACTATCGTTATTATGATTAATATTAATATTAGTATCATCGTAGACTTACTATTATTATTATTATTATTATTATTATTATTATTATTATTATTATTATTATTATTATTATTATTATTATTATTATTATTATTATTAACAAAAGTACTATTATTAAGATTATCATTAGTAATAAGATTGTTCTAATAATTATTATTATTAAGTAAAATGTATTATTATCAAAATTATTATTTTCATTATTATTATTATTAAACCTTTCATTTTATTAAAAACTACTGTTATTATAATTATTATTATAAGATTTATCAATAAAACTATCATTTATATTATTATCAATAAAATCATTTATATTATTATCGTTAACACTAGTATTATCATTATCATTATTTTAATTACTACTAATATTACTTTAGTATTAGTATAAGTATTATTTTAACAAACAAATGAACTATTGATATAAAAAAAATATTCGATACATATAACATAACAAAATTTATATTTTTATATAGTAATAATGAGATATATAAATTAATAATATAAAAATTATATCACTAATAATAATATATATATTTATTCGATTACGATTATATATTAATAAATATACAAATGATATAGGTTCGTGAATTCGAGGTCAACCCTGCATTGTTCAGTTGTTCAATGCCGTCATATGTATTTTTACTACAAAATACAGTATTGTGAGTTTCATTACTCCCTTTTTAAATGCTTTTGCAATATATATTTTTGGGACTGAGAATACATGCGCTGCTTTTATAAATGTTTTACGAAATAGACATAAGAAATCGAAATTACATTATATGGTTGAATGGATCGAAGCCGAATATGCCCCTTTTAGCCTGGTAATCTAAGAATTAGGGAACATCACTAATTTTGAGAATTAGTGCACCCCTAATTGACGCGAATCCTAAAGATAGATCTATTGGGCCCAATAAACCCCATCCATTGTAGCGGATGCTTTAGTACTTCGAGTTTTTATATCATGTTCGATGGGTGCCCCGGAATGATGGGGATATTCTTATATGCATCTTGTTAATGTCGATTATCAGGTGTTAAATCCATATGAATATTTTTATCTCTATGCAGTTTGCGAAATGCCTGATATGAGAATGATGTTTATGAAAAATGAAATCTTGTGGTCTAATAAAATTATGGAAATGATTGATTATGATAAACTAATGAACTCACCACCCTTTTGGTTGACACTTTAAAGCATGTTTATTCTCAGGTATGAAAGAAATCTTCCGCTGTGCATTTGCTCATTTTAGAGATATTACTTGGAGTCATTCATGACATATTTCAAAAGACGTTGCATTCGAGTCGTTGAGTTCATCAAGATTATAATTAAGTCAATTATAGTTGGATATATTATGAAATGGTATGCATGCCGTCATCTTTCAATGAAATGAAAGATTGTCTTTTAAAAATGAATGCAATGTTTGTAAAATGTATCATATAGAGGTCAAGTACCTCGCGATGTAACCAGAAGTAATGTATTCGTCCAAGATGGATTAGGACGGGTTGTTATAGGTGGTATCAGAGCGGTGGTCTTAGCGAACCAGGTCTTGCATTAGTGTGTCTAACTGATAGTTGTTTAGATGCATTAGTGGTTCTGGACTTCGACCGTGTCTGCATGTCAAAAGTTTTGCTTATCATTTAGCGTCGAGAATTATTTGCTTATCATCCTTAAATTCTAGACACGTCTTACTGCCTCTATTGCATAGACAGTGTATAGATAAATTCATATCTTAACGTATCTGTTATTGTTACCTTTTCCTGACAGCTTCCGTAGATTCCTCCGTAACTTATGGGATTATAGTTTTATATATGCATATGTAAATTATGTATTGCAGGGTACTAATCTACATCCTATAATCTATTTCTTATCAAAAATCCTTCATCTGATCGTACGAGATGAATCCCTTAACCAGTTCGAGTCCCTCAGATTCCGATAGTTATTCCGACATGGATATTCACCTAAACTCCAAAAACAGTGTAACCGGATTGATTCAACCAATCAGCCATCATCAATTCTGGAGGAATTGGGGATGGGTTCGTAGTCGAATTAATCAATGGAGACGAGAAGAAGGTGATCCTTTTCACCAACCGAATTCACCTCTTTGCGATGAACCTGAAGCACTTACCGGCGAACCTGTTCGAGAGACTATTTTCTCTCTCATTTCCAGAGTATCTCGTCACGATTATATACTATCTCAAATTCTGAATCTTATTCATCCATTCGTTCGAATCGCCGATCATCCCGGTGTAATAGCAGAAGTCAACGAGCTTCGCGCTCGAGTAATTAATTTGGAAAACATGGTGCAAAACCTACCAGCATCAGCAACAGCACCGACAACACCAGTACCACCAACAACAACATGCGCAGTACAAGCCTCACCACTACACGCCTCAAACTTACAGTCTGTACCTCTAGCATAATCATCATACTACATGATGTCCAACATCATTTATCTTCGTTCGACATGGAGATTAAGAAATCTCTAATGTTTTAGTGATTATATATTCTTGTTCTAACAAAAAAAAAATGAGGTCAATATCCTATTGACTCATTAAATTCATGATTACATTTGAAGAAAATATATATGTACATATATTTTCATAAAAATGGTAATTAAAAATTCTTCTGTACAAACTGTTAATGGTGAAAATATTTTTAACGGGTAGGTAATACCCGAGGAATATTTAGATTTTACATTAATAAGTTACACTGTACATTCTTCGAATCTGATTCAACAATCATTTACTATCCTATTTACAACCACCGATATACATATCCGTTCACCGCAAAATAACTATTTTCATTCAATTTCATATTTGAATTTTGATCTATCAGAATCCAACAAGTGGCATAATGAAGAAAACATTGGACAAAATAAAATTTGTTAGAAACAAACGAACTAACTATGAGAAATTTTGTTAAGAATTCACGCTAACTGTTCCTAGCTAACTGTTCCTAGCTAACTAATTATATTTTATTTATCGCAATTTAATTATCGCAATTTATATTCTCGCAATTTTATTTATCGTCATTTAATTTCTGTTATTTCTTTTACGCACTTTAAATATCGGGACACGTATACAAGGTTTTAATATATCATATCGACGCATCTATATATATATATATATATATATATATATATATATATATATATATATATATTATTTGGAATAACCATAGACACTGTATATGCAGTAATGTTTGAGTTAGCTATACAGGGATGAGGTTAATTCTACAATAATATATATACTTTGAGTTGTGATCGAGTCTGAGACATGTACACGGGTCACGATACGTATTAATTAATTCAAATATTATAAACTATATATGAATTATTTAGTTAGTAATTGTGGACTGCTAACTATGGACTACCAAGATTGGACAATTAAAATGGATTAAAATATTGATTATAACATGTAAAACTAAACAATTCTTCAAGTTTGCCACTTGATTTCATCTTAAACCACATTTGTATCTTAACGATTATAATCTGCGCACAAACCTTTCATGATTCTTGAAAACACCTCAATTGAGAGGATGAACCAACCGCACTTCATCTACGGAAGAAAATACTGATGTGTATAGTTATGCACCTGAAAAACTCTCGGAACCTGAGTAAACGTTTAACACGTATTTGTGCTAGCTCCTTTGGCGTTGTTATTACCGAAAATAACTTTGCAATCCCTTTCCAAAGTAGCCAATTTTGCCACAGCTTCAGCAAATCAATTTCGACTTTTCATTCGAATAAACTCTGTTATAACTTTAATATATAAGTTTACCTTTCGTTATCGTTACCGGAAAACCGTTTATATTCCACCACATTAACAGTAAACTTACCAGCAACTTCATTACTCTTTGGCTTAAATCTCTCTGAAAAATCACTATATTTATCTATTAAAGTTTTATCATGTACTCATCGACATCTTGTAACGATAGTTGCCATACTAAATACCGATAAGCATTAATCATAAATTCTCGAATTTCGCAGCGTTCCTACGTTAACAGTTATATATCTATATATAACATATATCTTCTAGACTGATGAATTTCAATTAGAAAATCTATGAGTTCCTGAAAAGCACTCTAGCTTACGAATCAGATCTCTGAGTTCTGAAAATGCTGATGAAGCAGCGAAAACTGAAGACTGTTTAAACATTCAAAAGTTTGATAATAAAGAGCGACATACTGAAAAAGTTCAAAAGTTTTGATACTGAAAAATGAATTGAGTAAATCATGAAGGAGGCTGTGGACAAATCAAAAAGACTAAATGTGCCTTCAAAGAATCCAAATGATTCAGTATCTGCTGAAGTCATTAACAAATACCTTGCTTTTGACTCTACACTTTTACGGACAATCTTCATCATCATCCATCGATATTAGAAATTCTAAGATATCATCGAATATTTCATTATAAATATCCTCAATACTTTTGAGGATATTTCATAGCTTTTCTTATCTGAAATCATTTATCTCTTCGCGTTATCTGTATTACATCATAAAGGAAACTGTTTAGTTTCTATATTCTGTAAACCTTCGAGTTTAAATTATGAATGTTTTTGAAGTAGTGTTGAAACTGAAACATGAGTTAGTATAATATAATGACACTTGATCAATGTGATTATATTACAGTAAGTCATGCTGAGTTTCTAATGGAACGTGATGATTCACAGACAATAATGTTATCATGTGTCATGTTACACGACTCTTACATTCTATCTAATACATAAACATATCAAGAATATAATTTCTTGATAGTTCTATTCTTTCTCTTGAATTCTGTTAATTTAACCAATCAAGATCGTACTACTACAATTTCTCTTTTAGAACATTAGTCATGTTCATTCAAAATTTCATACCTACGAATTCTGGACCATTACTTGATGTACTTAGAATCGAGAAGAGAACAAAAAGGCAAAGAACTTCAAAATATAAGAGAAAATATAAAGCCCAATAACAACACGAAGGTTACAAACTGTGGATATCAGTGCGTATAGCAATATAAAGACATGGAAGGATTATAAATACAATAATCCCTAGAGCATAGTAGAAATAAATAGATTCTTCGTGTGGAAGTTAGAAAAGAAGAACGATCATCACGATAGTCAGAATAAGAACAAGGATTAGAACCAGATTAAGCATTATTATAATCTTTTGGATGTATGAACTAAGAAAGCGAGTATAGGAATGGTGAGAATAATGGAGCATAAGAGTTTAATTTATAATGGAAATATCAGACAGAGTAATCGAGACAGATCACCGTATTTAATTATAGAGATCTTAATTTCCTGAATCACCGAAGAATCAAATCTTATATAGATTACGAGGATTTTCTCTAAATCCCTTGAATTTTGGAAATCCACCGTGACTACATCAAAAGTTAAATCTCTATTTCACTCTTTTGTGATAACTTCACTCATACGCTTCAAATAATCGAATTGTTTATCTGTATTACTCAATAATGATTAAACTCTACTTATCAACTCATATTCGTCATGAAAACATTTTTATTGTTAGCCATGACCACCTCACTCAAATTTCAGGACGAAATTTCTTTAACTGGTAGGTACTGTGATGACCCGAAAATTTCCGACTAAATTTAAATTTAATCTTTATATGTTTCTGACACGATAAGCAATGTCTATTAAACTGAGTTCCAAAATGTTTGAACTATTTTTCACGAATTCATTTGACCTTTGACCATTCTCGACGATTCACGAACAATTAATTGTAAATAGATATATGTGTGTGAAAATAAATATGTAAATAAAATATAAGTGCATATATTAAGTTGAATGAATATTATACCATTTAATCATTTAAATTAAATGTGTAATATACAAAATAAATAAAATGTTATCAAGTATATATATATATATATATATATATATATATATATATATATATATATATATATATATATATATATATATATATATATATGAAATCTGTATACAATTAATATTACATGTATGTTCTAATATATATATAATATATATACAAATATTAAATATGTTATCATATAATAATAAGTATTACATAATTAATAATATGTAATATTATGTTAAATTTAATTATAAATTAAAATATAATTATTATATTAATTTTATTATTATTGATTTTAGAATTATTAATATTACCAATCCGTTATATATATGTATATCTATATACATGAGATTTGATGAGCATAATTATTTATATCAATCTCATTATTGTTATTAATAGTAATATTAATATTAGAGATATAAAAATTAAAACATGTAAATTGATATTACTAGTATTACTATGTATTATCTTTGAGAATCAATATTATTATTATTATACATTATTATTATTATTATTATTATTATTATTATTATTATTATTATTATTATTATTATTATTATTATTATTATTATTATTATTATAAAAATAATACACTTTATTAATATTACCATTAATAATATCCTCATAAACTTTTTATAATTATTAGCATTATTATTTCCAAATACTATTATTATTATTACAATGATTATTAATAGAATTATTATTATTATTATTATTATTATTATTATTATTATTATTATTATTATTATTATTATTATTATTATTATTATTATTATTAATCCCACTATTGTTATTATTAGTATTAATATTTTTATTATTATTATTTATTATTAGTATTAATATTAATTATTTGTTATTATTAGTATTAATATAATTATTATTAACATTATTAAAATTATTATTATTATTAATATGTTATTTAATTGTATATCACTGGAATATGATCGATGAACAACAGAATCGTACAGTTTTGGTAATGTATCACAATCAAACTGTGCTTAATCTTGTTTCCTATCTGAATTTATTAAACATCAAGATCAAATATAGTACGAATCAGTTGCCAATCCCTTTTTCCTATATTTATTTTTATTTTTCTTTCTGTATCTGCTTTATATTCTGTCGGCATTCATTCTTATGTAAACAGATCAATTCCAGTTGTTAAAGGATACCAAAAACCTCACATTATCAACTAACAACTATCAATACCTTTCACAGCTTCTAAAATTTTCGAATTAATAAAAATTGAAGAGAAAGAACAGGTACCTGCCCTGTTCAGGTTTCATTTTTCAAAAACTTCGATGTGTTGTTATATTTAAAAATCTATTAATGCAGTTCTCTTATAAATCCTTCAATTAAAGTATCTGGAAAATCTCATGTCTCAATTTTAACTATTGAATTCAAATTTCCAAGTCAAAGTTAAATTTTTAAAAGTCAAACAAATTGTTCTTCATTAAATTCGAAATTGTTTTGAAGTTTCTGAGGCAATTGATGAATCATAAAGTTTCCATAAATCATTTGAAACCCAATTCATGTCATAATTTTCGTCTAAAACAGTCCTCAAGTTGAAATTGATGTTGGAGTTCATACGGGTGTTCTTCACTCATCTGTTTCTGTTTATTTTTTTTATTAATCCACCTCTCACACAATCAAATTATACCTGTTTCTATTTAACACCTAAACCCAAACAATTAAATTATGGTTAGGATCGTAATGGCTACTGGTCGATTTAAATGGCGAGGAAGATGAATATTAACAGACAGATACGGTTTAAATAAATTATGGACAAGTATAATTTCAGAAAAACGGTCACAGCTGAATGGTTGAGTGGGTTTCGGGTTAGCGAGTGGACTGGGGTTTGAACCTGGGCACAGCAACTTATTTTTTTGTGGAGCTTATTTTGAGGTAGTCTTTATATATTGATTTATTATTATTATTATTATTACTTAGTAATATTAATTATTATTATTATTATTATTATTATTATTATTATTATTATTATTATTATTATTATTATTATTATTATTATTATTAATATGATTATTATTGTTATGATTATTATTGTTATTGTTATTAATATTAGTATTATAATTATTATTGTTATTAGGATTACTAATATAAGTAATTATTATTATTATTAGGTATTAGTAATATTATGATTATTATTATTATTATTATCATTTTGCTATTATGTAACATCATCAAGTATTATTAATGTTATTATTAGTATTATTAATATCAATATAAGTATTATTATGATTAGGATTATTATTACTATCATTATTATGAAAATAATTCAAACTATCGTTATTATGATTAATATTAATATTAGTATCATCGTAGACTTACTATTATTATTATTATTATTAACAAAAGTACTATTATTAAGATTATCATTAGTAATAAGATTGTTATAATAATTATTATTATTAAGTAAAATGTATTATTATCAAAATTATTATTTTCATTATTATTATTATTAAACTTTTCATTTTATTAAAAACTAATGTTATTATTATTATAATATTTATCAATAAAACTATCATTTATATTATTATCAATAAAATCATTTATATTATTGTCGTTAACACTAGTATTATCATTATCATTATTTTAATTACTACTAATATTACTTTAGTATTAGTATAAGTACTATTTTAACAAACAAATGTACTATTGATATAAAAAAAAATATTCGATACATATAACATAACAAAATTCATATTTTTATATAGTAATAATGAGAAATATAAATTAATAATATAAAAATTATATCACTAATAATAATATATATATTTATTCGATTACGATTATATATTAATAAATATACAAATGATATAGGTTCGTGAATCCGAGGCCAACCCTGCATTGTTCAGTTGTTCAATACCGTCATATGTATTTTTACTACAAAATACAGTTTTGTGAGTTTCATTACTCCCTTTTTAAATGTTTTTGCAATATATATTTTTGAGACTGAGAATACATGCGCTGCTTTTATAAATGTTTTATGAAATAGACACAAGTAATCGAAACTACATTATATGGTTGAATGGATCGAAGCCGAATATGCCCCTTTTAGCCTGGTAATCTAAGAATTTGGGAACATCACTAATTTTGAGAATTAGTGCACCCCTAATTGACGCGAATCCTAAAGATAGATCTATTGGGCCCAACAAACCCCATCCGTTGTAGCGGATGCTTTAGTACTTCGAGTTTTTATATCATGTCCGATGGGTGTCCCGGAATGATGGGGATATTCTTATATACATCTTGTTAATGTCGATTATCAGGTGTTCAATCCATATGAATGATTTTTATCTCTATGCAGTTTGCGAAATGCCTGATATGAGAATGATGTTTATGAAAAATGAAATCTTGTGGTCTACTAAAATTATGGAAATGATTGATTATGATAAACTAATGAACTCACCAACCTTTTGGTTGACACTTTAAAGCATGTTTATTCTCAGGTATGAAAGAAATCTTCCGCTGTGCATTTGCTCATTTTAGAGATATTACTTGGAGTCATTCATGACATATTTCAAAAGACGTTGCATTCGAGTCGTTGAGTTCATCAAGATTATAATTAAGTCAATTATAGTTGAATATATTATGAAATGGTATGCATGCCGTCATCTTTCAATGAAATGAAAGATTGTCTTTTAAAAACGAATGCAATGTTTCTAAAATGTATCATATAGAGGTCAAGTACCTCGCGATGTAACCAGAAGTAATGTATTCGTCCAAGATGGATTAGGACGGGTCGTTATAGGTGGTATCAGAGCGGTGGTCTTAGCGAACCAGGTCTTGCATTAGTGTGTCTAACTGATAGTTGTTTAGATGCATTAGTGGTTCTGGACTTCGACCGTGTCTGCATGTCAAAAGTTTTGCTTATCATTTAGCGTCGAAAATTATTTGCTTATCATCCTTAAATTCTAGACACGTCTTACTGCCTCTATTACATAGACAGTGTATAGATAAATTCATATCTTAGCGTATCTGTTATTGTTACCTTTGCCTGACAGCTTCCGTAGATTCCTCCGTAACTTATGGGATTATAGTTTTATATATGCATATGTAAATTATGTATTGCAGGGTACTAATCTACATCCTATAATCTATTTCTTATCAAAAATCCTTCATCTGATCGTACGAGATGAATCCCTTAACCAGTTCGAGTCCCTCAGATTCCGATAGTTATTCCGACATGGATATTCACCTAAACTCCGAAAACAGTGTAACCGGATTGATTCAACCAATCAGCCATCATCAATTCTGGAGGAATTGGGGATGGGTTCGTAGTCGACTTAATCAATGGAGACGAGAAGAAGGTGATCCTTTTCACCAACCGAATTCACCTCTTTGCGATGAACCTGAAGCACTTACCGGCGAACCTGTTCGAGACACTATTTTCTCTCTCATTTCCAGAGTATCTCGTCACGATTATATACTATCTCAAATTCTGAATCTTATTCATCCGTTCGTTCGAACCGCCGATCATCCCGGTGTAATAGCAGAAGTCAACGAGCTTCGCGCTCGAGTAATTAATTTGGAAAACATGGTGCAAAACCTACCAGCATCAGCAACAGCACCGACAACACCAGTACCACCAACAACAACATCCGCAGTACAAGCCTCAACACTACACGCCTTAAACTTACAGTCTGTACCTCTAGCATAATCATCATACTACATGATGTCCTACATCATTTATCTTCGTTCGACATGGAGATTAAGAAATCTCTAATGTTTTAGTGATTATATATTCTCGTTCTAACAAAAAAAAAAATGAGGTCAATATCCTATTGACTCATTAAATTCATGATTACATTTGAAGAAAATATATATGTACATATATTTTCATAATAATGGTAATTAAAAATTCTTCTGTACAAACTGTTAATGGTGAAAATATTTTTAACGGGTAGGTAATACCCGAGGAATATTTAGATTTTACATTAATAAGTTACACTGTACATTCTTTGAATCTGATTCAACAATCATTTACTATCCTATTTACAACCACCGATATACGTATCCGTTCACCGCAAAATAACTATTTTCATTCAATTTCATATTTGAATTTTGATCTATCAGAATCCAACAAGTGGCATAATGAAGAAAACATTGGACAAAATAAAATTTGTTAGAAACAAACGAACTAACTATGAGAAATTTTGTTAAGAATTCACGCTAACTGTTCCTAGCTAACTAATTATATTTTATTTATCGCAATTTAATTATCGCAATTTATATTCTCGCAATTTTATTTATCGTCATTTAATTTCTGTTATTTCTTTTACGCACTTTAAATATCGGGACACGTATACAAGGTTTTAATATATCATATCGACGCATCTATATATATATTATTTGGAATAACCATAGACACTGTATATGCAGTAATGCTTGAGTTAGCTATACAGGGATGAGGTTGATTCTACAATAATATATATACTTTGAGTTGTGATCGAGTCTGAGACATGTACACGGGTCACGATACGTATTAATTAATTCAAATATTATAAACTATATATGAATTATTTAGTTAGTAATTGTGGACTGCTAACTGTGGACTACCAAGATTGGACAATTAAAATGGATTAAAATATTGATTATAACATGTAAAACTAAACAATTCTTCAAGTTTGCCACTTGATTTCATCTTAAACCACATTTGTATCTTAACGATTATAATCTGCGTACAAACCTTTCATGATTCTTGAAGACACCTCAATCGAGAGGATGAACCAACCGCACTTCATCTACGGAAGAAAAGACTGATGCGTATAGTTATGCACCTGAAAAACTCTCGGAACCTGAGTAAACGTTTAACACGTATTTGTGCTAGCTCCTTTGGCGTTGTTATTACCGAAAATAACTTTGCAATCCCTTTCCAAAGTAGCCAATTTTGTCACAGCTTCAGCAAATCAATTTCGACTTTTCATTCGAATAAACTCTGTTATAACTTTAATATATAAGTTTACCTTTCGTTATCGTTACCGGAAAACCGTTTATATTCCACCACATTAACAGTAAACTTACCAGCAACTTCATTACTCTTTGGCTTAAATCTCTCTGAAAAATCACTATATTTATCTATTAAAGTTTTATCATGTACTCATCGACATCTTGTAACGATAGTTGCCATACTAAATACCGATAAGCATTAATCATAAATTCTCGAATTTCGCAGTGTTCCTACGTTAACAGTTATATATCTATATATAACATATATCTTCTAGACTGATGAATTTCAATTCGAAAATCTCTGAATTCCTGAAAAGCACTCTAGCTTACGAATCAGATCTCTGAGTTCTGAAAATGCTGATGAAGCAGCGAAAACTGGAGACTGTTTAAACATTCAAAAGTTTGATAATAAAGAGCGACATACTGAAAAAGTTCAAAAGTTTTGATACTGAAAAATGAATTGAGCAAATCATGAAGGAGGCTGTGGACAAATCAAAAAGACTAAACGTGCCTTCAAAGAATCCAAATGATTCAGTATCTGCTGAAGTCATTAACAAATACCTTGCTTTTGACTCTACACTTTTACGGACAATCTTCATCATCATCCATCGATATTAGAAATTCTAAGATATCATCGAATATTTCATTATAAATATCCTCAATACTTTTGAGGATATTTCATAGCTTTTCTTATCTGAAATCATTTATCTCTTCGCGTTATCTGTATTACATAATAAAGGAAACTGTTTAGTTTCTATATTCTGTAAACCTTCGAGTTTAAATTATGAATGTTTTTGAAGTAGTGTTGGAACTGAAACATGAGTTAGTATAATATAATGACACTTGATCAATGTGATTATATTACAGTAAGTCATGCTGAGTTTCTAATGGAACGTGATGATTCACAGACTATAATGTTATCATGTGCCATGTTACACGACTCTTACATTCTATCTAATATATATACATATCAAGAATATAATTTCTTGATAGTTCTATTCTTTTTCTTGAATTCTGGTAATTTAACCAATCAAGATCGTACTACTACAATTTCTCTTTTAGAACATTAGTCATGTTCATTCAAAATTTCATACCTACGAATTCTGGACCATTACTTGATGTACTTAGAATCGAGAAGAGAACAAAAAGGCAAAGAACTTCAAAATATAAGAGAAAATATAAAGCCCAATAACAACACGAAGGTTACAAACCGTGGATATCAGTGCGTATAGCAATATAAAGACACGGAAGGATTATAAATACAATAATCCCTAGAGCATAGTAGAAATAAATAGATTCTTCCGGTGGAAGTTGGAAAAGAAGAACGATCATCACGATAGTCAGAATAAGAACAAGGATTAGAACCAGATTAAGCATTATTATAATCTTTTGGATGTATGAACTAAGAAAGCAAGTATAGGAATGGTGAGAATAATGGAACAGAAGAGTTTAATTTATAATAGAAATATCAGACAGAGTAATCGAGACAGATCACCGTATTTAATTATAGAGATCTTAATTTCCTGAATCACCGAAGAATCAAATCTTATATAGATTACGAGGATTTTCTCTAAATCCCTTGAATATCGGAAATCCACCGTGACTACATCAAAAGTTAAATCTCTATTTCACTTTTTTGTGATAACTTCACTCATACGCTTCAAATAATCGAATTGTTTTATCTGTATTACTCAATAATGATTAAACTCTACTTATCAACTCATATTCGTCATGAAAACATTTTTATTGTTAGCCATGACCACCTCACTCAAATTTCAGGACGAAATTTCTTTAACTGGTAGGTACTGTGATGACCCGAAAATTTCTGACTAAATTTAAATTTAATCTTTATATGTTTCCGACACGATAAGCAACGTCTATTAAACTGAGTTCCAAAATGTTTGAACTATTTTTCACGAATTCATTTGACCTTTGACCATTCTCGATGATTCACGAACAATTAATTGTAAATAGATATGTGTGTGTGAAAATAAATATGTAAATAAAATATAAGTGCATATATTAAGTTGAATGAATATTATACCATTTAATCATTTAAAATTAAATGTGTAATATACAAAATAAATAAAATGTTATCAAGTATATATATATATATATATATATATATATATATATATATATATATATATATATATATATATATATATATATATATATATATGAAATCTGTATACAATTAATATTACATGTATGTTCTAATATATATATAATATATATACAAATATTAAATATGTTATCATATAATAATAAGTATTACATAATTAATAATATGTAATATTATGTTAAATTTAATTATAAATTAAAATATAATTATTATATTACTTTTATTATTATTGATTTCAGAATTATTAATATTACCAATCCGTTATATATATGTATATCTATATACATGAGATTTGATGAGCATAATTATTTATATCAATCTCATTATTATTATTAATAGTAATATTAATATTAGAGATATAAAAATTAAAACATGTAAATTGATATTACTAGTATTACTATGTATTATCTTTGAGAATCAATATTATTATTATTATTATTATTATTATTATTATTATTATTATTGTTATTATTATTATTATTATTATTATTATTATTATTATTATTATTATTATTATTATTATTATTATTATTATTATTATTATTGTAAAAATAATACACTTTATTAATATTACCATTAATAATATCCTCATAAACTTTTTATAATTATTAGCATTATTATTTCCAAATACTATTATTATTATTACAATGATTATTAATAGAATTATTATTATTATTATTAGTATTATTATTATTATTATTATTATTATTATTATTATTATTATTATTATTATTATTATTATTATTATTATTATTATTATTATTATTATTATTATTATTATTATTATTATTATTATTATTATTATTATTATTATTATTATTAATCCCACTATTGTTATTATTAGTATAAATATTTTTATTATTATTATTATTTATTAGTATTAATATTAATTATTTGTTATTATTAGTATTAATATAATTATTATTAACATTATTAAAATTATTATTATTATTAATATGTTATTTAATTGTATATCACTGGAATATGATCGATGAACAACAGAATCGTACAGTTTTGGTAATGTATCACAATCAAACTGTGCTTAATCTTGTTTCCTATCTGAATTTATTAAACATCAAGATCAAATATAGTATGAATCAGTTGCTAATCCCTTTCTCCTTTATTTATTTTTATTTTTCTTTCTGTATCTGCTTTATATTCTGTCGGCATTCATTCTTATGTAAACAGATCAATTCCAGTTGTTAAAGGATACCAAAAACCTCACATTATCAACTAACAACTATCAATACCTTTCACAGCTTCTAAAATTTTCGAATTAATAAAAATTGAAGAGGAAGAACAGGTACCTGCCCTGTTCAGGTTTCATTTTTCAAAAACTTCGATTTGTTGTTATATTTAAAAATCTATTAATGCAGTTCTCTTATAAATCCTTCAATTAAAGTATCTGGAAAATCTCATGTCTCAATTTTAACTATTGAATTCAAATTTCCAAGTCAAAGTTAAATTTTTAAAAGTCAAACAAATTGTTCTTCATTAAATTCGAAATTGTTTTGAAGTTTCCGAGGCAATTGATGAATCATAAAGTTTCCATAAATCATTTGAAACCCAATTCATGTCATAATTTTCGTCTAAAACAGTCCTCAAGTTGAAATTGATGTTGGAGTTCATACGGGTGTTCTTCACTCATCTGTTTCGGTTTATTTTTTTTTATTAATCCACCTCTCACACAATCAAGTTATACCTGTTTCTATTTAACACCTAAACCCAAACAATTAAATTATGGTTAGGATCGTAATGGCTACTGGTCGATTTAAATGGCGAGGAAGATGAATATTAACAGACAGATACAGTTTAAATAAATTATGGACGAGTATAATTTCAGAAAAAACGGTCACAGCTGAATGGTTGAGTGGGTTTCGGGTTAGCGAGTGGACTGGGGTTTGAACCTGGGCACAACAACTTATTTTTTTGTGGAGCTTATTTTGAGGTAGTCTTTATATATTGATTTATTATTATTATTATTATTATTATTATTATTATTATTATTATTATTATTATTATTATTATTATTATTATTATTATTATTATTATTATTATTATTATTATTATTATTACTTAGTAATATTAATTATTATTATTATTATTATTATTATTATTATTATTATTATTATTATTATTATTATTATTATTAATATGATTATTATTGTTATGATTATTATTGTTATTGTTATTAATATTAGTATTATAATTATTATTGTTATTAGGATTACTAATATAAGTAATTATTATTATTATTAGGTATTAGTAATATTATGATTATTATTATTATAATCATTTTGCTATTATGTAACATCATCAAGTATTATTAATGTTATTATTAGTATTATTAACATCAATATAAGTATTATTATGATTAGGATTATTATTACTATCATTATTATGAAAATAATTCAAACTATCATTATTATGATTAATATTAATATTAGTATCATCGTAGACTTACTATTATTATTATTATTATTAACAAAAGTACTATTATTAAGATTATCATTAGTAATAAGATTGTTATAATAATTATTATTATTAAGTAAAATGTATTATTATCAAAATTATTATTTTCATTATTATTATTATTAAACTTTTCATTTTATTAAAAACTAATGTTATTATTATTATAATATTTATCAATAAAACTATCATTTATATTATTATCAATAAAATCATTTATATTATTGTCGTTAACACTAGTATTATCATTATCATTATTTTAATTACTACTAATATTACTTTAGTATTAGTATAAGTACTATTTTAACAAACAAATGAACTATTGATATAAAAAAAATATTCGATACATATAACATAACAAAATTCATATTTTTATATAGTAATAATGAGAAATATAAATTAATAATATAAAAATTATATCACTAATAATAATATATATATTTATTCGATTAAGATTATATATTAATAAATATACAAATGATATAGGTTCGTGAATCCGAGGCCAACCCTGCATTGTTCAGTTGTTCAATACCGTCATATGTATTTTTACTACAAAATACAGTTTTGTGAGTTTCATTACTCCCTTTTTAAATGTTTTTGCAATATATATTTTTAGGACTGAGAATACATGCGCTGCTTTTATAAATGTTTTACGAAATAGACACAAGTAATCGAAACTACATTATATGGTTGAATGGATCGAAGCCGAATATGCCCCTTTTAGCCTGGTAATCTAAGAATTAGGGAACATCACTAATTTTGAGAATTAGTGCACCCCTAATTGACGCGAATCCTAAAGATAGATCTATTGGGACCAACAAACCCCATCCATTGTAGCGGATGCTTTAGTACTTTGAGTTTTTATATCATGTCCGATGGGTGTCCCGGAATGATGGGGATATTCTTATATGCATCTTGTTAATGTCGATTATCAGGTGTTCAATCCATATGAATGATTTTTATCTCTATGCAGTTTGTGAAATGCCTGATATGAGAATGATGTTTATGAAAAATGAAATCTTGTGGTCTATTAAAATTATGGAAATGATTGATTATGATAAACTAATGAACTCACCAACCTTTTGGTTGACACTTTAAAGCATATTTATTCTCAGGTATGAAAGAAATCTTTCGCTGTGCAATTGCTCATTTTGGAGATATTACTTGAAGTCATTCATGACATATTTCAAAAGACGTTGCATTCGAGTCGTTGAGTTCATCAAGATTATTATTAAGTCAATTATAGTTGGATATATTATGAAATGGTATGCATGCCGTCATCTTTCGATGAAATGAAATATTGTCTTTTAATAACGAATGCAATATTTGTAAAATGTATCATATAGAGGTCAAGTACCTCACGATGTAACCAAATGTAATATATTCGTCCAAGATGGATTAGGACGGGTCGCTATAGGTGGTATCAGAGCGGTGGTCTTAGCGAACCAGGTCTTGCATTAGTGTGTCTAACTGATAGTTGTGCAATGATCAAGGATGTGCAATTTCATGAGTTAATGGAAAAGAATCCGTTTGAACACCTTCAACTATTCAATGATATTTCTGATCTTTACAAGCATAAAGATGTTACCGAAGATGCTTATAAGTTAAGGGCATTCCCCTTTTCTCTTCAAGGTGATGCCAAGGCTTGGTTAAGAAATTTTCCTTCCGACTCGATTAGAACTTTTCAAGACTTAAGCGACACTTTTATCAATCACTTCTTTCCACCATCAAAGGCACGGAGAGACTTAGAATGGAGATCAATGCATTCGCTCAACGAAGTGATGAGTCTTTATATAATGCATGGATACATTTTAAGAAGATGTTGAGAGCATGTCCACCACATGGATTGACAAAAAGAGAGTACATCAACACGTTTTATCGGGGTACGAATTTATTGACAAGACAAATTCTTGATGCATCCGCGGGAGGAGTGTTTATGTATAAGTCACTTAATGCGGCCAAAACCTTGTTGGAAGATATCTCAATTCATACTTATGAGTGGAACCCTTCACCTAGAGATTTGCCAAGGAAAAGTGTAGCTTAAGTGGAGAGTGAAAACGGTCCAGTCACATTTGCTAGCTTAAATAATCAATTTCAATCATACGTGAAAGAGTTGAAGAAGTTACAACAATCTATTGTCGTGATGCAAGTAGGGTGTGAAAGATGCGATGGACCTCACCTCACAAAGAATTGTCCTCAAATCAACCAATGCAACCATATTGATTTGGGCGATATACCTATGAACTCGGATGCTCATGTCAACTATGTGAGTAATCAAAATTATCAAAGGGGAGGCTTATCAAGCTAAGGCTAACTCAATCCTAACCAAAGACAAGTCTCATTCAACACTCAAAACAACCCACCACCCGGATTTACAAACCAAAACCGAAACCAAGGTTACAACCCAAGCTATAACAAAAACTGAAACAACAACTTCCAATCACAAAATCAACAAACATATAACACCCAACCTTATAACAATCAAACCAACACAAGTTATCAAGGCAACCAAGGCTATCAAAACAACCAAGGTTATAGTCAACCACAAATTAACCAAGGTTACAATCAGCAACCACAAAAAAACCAACAAAACAATCAACAATCCCAACCTTCAAAGAGTTTAGAAGAGATCATGCAAAACTACATAAAGAAGGCGGAGCCAACCGAGGCATTTTTGTTAAAGGAAAATGAGTTCTTGAAGCAACAATTGAAGCATCAACAAGCCTCATTGATAGTGCTCCAAATAAACATATATTTAGTATCAATATCCTTCCTATATGTAAAGTTTTCAGTTGTAATTGTTCTATTTCCAAGTGATATTCGTTTATAATAAATAAGTGCAAAGATAAAAGGCGAAAACGAAGATTCGAAGACAAAAACGTCCAAAAAGCTCAAATGTACAAGATACAATTCAAGTGGTTCAAATTAATGATGAGAAACGTCTAAAATTAACAAGAGTACAAGTTACGAAACGAAAAGCACGAAGATTAAAGAATTGAAGAAAAAGCGTCTTAAAACTGGAAAAAGGTCCTTAAAGCCATAGTGCACTCAAAAGCGTCCCAAAAATTGAGTTAAAAGACTTGCGCGGATTTTGGGTGTTAAGGAAAATAATTTTATGTGCAAATTACAAATTGCAAAATACAAAGTACAAGATATTAAATCGTACGAAAGGATGTTCGAAAATCCGGAACCGGGACCTGAGCCAACTATCAACGCCCGACTCAACGGACCAAAAATTACAAGTCTACTATGCACAAGAATATAATATAATATATATATAATTATATAAATTATATATATATTATATATATTTATATATCATGTCGACAAGCTAGTGTCCAAGGCAATGTGAGCTGGATTTCTATGCCATGCGATCGCATGGAAATAACAAAGGGGAGCCATGTTATCGCATGGCCCCAAAAGTTTGGTCAGGCCTATAAAAGCCACAGAATTCTGGCCGAAATATAAACAATAAATATATTACTCCCTCTGTAAGATATATATATATATATATATATATATATATATATATATATATATATATATATATATATATATATATATAAATATTAGTTTAGTTTTATATTAGATTAGTTTGGGTTATGTAAAGGTTATTTTACGGGTTTTGAAGTCGAAATTCTGTCCGTGTAACACTACGCGATAAATACTCAATGTAAGTTATGTTTTCCTTTTTAAAATTAATGTCTCGTAACTAAGTTATTATTATGCTTATTTAAGCCAAAGTAATTGTGATTTTAGACTAAATATTAAAGATGGGGTTATTGGGCTTTGTACCATAATTGGGGTTTGGACAAAAGAATGACACTTGTGAAAATTAGACTATGGGCTATTAATGGACTTTATATTAAATTAACGATACCTCGTTAATTTAATATAAAGGTTATGATTTGACGTATCTATATATAACCACATACGCATAATCGGACACGATGGGCGGGATATTTATAAGTACGAATTATTGTTCATTTGACCGGACACGGGGATGGATTAATAGTTAATGGACTCATTAAAACAGGGGTGGATTACATTCAAGGGTAATTGGTGTAATTGTTAACAAAGTATTAAAACCTTGGATTACACACAGTCGATAACCTGGTGTATTCATTAAACAAAGTATTAAGACCTTGTTACAGTTCGAATCCCCAATTAGTTGGAATATTTGACTTCGGGTATAAGGTTAAATTTGCAGAGCATTTTATAATTATGACCGATGAACTATTATGGGCAAAACCCATATAGGTATCAATTACATCCAGGACAAAGGACAATTAACCCAGGGTAATAAATAATCAAAACGTCAAACATCATGGTTACGGAAGTTTAAATAAGCATAATTATTATATTGTTATTTATTTTACGCACTTAAATTATCGTCATTTATATTTTGCATTAGGTTTTAATTGTGACTTAAAATATAAAACCGACAAACTGGTCATTAAACGGCAAATCCCCTTTTATATATTATTATATATAATTATATATATTTTGTACAAATATAGTTAATTAAAATATAGTGTGAAATAAGCCATCTCCCTGTGGAACGAACCGGACTTACTAAAAACTATACTACTTTACGATTAGGTACACTGCCTATAGTGTTGTAGCAAGGTTTAGGTATATCCCATCTGTAAATAAATAATTAAAACTTGTGTTATTTGTATCGTATTTCGTAGTAAAAATAATAACTATTTCGTATACACCGCTGCGCACATCAAGTTTTTGGCGCCGCTGCCGGGGAACTCGGCGAAACGCTATATTTTTAATATATATTTGTGTAAATATTTTTATATATAATTTTTAGAAAAACAATATAAAATCTATTAAAAAAAACTGGAATCCAAGCCCATGCGATCGCATGAGCTGGCCGTGATAATTCCATGCGATCGCATGGTAAACTCTGACACGCCTGATCAAACCCTATTCCAGCATTAATTACGTATTATTAATTATTATTATTATTTAAACCCTAATTAGGTTTATATTTAATAATAATTTGTTTTAGTTTTTAATTAATTTGTATTATTTAGTTTAATTAGTTTTGTTAATATATAAAAATTAATACTTTTATAAATAAATAATATAAAAATAATATTTTTATAAAAATTGTACTTTTTACAACTTTAAGTTTATTTTTATATTTTGTATCTTTTTATTTGTTTTAGCGTAATATTTGTATTTTTCGCTCGTAATTAGTTTTAACACATAGTTTTTTCCGTAGTTATTTTTTATTTCTAGATTTTTAGGCTTTGCCGTAAAATCCTTTAAGTGCTTTTTCTTTAGAATTAAGATTTAGGCGCTTTAGAATTTTGCGACGCCGTTTTTCGCTTTAATTTTTTTAGTACCTTATAAGTAATTGCCGTTTTCCGAATAAAATTGCATTTACCTTTAGACCTTTAGGAGCAACTTTTTAGATTTAGTTTTTAGACTTTTAAGTTTCGACGTTTTTCTTTCTTATTTTTATTTTTCGACGTTTTTCGACGCGTAATCTTTTTCTTTCTTATTTCTCGACACGCTAGTTTTTAGGACATAGATTTTTATTTTCCAAACGAAAAATTATTTTAAGCGGTTAAATTGATAGACATCCAAATTTTCTGCTTCGTAGTAATAGTTGGATTTGTTAGTGGCTGAGTTGTGAGCTTCCGATTTAAAGGGTTCTGGCTCCTGCTGCATCTATTGGCTATTCGAAACGTGGGCAAAAGCAGAAAAGTCTATTAATTTGATAACTTATATAATTTTATTTTTATAACTAATAGGATAATTAAGTAAATGCACCACATTGTAGCTAAAATTTGGTAATAAGTGAATTATGGAAAATCTTGAGAATATTTTGGAAACTCTTTATGACATCCGAAATCAATTTAATCAATACTCTCAAACGGGTGTTGATGACAATTCGTTCGGTCAATCTTGGATCACGAATGACGAAACAATAACTGGTTGTGAAATCTGTGGAGATTATCACTCAACATGGGAATGTTATTATTACGTTCCTATAGAAAATTATGCACCCATGGAACCGGAATGGAATGATTATGAGGAATACAATTCTAATTGAGATTATTCCCAAGAATATATCCAAACTCAACAACCAGAAGACGAGGAAAATTATGTGCCTGAAAATTCTTTAGATTATATGAAAATCAAACTCGAAGAACTTGATGCTCAAAATGAACAAATGAGAGAGTTTGTAAATCGGCAAGCTGAAACTCTATCAGATTACACACCTGTTGATCTGAGGAGTCGTGTGCAAGAAAATCTCATATCATCGAATTTTGATGAATTCGAGAGCTCCGAAATCACCTACTATCCCGATGATACTTTTCATTCAGTCTTACCAATTTTACAACATATCGACACATTAGCCTCTACCGACGAAATCATCGATCCATCAATGGATGAAGAAGAAGTAAGGGTGACAAATTGGTACTCTTGGGAAAACGATAACGTTGAAAATTTTACCCCCGAGACCAAAGTGGAGGAACCGATAAGGACCGTTAATGAAGAAGAATTTTCTTTAATCCAGCCACAACCTTCCAACCCAATATTCTCAATAGACGAGTCTTCTACCGAAGATGAACTACGAGCTGTAATAGATAATGACACCTCGGATTTCACCCAATTAGGTAATAGAGGTGAAAACTTTGTTCCCGAGAATAAAAGGAAGGAAATGTTAGGAATTGTCCACCCTATAATATGTATGTCGGTGTATATCGATCCATTTGACCAAGAACCAGAAAAGAGACAAATCCATTTACTAAAAGCTACACTTAAAAAAGAATTAAGTAGTGACGATCGGGTGAGTCTAAACTTTAAACCCATTGATATATTTTATACCACCCGAGATGTAAATAACTGGCTCACTATTTTAATTTGTGAAACTTATTCTACCGACTTCACATGTCGTCAGCTAAGTATGGGGAAGTCTAACCCCACTTAACGTTAAATTAGGGGTTCGGGTTAGTGCATAACTCGTCAATAAAAATGCATGATGAGTAAGGGTAAATGACGCATTTTCAAATATTAGCAAAAAGTTCAGAAAAGCAATCGTTTTTGAATAAAAACGTGTGTAATAAAACAAGAAGGAATGAACGATGAGGCGCGCCATCTATCATTCGACGAGCTTTGTAATTACAAACTGGGTATTTTTAATCACTTTCAACACTAATCACCCTCATGAATTTATAATTAGAGTCTGATTTCATGCTAATGAGGGCATTGCATGATCTCAAGTGTGGGGAAGGGTTATAAATACTCTCGGGTTTATACTTGGTTTATTTTCTAAATGTTATGAAAATTTTAAAAATTTTCAACTAAATGAATTAAAAATTATGTTTATACATATTTATGAACGATGAAAACTAGGTGTTAATAACGAAATTATCGTTACCTCGGAAAGGACATAAATTGAGAAACAACTAAAACGCTTGAATTTATTTATTAAGATATAAAAAGACGCATGAAAAAAACCAAGTGTGGGGAGAATGTACCAAGTTATTCAATTAAAAGCTATCTATCACGTGTTTCTGTAAAGTTATTGCAGGTGCTTTTGTTTTGGACTAATTTAATCAGTTTTACCCGAATTACTGTAATATATTTATAAGAAAGATGGATCTGCACGATGAATCAATTCCATCATTAAAAGGAAGTAATGTCTTCCGAAAAAGACACTCGCTTCTTGATTTAGGTCAAGAAGTTGTCATCCAGACCAGCTGTAGGTTGACGAAAAATCTAGAAAAGTCATCTCTAAAATCAGCAGGAAATCCACGAACCTCAGCATCAAACAGGGTCGCCAAGTGGTCAGACTTATCCTAACCATGAGAGGATCTGTCTCGTAAAATGGGGAGGGCGCCGTGCAAATTAGCTTGATAAGACTAATGAATCAGACCCCCAGAAAGGATAATCTCCTTAAAGATTAAAAATCAGCTTTTAAGCCTGATATTACTCAATCCTAGAGATTGACTTTAAAGATTGAGAATTACAAACTCATGAAATTCAATGATATCTAAACTCGAGCTTGAACGAGAAAATACTTTGATCAAAATTACAAACCGATTTATTTTCTGAAAACCCATTTTAATGCGTTCATTACCATTGAATATAAAATCCTAGGAATTCACCTGGAATTCATTAGGTCAACTGAACCAAATCGGGTGTCAACCGTAAGAACGGTGGTTGCATAGCATGGTCGAAGACAGGACCTTGTGCCAGACCAAAAAACTATAGGATGATCTTTACTATTGCTCCTACAAAGGATAGTAATTGCATCCGACACGTTATAGGCCATAATTAAAAGCATGTCAGGGGACATTGCCTTAACAGTTGCTTGTTCAACGCTTTCCTTTACAACCTGACGGTAGTTTACCGAAAGGTAATATACGGAGCAAGTATACTGGACGTGTGCTTTTCTAATACAAGGTTAGCAAGTGGGTGACACAAAACCGCAAGTTTTGAGCTAAAATTTTAAAATCTGAAACTCACAAAACCCACAAAAATATTTTGCAAACACCGGTGAAGGGTTATTCCGAAAAACTTATCTAGGGTAAAATCTAGATTGAATTTTCAAAAAGATCAAATGTTTTCATAAAGATCCAATTTCCTTAAAGGATCTAAATTTTCATAGTCATGTGGGACTGTAAACCACATCGTTATTGCCATTGTTTATACCGCCGTATCAAAATCACTTATGTATAAAGTGTGAAGAATAAAGAAGTGATTCGTGTAATTTAATTTCGAATTCTGTATTGCTTGAGGACAAGCAACGTTCAAGTGTGGGGATATTTGATAGTGCTCCAAATAAACATATATTTAGTATAAATATCCTTCCGATATGTAAAGTTTTCAGTTGCAATTGTTCTATTTCCAAGTGATATTCGTTTATAATAAATAAGTGCAAAGACAAAAGGCGAAAACGAAGATTCGAAGACAAAAACGTCCAAAAAGCTCAAATGTACAAGATACAATTCAAGTGGTTCAAATTAATGATGAGAAACGTCTAAAATTGACAAGAGTACAAGTTACGAAACGAAAAGCACGAAGATTAAAGAATTGAAGAAAAAGCGTCCTAAAACTTGAAAAGGGTCCTTAAAGCCATAGTGCACTCAAAAGCGTCCCAAAAATTGAGTTAAAAGACTTGCGCGGATTTTGGGTGTTAAGGAAAATAATTTTATGTGCAAATTACAAATTACAAAACGCAAAGTACAAGATATTAAATCGTACGAAAGGACGTTCGAAAATCCGGAACCGGGACCTGAGCCAACTATCAACGCCCGACTCAACGGACCAAAAATTACAAGTCTACTATGCACAAGAATATAATATAATATATATATATAATTACATAAATTATATATATTATATATATTTATATATCATGTCAACAAGCTAGTGTCCAAGGCAATGTGAGCTGGATTTCTATGCCATGCGATCGCATGGAAATAACAAAGGGGAGCCATGCGATCGCATGGCCCCAAAAGTTTGGTCAGGTCTATAAAAGCCACAGAATTTTGGCCGAAATATAAACAATAAATATATTACTCCCTCTGTAAGATATATATATATATATATATATATATATATATATATATATATATATATATATATATATATATATATATATATATATATATATATATATATATATATATATATATATATATATATATATATATATATATATATATATATATATATTAGTTTAGTTTTATATTAGATTAGTTTGGGTTATGTAAAAGTTATTTTACGGGTTTTGAAGTCAAAATTCTATCCGTTTAACACTACGCGATAAATACTCAATGTAAGTTATGTTTTCCTTTTTAAAATTGATGTCTCGTAACTAAGTTATTATTATGCTTATTTAAGCCAAAGTAATAGTGATTTTAGACTAAATATTAAAGATGGGGTTATTAGGCTTTGTACCATAATTGGGGTTTGGACAAAAGAATGACACTTGTGGAAATTAGACTATGGGCTATGAATGGGCTTTATATTAAATTAACGATACCTCGTTAATTTAATATAAAGGTTATGATTTGACGTATCTATATATAACCACATACGCTTAATCGGACACGATGGGCGGGATATTTATAAGTACGAATTATTGTTCATTTGACCGAACACGGGGATGGATTAATAGTTAATGGACTCATTAAAATAGGGGTAGATTACATTCAAGGGTAATTGGTGTAATTGTTAACAAAGTATTAAAACCTTGGATTACACACAGTCGATAACCTGGTGTATTCATTAAACAAAGTATTAAGACCTTGTTACAGTTCGAATCCCCAATTAGTTAGAATATTTGACTTCGGGTATAAGGTTAAATTTGCCGAGCATTTTATAATTATGAACGATGAACTATTATGGGCAAAACCCAGATAGGTTTCAATTACATCCAGGATAAGGGACAATTAACCCATGGTAATAAATAATCAAAACGTCAAACATTGTAGTGACCCGAACTTTTCCATGTTTATACATATTAAATGAAATTGTTATTTACATGATTAAGTGTTTCCAGCATATTAAGTAATCAAACTTGTTAAGACTTGATTAATTGAAATAGGTTTTATATAGACAATTGATCACCCAAGTTGACCGATGATTCACGAACGTTAAAACTTGTAAAAACTATATGATGACATATATATGGTTATATATATAGTTAACATGATATTATGATAAGTAAACATATCATTAAGTATATTAATAATGAACTACATATGTAAAAACAACACTACTAACTTAATGATTTTGAAACGAGACATATATGTAACGATTATCGTTGTAACGACATTTAATGTATATATATCATATTAAGAGATATTCGTACATCATAATATCATGATAATATTATAATTTAAAATCTCATTTTATATTATAAACATTGGGTTAACAACATTTAACAAGATCGTTAACCTAAAGGTTTCAAAACAACACTTACATGTAACGACTAACGATGACTTAACGACTCAGTTAAAATGTATATACATGTAGTGTTTTAATATGTATTCATAAACTTTTGAAAGACTTCAAGACACTTATCAAAATACTTCTACTTAACAAAAATGCTTACAATTACATCCTCGTTCAGTTTCATCAACAATTCTACTGGTATGCACCCGTATTCGTACTCGTACAATACACAGCTTTTAGATGTATGTACTATTGGTATATATACTCCAATGATCAGCTCTTAGCAGCCCATGTGAGTCACCTAACACATGTGGGAACCATCATTTGGCAACTAGCATGAAATATCTCATAAAATTACAAAAATATGAGTAATCATTCATGACTTATTTACATAAAAACAAAATTACATATCCTTTATATCTAATCCATACACCAACGACCAAAAACACCTACAAACACTTTCATTCTTCAATTTTCTTCATCTAATTGATCTCTCTCAAGTTCTATCTTCAAGTTCTAAGTGTTCTTCATAAATTCTACAAGTTCTAGTTTCATAAAATCAAGAATACTTCCAAGTTTGCTAGCTTACTTCCAATCTTGTAGAGTGATCATCCAACCTCAAGAAATCTTTCTTATTTACAGTAAGATATCTTTCTAATACAAGGTAATACTTATATTCAAACTTTGATTCAATTTCTATAACTATAACAATCTTATTTCGAGTGGAAATCTTACTTGAACTTGTTTTTGTGTCATGATTCTGCTTCAAGAAGTTTCAAGCCATCCAAGGATCCATTGAAGCTAGATCCATTTTTCTCATTTCCAGTAGCTTTATCCAGAAAACTTGAGGTAGTAATGATGTTCATAACATCATTTGATTCACACATATAAAGCTATCTTATTCGAAGGTTTAAACTTGTAATCACTAGAACATAGTTTAGTTAATTCTAAACTTGTTCGCAAACAAAAGTTAATCCTTCTAACTTGACTTTTAAAATCAACTAAACACATGTTCTATATCTATATGATATGCTAACTTAATGATTTAAAACCTGGAAACACGAAAAACACCGTAAAACCGGATTTACGCCGTCGTAGTAACACCGCGGGCTGTTTTGGGTTAGTTAATTAAAAACTATGATAAACTTTGATTTAAAAGTTGTTCTTCTGGGAAAATGATTTTTCTTATGAAAATGAAATTATATCCAAAAATCATGGTTAAACTCAAAGTGGAAGTATGTTTTCTAAAATGGTCATCTAGACGTCGTTCTTTCGACTAAAATGACTACCTTTACAAAAATGACTTGTAACTTATATTTCCGACTATAAACCAATAATTTTTCTGTTTAGATTCATAAAATAGAGTTCAATATGAAACCATAGCAATTTGATTCACTCAAAACGGATTTAAAATGAAGAAGTTATGGGTAAAACAAGATTGGATAATTTTTCTTGTTGTAGAAACGTGAAAATTGGTAAAAAATCTATATTAATCATATCCTAGCTAACTTATATTGTATTATACATGTATTCTAATATATTATATAATCTTGGGATACCATAGACACGTATGCAAATGTTTTGACATATCATATCGACCCATGTGTATATATTATTTGGAACAATCATAGACACTCTATATGCAGTAATGTGGGAGTTAGCTATACAGGGTTGAGGTTGATTCCAAAAATATATATACTTTGAGTTGTGATCTAGCCTGAGACGTGTATACACTGGGTCGTGGATTGATTCAAGATAATATATATCAATTTTTTTCTGTACATCTAACGTTGGATAACTAGTTGTAGGTTACTAACGAGGACGGCTGACTTAATAAACTTAAAACATCAAAATGTATTAAAAGTGTTGTAAATATATTTTGAATATACTTTGATATATATGTACATATTTGTTATAGGTTCGTGAATCGACCAGTGGCCAAGTCTTACTTCCTGACGAAGTAAAAATCTGTAAAAGTGAGTTATAGTCCCACTTTTAAAATCTAATATTTTTGGGATGAGAATACATGCAGGTTTTATAAATGATTTACAAAATAGACACAAGTACGTGAAACTACATTCTATGGTTGAATTATCGAAATCGAATATGCCCCTTTTTATTAAGTCTGGTAATCTAAGAATTAGGGAACAGACACCCTAATTGACGCGAATCCTAAAGATAGATCTATTGGGCCTAACAAACCCCATCCAAAGTACCGGATGCTTTAGTACTTCGAAATTTATATCATGTCCGAAGGAGGATCCTGGAATGATGGGGATATTCTTATATATGCATCTTGTTAATGTCGGTTACAGGTGTTCACCATATGAATGATTTTTATCTCTATGTATGGGATGTATATTGAAATATGAAATCTTGTGGTCTATTGTTACAATTTAATATATATAGGTTAAATCTATAACTCACCAACATTTTTGTTGACGTTTAAAGCATTTTTATTCTCAGGTGAATACTAAGAGCTTCCGCTGTTGCATACTAAAATAAGGACAAGATTTGGAGTCCATGTTTGTATGATATTGTGTAAAAACTGCATTCAAGAAACATATGTCGATGTAATATATTTCTATTGTAAACCATTATGTAATGGTCGTGTATAAACAGTATATTTTAGATTATCATTATTTGATAATCTACGTAATGCTTTTGAAACCTTTATTGATAAAATAAAGGTTATGGTTGTTTTAAAAATGAATGCAGTCTTTGAAAAATGTCTCATATAGAGGTCAAAACCTCGCAACGAAATCAATTAATATGGAACGTTTATAATCAATATGAACGGGACATTTCAGTTGGTATCCGAGCGTTGGTCTTAGAGAACCAGAATTTTGCATTAGTGTGTCTTATCGAGTTTGTTAGGATGCATTAATGAGTCTGGACTTCGACTGTGTTTACTTGAAAAATGATTGCTTAACAAATTTTGTTGGAAACTATATATTTTTAACATGTGAATATTATGTGATATATTAATCTCTTAACGCTTTCGATATTATGTGATAGATTTCTACCTCTAGAACAAGTCCCATTGACTCACCTAATAATAATGAAGAGTCAAATGTAAATTGGAATGATTCGTGGACTGATTCACAAGTTCCCGAAGAGGAACCGGAAGAAGAGTCGGAACCGGAAGAATAATCGGAACCGGAAGAAGAATCGGAACCGGAAGAAGAAATAGAACCAGTGGGGAAAATAATAAAACGGTTAAGTAGAAGAAAATCCTCAACCAACCGACCAAAGTTAATTATGGTCAATGGTGTTTCCACCAAGGAAGCAAAGTATTGGGAGGATTACCAATTCTCCGATGAATCGGATCCCGACAAGGATTCCGATGATGTTATAGAAATTACCCCAACACAATTTAATAAGGCAAAAGAGAACAATAAGGGAAAGGGCATAAAAATAGAGAAATTTGATTCCAAACCCGATGAACTTTATATGTATCATCAACACCCGTATTTCTTAAGTTGTGACAATAACCCGGGAACCTCTAAACCACCAGGTTTTTCTAAACCAATGTGGAAAACGACAACTCGTATTAGGGAAACATCATATATCCCTAGAAACTTGGCAAAATGAACCAAAACCGAAGAAGAAGAAACGAGCGAGTCGGAATAAGATAGTTATATTCGTGTGGTGTAATATATGTAATATAGTGTGCTTATGCTTTATGATATATGTAAAAATTGCTTGTATTAATAAGTATTTTTTTTTATGAATCTAACTCTTGTCTATTTTACAGTATAAAAATACAAAATGGATAGACAACCCAATATTTTAAGAGACCTACCCGGAGACATGATTGATGAAATCTTGTCTAGAGTCGGTCAGAATTCCTCGGCATAACTATTTAAGGCGAGATCAGTTTGTAAGACATTCAAAGAACGTTCCAAGAATGCCTTGGTTTATAAAAGGCTTTCGTTCGAAAGATGGGGGATATCAAATTGGGAAATCCATAAGTTACGATGTGTTTACTTTGACGCATATATTGCGGGGAACCCAAATGCTATTTTACGCAACGGGTTAAGAAATTATTTTGACTCAATATATCCGAATATAGGACTTCGTGATTTAGAAAAAGCGGCTAACATGCAACATAAAGAAGCATGTTATGCTTACGGGTTAGTAATGTTCGCTTCTCACCAAAGTGAGAACAGGAACATCGGGCTACAACTATTAAACAAAACGTTCCCACAAGTGATGGAGTCGGTAATTGGGGTAAGAAATGAGGTTTTTAGGTTATTACGAGACTGTTAGTCATTACGTAACCTTCATCCTTTTGACAACGTTACAACACATTGTCTTACTATCGGTCACAACGGTTATGTTCCACAAAACCAAGGAAGGGAAGTGGTATTAGTAAAACCAGAATGCATGACTTGATTCTGGACGTATGAATTACGTGTCTTTATTGCCTTTGCTGAACGCCTTATTTATTAACTAGAATTATCTTCGCAACTACTTTGTATCAAAGTTTTATGTGCTATATTTTATGCTATATGTAAAAAAAAAGCGGTATTGTAAGTTTGCAAGTTATTGTATAAAGGTTTGAATATGATTTTTTTTTTTTTTGTGATTAGTTTTTCATATAGAATTGTAGTAGTTGAAATGGTATATTAGCTACTAAGTATGAACTTAACGGGTAGGTACTACCCGAATTAAAGAGTATAAAATGCTAATATGAAGAAAGAGCTTTTATAAATAAGTTCATATTACGCTACGAAATACTATTGACTACTCTTGATATTCTATATGATTAACTCGTTTCATTTGACTATTTTGAAGGAAATGGCACCGACTACTCGACACACCTTGAATATGAGCGAAGAGGAATTTCGTGACTTTCTTGCTTCAAACATAGCCGCAGTACAGGCTGCGCTACATACCAACAATAACCTTGGATCTAGCAGTACAGGAAATCGTGTAGGATGCACCTACAAAGAATTCACTGCCTGCAAACCTTTGGAATTTGATGGAACCGAAGGACCGATCGGATTGAAATGGTGGACCGAGAAGGTCGAATCTGTGTTTGCCATAAGTAAGTGTACTGAAGAGGACAAAGTGAAGTACGCTACGCATACCTTCACAGGTTCTGCGTTAACATGGTGGAATACCTATCTAGAGCAAGTGGGACAAGATGATGCTTACGCACTATCGTGGTCAGCATTCAAGCACTTGATGAACGAGAAGTACCGTCCCAGAACCGAGGTCAATAAGCTCAAGACAGAACTTAGAGGGTTACAAACCCAAGGATTTGATATTACCACGTACGAAAGATGATTCACAGAATTATGCCTATTGTGTCCGGGAGCGTTCGAAGATGAGGAAGAGAAAATCGACGCGTTTGTGAAAGGATTACCAGAAAGAATCCAAGAAGATATAAGTTCACACGAGCCCGCCTCCATACAACAGGCATGTAGAATGGCTCACAAACTAGTGAACCGGATTGAAGAAAGAATTAAAGAACAGACTGCTGAAGAGGCCAATGTGAAGCAAGTTAAAAGAAAGTGGGAGGAAAACGGTGATAAGAATCACCAATACAACAACAACAGCAATTACAACAATAATCGCAACAACTATCCTAACAATCGCAACATCAATCGCAACTACAACAAACGGCCTAACAACAACAACAACCACAACAACAACAACAACAACAACAACAGCAACTACAACAATCATCCCAACAACAATAATAACCGCAACAACAACAACAACAATCAGAAGCAGCTATGCCAAAGGTGTGAAAAGTATCACTCGGGGTTCTGCACCAAATTTTGCAACAAGTGTAAAAGAAATGGTCATAGCGCGGCGAAGTGTGAGGTCTACGGACCAGGGGTTAACAGAACGAAAGGAACAAATGGTGTCGGAACGAGTAATGACGGAGCAAGTAATGTCGGAGAAAGTTATGCCAATGTAGTTTGTTATAAATGTGGAAAACCGGGCCACATTATTAGAATTTGCCCGAACCAGGAGAACACGAATGGACAAGGCCGCGGAAGAGTTTTCAATATTAATGCGGCAGAGGCACAGGAAGACCCGGAGCTTGTTACGGGTACGTTTCTTATTGACAATAAATCTGCTTACGTTTTATTTGATTCGGGTGTGGATAGAAGCTATATGAGTAGAGATTTTTGTGCTAAATTAAGTTGTCCATTGATGCCTTTGGATAGTAAATTTTTACTCGAATTAGCAAATGGTAAATTAATTTCAGCAGATAATATATGTCGGAATTGAGAAATTAAACTGGTTAGCGAAACATTTAAGATTGACTTGATACCAGTAGAGTTAGGGAGTTTTGATGTGATAATCGGTATGGACTGGTTGAAAGAAGTGAAAGCAGAGATCGTTTGTTACAAAAATGCAATTCGCATTATACGAGAAAAAGGAAAACCTTTATTGGTGTACGGAGAAAAGGGCAACACGAAGCTACATCTTATTAGTAATTTGAAGGCACAAAAACTAATAAGAAAAGGTTGCTATGCTGTTCTAGCACACGTCGAGAAAGTACAAACTGAAGAAAAGAGCATCAATGATGTTCCCGTCGCAAAAGAATTTCCCGATGTATTTCCGAAAGAATTACCGGGATTACCCCCACATAGATCCGTTGAATTTCAAATAGATCTTGTACCAAGAGCTGCACCAATAGCTCGTGCTCCTTACAGACTCGCACCCAGCGAGATGAAAGAACTGCAAAGCCAATTACAAGAACTTTTAGAGCGTGGTTTCATTCGACCAAGCACATCACCGTGGGGAGCTCCTATTTTGTTTGTCAAGAAGAAAGATGGTACATTCAGGTTGTGTATCGACTACCGAGAGTTGAACAAACTTACCATCAAGAATCGCTACCCACTACCGAGAATCGACGACTTATTTGATCAACTACAAGGCTCGTCTGTTTATTCAAAGATTGACTTACGTTCCGGGTATCATCAAATGCGGGTGAAAGAAGATGATATTCCAAAGACTATTTTCAGAACACGTTACGGTCATTACGAGTTTATGGTCATGCCATTTGGTTTAACTAATGCACCAGCTGTGTTCATGGACCTTATGAACCGAGTGTGTGGACCATACCTTGACAAGTTTGACATTGTTTTCATTGATGACATACTTATTTACTGAAAGAATGACCAAGAACACGGTGAACATTTGAGAAAGGTGTTAGAAGTATTGAGGAAGGAAGAATTGTATGCTAAGTTTTCAAAGTGTGCATTTTGGTTGGAAGAAGTTCAATTCCTCGGTCACATAGTGAACAAAGAAGGTATTAAGGTGGATCCGGCAAAGATAGAAACTGTTGAAAAGTGGGAAACCCCGAAAACTCCGAAACACATACGCCAGTTTTTAGGACTAGCTGGTTACTATAGAAGGTTCATCCAAGACTTTTCCAGAATAGCAAAACCCTTGACTGCATTAACGCATAAAGGGAAGAAATTTGAATGGAATGATGAACAAGAGAAAGCGTTTCAGTTATTGAAGAAAAAGCTAACTACGGCACCTATATTGTCATTGCCTGAAGGGAATGATGATTTTGTGATTTATTGTGACTCATCAAAGCAAGGTCTCGGTTGTATATTAATGCAACGAACGAAGGTGATTGCTTATGCGTCTAGACAATTGAAGATTCACGAACAAAATTATACGACACATGATTTGGAATTAGGCGCGGTTGTTTTTGCATTAAAGACTTGGAGGCACTACTTATATGGGGACAAAAGTATTATATATACCGACCACAAAAGTCTTCAACACATATTTAATCAGAAACAACTGAATATGAGGCAGCGTAGGTGGATTGAATTGTTGAATGATTATGACTTTGAGATTCGTTACCACCCGGGGAAGGCAAATGTGGTAGCCGACACCTTGTGCAGGAAGGACAGAGAACCCATTCGAGTAAAATCTATGAATATAATGATTCACAATAACCTTACTACTCAAATAAAGGAGGCGCAACAAGGAGTTTTAAAAGAGGGAAATTTAAAGGATGAAATACCCAAAGGATCGGAGAAGCATCTTAATATTCGGGAAGACGGAACCCGGTATAGGGCTGAAAGGATTTGGGTACCAAAATTTGGAGATATGAGAGAAATGGTACTTAGAGAAGCTCATAAAACCAGATACTCAATACATCCTGGAACGGGGAAGATGTACAAGGATCTCAAGAAACATTTTTGGTGGCCGAGTATGAAAGCCGATGTTGCTAAATACGTAGGAGAATGTTTGACGTGTTATAAGGTCAAAGCTGAGCATCAGAAACCATCAGGTCTACTTCAACAACCCGAAATCCCGGAATGGAAATGGGAAAACATTACCATGGATTTCATCACTAAATTGCCAAGGACTGCAAGTGGTTTTGATACTATTTGGGTAATAGTTGATCGTCTCACCAAATCAGCACATTTCCTGCCAATAAGAGAAGATGACAAGATGGAAAAGTTAGCACGACTGTATTTGAAGGAAGTCATCTCCAGACATGGAATACCAATCTCTATTATCTCTGATAGGGATGGCAGATTTATTTCAAGATTCTGGCAGACATTACAGCAAGCATTAGGAACTCGTCTAGACATGAGTACTGCCTATCATCCACAAACTGATGGGCAGAGCGAAAGGATGATACAAACGCTTGAAGACATGCTACGAGCATGTGTTATTGATTTTGGAAACAGTTGGGATCGACATCTACCGTTAGAAGAATTTTCCTACAACAACAGCTACCATTCAAGCATTGAGATGGCGCCGTTTGAAGCACTTTATGGTAGAAAGTGCAGGTCTCCGATTTGTTGGAGTGAAGTGGGGGATAGACAGATTACGGGTCCGGAGATAATACAAGAAACTACCGAGAAGATCATCCAAATTCAACAACGGTTGAAAACCGCCCAAAGTCGACAAAATAGCTACGCTGACATTAAAAGAAAAGATATAGAATTTGAAATTGGAGAGATGGTCATGCTTAAAGTTGCACCTTGGAAAGGTGTTGTTCGATTTGGTAAACGAGGGAAATTAAATCCAAGGTATATCGGACCATTCAAGATTATTGATCGTGTCGGACCAGTAGCTTACCGACTTGAGTTACCTCAACAACTCGCGGCTGTACATAACACTTTCCACGTCTCGAATTTGAAGAAATATTTTGCTAAAGAAGATCTCACTATTCCGTAAGATGAAATCCAAATCAACGAAAAACTTCAATTCATCGAAGAACCCGTTGAAATAATGGATCGTGAGGTTAAAAGACTTAAGCAAAACAAGATACCAATTGTTAAGGTTCGATGGAATGCTCGTAGAGGACCCGAGTTCACCTGGGAACGAGAAGATCAGATGAAGAAGAAATACCCGCATTTATTTCCAGAAGATACGTCAACACCTCCAACTGCTTAAAATTTCGGGACGAAATTTATTTAACTGTTAGGTACTGTAGTGACCCAAACTTTTCCATGTTTATATATATATTAAATGAAATTGTTATTTACATGATTAAGTGTTTCCAACATATTAAGCAATCAAACTTGTTAAGACTTGATTAATTGAAATAGGTTTCATATAGACAATTGACCACCCAAGTTGACCGATGATTCACGAACGTTAAAACTTGTAAAAACTATATGATGACATATATATGGTTATATATATAGTTAACATGATATTATGATAAGTAAACATATCATTAAGTATATTAATAATGAACTACATATGTAAAAACAAGACTATTAACTTAATGATTTTGAAACGAGACATATATGTAACGATTATCGTTGTAACGACATTTAATGTATATATATCATATTAAGATATATTCGTACATCATAATATCATGATAATATTATAAATTTAAAATCTCATTTTATATTATAAATATTGGGTTAACAACATTTAATAAGATCGTTAACCTAAAGGTTTCAAAACAACACTTACATGTAACGACTAACGATGACTTAACGACTCAGTTAAAATGTATATACATGTAGTGTTTTAATATGTATTCATACACTTTTGAAAGACTTCAAGACACTTATCAAAATACTTAACAAAAATGCTTACAATTACATCCTCGTTCAGTTTCATCAACAATTCTACTCGTATGCACCCATATTCGTACTCGTACAATACACAGCTTTTAGATGTATGTACTAATGGTATATACACTCCAATGATCAGCTCTTAGTAGCCCATGTGAGTCACCTAACACATGTGGGAACCATCATTTGACAACTAGCATGAAATATCTCATAAAATTACAAAAATATGAGTAATCATTCATGACTTATTTACATGAAAACAAAATTACATATCCTTTATATCTAATCCATACACCAACGACCAAAAACACCTACAAACACTTTCATTCTTCAATTTTCTTCATCTAATTGATCTCTCTCAAGTTCTATCTTCAAGTTCTAAGTGTTCTTCATAAATTCTACAAGTTCTAGTTTCATAAAATCAAGAATACTTCCAAGTTTACTAGCTTACTTCCAATCTTGTAGAGTGATCATCCAACCTCAAGAAATCTTTCTTATTTACAGTAAGATATCTTTCTAATACAAGGTAATACTCATATTCAAACTTTGATTCAATTTCTATAACTATAACAATCTTATTTCGAGTGGAAATCTTACTTGAACTTGTTTTCGTGTCATGATTCTGCTTCAAGAAGTTTCAAGCCACCCAAGGATCCTTTGAAGCTAGATCCATTTTTCTCATTTCCAGTAGCTTTATCCAGAAAACTTGAGGTAGTAATGATGTTCATAACATCATTCGATTCATACATATAAAGCTATCTTATTCGAAGGTTTAAACTTGTAATCACTAGAACATAGTTTAGTTAATTCTAAACTTGTTCGCAAACAAAAGTTAATCCTTCTAACTTGACTTTTAAAATCAACTAAACACATGTTCTATATCTATATGATATGCTAACTTAATGATTTAAAACCTGGAAACACGAAAAACACCGTAAAACCGGATTTACGTCGTCGTAGTAACACCACGGGCTATTTTGGGTTAGTTAATTAAAAAACCATGATAAACTTTGATTTAGAAGTTGTTCTTCTGGGAAAATTATTTTTCTTATGAACATGAAACTATATCCAAAAATCATGTTTAAACTCAAAGTGGAAGTATGTTTTCTAAAATGGTCATCTAGACGTCGTTCTTTCGACTGAAATGACTACCTTTACAAAAATGACTTGTAACTTATATTTCTGACTATAAACCGATACTTTTTCTGTTTAGATTCATAAAATACAGTTCAATATGAAACCATAGCAATTTGATTCACTCAAAACGGATTTAAAATGAAGAAGTTATGGGTAAAACAAGATTGGATAATTTTTCTTGTTGTAGCAACGTGAAAATTGGTAACAAATCTATATTAATCATATCCTAGCTAACTTATATTGTATTATACATGTATTCTAATATATTATGTAATTTTGGGATACCATAGACACGTATGCAAATGTTTTGACATATCATATCGACCCATGTGTATATATTATTTGGAACAACCATAGACACTCTATATGCAGTAATGTGGGAGTTAGCTATACAGGGTTGAGGTTGATTCCAAAAATATATATACTTTGAGTTGTGATCTAGCCTGAGACGTGTATACACTGGGTCGTGGATTGATTCAAGATAATATATATCAATTTTTTTCTGTACATCTAACGTTGGACAACTAGTTGTAGGTTACTAATGAGGACAGCTGACTTAATAAACTTAAAACATCAAAATGTATTAAAAGTGTTGTAAATATATTTTGAATATACTTTGATATATATGTACATATTTGTTATAGGTTCGTGAATCGACCAGTGGCCAAGTCTTACTTCCCGACGAAGTAAAAATCTGTGAAAGTGAGTTATAGTCCCACTTTTAAAATCTAATATTTTTGGGATGAGAATACATGCAGGTTTTATAAATGATTTACAAAATAGACACAAGTACGTGAAACTACATTATGTGGTTGAATTATCGAAATCGAATATGCCCCTTTTTATTAAGTCTGGTAATCTAAGAATTAGGGAACAGACACCCTAATTGATGCGAATCCTAAAGATAGATCTATTGGGCCTAACAAACCCCATCCAAAGTACCGGATGCTTTAGTACTTCGAAATTTATATCATGTCCGAAGGAGGATCCTGGAATGATGGGGATATTCTTATATATGCATCTTGTTAATGTCGGTTACAGGTGTTCACCATATGAATGATTTTTATCTCTATGTATGGGATGTTTATTGAAATATGAAATCTTGTGGTCTATTGTTACAATTTGATATATATAGGTTAAACCTATAACTCACCAACATTTTTGTTGACGTTTAAAGCATGTTTATTCTCAGGTGAATACTAAGAGTTTCCGCTGTTGCATACTAAAATAAGGACAAGATTTGGAGTCCATGTTTGTATGATATTGTGTAAAAACAGCATTCAAGAAATATATGTCGATGTAATATATTTCTATTGTAAACCATTATGTAATGGTCGTGTGTAAACAGTATATTTTAGATTATCATTATTTGATAATCTACGTAATGCTTTTGAAACCTTTATTGATAAAATAAAGGTTATGGTTGTTTTAAAAATGAATGCAGTCTTTGAAAAACGTCTCATATAGAGGTCAAAACCTCGCAACGAAATCAATTAATATGGAACGTTTATAATCAATGTGAACGGGACATTTCAGTTGGTATCCGAGCGTTGGTCTTAGAGAACCAGAATTTTGCATTAGTGTGTCTTATCGAGTTTGTTAGGATGCATTAGTGAGTCTGGACTTCGACCGTGTTTACTTGAAAAATAATTGCTTAACAAATTTTGTTGGAAACTATATATTTTTAACATGTGAATATTATGTGATATATTAATCTCTTAACGCTTTTGATATTATGTGATAGATGTCTACCTCTAGAACAAGTCCCATTGACTCACCTAATAATAATGAAGAGTCAAATGTAAATTGGAATGATTCGTGGACTGATTCACAAGTTCCCGAAGAGGAACCAGAAGAAGAGTCGGAACCGGAAGAAGAATCGGAACCGGAAGAAGAATCGGAACCGGAAGAAGAAATAGAACCAGTGGGGGAAATAATAAAACGGTTAAGTAGAAGAAAATCCTCAACCAACCGACCAAAGTTAATTATGGTCAATGGTGTTTCCGCCAAGTAAGCAAAGTATTGGGAGGATTACCAATTCTCCGATGAATCGAATCCCGACAAGGATTCCGATGATGTTATAGAAATTACCCCAACACAATTTAATAAGGCAAAAGAGAACAATAAGGGAAAGGGCATGAAAATAGAGAAATTTGATTCCAAACCCGATGAACTTTACGAACCGGACTTACTAAAAACTATACTACTTTACGATTAGGTACACTGCCTATAGTATTGTAGCAAGGTTTAGGTATATCCCATCTGTAAATAAATAATTAAAACTTGTGTTATTTGTATCGTATTTTGTAGTAAAAATAATAACTATTTCGTATACACCGCTGCACACATCACTTATTCTAAAACCTTGAGAGCACCGTTGGAAGACTTTTAAACCAAGTTGCCGAAAGACCTCAACGCACTTTACCATCAAACATACAAGTCAACCCGAACAATAATTACAACAATAACTGACACCAAAACCAAAACAACAACAACACAAGGGTCATTCCTATTGAAGGCACCAATACCAACCAAAACCTTAATTACTGATAATGCTAAAAATGAACATATATTTCATAGCATTATCCCTCAATAAAGACAAGCTTTTAGTTGCAATTGTTCTATTTACAAGTGATATTCGTTTAAATAATAAAAGGTGAAGACAAAAGAGAGATTCGACGAATTGAAGACGCAAACGACCAAAAAGCTAAAAAGTACAAAGTACAATCAAAGTGGTTCAAATTATTGATGAGAAACATCTAAAAGTTACAAGAGTACGAGCCGCAAAATGCAAAGTACAAGATATTAAATAGTACGAAAGGACGTTCGAAAATCCGGAACCGGGACCAGAGTCAACTCTCAACGCGCGACGCAACGGACTAAAAATTACATGTCAACTATGCACATAAATATAATATAATATAATATATAAATAATTCTTAAAATTATATATATATTATATTTATTTATTAAAACCGTCGGCAAATAAAAAACAAAAGCATGTGAGCGGTAAAAGAAGGCCATGCGATCGCATGGCCAGGAAGACCAAAAACCATGCGATCGCATGGTGCACAGTATCAGCTCAGGTCCTATAAAGTTCGCGTGTTTTGGCCGAAAATAACATACCTTTTTCTAATCTATCTCTCACTCTCTAAGATAGATAGATAGATAGATAGATATATATATATATATATATATATATATATATATATATATATATATATATATATATATATATATATATATATATATATATAATTTATAATTTTAATTTTAATTTTAATTTAATAATAATAAGGGTATGTTAGCGAATGTTGTAAGTGTGTAAGTCAAAATTCTGTCCGTGAAACGCTACGCTATTATTAATCATTGTAAGTTATGTTCAACCTTTTTAAATTAATGTCTCGTAGTTAAGTTATTATTATGCTTATTTAAATCAAAGTAATCATGATGTTGGGCTAAATATTAAAGACGGGGTAATTGGGCTTTGTACCATAATTGGGGTTTGGACAAAAGAAGGACACTTGTGGAAATTAGACTATGGGCTATTAATGGGCTTTATATTTGTTTAATTGAATGATAGTTCGCTAATTTAATATAAAGATTTACAATTGGACGTACCTATAAATAACTATTTACACTCGATCGGACACGATGGGCGGGATAGTTATAAGAACTAATAATCATTCATTTAACCGGACACGGGAATGGATTAATAGTTAATGGACTCATTAAAATAGGGGTGGATTACATGCAAGGACACTTGGTGTAATTGATAATAAAGTATTAAAACCTTATTACAGTTTAAGTCCCCAATTAGTTGGAATATTTGACTTCAGATATAAGGATAATTTGACGAGGACACTCGCACTTTATATTTATGACTGATGGACTGTTATGGACAAAAACCAGATAGACATATCGAATAATCCAGGACAAAGGACAATTAACCCATGGTAATAAACTAAAATCAACACGTCAAACATCATGATTACGGAAGTTTCGATAAGCATAATTTCTTTATTTCATATTTTATCGCACTTTTATTTACTGTCATTTTATTTATTACACTTTTAATTATCGTACTTTTTAATTATTACAATTTTATTTATCGCACTTTAATTATTTTCATTTACTTTACACTTTAAATTAAGTTATATTTATTTTTAATATTTTACATTAGGTTTTAACTGCGACTAAAGTTTTAAAATCGACAAACCGGTCATTAAACGGTAAAAAACCCCCTTTTATAATAATAATACTAATTATTTATATATATATATATTTATATACAAATATAGTTTTAAAAATATAGCGTTAAACTTGGCTAGTTCCTTGTGGACGAACCGGACTTACTAAAAAACTACACTACTGTACGATTAGATACACTGCCTATATGTGTTGTAGCAAGGTTTAGGTATATCCACTCTATAAATAAATAAATAACTTGTGTAAAATTGTATCGTATTTAATAGTATTTCGCAATAAAAATATAACTATTTCGTATACACCTCTACGCACATCAAGTATTTTTGGCGTCGCTGCCGGGGACTGCTTAAACGCCGGAAGCGAAACGCTATATATATAAAAAAAACAAATTTTAATTTACTTTTGTAAAAATAAGTTTTAAATATTAAAAATAAAAATTTAAAACATAATAAAAAAAAGAGTAAAACGAAAATATATATTTTATAAAGTATAAAAGTATTTTTTTTAGATCTTAAAAATATAAGTGTATTTTAATTACTTATTTTAAATTTAAAAAAAAATAGAAAGTGAGCCTGCATTTTTCGACCTGCATTTAAACTAAGACTGCAAGCCATGCGATCGCATGGCTGGTGTGTAGAAAACTCATGCGACCGCATGGTACCCTCTGACAGGTCTGATCATTAGCTGGTACGGTTTAGGGAGTTTTAATAATAATTATTATTAATTTATTAACTCTAATTAGGTTTTAGTTATTTAATTAGTTTTTAGTTTTAGTTTTATTATTTAAATTTGTATTTTAAGTTTTAAGTGTTAATTAGTTTTATAAATTTAAAAAAATTAATACTTTATTACAATAATAATAATAATATTTTTATAAATTAAAAAAAGGAAAATATATATATATATATATATATATATATATATATATATATATATATATATATATATATATATATTTAAGAATTTGTTTAAAATATATAAAATTATAAAATATTTCTTTTTCTATTTTAGTTTGTAAAAATATAGGTTTTTATTTATTTTATATAAATACTTTATATAAATATAAAACTGAAAATTAAAAATCAAAAATATAAATAAAAAGTTTACGGGCTCAACTGAAGCGGCCCAAACTATCCGGCCTGGTAACCAGCTCCATGCGAACGCATGGAAAACGTTCACAAACCTCATGCGGTCGCATGAGGTGATTTGACTGGTCTGAAACATTGGACTGTCAAATTAGGGTTCGGTTTAATTATTATTATTATTATTATTATTAATTAGAATTAGGGTTTAATTTAATATAATTAGTTAGGTGTTGTTTAAATTAATAATTATAAGTTTTAATTAGTATTATTAATTAATAAATTAATACTTTTAATAAAATAATATAAAAATAATATTTTTATAAAAAATTGTAGTTTTATAACTTTAGTTTTATTTTTATATTTTCGTATCTTTTTATTAGTTTAATTCGTAATTTGTATTTTTCGTTCGTAATTAGTTTTAAGATATAGTTTTTGCCGTAGTTTACTTTTATTTCTAGATTTTTTGGCTTTGCCGTAAAATCCCTTAAGTGCTTTTTCTTTAGATTAAGATTTAGGCGCCTTAGAATTTTACGACGTCACTTATTGTTTTAGTATTTAAGATTTTAGTACTTTTTAAATAATTGCCGTTTTGGATATAGAATTCCTTTAAGCTTTAATACCTTTAGACGTAACTTTTAATTCTTAGTTTTTAGACTTTTGAGTTTCGACGCTTTACTTTCTTTTTTATTATTTTTCGACCTTTTATTTTTCGACGTTTTTCGACGCGCTCTCTTTCTTTCTTATTTCTCGACGCTCTAGTTTTTAGGATATAGAATTTTCTATTTCTTCTCCAAAATTTCTTTAAACTTCGACGAAAAATTATTTTAAGTAGTTAAATTGATAGACATCCAAAATTTTCTGGTTCGTAGTAATAGTTGGATTTGTTAGTGGCGAGTTGTGGGGTTCTGATTTAAAGGCTCCTGGCTATCTGCTGCATCTATTGCCTATTCGAAACGTGGGCAAAATCAGAAAAGTCTATTAATTTGATAACTTATATAATTTTTATCTTTTATAAATAATAGGATATTCAGTGAATGCACCGAGCAAAACGTTCACCACCTTTCATACGTTCACCACCTGTAACTCGATCAAGACATCTAGCCAATATTGTCGCCGTTGATTTTTCTTTAGAATCGTCATCCAGTCGACCAAGTACTCCAATTCAAATTTCCGATAATCCATTTTTTGAACCCGACCTCACAATTGAGAACCCGGAGGATATTCAGGGATTGTTCAGAGATCCTGAACCACTAATCATTCCTCTTGAACCACAAATCACTCATCCAGAGATTGTCGAGGAAGAAACCATTAAATCAGAATCCCTTAGTGATTCAGATTCAACAAATTCAATCATGGAAAATCTGGAACCTTTAAGTATGGAAGACCGAATGAGAGCTAAACGCACTGGCCAAGGTCATGCAATTACTCAACCAGACATTAATGCACCAGATTATGAAATCAAAGGACAAATCCTACACATGGTAAATAATCAATGCCAATTTAGTGGTGCGCCGAAAGAAGATCCAAACGAACATCTTCGTACCTTTAATAGGATCTGTACTCTATTTAAAATCAGAGAAGTGGAAGATGAACAGATATATCTCATGTTATTTCCCTGGACTTTATAGGGAGAAGCCAAAGATTTGTTAGAATCGTTACCTGAAGGGGCGATTGATACATGGGATGTTTTAGTTGAAAAATTTCTTAAACAATTCTTTCCTGCATCTAAAGCCGTGAGACTTCAAGGAGAAATAGTTACGTTCACGCAAAAGCCAAATGAAACCTTATATGAAGCATGGACAAGATTTGGAAAGTTGTTGAGAGGATGTCCGCAACATGGTTTAGACACTTATCAAATAGTAAAAATATTCTACCAAGGATGCGATATTACCACACGAAAAGACATCGACATAGCAGCTGGTGGTTCCATTATGAAGAAAACCGCAACTGAAGCTTACAAAATTATTGATAACACTGCTTCCCACTCACATGAGTGGCACCAAGAAAAAGATATCGTTAGATCATCTAAAGCTGCTAGAGCCGATTCTAGCCATGACTTTGATTCCATTTCTGCAAAGATAGATGCTGTCGAGAGACGAATGGAAAAGATGACTAAAGATATTCACTCAATAAGAATTAGTTGTGAGCAGTGTGGAGGATCACATTTGACAAAAGATTGTCTCAGTATTGAGCAAACAATGGAACAAAGAGAGAATGTTTCATACATGAACCAAAGGCCTGGAAATAATTATTAGAATAATTATCAACCGCCAAGACCAATCTACAGTCAAAATCAGAATTATAACCGAAATGTTCCATACAACAATCAACAAGGTCCTAGCAATCAACAAGTATCCAATAATACTTACAATCAGCAAAGACCAATTTTTCAAAACAAACCACCACAAACCGATGATTAAAAGCCAAATTTAGAAGATATGATGTCGAAGCTAGTTGAATCTCAAACTCAATTTTTCACATCTCAGAAACAAACCAATGAACAAAATGCTCAAGCATTTAGAAATCAACAAGCTTCAATTCAAAATCTGGAACAAGGAGTAAGTAACCTAGCAAGGTTGATAGGTGAAAGAAAACCGGGAAGTGTACCTAGTGATACAAATGCTAACCCCCGGAATGAAACAGCTAAAGCCATTACCACAAGAAGTGGTATTACACTTAAACCACCTGAAATACCTGTAATTTCTGATGACGCTATTCCTACTCCACAAGAACCACAATCTGAGCAAGTTAAGGAAAGAGAACCGGTAGTTGAATAGGTTAATGAAGATAACTCAGTTAAGGCTAAACCTTATGTTAAACCATACCAACCACCACTTCCTTACCCGAGTAAAATGAGAAAAGAAAGACTTGAAGCCGAGCAATCCAAATTCTTGGATATGTTTAAATAAATAAATGTCAATCTTCCTTTCATTGATGTGATTTCAGGAATGCCTAGATATGCTAAATTCTTGAAAGATTTAATCACAAATAGAAAGAAAATGGAAGAACTTTCGGCTGTAACTATGAATGCTAATTGTTCTGCAGTGTTGTTGAATATGATACCAGAAAAATTATCAGATCCAGGAAGTTTCACAATTCCATGTTTTTTGGGTAGCCTTAGTTCAATAGAAGCATTGGCAGACTTAGGTGCTAGTATAAATTTAATTCCGTATTCACTATACGCTAAACTAGACCTTGGAGAATTAAAACCAACACGAATAAGCATACAACTAGCCGATCGATCAGTAAAATATCCTAGAGGGATAATGGAAAAGATGCTAGTTAAAGTTGGTACTTTAGTATTTCCAGTAGATTTTGTTATTCTGGACATGGAAGAAGATTCTCGAGTTCCTCTCATATTAGGAAGACCATTCTTAAACACGGCTAAAGCAATAATAGATGTGTTTGGTAAGAAACTGACCCTAAGTATAGAGGACGAGAGTGTTACCTTTTCTGTTGATAGAGCTATGCAACAACCGCAATCTGCAGATGATACATGTTATTATATTCAAACTATAGATTCACATGCAGAATTATTAGAAGAATTTCCAGAATTACAAGGAACAGGAGAATGTTCTTTAGGAGAAGGAACTGAACCAATTGATGAAGCTGAAATGTTAGCTGCACTTATGGCTAATGATTATGAACCAACAACAGAAGAAATTCAAATGCTAAAAGAAGAAGACAGATATCGATACAAATCATCGATAGAAGAACCACCGACATTAGAGTTAAAACCACTTCCAAACCATTTGGAATATGCTTATTTACATGGTGAATCTGAATTACCTGTAATAATATCGTCTTCTCTTACTGAAAATGAAAAATCTCAACTCTTTTCGGTGCTAAAAGCTCATAAACCAGCTATTGCATGGAAGATTCATGATATTAAAGGCATAAGTCCTTCGTATTGCACACATAAAATCTTTATGGAAGAAGGTCATAAAACGTATGTGTAACGCCAACGAAGACTAAATCCTAATATGCAAGATGTTGTTAAGAAAGAAATTATTAAACTGCTTGATGCAGGTTTAATTTATCCAATCTCTGATAGTCCATGGGTAAGCCCAGTTCAATGTGTACCTAAGAAGGGTGGCATGACTGTCATCACAAATGAAAAAAATGAGCTTATTCCTACTAGGACTGTAACAGGATGGCGAGTTTGTATTGATTATAGAAAATTAAATGACACCACCAAAAAAGATCACTTTCCCTTACCTTTCATTGATCAAATGTTGGAAAGATTAGCCGTGAATAGTTACTATTGTTTTCTTGACGGTTTTTTCGGATATTTTCAAATTCCAATAGCACCCGATGATCAAGAGAAAACCACATTCACGTGCCCTTATGGTACTTTTGCTTAAAAACGCATGCCATTTGGACTTTGCAACGCCCCTGCAACATTTCAAAGGTGCATGATGGCGATTTTTCACGACATGATAGAAGAATGCATGGAAGTTTTCATGGATGACTTTTCAGTCTTTGGTGATACATTTGAAACGTGTCTAGTTAATCTTGAACGAATGCTTATTAGATGCGAACAATTAAATCTAGTTCTTAATTGGGAGAAATGCCATTTCATGTTTAAAGAAGGCATCGTTCTTGGTCATAAAATTTCAAAAGAAGCAATTGAAGTTGATAGAGCTAAAGTAGATGTAATTGCTAAACTTCCACATCCCACCAATGTTAGAGGAGTTAGGAGTTTTCTAGGGCATGCCGGTTTTTACCGACGTTTCATAAAAGATTTTTCTAAAATTGCCACTCCTATGAATAAACTCCTAGAAAAGGATGCTCCATTCATCTTTTCAGATGAATGTATCAAATCTTTTAATATTCTTAAAGAAAAACTCACTAATGTGCCGATCATGATAACTCCAAATTGGAATCTACCATTTGAACTCATGTGCGATGCAAGTGATTTTACAATGGGAGCCGTTTTAGGACAAAGGATTGAAAGACGATTTCAACATATTTATTATGCTAGTAAGACGTTACAAGGAGCACAAAAAAATTACACAACTACTGTAAAAGAACTCCTTGCAATTGTCTTTGCTTTTGACAAATTTCGTTCATATCTCGTTCTAGCTAAAACGGTGGTCTATACTGACCATTCTGCTCTTAGATACCTATTTTCCAAACAAGATGCCAAACCATAATTAATCTGTTGGATCTTACTCCTACAATAGTTCGATATTGAAATCCGAGACAAAAAGGGAGCATAAAATCTCGCCGCTGATCATCTTTCTCGTCTTGAAAATCCTGAATTAGAAGTTCTAAATGAATCGGCCATACAAGATAACTTTCCTGATGAATATCTATTGAAGATAGATTACAATGAAATTCCATGGTTTGCAGACTATGCAAACTACTTAGTATGTGGATTCCTTGAAAAAGGGTTGTCGTACCAAAAACGAAAGAAATTCTTTAGTGATATAAAACACTATTTCTGGGAAGATCCACATTTGTTTAAAAGTTGTCCCGATGGAAAAATACGCCGATGTGTATTCGGAGATGAAGCCAATCAAATCTTAAACCATTGTCACACATGACCAACAGGAGGGCATTATGGGCCTCAACTTACAGCAAAAAAAGTCTACGACGCAGGATTCTATTGGCCTACAATTTTCAAAGACACACACCTTCTTTGCAAATCCTGTGATGCATGTCAAAGGACCAGAAAAATAAGTCAAAATGATGAAATGCCACAAAATGTCATTCAAGTATGTGAAGTATTTGACGTTTGGGGTATTGACTTTATGGGTCCATTTCCAAAATCTCATAATAATCTCTACATTCTCGTTGCCATTGATTATGTATCTAAATGGGCGAAAGCACAAGCTCTCCCAACTAACGATGCACGAGTTGTAGTCAACTTTTTAAAACATCTTTTTGCAAGGTTCGGAACACTGAAAGATTTAATAAGTGATCGGGGTACTCATTTTTGTAACAAATCAACTTGAGAAAGTTCTCAAAAGATAAGGAGTAACTCATAAAATCTCAACCGCTTATCATCCACAAACAAGTGGACATGTTGAAAATACCAACCGAGCTTTAAAACGTATTCTAGAGAAAACTGTAGGATCAAATTCGAAGGAATGGTCCATGAAATTGGAGGATGCACTCTGGGCTTTTAGAACAGCCTACAAAACTCCAATTGGAACCACACCTTTTAAACTCGTTTACGGAAAAGCATGTCATCTTCCAGTAGAAATTGAACACAAAGCATTTTAGGCTTTGAAGACATGTAATCTTGATTTGCATGAAGCTGGACGTCTACGATTAAGTCAACTAAACGAATTAGAAGAATTAAGACATGAAGCATATGAAAATTCGTTAATCTATAAGGAAAGAACGAAGAAATGGCATGATAAAAGAATCAGAAGTTCAAAAGAATTTAAAGAAGGAGACAGAGTTCTTCTTTTTAATTCACGATTCAAGTTATTTCCTGGAAAATTGAAATCTAGATGGTCTGGACCATTTATAGTCAAAAAAGTTTTCCCATATGGAACAATAGAGTTGATAAATTCAAATGGGATTGAATTTAAGATTAATGGTCACAGAGTTAAACATTACATAGATAATCCAATGGAAGTTGAAGATGAAGTTAATCACAATTTCGACACCACAGCTAACTAAGTGTGAGAAGGTTCGAATCTTTTTAGGGTAATATATATTTCTGTTAGAGTTAGATATTCTGTTTTCGTGTAGTTCTCGAGAATGGAATCCGAATTTCCCTAGCAGACCCTAAAGAACTACTCTTCTCCCTCCATTCTGAATTTTTTTTTTTTTTTGGTTTTACGAGATGAAGAATTCCTTTGAATTGAACAATGGTCTAATGCTACACGCTTTGATTACTAAACGTAATAATGACACACTCCCGAGTGACCTGGTGTCAGTAATAAGAGGCAGATGTGACGAAGTAAGGAAAGAACTCAGGAAAGATCATCATAAGACACATTTTGGTAAAGGAAAATTAAAATCCGCAACAAAAAGAAGAGCACGACACCTTGAAAGATGTCATAAATGTGGAAAATGGTCACATGAAGGTAAATGTTCAAATAATCAAACATATTCAAATACCGAATTTGTTACTCTATGCAGAGAAGGACCGCTTATATGTTTAGAAGAAAAGATATTGAAGAATCGAGGTTACGCTTATGTAGCTATGGAGAATCAAATCACACGACGCTCCTATGAGTCGGCTAAAGCAGGTCTCTGAGAATTCTATCTCACAGGTAAGTATGTACAGTTTTTTTATTTTTTTATTTTATTGCTTTTAACCTTTTGATAATAAACGCTGAATTGTTCGCTATAAAGTATTAAATTAGTATTCAATAAAATTAGGTATGCGTAACCGAAATTATTGATATCATACAAAAATTTATTACATCACTGCGAAATTTACCGTTTATTCTTAAGGTATAAATATCTTTAATCAATCAACCCAAAATATTTCAAAAATTCGTCAGGAGTAAAACTAGGTTATGGAACTGAAATTACTTTACCGAAAAGAGGGGAGGATATTTTTAATAATATTTGATTGATTAAAGTGGGATAAAAGACCAAAAAGATTTTTAATTTTAATTTTTACCTTGTTTTTAATATATAAAGATTAAATTAATATTGTATACTTTTTAAAATAAATATATTTAAGTTTGTAAATATTTGAAAAATTAATATTTTTAATATAAGTTTGTATGTATAAAAACAAAATATAATATAAATTTGGTGTGAATTTTTAATTTTAATAATATGAATTTTTAATTTTATGCATTTTAAATTTAAGTTTGGTGTGAATTTAAAAACAAAAATTTACTTTATTTCATTTAGTTAAAAATTTGATATTTAAAATTCGTCGTGAGTTGAAAACTAGGTCGTTGAACCGAAATTGCTTTACCCGAGGGCGGGACGAGAACTTTTATTATCATTATTTTTAATCTTATTGAATTAAAGTATGCCAAAAACATTAAAAAAAAAACCCAAAAATCTTTGCTTTTAAAATGACGCTTAAAAAGTAACAAATTTTAAAACTTTATTGAGAGACGGACTAGGACAATGATCCGAAACGCCCTCATTCTTAAAAGAAACAAATTTTTAAAATTTATTAATTTATGTTTTATTAAGTGAAGGTTTTTATTAAAAAAAAAAAAACTTGGGATCCATGCGATCGAATGGGATTTAAGCTACACCTCCATGCGATCGCATGGAGGCAAAATACTGGACAGGATCAAAAAGGCCACGAGCTCTCCGCTGCTTCTCACAAACACACACATACACGAACATATACCCAAAAATCACCCTAAAATCATCAATTTTTCACCAAATTCAACCATATATCTTGCTATAATCTGCTCTAATCATGAATTTGTTAAGAAGTTTTTCAAGAAAGGTAACAATTACATCCCTAAAACTCTTTAAATTTTCAGTTTTAGTGTTCTTGAGCTAATTTTTACCTAATTTGATTTTGTTAATTTCTAGTGTAATTAGAGTTAAATTGTTAATATATTTTGCATGTATAACCTAGATTGATGCTATTTAACATGATTTGAAGCCAAAAACTTCAAAATTTTTAGAAATCTAGGGTTTGTGTTCTTGAGCAATTTGGGGCTTTTTGATATAAACAGGTTATGGCCAATTTTTGTCATGAATTATTGCTAAATTAAGTAGTGTAACATGTTTAGGTAGCTAAATGATCCAAACTTTGATCCTAAACATGATTTTTGAGAATTAAAGTAGACTTTTTAAGTCTAAAATTCATGAACTTGATTAAATTGATGTAAATGCCATTTGAAACTTGTTTAATTGCTAGTAATGGTTATTTTAACATGTTATTTAAGTTGAATGCTTATGAACTTTGTAAACATTTTCATATATGCTTATTTGAAAAAGTGTAGAATTGTTAAAATTGTGAAAATGTGTATAAGTTTAATTTTGATTAAACATGTTATTGTAATTGTTTCAAGTTGTTATTTTGTTAACACTAATGCATATTTGGATGCACAAATTTTGTGTTTAATGTGTTTTGCAGAGATATACGTATACTGATGGTGCATCATCATCATCTAGGCAACCTGCTCCGGAACCACAGCCAGAGATGCAATATCACGAACTGGAGCAACAACAGGAACAACAACAACCTGATCAACACGTATCATACTATGATCCGCAACAAGAATATGTTAATGCCTACGTACAATTTCTGATTCATCCATTAATAGAACACCCAACGATTCATGAAGAAAAGTTGCATCCTAATTTGAGATTTGATCAAAGCTGGAGAGATTACCCGACATACCAAAGTAACAAATTTAAACTGGTAACGAAAAATGTAGAAGTACCGAGGGTAAACGATTGGGAGCCTTTGGAAAGAGTCCAACTAGTTAACTCAGTTAGACAGCATCTGATCCAAAGGTATGGTAGCTCTTCTTTTCCCGATTGGGAACGTTTATTCACCATTCGTAGGCCAGTATATAAAGAATGGTGTGTTGAGCTTATGAGTACTATAGCATTAAATACAGATGTAGTTAGGTTAGATGATAGGAATTTTCTTAGATTTTTACTTGGCCGTAGGATGTATAGGATGTCCATGCTAGACATGGCCAGGGCTTTACAGATTTACACTCCTAGTGAATTACTACTACCTGATTGTACAAATTTGATTTATCATGGTGAAAGGGTAGATAGGAATTTTGACGCGGACGCCGTCTGGAGGCGTATGTCAAATTATAATGTTTTTACGCTGGGAGGAAGACACTCCTATTTAGATATTAACAAAATAGAGCTTCGTATTATACATAGATTTTTAGCTAATTCGATTACACAAAGAGGTAAAAACAAGGAGAAGATGACCTTACATGATTTATTTTACCTTAAGTGTATTCGAAACACTAGGAGCTTTGTTAATACCCCCTACTTTGTTGGTTTTTATCTGTCCAAAATGGTGGCAGGAATACATGACGGGGGAATAATAGGAGGGGGTATTTTTGTTACTCTCATTGGAGAGTATTTGGGTGTAGATACGAATCAAGGGGGTCCACTGATGGTGTGTAGGGAACAGGTGGATACTTTAGGATTGAAGGTCTATCAGGGTGCAAAGGTACTAAAGAGCAGACGCAATCAGGCAGTACCATATGATGGTCGTCATCCACAGGTAGAGAGAGGTTCAAATGAGGAAATGGAGGAAGCGGATGACATTAGGGATGTCATTTGGGAGGCTGTTACTGACGTTTATCAGCGTATAGATGAGGTAGAAATGACAAACGAGACTAGATTTAGTCAGTTCGAGCAGTGGCACGCCGAGAATGTGTACGTGCATTCTAGGCAACGACAGCATGATATATGGCACTATCATCAGCATCAGATCATGAGCCAGCTATCACCTCAGGTATCAAATAACTACGTACCGACCCGACCTGCTTACTATCCTCCACATCAGCCCGATATGCGACCACCATTTACTCTCTACGACCCTAACCAGGCCTGTCAGTACACCTATAACCAACCATGGAACCCGCCCGACGACATGAACTGGAACCCCATCCATATTGATATAGTTCCCGTTGGTGATTTTTATCTTTTATTATCTTTATTTATTTTTATGTTTAAAACATATAATATTGTGATACTTTTAATGTAATGTTTAATATTTTTATTATGTTGTACTAATATTTTATATTTAATTTGAAAGTGGGATGTTAAATCCCATTTCAAATTATCGTGCATGTTATTATTTGTATGTATGTATACTGTTAATTGTACATAACAGGGTAAAACATCGAACTTTCAAAGACTGGCATTAAGTTAAGCAAAAGCTACTAATTTTGACGACAAAACGAAAAACAAATGTGATGTAACAACAAGACGGAATGAACAAATGATGTGCACCATTTATCATTCAACAAACAAACGCCAATATGTTTGGAAACTTTGGTAAAATTTAATCATTTTTTTACGCTAATCACCCTCAATAATTTAAATTGTTACTGATTTCTTACAAATGAGGGCATTGCAAGATCTTAAGTGTGGGAAGGGGTTAAATTCTTTCGGATTCTTAAAATTTTTTACTTATACACTTGGTTACCATTAAAAATACTAGTAACATAGTAGTTGTATTAGAATCTAGTGCTCTCTGATAATAAAGAACAGCCCTAGTCTTATATACTGACTACCCAATTCTAGTAAAATTATTCAAAATTTTCAAATAAATGAATTCAGAATTATGTTTATACATATTTATGAACGATAAAACTAGGTGTTAACACCGAAATTATTGTTACCTCAGAAAGGACATAAATTGAGAAACAACCTAAAATATTAGAATTCATTTAAAATAGAATAGAGGAAAATAAAAAGGCAAAGAAAGGAAAATAAAAGCCAAGTGTGGGAAAAATTTACCAAGTTATTTAGAACATATGTCACATATTTTTGTACAAATAATTGAAGATACTTTTGTTTGGGACAAAATTAACTGTTTTACCAGGTAAATTGTAATATATTTGAAAGAAAGATGGATCTACACGATGAATCAATTCCATCATTAAAAGGAAGTAAAGTCTTCCGAGAAAAATACACGCGCTTCTTGATTTAGGTCAGGAAGTTGTCGTCCAGACCAGTTGTAGAGTCGATGAAAAACCTTGAAAAGTTTTCTCGAAAATTAGCTGGAAATCCACGGACCTCAGCATCAAACAGGGTCGCCAAGTGGTCAGACTTATCCTAACCATGAGAGGATCTGTCTCGTACAATGGGGGGCACCGTGCAAATTAGCTTATAAGACTAATGAATCAGATCCCCAGAAAGGATAATCTCCTTAAAGATCGAAAATCAGCTTTTAAGCCTGATATTACTCAATCCTTGAGATTGACCTTAAAGATTGAGAATTTAAACTCATGGAATTCGATGATATCTAAACTCAAGCTTGAACGAGAAAATATTTTTGATCAAATTACAAACCGATTTGTTTTCTTAAAACCCTATTTTCAATGCGCTCATTACCATTGAACGTAAAATCCTAGGAATTCACCTGGAATTCATTAGGTCACCTAAACCAAATCGAGTGTCAACCATAAGAACGGTGGTTGCATAGCATGGTCAAAGACAGGACCTTGTGCCAGAATGAAAAATTATAGGGTGATCTTTATTATTGCTCCTACAAAGGATAGTAATTGCATCTGACACATTATAGACCATAATCAAAAGCATGTCACGGGACATTGCCTTAACAGTTGCTTGTTCAACGCTTTCCTTTACAACCGGACGGTAGTTTACCGAAAGGTAATATACAGAGCAAGTATACTGGACGTGTTGCTTTCCTAATACAAGGTTAGCAAGTGGGTGACACAAAACCGCAAGTTTTAAGCTAAAATTTTTAAATCTGAAACCCACTAAACCCACAAAAACAATTTCGCAAACACCGATGAAGGGTTATTCCGAAAAACTTATCTAGGGTAAAAGCTAGAATGAATTTTCAAAAGATCAAATGTTTTCATAAAGATTCAATTTCCTAAAGGATCTAAATTTTTATAGTCATGTGGGACTGTAAACCACAATGTTACTATCATTGTTCATACCATCGTATAGAAATCACTGATGTACAAAGTGTGAAGAATAAAAAAAGTGATTCAAGTATGTTTTTATTTCAAGACTATATTGCTTGAGGACAAGCAACGCTCAAGTGTAGGAATATTTGATAATGCTAAAAACGAACATATATTTCATAGCATTATCCCTCAAGAAAGACAAGCTTTTAGTTGCAATTGTTCTATTTACAAGTGATATTCATTTAAATAATAAAAGGTGAAGACAAAAGACAGATTCGACGAATTAAAGACGCAAATGACCAAAAATCTAAAAAGTACAAAGTACAATCAAAGTGGTTCAAATTATTGATGAGAAACATCTGAAAGTTACAAGAGCACGAGCCGCAAAACGCAAAGTACAAGATATTAAATAGTACGAAAGGACGTTCGAAAATCCGGAACCGGGACCAGAGTCAACTCTCAACGCGCGACGCAACGGACTAAAAATTACAAGTCAACTATGCACATAAATACAATATAATATATAAATAATTCTTAAAATTATATATATATATATTATATTTATTTATTAAAACCGTCGGCAAATAAAAAACAAAAGTATGTGATCTGAAAAAGAAGGCCATGCGATCGCATGGCCAGGAAGACCAAAAACTATGCGATCGCATGGTGCACAGTATCAGCTCAGGTCCTATAAAGTTCGTGTGTTTTGGTCAAAAATAACATACCTTTTTCTAATCTATCTCTCACTCTCTACGATATATATATATATATATATATATATATATGTATATATATATATGTATATATATATATATATATATATATATATATATAATTTTAATTTTAATTTTAATTTTAATTTTAATTTAATAATAATAAGGGTATGTTAGCAAATGTTGTAAGTGTGTAAGTCGAAATTATGTCCGTGTAACGCTACGCTATTATTAATCATTGTAAGTTATGTTCAACCTTTTTAAATTAATGTCTCGTAGCTAAGTTATTATTATGCTTATTTAAATCAAAGTAATCATGATGTTGGGCTAAATATTAAAGACGGGGTAATTGGGCTTTGTACCATAATTGGGGTTTGGACAAAAGAACGACACTTGTAGAAATTAGACTATGGGCTATTAATGGGCTTTATATTTGTTTAATTGAATGATAGTTCGTTAATTTAATATAAAGATTTACAATTGGACGTACCTATAAATAACCATTTACACTCGATCGGACACGATGGGCGGGATATTTATAAGTACTGATAATCGTTCATTTAACCGGACACGGGAATAGATTAATAGTTAATGGACTCATTAAAATAGGGGTGGATTACATGCAAGGACACTTGGTGTAATTGATAATAAAGTATTAAAACCTTATTACAGTTTAAGTCCCCAATTAGTTGGAATATTTGACTTCGGATATAAGGATAATTTGACGAGGACACTCGCACTTTATATTTATGACTGATGGACTGTTATGGACAAAAACCAGATGGACATATCGAATAATCCAGGAAAAAGGACAATTAATCCATGGTAATAAACTAAAATCAACACGTCAAACATCATAATTACGGAAGTTTAAATAAGCATAATTTCTTTATTTCATATATTATCGCATTTTTATTTACTGTCATTTTATTTATTGCACTTTTAATTATCATACTTTTTAATTATTGCAATTTTATTTATCGCACTTTAATTATTGTCATTCACTTTACACTTTAAATTAAGTTATATTTATTTTTAATATTTTACATTAGGTTTTAACTGCGACTAAAGTTTTAAAATCGATAAACCGGTCATTAAACGGTAAAAAACCCCCTTTTATAATAATAATACTACTTATTTATATATATATTTATATACAAATATAGTTTTAAAAATATAGCGTTAAACTTGGCTAGTTCCCTGTGGACGAACCGGACTTACTAAAAAACTACACTACTGTACGATTAGGTACACTGCCTATAAGTGTTGTAGTAAGGTTTAGGTATATCCACTCTATAAATAAATAAATAACTTGTCTAAAATTGTATCGTATTTAATAGTATTTCTCAATAAAAATATAACTATTTCGTATACACCTCTACGCACATCAATTACCCAAACTGGAGCGAAAATGTCAATGCCATAACCACGTGAAGCGGTCTAACCTTGAATGAGGAAATTGAAAGTCCCAAACCACAAACCTTTATCACCCAAGAACCACTACCAAGCTTTATTGAGGAGGAGATCTGGGTTAGTAAGAAAAAGGGTAAAGAAAAGGTTGACTCAATCGGGGTTAAGGGTAATTATGAAAAGGGTGAGAAGAAGGGTAATGAGCCTTTGAAGGCTACGAGACTGGTGCCATACCCAAAAGTATTAAGGAAACATAAGTTGGCGGCTCAATACAAGAAGTTTCAAGATATGATGAAAAATGTTTCAGTCAACTTGCCAATCACCGATGTGCTAAAAGGAATGTCGAACTACGGTCGCTTCATCAAAGAGCTAGTCTCTCAAAGGGGTAAATATTATGATGAAACATCTTTCTTTATTGAGGAAGAGTGTAATAAGATTCTTGCATCAAGGCCAAGGATTCCTAAAAAGTTAGGAGATCCAGGAAAATTTGTTTTCCCATATAAGTTCGGTGACTTGGAAGTGTTTAATGCACTTGTTGATTTGGATGCAAGCATTAACCTAATGCACCATTCACTTTACGAGAGACTTGGCCTTGGACCTTTAAAACCAACTCGAATTATGATAAGTTTAGCCAACCATTCATTTGACACCGCCATTGGCATCGCCGAGAACATCTTGATTAGCATTGACACCTTGGTGTTCCCAGTTGATTTTGTAATCATGGAAATGAAGGACGACCTTCAAGTTCCCCTCATCTTAGGGAGACCATTTCTAGTGATCGCTGACACCATCATCTTGGTACAACGCAACCAACTCAACATTGGAGTTGGTGAGGAGCGTGTGACCATCATTATTCGGGAGGCTATGAAGCAATCGAGCAACACCGATGATGATGAGTGTTATGCTTTTGACCATATTGACCATTATGTAGAAGAAGAGCTTGAAAAGGTTTTAGAGGTTGATACCAGCGGGTTCAACCCACTTTGTCAAAAATCGTGGATTTAGAAGCCGACTTTAGGGATTTAATGAATGTTAATGTTGATGAAAGTGACCTTGAAAGTGAAACACCTCGGGGAGAGTCATTCGAGGATATTCCCGATGAAGATAGATTTAGAATCAAATCTTCAATGGAAGAACCTCCCACTCTCGAGCTAAAGGAGCTCCCCGAGCATCTTGAGTATGCTTATCTTAAGGAATCAAGTCAACTTCCGGTGATTATCTCGTCGAGACTCACCCAAAACCAAAAGACACAACTTATTTAACTTCTCAAGTTCCACCACATGACGATAGTATGGAAGACCACATATATCCCGGGGATCAATCCATCATATTGTATACACACAAAATTCTCATGTAAGAGAAATTTAAACCGGTTGTCCAAAGACAACGGAAACTTAACCTAACTATGAAGGAGGTAGTTAAAAAGGAGGTGATTAAATTGTTAGATGCGAGCCTTATCTACCCAATTTCCGACTCACCATGGGTGAGTCCCGTTCAAGTGGTGCCCAAAAAGGGTGGGACCACGATAATATTAAATGACTAAAATAAACTTATCCCGACCCGAACCATCAATGGATGGCGGGTATGCATTGACTATAGGCGTCTCAACGATGCCATAAGAAAGGACCATTTCCCACTCCCATACATTGACCAAATGATAGAACGTTTAGCCGGGAAAGAGTTTTATTATTTTCTTGACGGATTCTCGGGATACTTCCAAATCCCAATCGACCTCGAGGATTAAGAAAAGACGACCTTCACGTGTCCCTATGGAACCTTTGCTTACCGAAGAATGCCCTTTGGGTTGTGTAACGCCCCGGGGACATTCTAAAGATGCATGCTTACAATATTTTTGGATATGGTTGAGGACACGATGGAGGTGTTCATGGATGACTTTTCGATGTTTGGGGACTCATTTGACCATTGTCTTAAGAATTTAGAACAAATGTTGACCTGTTGTGAAAAGGAGAATTTGGTTTTGAATTGGGAAAAATGCCATTTCATGGTAAATGAGGGGGTTGTTTTGGGTCATAAAATTTCAAAAGTGGGGATTGAGGTAGACAAAGCTAAAATTAGTGTGATAAAAGACCTTCCGGAAACATCCGATGTGAAAGAAATACGAAGTTTTCTTGGACATGCGGGTGTTTACTGTCATTTTATAAAAGATTTCTCAAAGATAGCCCAACCCATGACCAAATTGTTAAATAAAGACGAACCGTTTTTATTTGATGACGAATGCACCAAAGCATTTAACTTATTGAAAGAAAAGCTCACCAATCCACCAATTTTTATCTCTCCCAATTGGAACAAAGATTTTGAGTTGATGTGCGATGAGAGCGACTTTGCACTTGGTGCGGTTCTTGGTCAAAGAGTTAACCAACACTTTAGACTAATCTACTATGCAAGCAAAATGCTAAACGGGGCTCAATTGAATTACACTACCACCGAGAAAGAGCTTCTCGCGGTAGTGTTTGCATTTGATAAGTTTCGATCTTATCTTGTGCTTTCAAAAATGATTGTTTATACGAATCATTCCGCATTAAAATATCTTTTCCAAAAATAATATTCAAAACATCGTTTAATTCGTTGGGTTCTACTTTTACAAGAGTTTGATATAGAGATAAAAGATTAAAAAAGGGGCCAAAAATGTGGTCGTCGACCACTTGTCAAGACTAGACAACCCCGAGTTACAACCTTTGGATGAATCTAAAATCCGGGACACTTTCCCAAATGAACACTTAATGGGGGTTGATCTAGTCGATGAAGTCCCATGGTTTGCAAACTTTGCTAATTCCATGGCCTCATATGTTTTACAAAAGGGATTTTCGTACCAACAAAAGAAAAAGTTTTTCAATGATTTAAGGTACTATTTTAGGAATAACCGGACTTGTTTTGCATTGGGGAGGATTAAGTAATGCAGAGGTGTGTATATAGGCAAGAGGCCTGAGAGATTTTGAAGAGTTATCATAGTGGACTAACGGGGGGCATTTTGGTCCGAATCACACCGCTAAAAAGGTGTTTGATTCCAGTTTTTATTGGCCCACGATATTTAAAGACGCACACGAGTTGGTAAAACGGTGTGACTCTTGTCAAAGGTCCGGATCCATTTCAAAGAAGGATGAAATGCTCCAAACCGGGATCCAAATATGTGAGATATTTGGTGTGTGGGGTAATGATACGCATACCCGATTAGCTCGTGTAGCGCATCAAACCGCATCACTATATGAGCCATGCATGACGCGCGCTGAAAGGATGAGCGTTCAAAGTCTCTAATCCGCGTGGATCCTTCGTAAGCGCCAAGGTGACGTATACATGTCAGGCGATGATGTAGTTAGCAGAGGGCATCTGGCATATAAGAATCAGGTCCGAAAAAACACTTTTTACTTTTGTCGGTCCAGCTCACTTGAGGATGTACTATTTGCAGGCCATGATCCTTTTAAGCCTTATTACATGGCGATAGAAGACAATAATGATCGCCCTATAAATAACAGACTTAATCCACAAGGTAAGGGGATTCCACTTTTGGGATTTACACACATACTATTTTAAGTATTAAAGTACGAACTAGTTGTGCTATCTATATAGCACGATTATACCCACGCTACCGGACTTATAGCATTCCACTAGACACTCTTGATATACAGGTAAAGTTCTTCGAACATAAACCCTACAACCCAGTGCGGGCCATCATTAACCGGACAACCCGTCGATGGTGGGTCTATGTTTAACCACCCCCGCTGAGATCTTCATATCGCAAGGGGTTATTCACGGTACTCTGGACTGGAGAGTTAAACTTAGTTGACCCTTAAATCCCCCTTCTTTGATGTCAAGCTTGGACCGAACCCGACCCGAATATTCTATGCTTGATCATGGGGTTTAGACTTTATGGGACCATTTCCGAATTCTAACAAGTGTCTCTATATCTTGGTTGCAGTTGATTATGTCTCTAAATGGTCCGAGGGCAAAGCCTTGCCAACCAATGATGCTCGGGTAGTGGTTAAGTTTTTGAAGAGTTTATTTGCTACGTTTGGAGTCCCAAAGGCGTTGATCTCATATCGAGACACGCACTTTGCTAATAGTCTTATGGAGAATGTATTGGAAAAATATGGTATTACACATCGTTTCTCCATCCCTTACCACCCTTAAACGAGTGGTCAAGTGGAAAATACGAATCGATCTTTAAAAAGAATTTTGGAAAAGACGGTTAACAATAACCCTAAGGTTTGGTCAACTAAACTTAATGATGCCTTATGGGAATTTAGAACCGCATATAAGACACCAATAGGCACCATACTATTTCGTTTAATCTATAGGAAAACATGTCACCTCCCGGTAGAGGTTAAGCATAGAGCGTTTTGGGCATTGAAGGAGGTGAACCTAGACCTAGACTAAGCCAAGGAAAAACGGGTCATACAAATGCACGAATTAGAAGAACTTAAGTTAGGGGCATACAAAAACTCTTTGACATATAAAGAGAAAACTAAAAGATGGCATGACGCCCGACTTAAGGGACCTAAGGAATTCCACCCAAACGACAAGGTTCTAGTGTTCAATTCACGATTTAAGTTTTCGCCCGGTAAGTTAAAGTCTAGAAGTTCGAGTCCTTACATAGTCAAGAGAGCTTACCCAACGGGGTATGTTGAGTTTTATGGGGATAACAACACCTTTAAGGTGAATGGGCACCGATTGAGACCTTACTTTTGATGAAATCAATGCTTTCGAGCTTTACCCAAAGTAACACCTTTGTGCTTAAACGGGTCATGTGATAGACCCTAGAACAAAAACTATCACGCATTTCATGTAGAATAGTATAATATTGCATTTTTGTTAGCTTGCATTGGCATGTAGTTACATTTCATACATTTGGGAAATCTGAAAAGACCAAAAACAGTTTGTGATTTGAAAAGGATTGTGCTTGCTTGAGTTAAAATGCTGCAGAAACTGATTTTTGCACAGGAACGGGTTCCTGAAAAGTGGAACGACGTTCTGGGGTGTAAATTTGATTAGAGACACTTTCTAGGCCGTTTGAGGAATGATTTTCGTAGCTACAGGAACGACGCTCCGGTATTTGAGGAACGAAATTATTGATTGAGGAACACCGTTCTTAATTCCTGGTAATATGGAAGGACATTCCAGTTTTTGGAACTGCATTTCAGGCCCTGTTTTAAATGTGTTTTGGAGGTTTATTTAAATCACTTTCTCACACTCATATAATTCTCTTATTTCCGACTTACAAACTTAAAAACCTGGTTTCTTTTATTGATTCTAGGTTGCATTGTTGTTGATTTACACATGTCATTCCATGTTTAATTGCACAATTTCAACTTTGTGATTCTAGGGTTTTCAAAAATTAGGGCTTTTTAAGTTTGGTTGTTTGGGATGAAATTGAGTGTTATCTAAAGTTATTTGCTGGTCTACCAAGTTGCTAATGCCACGTACCCTTAAATTTAGTGTTTCTTTCATTATGGAATTATGATTAGGGTTAATGACTTTAGGGTTTGACCGACGTTGACTTATTGACATTGAAATTGTGATTTGAAGCATGAAACACTCTGGCTTTTGATTTTAATATGTGCTTTCGGTATGCTTGCAAAGTTATTTAGGTTTGCTAGAATTGCACTTATTTAGTTTGACTCAAGTTGACCATTGTACCATCATTGCATATTGATCATTTTAGCCTAAACATGACAATTGTGAAGCTTGTAGTAGTGGATTAAATGTAGGGGGGTCATGTTTCTCCATTGTTTTTAAGAGCGGAAAATTATTGTTTGCTAATGTTATGAGGTTGTGGATGCGGTTGTTGTGTGATTGCATTTGTTTTTCAGGTGATTTACAAAGAGAAAGGAAAAGAGCAAGCATCCGATATCGATGAATAGTTACAAGAGGTCCTTCAAAATGAGACTCTAAATTCTCGGATGATTAAAAGGATTCAAATGCCGGTGTGCCTAGCCAAGTATATTGATTAGGCTCCATTTGAACTAGCAGGAATGGTTAGTGAGATTCGATATGCGTTCAAAGTCGAACATGATCGTCAAAGCATGTACCCATGGGGACCTTTTCTTGATATCCGCGAGGATGACAACCCCTTGTTAACCCGGGAATTTCTAACAACTTTAAGGGACAACTTCAAAGTCCGTTCTCCTTGTCTAGAAGATTACCTTGAATTTAGGTTAGGGGGAAGAATGGCGATTAAGTATGGCACAATTTATGGCTAGTCTAGATCTCTACAAGGATACCTTAACAAATGTCACTTTTATGTACTTGGCCAAATGTGAGACTTTCAATCTAAATGAGTTTGATCAAAAAAGGGTTCGCCATAAGATTAGTAATACCGAGTTCACACCATCCAACCAAGTGCCTCACGCACTTTCTAGTCCCAAGATTAGATGTATTCAGGGGTTCTTTACAAATACGGTCTTCCACCGCATGGAGGATAAGGATAAGATGACATTGCTCAATATTTGGCTAGTTCATAGAGTTCAGAAGCGAAAGCAAATTTTTCATGTTCTTAACCTCGTTGCAAGTTACCTCTTTGATGCAATTAGAGACAAATCGAATCTCCCAGGTGGTCACTATATAACTCGACTTTCCAAGTTCCTAAAGATTAACTTAAATTGGTTTGAGAAGCTTCCAATGCCTCAATTCAGTGTCAAGGATTACAAAGAAGGGAATATCCTAAAGGAAACTTCATGCAACTCGGTCACGCGTTGTGAAGGTGAAGGAACCTCGGCACGTCAAGGTTAAATGGTAACTAATATCCATCATGATTTATGAAACAATCTTATGATTTGGCCTGTAACTTGAATTATTTTGATAATTGTGTGTCTAAGGATCATTGATTTGGTGCGAGGTAGTACACTTGTATTGCTACTTTCGCGCAATATCACACATATGATTGTAATAACTTTGTGAATGCTTGTGGATTTGTTTGTGGTATCTTTTGCTTGTTTGTGGTTCTTAGTGGCAGGATAGTTTGTGTTGATTAATTCAAGCCTTGAAGTAAGTTCAGGCATCAAGCTCATCGACTTGCATTCTTTGGTGACTAAGTTTATCCGATTGGTGACAACAAAGATCATTGGATCTATCCCCATTTTTCTTTCTTCTCTCTTCTATTCTATTTCAAAATACCCCTCTATTTTACTAATTTCATCGTTCAATACAATGTGGGCATTACGTCAAACTATATGTAGGGAGAGACTTATAACCTCGGGTCATTTTAAACTTTTTAGATTAAACATGTCACATACACGCTAAAAAGATCAAGCTTGCAATGTTGATAATAATTTTTACAACAAGCTTTTAGCCATTACATTAACACAAATCATAACACCTAAATGGTTAAAGCTTGTAAATTTGTGGTAAAGTAAAGTCTTTTCCTTTTGATTCAAAATCTAAGGAAGTAAAGTCTTTCTTTTATGCTTGCAATTCCCAAGTGGGAGTAAAGTCTTCCCCTTCCAAATGATATTTTATACTTAAAGTGATGAAATCAAAAGAAAAGTCAAAGCTTTTGCATGGAAGTTAAAGTCTTCCATGTATGTTCCAAAACCAAGTGCTTAAAACTCTATGCTTTAACACTTTCGGATGACTCAAGTCCATCCATCTTAAGGGAGTCAAGTCTCCCGAATGTCACATTACTTGGTGTGGGATACTTCCTTATCCACACCATTTCATATTGACATTGGTTGTTTCATCATTTCACGATGTTCCAACCGATGTATCATACCGTAGGAAGAGGAGCTACCGAGCTTCACAATGTACTTTCCTCTTTAGGAGCAATGGCTTCGTGCTAGTGTTGCTAGACAACACACGCCATAGTCAACAACTATGGCACCTTTGTTCTATTAATTACGGAGGGGTAGTATCTACTTCCTACCCTTTCTCAATATAAGCATAAAAGATTATTATATGGGAAATAACCAAGTGAATAAAAGCCTTGAGCTTTGACACTTCCGGGAGAGTCGAGTCCTCCCATGTTTTGTTATGGAAGTCAAGTCTTCCAAACTTGGAAGTAAAGTCTTCCAATTAAGTTTTGAACCAAAAGACCTGAGCTTGAAAGTAAAGTCTTTCAAGTATCACGCAATACACCCACCATTAACCTCACACCCAAGGTAGTTACTTCTACATCGCTATTGACACCGAGTAGTACGTTTACCGGGGAAGTAGCTACCTGTGCGGCCGTCCCACCACCAGAGTGGCTTGTATGAACACAACCTTATGAGACTGATGTCGTACGAGGTGTATATAAAATAGATTATATTTTTACTAGGAAATACTATTAAATACGTGAAATACTATATATTTTTGATATGAAAAGCGATACAAATTACACAAGTTTTAATTATTTATTTACAAATGAGATATACCTAAACCTTGCTACAACACTATAGGCAGTGTATCTAATCGTAGAGTAGTATAGTTTTTAGTAAGTCCGGTTCGTTCCACAGGGAGCGGGCTTAATCCACACTATATTTTTAAACAATTATATTTGTACAAAATATATTATATTAATAATATATAAAAGGGGGTTTTTACCGTTTAATGACCGGTTTGTCGATTTATATTTTAAACGAAGCGTATAGTAAATGACGATATTTAAATAACAATATAAAATAAATAACAATAATTAAAATGACAATAAATAAAAGTACGAGGAAAAATGAAATAAAATATATTATGCTTATTTAAGCTTCCGTAACCATCATGTTTGACGTTTTGATTATTTATTACCCTGGGTTAATTGTCCTTTGTCCTGGATTATTTAATATGTCCATACGGATTTGTCCATAATAGTCCATCAGTCATAAATATAAAGAGCGAAAGCCTTCATCAAATTATTCTTATTCCCGAAGTTAAATATTCCAACTAATTGGGGATTCGAATTGTAACAAGGTTTTAATACTTTGTTTAATGAATACACCAGGTTATCGACTGCGTGTAAACCAAGGTTTTACTACTTTGTTAACAATTACACCAATTACCCTTGAATGTAATTCCTGCCTGTTTCAACAAGTCTATTAACTATTAATCCAGTTCCGTATCCGGTAAAATGAATAATTATTGGTATTTATAGATATCCCGCCCACCGTACCCAGTCAAGCGTATGTGGTTATATATAAATACGTCAAATTATAAGTTTGTATATTAAATTAACAAGGCATTGTTTAGTTAATATAAAACCCATTAATAGCCCATAGTCTAATTTCCACAAGTGTCGTTCTTTTATCCAAACCCCAATTATGGTACAAAGCCCAATTACTCAATTTTAATATTTTTAGCCCAACATCATGATTACTTCGGTATTAAATAAGCATAATAATAACTTAAGCACGAGACATTAATTTAAAAAGGAGAACATAGCTTACATTGATTATTTATCGCGTAGTGGTACACGAACAGAGCTCCGACTTTAAAACCCGTAAAAATAACTTTTACATAACACAAACTAATCTAATATAACACTAATCTATATATATATATATATATATATATATATATATATATATATATATATATATATATATATATATATATATATATATATATATATATATATATATATATATATATATATATATATATATATATTTATATTATACTACGGAGTATTATTATTATTATGTATATATATATATATTTTTAAAACTGCAGAAGCTCGTGGCCTTTTATAGGCATTTTGGAATCTGGCTGCTCCGCGAGTCGTGGAGTTTTTGGCCTTCAAACTCCGCGAGTCGTGGAGTTTGATTTTCCAGCTCACATCATTTTGGATCTTTGCTTGTCGACGTTATTAAATAATAATATAATATATATATAATTTTTAAGAATTATTTATATATTATATTTTATTTATGTGCATAGTTGACTTGTAATTTTTGCACCGTTGCGTCGCGCGTTGAGAGTTGACTCATGTTCCGGTTCCGGATTTTCGAACGTCCTTGCGTACAATTTAATATCTTGTACTTTGCGTTTTGTAACTTGTACTCTTGTCATTTTTAGACGTTTTTCATCAATAAATTGAACCTTTTGAATTGTATCTTGTACATTTGAGCTTTTTGGACGTTTGTGTCTTCAAATCTTCGTTTTCGCCTTTTGTCTTCGCACTTGTTTATTTAAACAATTACAATTTAAAATAGGAAAATTACAACTAAATAATTTACATATTGAGAGGATATTGCTACTAAATATATGTTCATTTAGAGCACTATCAAATATCCCCACACTTGAACGTTGCTTGTCCTCAAGCAATACATAACTTAAAATAATATAATACATCACACGAATCACTTCTTTATTCTTCACACTTTGTACATCAGTGATTTTGAGATGGCGGTATGAACAATTGTAGTAATGATGTGGTTTACAGTCCCACATGACTATAAAAATTTAGATCCTTTAGGAAATTGGATCTTTATGAAAACATTTGATCTTTTGAAAATTCATTCTAGCTTTTGCCCTAGATAAGTTTTCCGGAATAACCCTTCACCGGTGTTGCAAAATATTTTTGTGGGTTTTGTGGGTTTCAGATTTGAAAATTTTAGCTCAAAACTTATGGTTTTGTGTCACCCACTTGCTAACCTTGTATTAGGAAAGCAACACGTCCAGTATACTTGATCCGTATATCACCTTTCGGTAAACTACCGTCCGATTGTAAAGGAAAGCGTTGAACAAGCAACTGTTAAGGCAATGTCGCCTGACATGCTTTTAATTATGGTCTATAACGTGTCGGACGCAATTACTATCCTTTGTAGGAGCAATAGTAAAGCTCAGCCTTATAATTTTTCGGTCTGGCACAAGGTCCTGTCTTCGACCATGCTATGCAACCACCGTTCTTACGGATGACACACGATTTGGTTTAGGTGACCTAATGAATTCCAGGTGAATTCCTAGGATTTTACGTTTAATGGTAATGAACGCATTGAAAATAGGTTTTCAGAAAACAAATCGGTTTATAATTTTAATCAAAATATTTTCTCATTCAAGCTCGAGTTTAGATATCATCGAATTCCATGAGTTTGTAATTCTCAATCTTTAAGGTCAATCTCAAGGATTGAGTAATATCAGGCTTAAAAGATGGTTTTTAATCTTTAAGGAGATTATCCTTTCTGGGGGTCTGATTCATTAGTCTTATCAAGCTAATTTGCACGGCGCCCTCCCCATTTTACGAGACAGATCCTCTCATGGTTAGGATAAGTCTGACCACATGGCGACCCTGTTTGATGCTGAGGTCCGTGGATTTCCTGCTGATTTTAGAGATGACTTTTCTAGATTTTTCGTCAACCTAGAGCTGGTCCAGACGACAACTTCATGACCTAAATCAAGAAGCGCGTTTCTTTTTCGGAAGACTTTACTTCCTTTTAATGATAGAATTGATTCATCGTGTAGATCCATCTTTCATTACAGTAAATCGGGTAAAACAGTTAATTTAGTCCAAAACAAAAGCACCTGCAATAACTTTACGGAAACATGTGATAGATAATTTTTTATTGAATAACTTGGTATATTCTCCCCACACTTGGCTTTTATTTATTATGTTCTTTGCCCTTTTTATTCTCTTATATTCCATTTTAAATTAATTCAAGCGTTTTGGGTTGTTTCTCAATTTATGTCCTTTCCGAGGTAACGATAATTTCGGCATTAACACATAGTTTTATCATTCATAAATATGTATGAAAGGACCCGTTCATATACATTATAAACGATTCATAATAGTTGATTACATCGCGAGGTATTTTGACCTCTATATGATACATTTTACAAACATTGCATTCGTTTTTAAAAGACAAATTTTCTTTACAACGAAAGTTGACGGAATGCACACCATTTCATAATACATCCAACTATAATTGACATAACAATAATCTTGATGAACTCAATTACTCGAATGCAACGTCTTTCAAAATATGCCATGAATGACTCCAAGTAATATCCTTAAAATGAGCTAATGCACAGCGGAAGATTTCTTTAATACCTGAGAATAAACATGCTTTAAAGTGTCAACCAAAAGGTTGGTGAGTTCATAGGTTTATCATAATAATCATTTCAATATATTAATAGACCACAAGATTTCCGTTTATAAATATATGTACACTCGCAAGTGTATAAAAGTATTCTATAAGTTGTAGGCACCCGGTAACAAGCCTTAACGTTCATGTTTTACCCTCTGAAGTACACCAGATCAGGTGTGTTTAAAATAACCTCGAAGTACTAAAGCATCCCATAGTCAGGATGGGGTTTGTCAGGCCCAATAGATCTATCTTTAGGATTCGCGCCTACCGTACATAGACAAGTAGTTTAATGTTACCAAGCTAAGGGTATATTTCTGGTTTAAACCCACGTAGAATTAGTTTTAGTACTTGTGCCTATTTCATAAAACATTTATAAAAACAGCGCATGTATTCTCAGTCCCAAAAATATATATAAAAGGGAGCAAATGAAACTCACCATACTGTATTTCGTAGTAAAAATACATATAACGTCATTTAACAAGTGCAAGGTTGGCCTCGGATTCACGAACCTATATTAATTATATATATTTATATGTTGGTCAATATTTGTCTAACAATTTTTGGTCAAGTCATAGTGTACCACAATCCTAATGCTCGAGACTAATGTGCAAAAGTCAACTTGACCCAAAATGACTTCTAAAATTTATACGTGTTTATTATATAACTTAGCTATAGTCGTTTTATATATTTAAATATATTTATTAGATTTTATAATAATAAAAGTCATTTATTAATAAAAATTTATATTAACGTTTATATATAATAAAATATACTTTTATATATCTTAAGTAGTAAAATTTATAAAGTTCACTTAATATCGTAAAACTATAGTGGTAAGTATTATTAATGTAATTATATTACGCGTGGTGAAAAATATCTTTGTATCCCCTATTTATTTGATAAAATAATATTGATCATAATAATAATAAGTAAAAGTTGTATTATTTTGTAATAATAATTATTATTATTCTATAAAAAAATAACAATATTTATATTTACTAAAAATATTATTATGATAAAATGATAATACTAACATAAATGTAATAATGATATTTTATAATAACAATGATATTTCTATTAAAATAATAACGACGATAGTAATAATAATCATTTTAACAATAATACTAAAATTCAGTTGACTATAACTTCAAATCCGTTCATCGAAACCATTCGATATCTAAATGAAAAGTTCTTAATTTTTCGCTAGCTTTCCAATGACATGCATATCATATACCCTATCTCAGTAGCATATGTATCTAATTCAGGATTCAACAAACCTATCTAAGGACAATATCGAATGTACAAGCATGCATAATCCTATATACTCGAGCACTAGTCAGGGATACACTATTGATATATAAAAGTTAAGTTATGAGTGCTCACGTATCAATATTGAGATTCAATATTGCAGGAAAGTACGTAGACGCAACGGAGATGATAAAAACTAGATTGACCTCACGAGCATACCCATGAACCATACCCATCACCTCCATAGCTATAACCCATAATTTCCTTAGCTTCGACTCATTCAAAAAACTATTTTGAAATCACTCGGACATCACTCCGTCGTAATATTTTATGTATACTAATAATATCTTGAAATAATATAGAGCAAATATATATATATATATATATATATATATATATATATATATATATATATATATATATATATAATCGATTGAGAGAGTTTAGAGAAATATATTTTCAAGTTTCTATGAAATAATGAAACCTATTGAATTCTATTTATAATAGATTTTTGAATTATTAAAGTGAATTATTAAAGTATGAATTATTAAAGTGAATTATTAAAGTATGAATTATTAAAGTGAATTATTAAAGTATGAATTATTAAAGTAAATTATTAAAGTATGTATTATTAAAGTGAATTATTAAAGTATGAATTATTAAAGTGAATTATTAAAGTATGAATTATTAAAGTGAATTATTAAAGTATGAATTATTAAAGTATGAATTATTAAAGTTAAAGTAAAGGTAAAGTAAAGTAAAGGTAAAGTTAAAGTATAGTAAAAATTTAAAAACTATGTATGTATAATACGTGTATAAATATATATAATATTAATTTAAATCGTTATATATATTTAATGAAATGAAATATAAATATCGTTATATTTATTATACTGGTTAAGTAATGAGTTGTCAAAAGTGATTCTAGATATTTATAAAAGTTATATACGTTTTAATAATAAAGTTCTTTTTAAACTGAAAACGTTTTTGTACGTTTGAAAATAGATTAATAGAATATTATGGAAACCAATTCTCCAATAGCTTTTGTCTAACTTTCGTAAATGACACTTTTTATTTTTATTTATAAATAGCTTTACAAATTATTCCGAATATCATTAAGAGGAATAGATTTCTCAAATCATAGTGGACCTCTCAACAGAGACTTGTAATCATAATTCAATGTTTCTGATAATTCAATCATTTAATATATATTTTTTTAATTTCGTCGATAATCATATTGAAACAAATACATTCATATAAAGCATTATACTTTTAAATACTTTGTTGACATTTTCAATTTATAACATATACACATATACATACATATTCATATATGTTCATTTAATGGTTCGTGAATCATTGGAATTTGGTCGAGGTTTAAATGAATGTATAAACATAGTTTAAAATCCTTGAGATTTAACTTAACAAACATTGCTTATCGTGTCAGAATAATATAAAGATAAAGTTTAAATTTAGTCAAAAATTTCCGGGTCGTCACAGTACCTACCCGTTAAAGAAATTTCGTCCCCGAAATTTGATAGAGGTCGTTATGGCTAACAATGAGAATGTTATTATGACGATTATGAAGTTTTATCATGTCTAAAAAGTCTGGATAAAATAATTCGATTACTCAAAGCGTATGAGGGAAGTTATCGTAAATGAAGGAAATAAGATTATAGTGATTCGTCATATCTTTTGACGTCATCACAATTGATCTCCGAATTTAAAGAAAATCTTTGTAATCTATGTTGGATTTGATGCTTCGGTGATTAAGGAGATTATGATTCTCTTCGAATTAATACGATAATCCATCTTGATTTCTCTGTCGGGTATTTCACTATAAATCCACCTCCTTCGTTTCATTACAACTCACACCTTCTATTCTTTCTCCCTCAACTCATATTTTAAAGTATTTGTCAATATGCTTCATCCAGTACTGATTCTCGATATACTCCTCACTTTCATATCTGTCATTCTTCTTTTTCATCTGCCTCCGGAAGAATCTATTTACTTCTACTATATTCTCGGTTTTATAGTATTTTTAGTTCTTCCGTGTCTTTATATTGCTATATGCATCGATATATACGGTTTATAATTTTTGGGTGGTTTTTGGATTTTATATCTTCCCTTATATTTCAAAGCCCCTGCTTTTGTCTTCTATAATCATTGACATCCAAGTTAATGCTCCCTTCTATTTGCTGCGATTTATACTCCAATTTCTATTTTGAAGTTTTGTCCTTTCGTTTCTTCTTCTTGCGATTAAGCAACGTTTGTAATGGTCCAGTATTCGCAGATATGAATTTCAGAATGAACATAGTTAATGTTCTAAGAAGGAAATGGTAATGGCACGATCTTGATTTGTTAATTTACCAGAATACCCTGAAAAGACCGAATCATCAAGAAAATATATTCTTGATATTTTTAAAGATTAAATAGAATACAAGAGTCGTGTAACATGGAACATGATGACGGCATGGTCTGTGAATCATCATGTCCCATTATAAACTCAGCATGACTTACTGTAATATAATTACGTTGATCAAGTGTCATTATATTATACTAACTCATGCTTCAGTTCCCAACACTACTTCAAAACATTCATAATTTAAACTCGAAAGTTTATAGAATATAGAAACTAATAGTTTCTTATATGATGTAACACTGATAGCGCAAAGAGATAAATGACTTCAGATAAGATTAGTTGTGAAAATATCTTCAGAAATATCGCGGATATTTATAATGAAAGATATGATAATATCTTAGAATTTCTAATATTGATGGATGATGATGAAGATTTGTCTGTAAAGGTTTAGAATAAAGAGTAAGGTATTCGTTAATGACTTTAGCAGGCACTGAATCATTTGGATTCTTTGAAGGCAGATTTAGTCTTTGTGATTTGTCCACAGCCTCCTTCATAGTCTGTTCAATCCGTTTTCCAGTTTCAAACCTTCTCTTTTTCTCAGCTTTACCACCTTACTATTCTTTGTCATCAAACTTTTTACTGTTAAGAACGTTTAAAGTTTTTGATGCTTCGTCAGCATTTCAAGAACTAGTTTGCAGTTCAGAATATTTTTCAGAACTTCACATTCAAAGTATGTAAGTCCAGGAGATAGACGTTTTACGTACACATATAACTGTTGGCGTAGACATGCTGCGAGATTTCAAAATACTGGTTACTATTTTTCGATGATTCGTATGACAATTCTCGTTACAAGATGCGAATGAGTAAATGATGTGATTTCAATAAATATAATGATTTTTCGAAAAGTCAAAGATAATTGAAGTTGTTGGTAAGTTTATTACTAAGGTGGCGAGATATGAAAGGTCCCCAGTAACGATGACGAAAGGGCAACGTATCTATCGAGGTTATAATAAGACTAGTCCGACTGAAAAGTCGAAGTTGACTTGCTGGAGCTGTGACAAAACTGTCTACTTTGAAAAGGATTTGAAAAGTCATTTTAGCTAATAAATGCCAAAGGGTCTGACACGGATACGCGTCGAACTATGACTTTGGCTTCGAGAGCTTTTTAGGTACATAAATGTGGGTAATATGTGATTGGATCATCATCTCGATTGTTCATTGTTTGAAGTGTCTTCGAAAACTTCGGAGAGTTTGAACACAGTTTGTAATCGTTAATATACATATGATGTTCTAACACGGTTTTGAAGTCAAAGTATAGCTTTGAAAGATGTAGGAATCTAAGAGTGATGTCTTCTGTTAAATCATGACTTGGATTTTGATTTGTCAAAATTAGAATGCGTAATCAAATTTGGGTGAGAATGGTTGTTTTGATTTTTATACAAGAATGTATATTGTTGTGAGATTTTGAGAGTATAGTTGATGATTTGCTTAATCAGATTCGAAAAATGTAATATATTAATTGTGAATTTATATATCTCTCGGGTATTACCTACCCGTTAAAAAAAAATTTCACAATTAATATTTTGTACAACAGAATTTTATTACAGTCTTTATGAAAATATATATGTGCATATTTTCTTCAGATGTAACATAGATTTAATGAGTTAATATTAAATTAAACTCATTTGATTTACGGTTGAAACTAGAACTGAATAATCCCTAAAGACTTTAGAAATTACATAACTTTTACGGAGTATTTATTCAATAAAATTAAAATTATGAATTAATACTTCGTTATTTGTTGGTGTTTGTAACCCTTGCACCATATTCTCTAAAGCCACTACTCGAGCGCGAAGCTCATTGACTTCTTCTATTACATCGGGGTGATTGTCGGTTCGGACGAGCGGATAAATAAAATCTAGAATTTGATGTAGTATATAATCGTGACGAGATACTCTGAAAATGAGAGAGAAAATGGTGTTTCAGACCGGTTCGCTGGTAAGTGCTTCAGGTTCATCGCCAAGAGGGCAATGTGGTGGATGGAAGGGATCATCTTCTTCTTGTCTCCAATTATTGAGGAGGCTACGAACCTATCCCCAATTCATTCATAATAGATGATGGCTAATTAGTTGATCCATTCCGGTCACACTGCTTTCGGAGCTTGAGTGGGATTCCATATCGGAATTCGAGGGACTTGAACTAATGACGAATTCCATTTTGTTCGATTGAATAAAGAATTTTTCGATATGAAATGATTTTTCGGCTATCGGGTGGTATTCTAATTACATAGAATATCTATATATATAGTGCAAAAGATTTCGTAGATTACGGAGGAAATTACGGGATATGTCAGGCAAAGTTTACATTAACAGATACGCTAAGATATGGATTAGCAGATACGCTAAGATATGAATTTTGTCTATACACTATTCATGCAATCAATGCAGTAAGACGTGTCTAAACTAAGAATGATAAGCAGGCAATTTTCGACAAAAATGATAAGCAAAACTTTTGACATGCAGACACGGTCGAAGTCCAGGCTCATTAATGCATCCTAACGACTATCAGTCAGACACACTAATGCAGACCTGGTTCGCTAAGACCACCGCTCTGATACCAACTGAAAGGACCCGTTCATATACATTATAAACGATTCATAATAGTTGATTACATCGCGAGGTATTTTGACCTCTATATGATACATTTTACAAACATTGCATTCGTTTTTAAAAGACAAATTTTCTTTACAACGAAAGTTGACGGAATGCACACCATTTCATAATACATCCAACTATAATTGACATAATAATAATCTTGATGAACTCAATGACTCGAATGCAACGTCTTTCAAAATATGCCATGAATGACTCCAAGTAATATCCTTAAAATGAGCTAATGCACAGCGGAAGATTTCTTTAATACCTGAGAATAAACATGCTTTAAAGTGTCAACCAAAAGGTTGGTGAGTTCATAGGTTTATCATAATAATCATTTCAATATATTAATAGAACACAAGATTTCCGTTTATAAATATATGTACACTCGCAAGTGTATAAAAGTATTCTATAAGTTGTAGGCACCCGGTAACAAGCCTTAACGTTCATGTTTTACCCTCTGAAGTACACCAGATCAGGTGTGTTTAAAATAACCTCGAAGTACTAAAGCATCCCATAGTCAGGATGGGGTTTGTCAGGCCCAATAGATCTATCTTTAGGATTCGCGCCTACCGTACATAGACAAGTAGTTTAATGTTACCAAGCTAAGGGTATATTTCTGGTTTAAACCCACGTAGAATTAGTTTTAGTACTTGTGCCTATTTCATAAAACATTTATAAAAACAGCGCATGTATTCTCAGTCCCAAAAATATATATAAAAGGGAGCAAATGAAACTCACCATACTGTATTTCGTAGTAAAAATACATATAACGTCATTTAACAAGTGCAAGGTTGGCTTCGGATTCACGAACCTATATTAATTATATATATTTATATGTTGGTCAATATTTGTCTAACAATTTTTGGTCAAGTCATAGTGTACCACAATCCTAATGCTCGAGACTAATGTGCAAAAGTTAACTTGACCCAAAATGACTTCTAAAATTTATACGTGTTTATTATATAACTTAGCTATAGTCGTTTTATATATTTAAATATATTTATTAGATTTTATAATAATAAAAGTCATTTATTAATAAAAATTTATATTAACGTTTATATATAATAAAATATACTTTTATATATCTTAAGTAGTAAAATTTATAAAGTTCACTTAATATCGTAAAACTATAGTGGTAAGTATTATTAATGTAATTATATTACGCGTGGTGAAAAATATCTTTGTATCCCCTATTTATTTGATAAAATAATATTGATCATAATAATAATAAGTAAAAGTTGTATTATTTTGTAATAATAATTATTATTATTCTATAAAAAAATAACAATATTTATATTTACTAAAAATGTTATTATGATAAAATGATAATACTAACATAAATGTAATAATGTTATTTTATAATAACAATGATATTTCTATTAAAATAATAACGACGATAGTAATAATAATCATTTTAACAATAATACTAAAATTCAGTTGACTATAACTTCAAATCCGTTCATCGAAACCATTCGATATCTAAATGAAAAGTTCTTAATTTTTCGCTAGCTTTCCAATGACATGCATATCATATACCCTATCTCAGTAGCATATGTATCTAATTCAGGATTCAACAAACCTATCTAAGGACAATATCGAATGTACAAGCATGCATAATCCTATATACTCGAGCACTAGTCAGGGATACACTATTGATATATAAAAGTTAAGTTATGAGTGCTCACGTATCAATATTGAGATTCAATATTGTAGGAAAGTACGTAGACGCAACGGAGATGATAAAAACTAGATTGACCTCATGAGCATACCCATGAACCATACCCATCACCTCCATAGCTATAACCCATAATTTCCTTAGCTTCGACTCATTCAAAAAACTATTTTGAAATCACTCGGACATCACTCCGTCGTAATATTTTATGTATACTAATAATATCTTGAAATAATATAGAGCAAATATATATATATATATATATATATATATATATATATATATATATATATATATATATATATATATATATATATATATATATATATATATATATATATATATATATATAAATCGATTGAGAGAGTTTAGAGAAATATATTTTCAAGTTTCTATGAAATAATGAAACCTATTGAATTCTATTTATAATAGATTTTTGAATTATTAAAGTGAATTATTAAAGTATGAATTATTAAAGTGAATTATTAAAGTATGAATTATTAAAGTGAATTATTAAAGTATGAATTATTAAAGTGAATTATTAAAGTATGAATTATTAAAGTAAATTATTAAAGTATGAATTATTAAAGTGAATTATTAAAGTATGAATTATTAAAGTGAATTATTAAAGTATGAATTATTAAAGTGAATTATTAAAGTATGAATTATTAAAGTATGAATTATTAAAGTTAAAGTAAAGGTAAAGTAAAGTAAAGGTAAAGTTAAAGTATAGTAAAAATTTAAAAACTATGTATGTATAATACGTGTATAAATATATATAATATTAATTTAAATCGTTATATATATTTAATGAAATGAAATATAAATATCGTTATATTTATTATACTGGTTAAGTAATGAGTTGTCAAAAGTGATTCTAGATATTTATAAAAGTTATATACGTTTTAATAATAAAGTTCTTTTTAAACTGAAAACGTTTTTGTACGTTTGAAAATAGATTAATAGAATATTATGGAAACCAATTCTCCAATAGCTTTTGTCTAACTTTCGTAAATGACACTTTTTATTTTTATTTATAAATAGCTTTACAAATTATTCCGAATATCATTAAGAGGAATAGATTTCTCAAATCATAGTGGACCTCTTAACAGAGACTTGTAATCATAATTCAATGTTTCTGATAATTCAATCATTTAATATATATTTTTTTAATTTCGTCGATAATCATATTGAAACAAATACATTCATATAAAGCATTATACTTTTAAATACTTTGTTGACATTTTCAATTTATAACATATACACATATACATACATATTCATATATGTTCATTTAATGGTTCGTGAATCATTGGAATTTGGTCGAGGTTTAAATGAATGTATAAACATAGTTTAAAATCCTTGAGATTTAACTTAACAAACATTGCTTATCGTGTCAGAATAATATAAAGATAAAGTTTAAATTTAGTCGAAAATTTCCGGGTCGTCACAATGTATAAACATGATTTTGAATTCATTTAGGTTAAAATTTTTCAAATTTTCATAAAATTTAGAAAATAAGCCAAGTATAAACCCGAGAGAATTTATAACCCTTCCCCACACTTGAGATCATGCAATGCCCTCATTAGCATGAAATCAGACTATAATTATAAATTCATGAGGGTGATTAGTGTAGAAAAGTGATTGAAAATACCCAGTCTGTAATTACAAAGCTCGTCGAATGATAGATGGCGCGCCTCATCGTTCATCCCTTCTTGTTTTATCACACATGTTTTTTTCTTCAAAAACGGCTGATTTTCTGAGTTGTTTGTTAATATTTGAAAATGCGTCTTTTACCCTAATCGTGCATTTTTATTAACGAGTTATGCATTAACCCGAACCCCTAATTTAACGTTAAGTGGGGTTAGACTTCCCCACACTTAGCTGACGACATGTGAAGTTGGTAGAATAAGTTCCACGAATTAAAATAGTGAGCCAGTTATTTACATCTCGGGTGGTATAAAATATATCAATGGGTTTAAAGTTTAGACCCACCCGAATATCACTACTAAATTCTTTTTTAAGTGTAGCTTTTAGTAAATGGATATGTCTCTTTTCTGGTTCTTGGTCAAATGGATCGATATACACCGACATACATATTATAGGGCGGATAATTCCTAACATTTCCTTCCGTTCATTCTCGGGATCAAAGGTTTCACCTCTATTACCCAATTGGGTGAAATTCGAGGTGTCATTATCTATTACAGCTCGTAGTTCATCTTTGGTAGATGACTCGTCTATTGAGAATATTGGGTTGGAAAGTTGTGGAATAGTGAATTTTGGGATCGAAGTAGATTCTTCTTCATTAACGGTACTTATCGGTCCCACTATTTTGGTCTCGGGGGTAAAATTTTCAACGTTATCGTTTTCCCAAGAGTACCAATTTTTCACCCTTACTTCTTCTTCATTCATTGATGGATCGATGATTTTGTCGGTAGAGGCTAATGTGTCGATATGTTGTGAAATTGGTAAAGCTAAATAAAAAGTATCATCGAGATATTTGGTGATTTCGGAGCTCTCGAATTCATCAAAATTTGATGATATGAGATTTTCTTGCACAATACTCCTCAGATCAACAGGTGTGTAGTCTGATAGAGTTTCAGCTTGCCGGTTTACAAACTCTCTCATTTGTTCATTTTGAGCATTGAGTTCTTCGAGTTTGATTTTCATATTGTCTAATAAATTTTCAGACACGTAATTTTCCTCGTCTACTGGTTGTTGAGTTTGGAAATATTCTTGGGAATAATCCCAATTTGAATTGTATTCTTCATAATCATTCCATTCGGGTTCCGTGGGTGCGTAATTTTCCATAGGAACGTAATAATAACATTTCCATGTTGAGTGATAATCTCCACAGATTTCACAACCAGTTATTGTTTCGTCATTCGTGATCCAAGATTGACCGAACGAATTATCATCAACACCCGTTTGAGAGTATTGATTTAATTGATTTTGGATATCAAAAAGAGTTTCCATAGCCTTGTTTTCAAAATTTTCCATTTTATTGCGATGGCCAAATTTTAGCTACAATGTGGTGCATTTACTAATTATCCTATTTGTTATAAAAATAGAAAAACTTATATAAGTTGTCCAATTAATAGACTTTTCTGCTTTTGCCCACGTTTTGAATAGCCAAAAGATGCAGCAGGGAGCCAGAACCCTTTAAATCGAAAGCTCACAACTCAGCCACTAACAAATCCAACAATTACTACGAAGCAGAAAATTTGGATGTCTATCAATTTAACAGCTTAAAATAATTTTTCATTGAAATTTTAAAGAAATTATAGAGAAGAAATAGAGAAAATTCTAAGTCCTAAAAACTAGCGTGTCGAGAAATAAGAAAGAAAAAGATTGCGCGTCGAAAAATGTCGAAAAATAAAAGGTTGAAAATAAAAAGAAAGTAGCGCGTCGTAACTTAAAAGGTACTAAAAACTAAAAAATTAAAAGTTGCGTCTAAAAATATTAAAGCTTACAAGTAAAACTATATCCCAAATGGCAATAACTTAAAAAGGTACTAAAACTTAAAAAGGCGTCGCAAAATTCTAAAGCACCTAGATCTTAGTCTAAAGAAAAAGCACTTAGGGGATTTTACGGCAAAGCCTAAAAATCTAGAAGTAAAAATAATTATGGCAAAAACTATATCTTAAAATTAAATAAAAAAAATACAAAAATTACTCTAAAACAATTAAAAAGGAACAAAATATAAAAATATACTAAAAGTTGTAAAAAGTACAATTTTTATAAAAATATTATTTTTATATTATTTATTTTATAAAACTATTAATTTTACAATTTAAATAAAACTAATTAATTATTACAAATTAATTAAAACTTAAATTAAATACTAAATTAATTAACCCTAAATACTAAATAATTAATAATAATAATTAAAACTCCGTAATAAATGCAAATTTAGGGTTTCTGCAGGCGCGTCAGGGTGGCTTCGCGAGTCGTGAAGTTTTAAGCCTGAAAACTCCGCGAGTCGTGGAGTTTGAAAAACGTGTTTTTTTTTTAAATTTTATATTGTTTTTCTAAAAATATATATAAATATATTTATACAAAAATAAATTAAAAATATAGCGTTTCGCCGAGTCCCCGGCAGCGGCGCCAAAAACTTGATGTCGTACGAGGTGTATATAAAATAGCTTATATTTTTACTAGGAAATACTATTAAATACGTGAAATACTATATATTTTTGATACGAAAAGCGATACAAATTACACAAGTTTTAATTATTTATTTACAAATGAGATATACCTAAACCTTGCTACAACACTATAGGCAGTGTACCTAATCGTAGAGTAGTATAGTTTTTAGTAAGTCCGGTTCGTTCCACAGGGAGCGGGCTTATTGCACACTATATTTTTAAACAATTATATTTGTACAAAATATATTATATTAATAATATATAAAAGGGGGTTTTTACCGTTTAATGACCGGTTTGTCGATTTATATTTTAAGCGAAGCGTATAGTAAATGACGATATTCAAATAACAATAAAAAATAAATAACAATAATTAAAATGACAATAAATAAAAGTACGAGGAAAAATGAAATAAAATATATTATGCTTATTTAAGCTTCCGTAACCATGATGTTTGATATTTTGATTATTTATTACCCTGGGTTAATTGTCCTTTGTCCTGGATTATTTAATATGTCCATGCGGATTTGTCCATAATAGTCCATCAGTCATAAATATAAAGAGCGAAAGCCTTCGTCAAATTATTCTTATTCCCGAAGTCAAATATTCCAACTAATTGGGGATTCGAATTGTAACAAGGTTTTAATACTTTGTTTAATGAATACACCAGGTTATCGACTGCGTGTAAACCAAGGTTTTACTACTTTGTTAACAATTACACCAATTACCCTTGAATGTAATTCACCCCTGTTTCAACAAGTCTATTAACTATTAATCCAGTTCCGTGTCCGGTAAAATGAATAATTATTGGTATTTATAGATATCCCGCCCACCGTACCCAGTCAAGCATATGTGGTTATATATAAATACGTCAAATTATAAGTTTGTATATTAAATTAACAAGGTATTTTTTAGTTAATATAAAACCCATTAATAGCCCATAGTCTAATTTCCACAAGTGTCGTTCTTTTATCCAAACCCCAATTATGGTACAAAGCCCAATTACCCAATTTTAATATTTTTAGCCCAACATCATAATTACTTCGGTATTAAATAAGCATAATAATAACTTAAGCACGAGACATTAATTTAAAAAGGAGAACATAGCTTACATTGATTATTTATCGCGTAGTGGTACACGAACAGAGCTCTGACTTTAAAACCCGTAAAAATAACTTTTACATAACCCAAACTAATCTAATATAACACTAATCTATACTATATATATATATATATATATATATATATATATATATATATATATATATATATATATATTTATATTATACTACAGAGTATTATTATTATTATGTATATATATATATATTTTTTTAAAACTGCAGAAGCTCGTGGCTTTTTATAGGCATTTTGGAATCTGGCTGCTCCGCGAGTCGTGGAGTTTGATTTTCCAGCTCACATCATTTTGGATCTTTGCTTGTTGACGTTATTAAATAATAATATAATATATATATAATTTTTAAGACTTATTTATATATTATATTTTATTTATGTGCATAGTTGACTTGTAATTGTTGCACTGTTGCGTCGCGCGTTGAGAGTTGACTCATGTCCCGGTTCCGGATTTTCGAACGTCCTTGCGTACAATTTAATATCTTGTACTTTGCGTTTTGTAACTTGTACTCTTGTCATTTTTAGACGTTTTTCATCAATAAATTGAACCTTTTGAATTGTATCTTGTACATTTGAGCTTTTTGGACGTTTGTGTCTTCAAATCTTCGTTTTCGTCTTTTGTCTTCGCACTTATTTATTTAAACAATTACAATTTAAAATAGGAAAATTACAACTAAATAATTTACATATTGGGAGGATATTGCTACTAAATATATGTTCATTTGGAGCACTATCAGAGACCAAGATAGCTTTTGTCTCATCGCCTTCAATACAAGAAGGTAGTTCACTTTTGTGATATACCAGGGCAATAGCTATCCGTGCAGTCGTCCCAAAACCGGGATGGCTTTGGAATGCACAAAGCTTGAAACCAAAATTTTTGGAAAACTTGTCTAGTTTCACAACTTGACTCGTCTTCCCTTTTTAAAAAATGAAAAAATGGTTTTCTAAAAACCCTTGTCTTCCTTAACGCTTAAACGTTTTCTTGGGTGACTCATGTAACTTGGCGCTCCATTTTACCAAAAAAGAAGCTTGTGGGTAGTTCGTGATCGCTTTTGATTAGGAGAGTTAGATGGTGGAGGTGAAACTTGATGATATTTGGTTTAAAGAACGCTCCTAGAAAGGTTTGCACTAAAAAGCTCGAATCTTGATTTAATTTCTCTTAATTGCAAACCTTGTGGATATTTGAACCTTTCTAGGGAGCTTGTTGTTTGATTGTTTGTTTTGAAGATGTGTAGGTGTTTAGCCTAGGCTTGAATTTGATTGATTTTGAGGATATTTGAAGAAATGAAGTTGCTTGAAGAATTGAGTTGATTTTTTGCTAGTTGTGAAAGAAGAAGAAGAGGAGATGAGGTTATGCTTGGTCCTTAGCAAATGCAAGTATTTGGGGTTCATTCTAGCCATCAAAATGCACATTCATGAAGGTATCATTTATTGCCCAACTATTGCACTTTGGCTTTGATCATTAATTGTTATTTATCTTGTTATTTATCTCCAAGTCTTGTCTATTGTTATGCTTGCTTGAGGATAAGCAAGGTTCAAATGTAGGGGGTTTGATATTGCTCATCTACGCTATGTTTCTCACGCAATATCTACCTCGTTTTTACTCGATTTTCATGTCCAATGTGCTTAAAAAGTTAAGATCTTGGGATTAGTCGCATTTTGAGTGCTATAGCAGTTCTAAATGTGTATTTGGTGTAAAATTAACCAAAGTGTGCAAAATGTATCAAGAAAACTGCAAAATGCTGGGACTGGCTCCAGAACGACGTTCCATCAATCCAGAATGGAATTCCAAAGTCAAAAACAATGTTCTACCTAGGAAAATACAAAGGAAATGGAAACAGAAAAAGATGGCATTTAGAGATTCATTCAGGAATGACGTTTGTAATAAAGGGAATGGCGTTCCACATAACGGGTTAAAGAACGACGTTCCTAAAGGAGGAACGACGTTCCACTGCAAAATTCTGGGCAGTTTTTTGAGAAGTTTAAATAGAATGAGATGAGGGTTTTCGTATAACTTGGATAGAATAGAACAGTAAAATTAGTTGGTGGCTGAGGAGATTAGAATTTGATAGTTAAATTTTTAAGGTTTTCATCAAGTTTTCATCATTTCTTTCATTCTACATCAAGGATTTGAAGATTTGATCAAGATCTAGGGCTTGTTCTTCATCATCTTCATCTAGCTTATTTGTAATTTTCATAAGTTTAGTATAATCTACTCTTATTTATTGCTCAATGATGGTTAGATTTACACTTATTACTTGTATTGATCTTGTTCTAGCCATGATTGGCAAGATTTTATGATATACACTTGTTTATGAAGCTTGATGGCTAAGGATTGTTCATATCTATGTTATTGATTGTGTTTGGATGAATCTATGAGTTGATGATTGTGATTTGTTATTAGAATTTGCCAAAAGATCCTTTGCTATGCTTGTTTTGGACTTTACTTTGATTATATGAGTTGTGTAGCTTTTCTTAGGGATTTGATTAGTGAAGCAACTTGTACTTCAACACGTAGGTGATCTAGACAATCAATCTAAGGCTTTCAAGGGATTGGGGTCTTGGTTTGGATTGATTTTCAATTGGTCCTTAGTCAAAATAGTGAAGTTTGGTATTCTTAAGGGATTTCGATTACCAAAGAGTTTTAGGGACTTTAACCTAGGCTAAGTACTAATGATGAATGCATGATTCAGCTAGATCAATTGATATAAATTTATGAGAATTTGCAAGTATTGATTTGATCATAAGAACATCTAGTAGGGATACTACCATAAGTTTGAACATAATTAGATCTTAAGTGAATAAAAGAACAATCCAAATGCTTCAAGTGGATTAAGCAAGTGTGCATGCTTTTAATATTGATAATTACTTAATCATTTCTAGTTCTTAGTTTAATTTGCAATTGCTTTCTTTAATATCTCAAATTCAAAACCCCCCAAATCAAACAAACCTTTGGATGATTATGAGTTTTCATCGATTCAACTAGCAATTATCGCTCTCTTGGGACGAACTTAAACGGAAAACTTGATTACAACTACCAAGTCATTGTTTCTCGAATGCTTGTCACATAGTTGAGTCCACGTTTAAGTATAAATTTAAAAGATATAAACTATGTTTGTGAGAGCATATCAACACCCATTTTATATCTGGTGTCTTAACCAACCAATTAACCCAACACGGATGTCAACCCGAAAGTTAGTTCTATTTTATTACTTAGGTAATTTTCGCAATTAGTTAAAGATTTTCCCGTATCACAACTATATAATGAAATTATATCTCTTGACTTTGTGAAAACATGATAAAAATGAAAGCATTTATATAGGTCAGTGAGATAGATTATTAAGATTTAAATTTTATCATCTCTTGTGAAATTCTAAAGTTGCGAGTTTTTCATAGTCTTTGAAATTTGATTTAGCTTAAATGTGTTTTTAAGTAATATTTTCTTGAGGACAAGTAAAGTTTAAGTGTGGAAAATTTGTAACGCCTAAGTTATACATATTTTAATAATCATTTTAAGGTGTTATATTGGTATTTTATGATCATTTTAAGTATTTTCTTGTTTAATGATTATTAAGTTATGTATAAAGGTATTTATAATCTTTTGGTTTAGAAAATGTGAAAAACATGATAAAAACAAGAAAAATGCAGAAAAAGCAGTAAAGTCATCGGATGTCAGGAGGTAGAGCTGCCGGCTATAGTGGGAGAATTTCAGAATATTCCAGAACCAATTAAATCTCTTCTTCGAGATTTTCGTTTAGTAAAGCGATTTTCACATCCATTTGATGTAATTCCAAATTTCTAATGGCAACAATGACAAGTACTAACCTGATGGAGGTTATTCGCTGATATTGCCTGAAAATTTGGTTTCGTTTATCGTGCAACGAGGTTGGCGAACGAATCTCCGAGAGAGAAATCAGATGAATTTTATTATATAAGTGTGGCGCCTATATCTTCTTATTGCTTTGTAAGGGTAGAAAGAGCAAGTTGACCTAGGGTCGTGTTTTTTAATGGTTAACAAATAGAATTTTACACGTATAATTGTCTGTGATTAAATTGTCTCAACATAAAAGATAGTGGTTGATTTTGTTGAATTAAGGTTCCGAAATACAGAAAAGTAACGGATATGTCACAAGGGTTTCACTCTCAGAGTGTGTCTAAATCTCGAGGTTATCCTACGTAAAGTACTAGGCTGAGTTAATAATTATGCTCTAATCCTAATCCTCGTTATCGGTCTTACGATAGAATAACGGCATGAAGTGTTGAGTTAACACAAACACAAACAACAAGAACCTACCAGATTAAGTTGGCACAACAATCTGATTAACTAACCTATCATCATCTTAAGTAAGATCAAACTATCTTAAACATTATAGAGGATTGCAGTGTTAAACTGACAGTAAAACAGATAAAAACTTATAAAGCGCACGCAATCGATAATATGAATAAGCATAAGACAACAATCGTACAAGAACATGCAATAGGGTTGGATTATATAGTTGGATGCAACTCAATAAATCATAATAGGTCCTAAGAGGTTTATCGGGAGCAAGTATCAGGTATACCAGGTCATTCACGTCTCAATTCTTAAGTTTCGTGTCTCAAAAACGCATTAAATGCCTCTCGGGAACACCGGGCATACTGAGTTCATAGATGCTTCCAGTACAGAATAACTGAGGGTCTTAATTCTATGAAGTAACTATTTTCATATAAGTGGACAAGTCTCGATCAAAATTTAATTTGGTTAATTCTAAAGATCTAGTAGACACATTTATCGGAGTTATAGATTCAACATAACAACATCAATCATACGAAATTTATATAATTACACAAGCCTAAGTCTACATCATGGCAACATACGAATTACTTATGCTAGCATGGTATTATCAAAACACATATTCAAACATAGATATTTGTAAGACATGTTTAAATAAAAAGTATGTTTTGGATTAAACCTGAAAAATGTTGCCCAAAGAGATTCCCCCATGATCGCAGGGACACAGGACTATCCTCCGAATAAAAAGTTAAACTACTAATTAAACTATGAAATATTTTGATATATTTTATTGTTTTCTGATTGAGATAGATATGTTACAAACTAGAAGATCAAGCCTATTTATAGGCAACTTCAGTAGTGGCAGGCTGGGCATGGAGGTCAGGTACGATAGGCAGGCCGAGGGAAGAAGCCGGGTAGGACAGCTGGGATAATGGCAGGTCGGGGGAGACAGCCGGGTAAGGCTGCCCATGTGGCTTGGAGTGGCAGCCCAGGTAGAGTGCCCGTGTGGCTTGCTCTTGGTCTTCTGACTTGTTTTTCGAGGTTTTAACTTAGTTTTCGCTCTAAATTCTTCGTTTCAAGCCCATTTTTTTGATTCTTCTTGCATTGCCTTCGTAATCACTTAATCTATAAAATAAGGCAAATAAATACTTAATTCTTCGATAAAGGTTGAAACTTTATTATTTTTAGGCTTAATATCGGGGTTAAAAATGTGACTCAAAGGTGCTTCTGAAGAGAGAGAAGTCATCCATGATACATTCTATACAACGTTCAATCATGTCATGGAAGATTGCTACCATACCCCGTTAGAATGTAGCTGGTGCATTACATAGCCCAAATGGCATATGTCGGTATACGAATGTTCCATAAGGAAAGGTGAATGTTGTTTTTTCTTGGTCTTTGGGTCGAGGAGAATCTGAAAGTAGCCCCTAGAAATCTTCGAGGAAATAATAGAATTTGTTTCCCGACAACCTCTATAACATTTGATCAATAAATGGAAGAGGAAAATGATCTTTTCGGGTTGGATCGTTTAATTTATGATAGTCTATACATACCCTCCAACCGGTGACTTCCCGAGTTGGTATGAGTTCATTATTGTCGTTTATGACAACGGTCATCCCTGCTTTCTTTGGTACTACTTGTATAGGAGTATAGGACTGACCCATGATAAATCGGAGATTGGATAGATCAGGCCAGCATCCTGAAGTTTGATGACTTCTTTCTTGACGACTTCTTGAATCTTAGGATATACCTTTCTTTGCACTGAATTGATGGTTGAAGTTGTCTTCAATGAAGATCTTATAAGTGCAATAGTTTGAACTAATCCCTTTGATGTCGGAGATCTTCCAAGCGATTGCTTTCTTATGTGACTTCAAGATCAATTTGTAAGACCCGAATATTTCGAATGAGTATTTCGGGCGTATATTGTACGTAGCGTGCAAGTGTATATATAAATATGTACGTGAAGGTGTTTATATATATATATATATATATATATATATATATATATATATATATATATATATATACATGCATGGAGATTTATATGCATACAAGCATGGGTTATGAAGGTATGAGACCAAGTGAGACCTTGTAATGGTGTTTAGGAGTATATACGAAGCGAGTATGAAGCGTATAAGTTGTGTACTCGAACGATAGAGCTTGTGGACAAAAATGGGCGTTTTCACCTTGTTACTCACGCCGCGGAGGTTGGGATCGCGCCGCGGTTGATAGCATGGTTCACGATCAGACAGCAATTTATTCAGCTTGAAAACTGCCTAAATAGCCACGCTGCAAGGATGAAGGGTCGCGCCGCGACCTGTCTGCAGGTCTGATCCGTTTCAGCTTTTAAAAAGGGGATTTAGGGGAATTTTGGTCTTTTCGCGTCGTGACCAGCTCATAACCACCCAACCTTATCCTTTTATCTCGTTTTCTTTTCTCTTTTCTTTCTAATTTCTCTCCCAAAACATAAAACCTTCCTAGATTCAAAGTGTAAATAGGGTTTGAAGATTCGTGATTTGATCTTTAGAGCAAGAAGAAACGTCGTTCTCCTCGTTCTTAGCTACAAGTTGATACTAGCGGGAAGCTCTAACTCCGAATTTCGTTTTCGTGTTCATCATCTAAATTTAGGGCTTTTGATTGTATGTTCATAAATGGAACCCCACTAGTTATTAATGGAAGATGATAACTAGGGTTCGGGTTTATAAGTGATGAAGGCGGGTTTTGGGTTTGGTGTGCAAGTTTAAACATGTGAGACTTGCAAAGAGTGAATAATCACTAGTATTAGTGATTATTGGTGTATTGGAAACCATTTGAGTTCGATTAGTTGACTAAATTTTGAATAGAGTCAAAATTAGGGTTTGATGATGATTGTGGCCCGATTGTCATTTTAGTTGAGTTTATAAACTTAAAATGAGTTAAGTTAAAGTATAAACTTGAGTTAATGGCGTTTTGAATTCAAAACTAACAAATGGTGATATGTTGACTTTTTAAGGGTCAAAATGGGTTTTCGAGTGAAACTCGAGTTAAAATGCATTCGAGTGCTAAAGTTGGTACTTTTAGGTATGTTGGGTACGTGGGAATTGGTCTTGTTCGTTTCGGACCTTCGAGTAGCGTTAAAAGTGCAAAAGGGTGTAATTTGCACTTGTTGTTCATTTGGGCTGGTCGAGAGTCCAAATGAGTTTGTATTGATGATTATGTGATAAATGGAATAGGTACGTTCCATTGGCAAGTTGCGGGATTGGATTGCACTTCAACGAGGCGTTTAAGGTGAGTGTAAATTTACTATATGTGTATGTATGTATAGGATGGGTGCGTCTGTGTAGGGTGACCCTTGCTTGGGTTTACTCTATGTTTGTGTGGGAGAATGGACTCCTCTTGTGCTTCGGGTCCATGTGATATGCTTATGCGTTTTGGGTTACTACCCTTGGTGTTGTGATTGGCTAGCGTATTGGATAAACCCTTTGGCGATGTGTTTTGCTAGCATTTGTTGTTGAGGAGATGAATCTCGGGTAGTGTGGATTCATGATGACTCAGGTAGTTCGGCCATCTTGGCGATGAGGTGGTGAATTTCGGGTTGTGCGAATTCACTAAGGCTCGGGTAGTTCGGCCAACCTCGGTTGTTGAAGCGGTGAAGGAAATGAATCTCGGGTAGTGCGAATTCACTAAGGTCCGGGTAGTTTGGCCAACCTTCATGTGGTTTGGGTTAAGGGGTTAACCATATTGATGTTATTGATTATATTTATTATATATGTGTACATACTTATTGTTGTGTTGTAGCTAATCTTGTGGCGTTAGCTTGGTGATTACGTAGCGTGTAGCTACTTTGTGTATGTGCTCTTTTGTAGCTTGTTTACCATGCAGAGGTGGTATATGTTTACTTTTGTGCTTGGTGATGCGTAGTCATTTTATACATATGTATTTGTATAGTATCTTTACATTCACTAAGCATTAGCTTACCCTCTCGTTGTTGATATTTTTATAGGTTTGCGTGATGATGGCTCGGGTAAGCGTGGGGATTAGAGATCTTGGCTAGGTTGCTTTAGAAGATCTTGCTTTTGGACTCGATTTAGGATTGGGTAGCGTAGTCTCAATCACCATGCTCGGTTTTGTGTAAAAGTAACTAGTCGGGTCATGTGACGTATATCGGTTTAGTCAAATGGGTCATGAGTAATAACCGGTTTATGATTTAACTAACGTATTATTGTATTAAGGAGTTTAAATTATCATTGTATGTTTTTAAGTTCGTTGAACTTACTTTGATAACAAATAAGTTTTGGAAATTGGGTAATGGGACCTAAAGTGTTATTTAATGTATATTAAAAAGGAAAAAAATTTATGGGTCGGTAATCGACGAGTTGGGTCATTACAAGTGGTATCAGAGCATGGTCTAAGGGATTTAGGTGACTAGAGATAGGTGCCTAGACTTTGACTTTTGTGTGTGCTTGTTTGTTGCGGGACTTGTAGGAGTACGGGTCGAAACGGGTTGTAGTTAGTGCCTTAGTTTGTAGGCGAATTAACTAGGATTATAGCTTGCATCGTGATATCGTTTTATGTATGTTTATATCGCGTTGTGTTTGTGTTTATGTTTGCTTTTGCGAATATCATTGAGCAAGGTAGTCGTTGTACTAACAAGTTGAGATGGCTTGTGCACGTAATAATGACTAGCTACCATTGTTACGAGTACAAATTGTGTCTAACAAGTGATGTAAGACGATTATTGAGCAAGATGGGACGGTGTTGTGCGTGTATATTTTTTATGCGTTCGTGGTTTAATCATTTTGCATTCCTTAGAATGAAGATGGAATATGAATGTGGAACGGACGGGCCTACTCATGAAGGAGAGAATGAGCTAATGGTAAGGGTTGAAGCCGCGATCAAACACTATGTCTTGGGTTTGGCGAACGAAGTTAGAGAAGTAGTCAAGGAGTCAATCGAAGGGCGAGTAACCGAAATGGTCCGAGACCAAGTGACTAAAGTTGTAAGGGAAGAGTTTGAGAAGAGGTTTTCCAAACCTCGAGGTAGTGATGATGAAGAAGTACTTGCAAGGTTAGAGTCACATGGTGCTCCTGGTAAGAGGGCGAGAAGTACGCCTGAAGGCGACGGGAATGTGAAGAAGAGGAGTAAGGGAGGTTACGTACCTACGTGCTATAATTGTACACAACAGGGGCATTTGGCGCGTGATTGCACGGATGCCTCTTCTAACAATAATGCATGTTTTAAGTGCCGGAAGAAAGGACACCGAAAATCAGAGGGTCCCGATTTGATTGGTAAACCGACCAAAAAGTTGGGTGGTTCCGGGCATACGTGTTATAATTGTGGAGAATGAGGTCATTTGGCACGAGATTGTACAGTTGTGCCTTTAGGCTCGATCAGCTGTTTTATTTGCCAGAAGGAGGGACACCGAAAGTCGGAGTGTTCCGAATCATTTGTTGATCGAGTTAAGAGGTTAGAGCGCGACTATTTGGTGGGTAGAGAAGCACGGTAGTCTAACAATGCTGCATCAGGTACTTTTAATGTGATATTGTATGTTGTTCGATAATAATAACATGCGGTGTGTACGTAAGTCTTAGCTAAATTTTATTCTCCGTTGGAGATAATTCGTAGCGAGTGAGCGGTTTACGTTTATGTTTTCGAGTTGCACTCAGTAGAGTGTGTAAGTGGTGTGTTGTGCTTTGACTTTATTGTACAAATCACCGGGTGATTCGGCACTTGGTTGGTATCGGGTCGTTAAGCTCGTTCGAGCGATACCCTTAAGGTTTCAATTGTGTTGTGCGTATTATGGTTATGGGTGACATTCTTAATGGAATTACCCTACGGTGACGTTTTGATAAATGGACGAAGGGTGTAAGACTTGGTGCAACCAAGCATTCCTTGGTATTTGGTAAATGTTTCTTCCAAGCCATGGGAATGAGCTTTGGTGTTCGATTGTTAAGCGCATGTTCACTTTTGTGTTGAGGATGGTGAACCGTGAGGTTCGTTGGGTAGATGGAACCCTAGAGATCGAGTGTTTTATTCTCGTTGAAGGATGGTAATGGAGTCTACGGGACGCAATGTTAGGTGCCTCTTTCATACCTACTAGCGTGGTATTCGACTCTGATGGTGCTGCGTTACATTGTACTTAGGGTACCCTATAGAAACACTTAGGTACATGAGTGACTAAGCGGAATTTGACAAGCCATAGCAATCGGACGATTGCAAGGGTGATGTTTTGTGTTCGTGTTAATGAACGATTTGAATGAAGTGGAGAATGACGAACCGAAATCCATCGTTTGCTCAAGGTTGGAGCAATGTATCATGATAGGTATATTATGGATTACGAGACGGACGGACCTTGTCTTTCTTAAGCATGTTGGTTGTACGAGTCTCGGTGAGACGGAGACGGACTTGACTGTTGACTAAGTCAACAATGAGTATATAGTGGTTTCGCGGGATACTTTTATCTCGATGATATGGTTACGGGATGGGGTTCTAAGTGGGGGAGTTTGAACTCTCGCACGAAGATATTCTAGCGTGTTGATATTGGACGACACTCGTATAGATTCGAGGCTAGCGTTAATACCTACGTTGGTCGATTGTGGTAAAAGTACGGATTGGAATAAATTGTACATATGGTTTTGGATTTAAATTACCACCAAGGAGGTAATGTGGTGAATCTCTTTGGGAGATAATGGGCGTGTTTGATGAGCAAGGTGAGATCCCTCGGTTAAGGGATGTACGTGCCGAATTCTCTTCTAGAGAATTATTGTTGTGCCTATGTGTGCGATATAGGTGGTTTTTGGCTCGATTGTGATAGCGATGTTCGCGCGTACGTATAATTCGTGTTCGAAAATTCCATACGGTGTGGAATGATTCTAAGTATGCGTATATACTTTTGTTTGTGGTGATTGGTTAGTGTATTCCGTCAGGATTCATTATGGTGTGTGGAGTGCGCGATGCTATACCACTCGTTGATTGAGGCCAAAAGAGCATTTGTGATTGGTGGGTTATGGCCGTGGACTCGGTCCGCTAACTTCACCTTGGGAGTAGTGTTATATCGCCATGGTATAACAATATCGGAATGGAAGTACCATTCCTTGCGTTGTGATTTGGGACGTGAATATCGGGTTGTTCGTATTCACAATATTTCGGGTAGTACTATTGTCCCTGTTGGTCGGACTCATAGTTTGAGGTAGTGAATGTCAGGTGGTTCGGATTCACTAAGGCTCGGTTTGCACGACCATCCTCGGTTATACTATGTGGTGGAGGTAGTGAATATCGGTTCGCGCGTATTCACAATGACTCGGGTTGTGCGGTCATTTCGTTGTAGGAAATATGGATTGGGTTTGTGAATTTCGGGTTGTTGCGAATTCACTAAGGCTCGGGTTGTTTCGATCATCCTCCATATATGTTTAGGCTCGGGTTGTTTCGGTCATCTTTGGTGTGATTAGTGATGCGATTGCCATGTTTCGCTCACATGATTGTTGAGGGTGTGACAATAGTCGTTTTGTACACCTTGGGATTTGCGTTGCCATGGTCGTTTTGGGCGCTATCGGTTTTAGCCGTTTGCTTATGATGTTACGATAGTGGCGTATTGGTCGTATTGCGCACTACAGGGGATGTTAAGTGGTAATTGTTATCCGTAAGGGTTCACTTTTACTCGGTCTTCATCGGTTTGGTTGTTGACCTTATGTTGGGACGTGGTTACTATTAGCATGGTACTTGGTAGGGGTACGCTAAAGGGTTGATATCTCGGTACGAGATTGGTTGAGTTTTCTCGACGTGAGGGATTGAGCAAATACTTGTGCTCGAAATTGCGAATTCGATAAATCGCGGGTGACGATTTAGTTGTTGAAGGTGACTCTTTGAGAAGAATTGCCTAGAGGAGCTAGAAGAATACATGGTGATTCCGCGTATTCTAAGTGGTCGTTGTAGACTTCGGTTGTTGTGTGCATTGCATGCCTCGGAATGCGTGCAAATTTGTATTAGATAAATTGAATAATCTTCGGGTTAATGAGAAATGTGGTGGAAGTTAGATTGGAACGATTTCCAAAGGACTGTAGAGTGTGGGTCCGGTCGGTTAATTGACGAGGATCACGGGGACGTGATCGAAATAAGTGGGGGAGAGTTGTAAGACCCGAATATTTCAAATGAGTATTTCGGGCGTATATTATACGTAGCGCGCAAGTGTATATATAAATATGTACGTGAAGGTGTTTATATATATATATATATATATATATATATATATATACATATACATATATACATATATATATACATATATATATACATATATATACATATATATATACATATATATACATATATATATACATATATATACATATATATATACATATATATATACATATATATATATATATATATATATATATATATATATATATATATACATATATATACATATATATACATATATATATATATGCATGGAGATTTATATGCATACATGCATGGGTTATGAATGTATGAGACCAAGTGAGACCTTGTAATGGTGTTTAGGAGTATATATAAAGTGGGTATGAAGCGTATAAGTTGTGTACTCGAACGATAGAGCTTGTGGACGAAAATGGGCGTTTTCACCTTGTTACTGGCGCCGCGGAGGCTGGGATCGCGCCGCGGTTCAAAGCATGGTTCACGATCAGACAGCAATTTATTCAGCTCGAAAACTGCCACAATAGCCGCGCCGCGAGGATGAAGGGTCGCGCCGCGACCTGTCTGCAGGTCTGATCCGTTTCAGCTTTTAAAAAGGGGATTTAGGGGTATTTTAGTCTTTTCACATCGTGACCAGCTCATAACCACCCAACCTTATCCTTTTACCTCATTTTATGTTCTCTTTTCTTTCTAATTTCTCTCCCAAAACATAAAACCTTCCTAGATTCAAAGTGTAAATCGGGTGTGAAGATTCGTGATTCGATCTTTGGAGCAAGAAGAAACGTTGTTCTCCTCGTTCTTTGCTACAAGTTGATACTAGCGGTAAGCTCTAACTCCGAATTTCATTTTCGTGTTCATCATCTAAATTTAGGGCTTTTGATTGTATGATCATAAATGGAACCCCACTAGTTGTTAATGGAAGATGATAACTAGGGTTCGGGTTTATAAGTGATGAAGGCGGGTTTTGGGGAGTGAATAATCACTAGTATTAGTGATTATTAATGTATTGGAAACCATTTGAGTTCGATTGGTTGACTAATTTTGAATAGAGTCAAAATTAGGGTTTGATGATGATTGTGGCCCGATTGTCGTTCTAGTTGAGTTTATAAACTTAAAATGAGTTAGGTTAAAGTATAAACTTGAGTTAATGGCGTTTTGAAGTCAAAACTAGCAAATGGTGAGATGTTGACTTTTTAAGGGTCAAAATGGGTTTTCGAGCGAAAATCGAGTTAAAATACGTTCGAGTGCTAAAGTTGGTACTTTTAGGTATGTTGGGTACGCGGGAATTGGTCTTATTAGTTCCGGACCTTCGAGTAGCGTTAAAAGTGCAAAAGGGTGTAATTTGCACTTGTTTTTCATTTGGGCGGGTCGAGAGTACAAATGAGTTTGTATTGATGGTTATATGATAAATGGAATAGGTACATTCCATTGATGAGTTGCGGGATTGGATTCCACTTCATCGAGGCATTTAAGGTGAGTGTAAATTTACTATACGTGTATGTATGTATAGGATGGGTGCGTGTGTGTAGGGTGACCCTTGCTTGGGTTTACTCTATGTTTGTGTGGGAGAATGGACTCCTCTTGTGCTTCGGGTCCATGTGATACGCTTATGCGTTTTGGGTTACTACCCTTGGTGTTGTGATTGGCTAGCGTATTGGATAAATCCTTTTGGCGATAGGCTTTGCTAGCATTTGTTGTTGAGGAGATGAATCTCGGGTAGTGCGGATTCATGATGACTCAGGTAGTTCAGTCATCTTGGCGATGAGGTGGTGAATTTTGGGTTGTGCGAATTCATTAAGGCTCGGGTAGTTCGGCCAACCTCGGTTGTTGAAGCGGTGAAGGAAGTGAATCTCGAGTAGTGCGAATTCACTAAGGTTCGGGTAGTTCGGCCAACTTTCATGTGGTTTGGGTTAAGGGGTTAACCTTATTGATGTTATTGATTATATTTATTGTATATGCGTACATACTTATTGTTGTGTTGTAGCTAATCTTGTGGCGTTAGCTTGGTGATTACGTAGCGTGTAGTTACTTTGTGTATGTGCTCTTTTGTAGCTTGTTTACCATGCGGAGGTGGTATGTGTTTACTTTTGTGTTTGGTGATGCGTAGTCATTTTATACATATGTATGTGTATAGTATCTTTACATTCACTAAGCATTAGCTTACCATTCTCGTTGTTGATATTTTTATAGGTTCGCGTGATGGCGGCTCGGATAAGCGTGGGGATTAGAGATCTTGGCTATGTTGCTTTAGAAGATCTTGCTTTTGGACTCGATTTAGGATTGGGTAGCGTAGTCCTAATCACCATGCTCGGTTTTGTGTAAAAGTAACTAGTCGGGTCATGTGATGTATATCGGTTTAGTCAAATGGGTCATGAGTAATAACCGGTTTATGATTTAACTAACGTATTATTGTATTAAGGAGTTTAAATTATCATTGTATGTTTTTAAGCTCGTTGAACTTACTTTGATAACAAATACGTTTTGAAATTTGTGTAATGGGACCTAAAGTGTTATTTAATGTATATTAAAAAGGAAAAATTTAATGGGCCGGTAATCGACGGGTTGGGTCGTTACACAATTTCGCCTTTTCATATAACGTGAGTTCTTTTAGGGATGATTAATGGGAGTTGCGATTCTCCTTTAAAGAATACATACTCCAGATGTTTGGGTACTTCCTTGAGTTCTAGTTCTGGTGGATCTTCAATAGATGGCTTCATTTTTGCGATCACCTTTCGATCTAAGAAGTCGTATTTTTCCTGAAACTATGATTCCTCTTCTACTTGAAGTGTGGTGACTGATGCTATCAGTTCCTTCATTCTTGAAATTGTCTTTCTAAGCGATTCATCTTCCGATACTTCCTCTTTTATTTCAAAAGATGGTTCCATGATTTCTTCTTGAATCTCACAATCTTCAGATAACTACAGTTCTTGAAATGCTGGTTTGAAGTCGCTTTCTTCATTAGGTCTTCTCCTTAATTTGTCAATACATAATAATTAAAATGTCCACATATATAGGAAGATAACCGTACCATAAATGCTCCTATATATTTTATCAAATAACCATAACGCATACACAAAATAATATGTGATATGTTAATATAATCGTAACCACGATGTATTGAAATAATCGTGTTATTCATTTTTTCTTCAAGTTATAGTAAACAAAATTTGCTCCCAAATCTAAGTGTCTAGCATAGCTAAACATAGCAGTGGTTATTATTATTTTGAATAACATAAGCATCAAATTGACTATTGTTGAATTGTTGATGAATACGGTTTAAATGCCCGGATAAACCTTTGAATCGTGTAGTCACTTTCGTGATAAAGTATTTCGACCCTATACATGATTGCCTTAGGGTTACACGAAATCTTTATTCGGGATAAGACAAAGGCACAACTCCAATATAGGCAATTAAAATTGGAAGTCAAGAACATAGGTAATTTGTATATTGTGAATGCTCAAAGATTCATCATCCTGAAATGTGAGACAAATACTCTTATTTATAGAGTATGAAAGGTTACACCTTTTGGCTAAAGGGTACCATGAATGGTCACACCTTTTGGCTAAAAGGTGTCCATGAATAGTTATAACTTTTAATGAAGATGTGCCATGAATGGTTACACCATTCCATGAATCCTTGCACCATTTCATTAAATTTTCCACCATTTCATGATTAGTTGTGTCTTTTGGCCAAAAAAACACCAACTAACAAACACAACCTTTCAATTAGATGACTTTAGTTATCTTAAACAAGCGTGTACTCCACACTCTCCTAACTTGTTATAAAGCTTAACTAGAAATCCGCTTGTCTCAAGTAAATCACCTTATCACACAAAATGATCGATGACACTAAAATCACCAACAATCCCCCCCATTTTAGTGTAATCATTAGATTTACTTAATAACTTGAACAAACACACAAACTAATGCGTAAATGGAAATGTTCGTGAAGAATTGAATTTCCACTTGGTATATTATTTACGAGAATTCGAAAATCAGGGTGTTCGTGAAGAATTGAACCCTTCAATTCATTTGAAAACTATAAAATAATATACACATCAGTTTCTTACATTTCTCTTATGTTCATCTTGACGCTTTTATAAGCCATGCGTCCATATCCATTCATGAGTATATAGGAAGCCAAGTCCAAGCTTCTTTGAAGCGGCAAAACTTCATACTCATATAGGTAACTCTTTTAGTCTTGCACCCGCATATGCAATTTTTCAAAAGAGCTATTAAGAAGTTTAACTTCAACCTACTCAACTTACGAGTCTAAACACGTACTTTGGGATCAGTATATTTATGTGTTTCAATTTTCAGAAAGTAAGCTTACCTCATTGAATTCAGCTTCTAGCGTTGTACTAGAAGGGAATTGGGCGTCTCACTTTGGAAGATTTAATGGACTTCAATCCCACATCATTAGCCGACTTGTGCGCACTTAAGTCTCGGGCTAATTCTTTTGTCAAGTGATTTAGTCAAACTTTATTGTGACCCAACAAAATTCACATATATCACTCCATTCGTGATCAACCCACGAAACACTATTTGTCTAAGGCATAAGTGTCTAGACTTTCACTTGTTTCAATGCCTTAGTCAAATCACATCCCATAACTAGGGACACTATGAACTTTAATCTTATTCATTACAACTTCAATCTTCCCTTTACAATCCTTTTATCCAAGGATTTATCAAATTCTTATTTTACCATAAGAAACACGTGAGTGCTCAAATCAATTGATTGATTAGTCCTTGCATATGTTCACTGTTCACAAGTAATCAATGTAAACATATAATTTGTACACCCTTGATAATGTATCCCCATTATCCTTATGTACACAATTATTATCATTACATTAGATGTGAGATTATAATCATAAACTTACCTTAGTCAAATCTCAACGTCAATACTTTGATCAAGACACCTCATCTATACCAAGTGTAAAATCCAACAGCTTGTATCACCTTATTGATCAATAGTAACCTCAACACGTTTTAATATGCTTTAAGGACTCACATTGTGAATTAAACCATAATCCATGATTGGCTTCTATAAGTATTAATATACTTAAACCATATCACAATGTATTACACTAGACCATGCTTAATCTTTCCAACACATATGCTATATTGGTCACTTGATGTAATCACATACATCATACCACCAATTACCAAAGCAAACCGGTGTTTGAAACAAATAAGCAACATGTGACTTAACCAACTGATAATTATCATCGATTAAACAGCCTAACAATTATTTCCAGTTAAGCCAATGTCTTATCAACAATCACAATTATTGACAACCGTAGAGATAAGATTGTCCATGACAATATACAAAGAATATATAAATAATTTCCTTTTATTGACACTCCATGCATGCATTACATTACCGTACACATATTCAAGAATATTGTGTACATGGTCAGTGAACAATCATTGTGACTTTTCCCACGGCCGTTTATAAACATATCAAATGTTACCGGTTAAATCATTGTGATTCTACTAACAGTCACAACTACTAATTAACCACTACCATCGATAACCAAAGACGGATAATTAATCATAGGAAAGACAGATAATTAATCATAAGAAGTAACTACCAAGAAATTTCCTTCTAATTAATTCTTTTATCATTAAAGGAAAAGGGTGTTATATTCATTCTCGGTGTTCTATGCATGTATATATCCCTTTTGTTGACCATAAACATTTTCCAGATTGTTGTTCCAACCATAACTGATTACAATATATCCATTTTGAAGCAACAATTCCATGCTTCAAAAATTTAATCAACTTACTGGAAACACAATCATCACCCAACAGTACATAAAATGAGGGGTACCGTCGTTCACTTCATGATTTTAATCTAAAGAATGATAAAATATATAAATTAATTCTAAATTGAAAACCATATATGTTTTTCAATCATATGAATTAATTTCTGACTTGTCATCAATTCATCATCTGAGTTTGGCGGCAATTTTATACAATTTCAATTAACCGCTTTTAACAAATAAAACTACAAAACACAAAAGGGTGACAAATTTATAATCTGTCCATGTAGACATACATGCATGATCGTCGTATGCAATACTAACCCACCGAAATGTCTAACGACAAAATCTCTTTTAATTGGTCATATGTAAATATGAATGAAATAGAACAAAATATGCATACGGTGACATGTAACTCAATCTACCACATCATGATTTAAATTCAAGATTAATTAAGTGGATACTCATGTAATTAATCTTTATATGCATTATATCATGATAAAATAATATAGAGTAAAAGAAAGGAAATTGTGTACTTGTAGCTAGTCTTGTGTGATATCGACATAAGATGATGCTTTCCATTTCTTTTGTTTGTATCCACATGTACGTACTTCTCTACAAGTCTCTTTATTTATTCCGAAGCAATTATAGAAACGCCCTCTTGCCAGAGATCCATCAACACATTCATTTAAAAATTACAAACCAATAATTTGTGTATCTCTGTTTTGAATTAACCGACATGGCAATCAGAGAGTTGTGTAATTGACATGTTAATATACACCGATGTTACTTGACTCCGATATAAATCCAACAAAGCCTAAACCTTTCAGATTCATCAAAGGTTTATCACAACGAAATACTGTATCGCTTTGTTGAATTGTTGATGAATACGGTTTGAATGCCCGGATAAACCTTTGAATTGTGTAGTCACTTTCGCGATAAAGTATTTCGACCCTATACATGATTGCCTTAGGGTTACACGAAATCTTTATTCGGGATAAGACAAAGGCACAACTCCAATATAGGCAATTAAAATTGGAAGTCAAGAACATAGGTAATTTGTATATTGTGAATGCTCAAAGATTCATCATCCTGAAATGTGAGACAAATACTCTTATTTATAGAGTATTAAAGGTTACACCTTTTGGCTAAAGGGTACCATGAATGGTCACACCTTTTGCCTAAAAGGTGTCCATGAATAGTTATAACTTTTAATGAAGAGGTGCCATGAATGGTTACACCATTCCATGAATCCTTGCACCATTTCATTAAATTTTCCACCATTTCACGATTAGTTGTGTCTTTTGGCCAAAAAGACACCAACTAACAAACACAACCTTTCAATTAGATGACTTTAGTTATCTTAAACAAGCGTGTACTCCACACTCTCCTAACTTGTTATAAAGCTTAACTAGAAATCCATTTATCTCAAGTAAATCACCTTATCACACAAAATGATCGATGACACTAAAATCACCAACAACTATCAAGTCAAAGTCTATATAGATTCAAGGTTTGTACATATGTATTCACCAAGAAACAGTAACATATACATACATAGCAGTATATATCCAATAACTAAGATATCCGATAACTGTGAATACGTGCTGATACTTTTAGTTTTTGGTTTGTCTTTCTACAAACCCTATAGACATCTATTTATAGTGGAAACCAATACCTTAGGTTTATTCACACTTCTGATGTGGGACAAATTCCACTTCTCTTTAGATTTTGAATCAAATACGCTACTTTAAGATTCGATATTTCATTCACCTTTAATAGGGATGAGCAAAAATATCGAAAAACCGAAACCGTACCGATACCGTACTGGTACCGGTACTGAAATACCGTACCGATGGTATTCGGTATCGGTATCGGTTCCTAGTTTAAACAAAAATCAGTTTCGGTACTATGCGGTTCGGTACCGGTACTCCCGACATGAAAATTGAAAATTAAAACGAAATGAAGAGGGCTATGGGGTATTATGTAATATGTTCAATATTAGGGAAAATCATATAAATATATAACTTTACTAATTATTCGATTCTACTAACATTAATACTTCTTGTTTTATTCAATTTGAAATTCTCAAGGTTTTGATTCTATTAAAATTTATGTGTTTTCTAAAAACATACTATATAAACTAACCAAATAGTTGTGTGGTTAATTAAAGAAAAAAGTATCCACCTTTAATATGGAAACTGTCAAAATACATCCACAATAGTTGAAGACTTTCAGATGCTAATAAGATATTAATTGGCTACGTATTCAGTATAATGTAAATTTGTTACGATTGAACGAAGATGAAGTAATTGATATATTGAAAGATGACGACGTCGCAATCGGTAATATATTATGTTTTATTTATTTTGTTTCTATAAAATATTTGTATATGTTTGTGTGATAAATAATGACCAATTAACAAAATTTATGCCTTTTTATTATATAGAGATGGAAGAGGCGATCAAAAAACAAAACAAAAAGGGAAAATAGATTGTGACCTCCGAAGCTCAGCTGGTTTTTTGATTAAACTTTATTTATATGAATTTTACATGAATTTTTTCAAATTTTTTATAGACCGTACATGTATGCAATTTTTGTTTTAGAAATTTTTTTTCGTTTATCTTATATTTATTTATCGAATGTTCATCTTGATCTTATTTATATATCATTGTTCTTTAACGAATAATCTACACTATATATAATAGAAAAAAATAATGCATATGTACATACATCATACCACGTCACTCGTATTATCTACACCATTATCAAAAAATTCCAGTACCAAGTGGGTAAAATACCGAAAAATACCGGTACCGAAACCGGTACCATATTGAAATTTCGGTACGGTTTCGGTTCTCCATTTTACCCAATTTCGATACCGGTACTAACCGGTACCGGTACGGTTTGGTACGGTTCCGGAACCAATCTCATCCCTAACCTTTAATCTATTTTGGACATGTTTTAGCTCATTATAAAGCCCTCGCTAGAAGCTAAAACACCCACTAACTAGTCACTAATATATAACACTCCATCATATATTAAAATGTCCCTAAATACTAGTGAAAAAACATTTTTCAATACTATTTTTCCAACAGTTTTTTCTAGCACAAATATTAATCACATATAAGTTTTACGTTGATCAATTTATTACGAAGTATATGAATAATGAAATCAAATCACTCGTAAATAGAATTAATACTTAAAAATAAATAATGATTAATGAAGTGATTACGGAGTATATGAATAATGAAATCAAACTCATTTGTAAATAGAATTAATACTTAACAATACATAATGGTGAACTCACGGAACTCAATAACTTAATATCTCCCATTATTATTTCAGACTGCCCCAGTTTTTGAAAATTCACCCTCAACGCATCCGGAACTTTTACAACATCATCAATGTCAAGTTTGATAAACACATTAAAATTTGGTGTTCACACTATAGACCTATCATTACCGCGAAACAAATTCGTCCCACAAAAGGTCTACATATTCGTGTTGTAACATCCCGCATTTTTCCGTTAAATTATTTTAACGCCCGTCTTTTTATTTTAAATAATATCTTTCGTGACTAGATTCGTATCCTCCGTTAGCTAACATTCTTAATAATTTTCATTATTGGATTATAACGTCTCCCGTTAATGCGCGTATCTAAAATATCTCGTTTAGGTAATTCACGCACCCGCTTATAAACTAGAGGGACTAGACTTGCCAAAAGACCAAACCTTTGACTAGGTCAAAGTGGTCAACACCCACCTCCTTCTTTCATTTTCCATTTCATTTCCTTTTTTCTTAAATACTTTCACCATTTTTCTCTCAATCTTCAAAACAAGAATTCATCATCTAAATTCGGATTAGGACGCTAGCAACAAAACAAATTACATATTTAGAATCCTCACTTCATCCTCTACAACTTGATACCAATTTCATCTCATTTGGGTAACTTTCTAAAATCACTAGATTTTGTGTTCTTGATGTTTTTGAATTATAAAGTTGTTAATTAGTGTCTATGGCTCAAGTCTAACATGAATATATGACTTGTATGCTCGATTTGTTGTTTTGGAGTAACTAGCATGAACTTGAAAATGGGTTTGCTTAATCTTTGATTTTGGATGAGTTAATGTTGTTAAATTGTTTAAGTTCATGTTTTAATTGTGTTACTAGTATCACTAGCTTCGTTTTGATGCTTAGGTTGATTAAGAAAACTTCAAATACATGATTAGTGATTTTTGTGAATTTTGATTAGGGTTTGATGAACTTGAAATGAACTTTTGATACTTTGAGTGCCATGAAATGTTGTTAGTAAGTGTTTAGTTGTATTGCATGAGTAATTACCTTCGAAACGGCATATCACATGTGTGGATTGGATTCCCGAATCATGTAATGCATTTCAAGAACTTGAAACTTTGAAAATGGACCTTGAATGGCCACTTGGCGAGAAATCGGTTATTGTAAATGATGTTTTCGCTTGATGAAAAGTAGTTAGTTGTGTTTCTTGTCAAAAGAACTTTCCAACGATATAAGATACGCATTCTAAGTGTTTACGGTTTGTGTTTTGTGTTTGTTTGAGTTTTGATTTAGGACTTAGACATTTGAGACTGGCCAGGTACCAGCACACGTTAAGTGCCGCGGCGCGGCCAGCCTATGTCGCGGCGCGACATTAGGCGTGTCCAGGTTCTGACCCACTTGTCAATTATAAGAAAAATGTGTGGCATGCTATGGACCTCCGATTCACATGTAACTTGTTCTAACATGCTTATATATGAATAACTAGCACAGAAAAATAGTTCGGGACCCGACCCGAACGTGTTGACTTTTGTTGACTTTGACCCGATCAAAGTTTGACTTTTTGTTAAACTTAAACAAATGATTATGCAATCTTTTCTAACTTGTTTCTATACTTGTATCTTGCATGAAACTTGACAAATTGTTTCACATGCTACATAATCGAGTCGTAACGAGCCATAGGACTAATTGAACATCTTTGACCGATCGTGTTTACCGTTATTGATACAACCCTAATTGTTTAGGTCAAGACTAGCGTTTGTACTTTGTACGTTACTTGTTGAAGTGTCTCTGTACTCTTGCACTCAAGGTGAGATCATAGTCCCACTTTTACTCTTTTGAACTTACATTTGGGATGAGAAAACATAAATATTTCTTTTTAACTAAGTGAACACAAGTAGAGGAAAACAAACATTCTACATACGAGTTTAGAACAAAATCCTCAATTCGATTATCATTAGTTACTCTTGCAGTGTGTAAGTGTAGGCGTGAACTTATGTTGTATGGCCATATGAGTTTGACAAACCCTCATCTCGGACGGTTCGCTACCGTCTACGGATGAAATATATTTTCGAGAAACAATGTTGTTCTAGCACTATTAATGGGGTTCAACGGACGGAATGTTAAGCCTTGATAATTGGGTGCTCGTGAATATTAACTTTTAGAATGTACTACTATTTCATCAATGTTGCAAATCTTGTGGTTCGACTTACTTTTACTCACTTACTTACTTAAACCTATGATTTCACCAACGTTTTCATTGACAGATTTCTATGTTTTTCTCAGGTCTTTGAACGATATGTGAAACATGCTTCCGCTCATTATTTTGATACTTGCATTGGATGTCGAGTATATGTGCATACATGGAGCGTCTATTGACTTTATTTAAAACTGTGTCGCCTAGGTTTCATTTGTACTTATAACTTTGTACCTAAACTTTTGGTTGAACAATTCTTGTAAACTTGGGAACAATCTTTATTTAAGAAATGAAGGCGACATTTTTGGTCAAACGTCATTTTAAAGACTTACGACCACGCAATGGGACCTAAGTAGTCGGCGTCGTTAATGACGATTTGGTCGGGTCGCTACAAGTGGTATCAGAGCATTGGTTGTAGGGATTTAGAGTTCATTGGTGTCAACCCCGAGTCATTGGGTACATTAGTGAATCTAGACTACAACCGGCATATAGACTTGAAGTAGGAATTACTTGACTAATTGTGCATTTATACTCGAACGTTTCTACTCATATCTATTCTTATTCTACCTTAATCTCACGTTGACTAATTTTATTGACACGCCACCTTGACTATATGAAGTAATGTCGAATGCACATATGAATTAGGGTAATATAATTTTCGGGATTATATTACGGTGACTCATATGGACGTTCCGACGTTATGACATAAAGAATTTAAGGCGAGTCAAGGAAAATTTTTCTCTCTATCCTTATTCCATGCCACGATTAGTATTGTTGAGAATACTAATCAACGATGATCTTGTGTCATGAAGGAACAATGGCTCACCAAGGCCAACACAATACTCCTCTCGAAACTCTAGAACAAGCTCTTCAACGAATGATAACCACCGCCGTGGGTGTGGCCGTGGCCGATCACTTTTTCAACAAAAACAATCATGGAGGCGGTAATTCAAGCGAAAGTTGCTCCTACAAAAACTTCATGAAGTACAATCCTCCCACTTTCGATGGAACCGGAGGACCGGTTGCTCTCACCCGATGGTTTGATCAAACGGAAGCCGTTTTTACCATAAGCGATTGTCAAGACCAAGATAAGGTCAAGTTTTCCACCCTCACTTTCACCGGCGTTGCTCTCTTATGGTGGAATAAGTATGTACAATCGGTGGGTATCGATGAAGCCCACACACTCTCTTGGACCGAATTAAGAGAAAGAATGATCACTGAATACTTCCCGTGCGACGAAACTCGAAGGCTCGAACAGGGGCTAAGAAATTTAAAAACGGTCGGGAATGACCTCGAATCTTATAATCGACGGTTTGTCGAACTAGCCTTAAGTTGCCCGAACCTCATGACTCCAGAATCTCTAAGAGTTAAACTTTACCTGGAAGGCCTCCCAAAGAGCATTCACCACGAGGTAGTATCATCCAAATCCGCTAACCTGCAAGAGGCTTTAACAATGGCCCGCCAGATTATGGAAATGGTGGGTGAAATTAAAGTGTCGGCACTTACGGCCGAGAAACAATTGGGCGGCAACAAAAGAAAATGGGAAGCCTCTCAATCAAACAACTACAACCACAACAACTTGGTCAAGAAACCTTTCGCCTCCGGCGGCAAGAAAGGGTATGCCGGAAACCTGCCCTACTGTAACAAATGTCGCAAACATCATTTGGGTGAATGTGGCAAACCATTTTGCATTAGGTGTCAAAGAAGTGGCCATGTGGCCCATATTTGTAAAAGTACCGTTACCGTCGCTCAAAAGACGCCCAATGCTCTAAGGGCGGTTGTTTGTTTCGAATGTGGCCAACCAGGTCATTATAGGAATGCGTGCCCAAAGAAGAAATCCAACCCCAACGCACGCCGTTAAACTTTCAACATCGACACCTAGGATACCCGAGACGACGATGGACTAGTCACGGGTACGTTTCTTCACAACAACCTGCATATTTCATACTTATTCGATTCGATTACCGTTAGACGTTTTATAACCAAGGCTATGACTTGTACTCTTTGCACTCTACCTTTTTCCTTTAAATACTACTTAGGCAATTTAAGTGACCAACGAAAAATATTGTGTACCTATAAATTTTATCGGAGGATATACGTTAAACTTATTGGGTGGATAATTTGAATTGTGACTTGACACCTATAGAACTAAGGAGCTCAAAACCTATTCGTTAAGGAGAAATGTTTCCCTACAATTATGTATAGATCATTGGAACTAAGTAACTTTCGGTTGAAAACCGATACCCTCTTCCTCGTATCCATGACCTCATGATTATTTACATGAATCTCGCGTATATTCCAAACCGACCTCTGTTCCGGTTATCATCAATTGAGAGATCAGGGAGAAGATGTCTCCTAACACGCTTTTAAAACTCGCTACAATAGTTGTAAATTTCTTTTAGTACCGTTCGATTATCTAGGCCTCCGCCCGTATTCATAGGCCTCCTGAACTGCGTTTGTAAACTTATCTAGATGAATTCGTTATCGTATTTATAGATGATGTCTAAACCTATTCAATTAAAGAAGAAAACGAACGACATCTCCGTCTTACGCTCGAACTCTTGAGAAAAGAGCAACTCTATGCCGAATTCTCCAAGTGAGAATTTTGGTTAAACGAAGTCCAATTTTTAGACCATGTTGTTAGTAGTCAAAGTATTTCAATACATCTCGCAATCGGAACCACACGTAATCGGGAAACCCTCACGACTCAGACTTGTATCCGTAAAATCTTAGATCTCGCCGGTTATTACTGAAGATTCATTTCCGACTTTTCTCATGTTGCACGACCTTTAGACTCGTTAACACACTGAGGGAAAAATTTAAGCCTCTCCGTGTCCGAACTTTGAACATGATCTTTCACACAAACCTTACTAGCTAAATTCGTTTAACATACTAGAACTCAAATATGGAAATATTTCTACTTGAAAGCCCTAAAGGCATACTCTCTCGACTCGAAATCAAGGAAACTGAAATTCGTTAATTTGCTCGAAAAATTTGAATACTTAATCATGGACCCGATCAACTTTCTCATCAACACGTGCCACGTTACATAGCTCTGTTATTTCACCATTTTCCGCCTGATATTACTGGAACTTAAGATAACACCCAATCCAAGGATACTTCACTCTTCTTTGACTTATCATACAACTACGTGTACTATCTCGTTATCCCACCAAGCCTCAACATTCGACCACTAAGTGCGCGACATGGTTACCTCAAGGTGTGAACTCATCCTATTCTAAGTTCTCATTTCACTCCTGTCTTATCGCTCGCACTTTCGTGTAAGGAAACTTTTTATAAAACTTCTCAATGGAGAGAGAAACTCTTCACATTATATTAGTATTCGCCACGAGGGTGAATAGTCCTAACGACCATTTTCGGGAACCGATGGATCTTCCGCGGTGCGGACCTCTTGAGAAACGAAACCTGTTCGAACGTGTTTTAAAGAAAATTCTAACTCGGCACGGCGTACCATCTCCATTAAAATTTCAGATCGGGATACTCGTCTCACTTCTAAATTCGGGATGCCTTACAAGGAACCTCGGGGACCCGTCCAAACATGAGTGCCGTATATCATCCACAACCAACGGACCAAACAAACTTACGTTTCACATCTTGGAAAGACATGTTACAAACTTGTATTGTTGCTTTTAGTTGTCTCCTCTCACACAGTAGTTACCACTCGTGTATTAACGCCGTACCTTTCGAAACCTTACATCACCACAAGTGTTGTCCTCCCATTTCGTTGGACCGAAGTAGGTGACAAGCAAATCATCAGATCCGAAAGCATTTAAGAAATAACCGTTGAGATAATTCAAGTCCGAGAAGGGCTCAAGACGACCCGTAATCACCAAAGGAGTTACACCAAGGTTAGATGAAAATCTCTCAAGTTCAAGGTCAGTAACCGCGTAACATTGAAAAACCGCACCTTGGAAAGGTGTAACCCGTTTCGAGAAATCGAGGAAAGTTATATCCGCAATATTGATCCTTTTGAAAATCTTGGGGCGTATTGGAACCGCCTCCTACCGTTTAGATCTCCTGACTCAATTAAAGTTTCCGTTTACCTTACATTTCGTGTAACAAACTTAGAGACGTGTCCTGCGGAACAGGAACGTGCTATCCTTCTAGATAAACCTACTATTGATGACAAACTCCCCTCCATGGGAAAACCGGTTGAAAAGGTGGATCGTAAACCAAGCCTTAATACAACGTGAAACACCTACTATCCAAATTCGTGGAAATACCCAAGGACATATCTTCACTTATTCATAGCATTGACAACGCAAGGTCTCGAGGAAGAGACATCAACTATTGCTTCCAACTAAATTTCGGGACGAAATTTCTTTTAAGGTGTGGGTAATGTAACATCCCGCATTTTTCCGTTAAATTATTTTAACGCCCGTCTTTTTATTTTAAATAATATCATTCGTGACTAGATTTGTATCCTCCGTTAGCTAACATTCTTAATAATTTTCGTTATTGGATTATAACGTCTCCCGTTAATGCGCGTATCTAAAATATCTCGTTTAGGTAATTCACGCACCCGCTTATAAAATAGAGGGACTAGACTTGCCAAAAGACCAAACCTTTGACTAGGTCAAAGTGGTTAACACCCACCTACTTCTTTCATTTTCCATTTCATTTCCTTTTTTCTTAAATACTTTCACCATTTTTCTCTCAATCTTCAAAACAAGAATTCATCATCTAAATTCGGATTAGGAGGCTAGCAACAAAACAAATTACATATTTGGAATCCTCTCTTCATCCTCTACAACTTGATACCAATTTCATCTCATTTGGGTAACTTTCTAAAATCACTAGATTTTGTGTTCTTGATGTTTTTGAATTATAAAGTTGTTAATTAGTATCTATGGCTCAAGTCTAACATGAATATATGACTTGTATGCTCGATTTGTTGTTTTGGAGTAACTAGCATGAACTTGAAAATGGGTTTACTTAATCTTTGATTTTGGATGAGTTAATGTTGTTAAATTGTTTAAGTTCATGTTTTAATTGTGTTACTAGTATCACTAGCTTCGTTTTGATGCGTAGGTTGATTAAGAAAACTTCAAATACATGATTAGTGATTTTTGTGAATTTTGATTAGGGTTTGATGAACTTGAAATGAACTTTTGATACTTTGAATGCCATGAAATGTTGTTAGTAAGTGTTTAGTTGTATTGCATGAGTAATTACCTTCGAAACGGCATATCACATGTGTGGATTGAATTCCCGAATCATGTAATGCATTTCAAGAACTTGAAACTTTGAAAATGGACCTTGAATGACCACTTGGCGAGAAATCGGTTATTGTAAATGATGTTTTCGCTTGATGAAAAGTAGTTAGTTGTGTTTCTTGTCAAAAGAACTTTCCAACAATATAAGATACGCATTCTAAGTGTTTACGGTTTGTGTTTTGTGTTTGTTTGAGTTTTGATTTAGGACTTAGACATTTGAGACTGGCCAGGTACCAGCACACGTTAAGTGCCGCGGCGCGGCCAGCCTATGTCGCGGCGCGACATTAGGCGTGTCCAGGTTCTGACCCACTTGTCAATTATAAGAAAAATGTGTGGCATGCTATGGACCTCCGATTCACATGTAACTTGTTCTAACATGCTTATATATGAATAACTAGCACAGAAAAATAGTTCGGGACCCGACCCGAACGTGTTGACTTTTGTTGACTTTGACCCGACCAAAGTTTGACTTTTTGTTAAACTTAAACAAATGATTATGCAATCTTTTCTAACTTGTTTCTATACTTGTATCTTGCATGAAACTTGACAAATTGTTTCACATGCTACATAATCGAGTCGTAACGAGCCATAGGACTAATTGAACATCTTTGACCGATCGTGTTTACCGTTATTGATACAACCCTAATTGTTTAGGTCAAGACTAGCGTTTGTACTTTGTACGTTACTTGTTGAAGTGTCTCTGTACTCTTGCACTCAAGGTGAGATCATAGTCCCACTTTTACTCTTTTGAACTTACATTTGGGATGAGAAAACATAAACATTTCTTTTTAACTAAGTGAACACAAGTAGAGGAAAACAAACATTCTACATACGAGTTTAGAACAAAATCCTCAATTCGATTATCATTAGTTACTCTTGCAGTGTGTAAGTGTAGGCGTGAACTTATGTTGTATGGCCATATGAGTTTGACAAACCCTCATCTCGGACGGTTCGCTACCGTCTACGGATGAAATATATTTTCGAGAAACAGTATTGTTCTAGCACTATTAATGGGGTTCAACGGACGGAATGTTAAGCCTTGATAATTGGGTGCTCGTGAATATTAACTTTTAGAATGTACTACTATTTCATCAATGTTGCAAATCTTGTGGTTCGACTTACTTTTACTCACTTACTTACTTAAACCTATGATTTCACCAACGTTTTCGTTGACAGATTTTTATGTTTTTCTCAGGTCTTTGAACGATATGTGAAACATGCTTCCGCTCATTATTTTGATATGTGAAACTGCTGCTGCTGCTGCTGCCTCTGCTGCTGCTTGCTGCTGCTGCCTCTGCTGCTGCTGCTGCTACTGCTGCTGCTGCTGCTGCTGCAGCCGCTACCGCTGCCGCTACCGCTACCGCTACCGCCACCGCCACCGCCACTGCCACCGCCACCGCCACCGCCACCGCCACCGCCACCGCCACCACCACCACCACCACCACCACCACTGTTATTATTATTATTATTATTATTATTATTCTTATAATCACATTAACGATAATAATCATAAAAACAACAACAACAACAACAACAACAACAACAACAACAACAATCATTCGAATATATTTTTTTCATGAAATATGTCGTTGCTATTTAAAGATATGTGAGTGTTGGATTCTTATCTCTATATTTTCATTCCTATATCTATTCATAGATGTCAAGTTTACAAGATTTTTAGCTCGTGCGATGCACATACGTTTTAAAAAGATAATTAAAATTGTTTTAAAACGTATACATAATTAAAATTTTCTATAGTTGGCATTCATGAAATCATAAGCCTTTGTAATTTTCTAGCTAGCTTCTTGATAGTCTAGTTTTTTCAATTCTATAAAAGTTGAACATTAAAAAAACGTATATATAAAACAATGAAACACAAAATGTAAAGAAAAAAAAAGAGAACATATAATGTAAACGCAAACCATATAATCTAAAGTATAAAACGTAAAATACACACGTAGAATTTTTAAAATGAAAAACGTAAACCATATAAAATAAAAAACATAGATGTATATATAAAACGTACACAGAAAATCTAGACACAAACTAATTCTAAAATTTTGACACTTAACATTTAATTGTTCAAATCTCACGTGGGAATTACCTATCTATTTTTATTTTTATTTGATTTATTAATTTAATTTAATCAATATTTTTTTTGGTAAGTAAAAAAAAACATTCCTATAAACGAGCACATTGACAAAAAAAAAAAAAATTATACAGTACTTTGTATTGTACTTGCCAATACTATGCATATATGCTTTGGTTTTTGAATAACTTACTGAGTAATACTATATCTACTTAGGTTGATTTAGATTTAGATTTAGTTATCATAATCTCTTGTTAATATGAACGTGATACATGTGAATTTCACAATTTTAAAAACTTTCTTTATGCGTATCTGTCTTTTAACAAGCAATTGTAACCTATGACACAACTATCCCACATATTATATGCTTTTTATAGGGCTTGAGCCCCAACTTGAAGGTGATTGGTTATGTTGTGCTATAAACCCTTTGATATATTTGTAACTTCCAATAATTTTCAGATATACGGTTTGAAACTTGTAAAGACGTAAGGATTTTGAACTCAAACAACAAATGATTCACAAAACGACTAAACCACATTCAACAAGCGAAGAATATAAAATTAAAATCGACGCTAGTAATTACGTGGTTATTCAACCGGGGTGTTTGGTTTAGTCCACGATCAACTAAAGAGTTTTTCTTGTTATTATCATGCTGAAGGTTACAATAAATTAGGGTTACATTATATAGAAGAATACACAAAATGAAACTAAATCAAATACAAATTCTTCAATTGCCCAGCACTGCCTCATTCTCTTGATACGGAGTACTTTTGCTCTATACCGGAGGCATCTCTTACCAATTCTCCTTAAATGGGTCAATCTTCGTATACGGGAGAGATCTCCATATAGATGAGACTTTCTCCTAATACGCAACCTCTTCAGCATTTTAGTTCTCTTTCTTTTTTATCAAACTCTTCACACACCAACAAAGTAAACACTACCCTACAAAGCAAAATATTATTTCTACCATGTGTTTGGTTGGTTGATAAGTTTATAAGAATTTATGAGAGCTTAACTTATTTTATTATATAAACTTAAGCTACTAGTGTTATTTGGGTGATAAAATTTCTTTACCTTATGGAAAAAAAAATAGTTCTAAAAAAATAAGCTACTTGATAAATAAGCTTCTATTTTGTTAGATGAGAAACTACTCTATTACTCTTAATATAAATCATATCATCTATTGTCGTTTTAGTCAATTTACTACTATAAGCTTCATTTAATTTGCTAAATAATTATAATAAATCATAAGCTCCAACTTCAAAATTAAGCTCTACTTACCAACTCTAGCGATAAGCTTCGGCTACAAGTTATAGTTGCGACTACAAGCTACAGCTCTAGCCAAGGGCAGACCTACTATTTGGTCACTGGTAGCACGGACTACTAGTGAAATACACGATGCAATCAAATATTTTTGGTGCTTTTAACAAGTGATACTATTGGATAGTGTAAAAATTTTAAAGTGACACAATTGAACAATGTAATTTTTTTTAAAGTTTTTAGCTAGTGACACTCGTGACTATGATTGTCAGATCCACCATTGACTCCAGCTACTTTCACGAAACACAACCTTAGTAGGAATTGATATATCCACTATATTCACTACACTTTTGCATTTAATAAATGTAATGTATTAATAATTAACACACAATCATGATTGTTCTATAAATTTTCAATGATGAAAATATCATCCTAGACTCCTAGTAGTAAGTAGTACGTCGGTATTTCTGTCTTTTCAATTTGTGTGCAAGTGTATAATTTGTACCAGTATTTTAGCAAACATATTTGTAAAGCTTTATGAAATAAATGGGTGGTTGTTGAGAACAGTGACGGATCCAGAAAAAATTTTCACCGGGGCAAATTTTTTTTTAAAACGTAAGGAATTTTTTTTTTTAACAAAATATAAAGGTTTTGGGACAAAATATAGAGTTTTTTTGAGCAAATTTTAGAGGCTTTTGAGCAAAATACGAAGGTTTTAGGGCAAAAATATGAAGGTTTTGGGGCAAAATATGAAGGGTTTGGGGCAAAAAAAAAAATCCACCCGGGGCAAAATCGAAAAACCGAAAAAATTTACACTAAAATTTCGAAATCGTCGGGGGCGGCTGACCCCACTTGACCCCTCTCCCTCCGCCCCTGGTTGAGAGCCTTTAACGATTGTTCCTTGTTGCAATCGTTACCGTTGCAATTACTTACATTGTTCGAGCAACAAACTTCCGGTGTACCGGCCGACCATACATGAGATTCTAAGAAGATAAAACATTTTTATTTTGTTAAATAACGAAGATGACATAAACTGTGCGTTTGTTTCCAAACAGGAACAAAATTGGTTTGGAGATATAAATAGAAAATAGTAAGTAATACAATAATACAATAATCAATTATATTATATTATATTATTATATATTATATTATATTATATTATTATATATTATATATTATATATTATATTCCTTTTATCTAATTGTAATGAATAGTCTACTTTTACCATTTTGCAAACAAACACTAGAGTTTTAGCTTTTATAAAATAGCCACAAAATCTTATATTATTATTATTATTATTATTAGTCTACCTTTTACATTTTTCAAAGAAACAATAAAGTTTTAGTTTTTATAAAAATAGCCACAAAACCTTATATTATTATTTATGAATAGTCTACCTTTGCCATTTTGCAAACAAACAACAAAGTTTTAGTTTTTACAAAATAGCCACAAAACCTTATATTATTATTATTATTAGTCTACTTTTTACATTTTGAAAAGAAACAACAAAGTTTTAGTTTTTACAAAATAGTCACAAAACCTTATTATTATTATTATTATTATTATTATTATTATTATTATTATTATTATTATTATTATTATTATTATTATTAATTATTATTATTATTATTATTATTATTATTATTATTATTATTATTTACAAAAGTAGCCAAAGCTTTCTATTATTTATTATTATTTTATTAATTACTATTATTATACTACAGTACATTATTAATATTATTATTTATATTTATATACCATCTAATAGACAAACACCGTGAATAGTAATCATAGGCACTTTCGTCCTTTAACTTTTCTTTTCTTTTTTGTTTTTTGTGTTTTCACCTCTTTTTCCTTTTTTTTAAAAAAAAAAACTCAAACTTTGTTCTAAAATTAAAAGCGGCCCCCCAAATAAGGGTTAAAATGTTAAATAACCATTTTCATTAAAAATTTTAACTAAACTCCACTCAAATATTCAACGGGTCATATCTTCTCGCTCGCAACGAGTTAAATTTTTCCGACACCATCGTTAAACTCGAAATAATTTTAGGAACACAATGTCACTAACTATACGCAAAACGGACGCTTTTTAAAAAACGCTAAATATTTGAGGTACTTTTCATACACGTTGATTTTGCGTTAAATTTTTAAAAGTCGACAACTCCATAGCGAAACGCGGAGATGCACATATATTGTTAATTTAAAATAACATTTAAATTTTTCACGGATTATACTTTTTAGTTCGACTCGAGTTGCGCTTCAACGACATCATCGTTAGCCACGAAATAATTTTACAAACTAAACGCAATAAAATACATTGAAAACCGAACCCCCAGCGCGAAGCGAGGGTTCGTAAACTAGTTATATCTAAAAGACATAGTTGAAATGAATAGTAACCATTGAAATGAATAGTAACCAAGGGTAATTCCGACTTTACACCTTTTTTTTAATTAGACAAAAAAACCGTACCTTCTGAAACCCTCTTCACATACAACCACTCTCTTCCCTCCCTCCAGACCCTTCCTCCCATAACTCTCTCAAACCCGTCACCCACCACCGTCGGCAGGAACATCGCCACTAGCGCCGCCTCTACCGAGTCCACCTAATAAATTTCGGTAACCAAGAACCGATACCTTCGAAGACAGCTTCGCCATCCTCATCCCCGGTATTGCATAGTCTTCACTGTTAGGGTTCATTCGAACTATATTAATTTTTTTTCTTTTAAGATTCTCAATTGCTTCTACATCCCTTTTGCTGTTGCTATCGGGTAATTCATATCTCTATTTACAATTTTGTTGTTAGAGGTTGTTTTTATAATTTTTTTTTCATCATTTGTGTCATCACAACCTATTAAGCGGACATTGATTTCTTAAGAAGATGTATCATATTATTCCCAATTGATGAATACTAATTTTGTTTTGCTGCATAAATTTAAGGGTTTTTTTTTTTCAGGGAAAAAAATTACACCAGCTAGGTTGTGCTCATATGCAGTTTTGAACCTATTTGGTAGTTAACAAAAATGGTGTGATCGATGTTCAGGAGGTTTGAAGTTCTTACTTCTTTTCGCTTCGGTTGACATATCTGCAACTAAATGAAGGTTTGTGTGATATTTAATTTTATTTTTGGCAGTTTATACCACAATGTTTCAAGATCAATGTTAGTGATAGCGTTTTAAAAGTTTGGTTAGGACAGCAAGATTGCGAACATAATTACGGACATAACATTTAAAGGGGACATACGTGTAATATCTTTCCCTTGAGTTAACTTATGTTCTTGACTTGTCTATATTAGGTTGACACAAAAGAAATGCTACAAACAGATTGTTATTACCATATTTTTAAGCGACGTTTTCGAGCGCGAACAATGTTTCAAGATCAATGTAAGTGATATCATTTTGAAAGTTTGGTCAGGACAGCAAGATTGCAGACAATGAACATAATATCGGACAGAAGACTTAAAAGGGACAAACAGGTAATAACTTTTTCTTGAAATACTTCAAGCGTGGTTATGTTGAAACAGTAAAGGAACTAGAGAATTATTTCCTAAGGTATACATGTATTGAATTGGTTGAAATAATGAAGGAATTGCAATTAGGTAGTCCCAGGCATTAATTTTTTTTTAAACGGTGTACCAGGCATGAGTTGGTTGAACTTGAATGAAAGTTGATGTATGTGTTTATATTGATTGATGATTCTGAGTCCTTTTGTAGCGTTTGTTGCTAATTTGTTTAGAAGGATCCTTTTAATTTGTTCTGCTGTTGCTATATGATGAGAAATCTTTGTTTAAAAGGGTCCCTTTAGTTTAGAAGGGTCTTTTTGTAGTGGTTGCAACAGATCTCAGAGGTTAACAAGTATCTGTTCAGAGGGTCCTCTTAATCGCTGTATTTTGAGATTTGGGTGTATATTGGCATTTAGTTGAAGAACTGGGTCATTTCCATTACTGTCGTTTTTCTTTCGTCTGCTACTGCTATATGATGGTTTTGCTTTTTTGTTATGTTGCAATGGTTATGAAGATAATTATAAGGTCTACAGTATGGTGTTGTTGGTGTCGGAATTTTATTTTCGATGTTGTCGGTTTTGTTTGAATTTGTATTAGAAAAAATGATGAATAGTACCATGGGTATAAAGATTCATAGAATTGTATACTTGAAATAATCGATATTTGCTGATCATTTAAAGAAGAGGAACCTGTTTTAAAGAAGAGGAACCTGTTTTACGTCTATGCGATTTAATGAGGAAATCTATTGCAAATGAAACGTTCGAGGTGAAGCGACTCGTCCTAATCCATAAGGACGAGTACAATAACATATGGTTACATTGCGAGGTATTTGACATCTATATGATACATTTTTACAAACATTGCATTCGTTTTAAAAGACAAACTTTCATTTCATCGAAAGTTGACAAGCATACATACCATTTCATAATGTCCAAACTATAAATGACCTAATATGTCATTTACTTAATAATAATCTTTATTGAACTCAACAATCTTGAATGCAACGTCTTTTGAAATATGCCATGAATGACTCCAAGTAATATCTTTAAAATGAGTAAATGCACACCGGAAGATTTCTTTCAATCCTGAGAATAAACATGCTTTCAAATGTCAACCAAAAGGTTGGTGAGTTCATTAGTTTATCGTAATCAATCATTTCCATAATTTTAATAGACCACAAGATTTCCTTTATTCAATAATCATACACTCGCAAGTGTTTAAAAATCATTCATATAAATTGAACACCTGGTAACCGACATTAATATAATGCATATAGAATATCCCCAAACAGAAACTCGTCTGTATAATATAAACTCGAAGTACTAAAGCATACCATTTTTCAGTATGGGGGGTGTTAGTGCTCGTAGATCTACCTTTAGGATTCGCGTCAATTAGGGTGTCTATTCCCTAATTCTTAGGCTACCAAGCTAAGAGGGTGATATTCGATTCGATAATCCAACCATAGAATGTAATTTTCGAGTACTTGTGTCTATTTCGTCAAACATTTATAAAAGCAACGCATGTATTCTCAGTCCCAAAAATATATATTGCAAAAGCATTTAAAAGGGGTGTAATGAAACTCACGATACTGTATTTTGTAGTAATTATGCATATGACGCCACTAAACAAGTGCAGGGTTGGTCTTGGATTCACGAACCTATATCATTTGTATATATATATCAATACACATTATCGTAATCAAATAAGTTTATATATATAATTTACTAATTATGTCATTTTTATATTAATAGTATATATACATCTCATATATTCATTTTGTATAAAAAAATATTAATTTTTGCTATGTTATATGTATTAAATATATTTTTATATATATCATTTGTTTGTTAAAACAGTATTTTAATAATACAAGATAATATTTGAAATAATAGTCATAACAATAATGATAATACTAATATTAATAATAATGATAATAATATTAATAATTCTATTAATGATATTATTAATGATAGTTTTAATAATAAATTTCATAATGATGATAATAACAGTAGTTTTTAATAAAATGAATAATTTAGTTATAATGATAATAATTTTTATAATAATACTTAATATTAATGCTTATAACAATCTTATTACTAATGGTAATCTTAATAATAATACTTTTGTTAATAATAATTATAATAATAATAAGTCTAAAATGATACTAATACTAATATTAATAATAATCATAATAATGGTTTGTATTATTTTTATAATAACAATAATAATAATAACCCTAATCACAATAATACTTATATTAATATTAACAATACTAATAATAACATTAATAATCTTTAATGATGTTAATAGCAAAATGATAATAACATATTTTAGTCGTTAATAATTATAATACTAATAATAATAATAATAATAATAATAATAATAATAATTATTATTATTATTATTATTATTATTATTATTATAATAATAATAATTATAATAATTATAATAATAATAATTATAATTATAATTATAATTATAATAATGATAATTATAGTAATTATATTCTTAATTATAAATATAATCATAATAATATTAATGATAAATGATAACTAATCCTTAAATGACAAATTTTTAATAAATATCTTAATAATGTTCATATTACTTATAATCATGGTAATAATAATAATAATCATAATTCTATCAATAATTAGTAATAATAACATTTATAAGTAATAACAATAATAATAATAATAATAATAACAATATTAATAATAATAAGAATTTTTAAAATTTAAAACTACCTTTAAAGCCCCTTTTAAAAAAAAATGCTCCGAACCGGGCTCGAACCCATGACCTCTCGCTAACCCGGTAACTCACATAACCATTCTGCCATAACAATTTTTCTGATTTATAACCAAGCCCATTTGTATTTAATCTTAACGTTTCTGTTTCCCTCTTCTTCTTCTTCTGACCACATCAATCGACCCAGAAATCAAATCAATAATCATATAATTGAATTACCAACCTAGTTTAATACTTGAATTAAAATTAGAAACGTTTACCAAGTTGAATTGATTTAACCAGAAAAGAAAAGAAGAAAAAAAAGAATAGAAGCAGCAGGCTGAAGAACACGTTTTAAAACTCAAAATCAAATTCGATTATAGAGGCTGTTATAGACCACGATTACTTCACGAAAAAGGTTTCAAATCAACATTAGAAACAATCTGAATCGTTAATTTAACTTAAAACATAAAAACGAACTCGAATTTCTCCATGAACAAATTGTTTGACTTTTGAATTTAGAACTTTGACTCCAAAATTTGAATTCGTTACTAAAAATTGGGATTTGAGATTTTACAGGAAGTTTGAGTAGAGGATTCCTAACAACTTTGCATTTATACATTTTGAAAATTGGTTTGAAATCGAGCTTTTGATAGAATGAACCAAGAACAGGGGTAACGGGCTATTTTTCTTACTTTCTGCTTAATTCGCCAATTAAATACAACTAGTAGTAATTGTAAGTGATATGATAGTGTAAAGTCGAATGGTTTATGTCCAATAATAGGAGTTAATTGCTTGTTTTATACAGAAAGTTGGTTCGACAGGTAGAATAAATCAGAAGAATAAAACAAACGAAAAAAAATAAAACAGATATCAACTTGCAACTGAATTTAGATTATGTTTGATTGGATTCGTATATAAATCAATTAGATAGAAAAATTAAACAGAGAAGATAGCAACTGGTAACAGAGATTGAATCTATCTGTATTTTTTTATCTGTAAAAAAATGTATCTATATATCCGTATACGTATATATATATATATATATATATATATATATATATATATATATATATATATATATATATATATATATATATATATATATATATATATATATATATATATATATATATATATATATATATATCTGTATTTATGTATTATTATATTAAATTTAGTAATATTAATTAATAATATAAATCTATTAATAGAATCTGTTAATATTATTAATGTTAAATGAGAATACTAGTAATTATAATAATAATAGAATTATTAATAATATTGATAATAATTTTATCAAACTTACACTAATAATAATAAGAATAAAAGTAAATATTAAAAATGATAATAATAATAATATTATTAATGATAACCATAATAAATTGTATTATTTTTATTATAATAATAATATTGATAGTTAAAATAAAAATGATGATTTTTAATAGTTATAGTATAAATGATACTAATAATAATACTAATTGCAATAATATTAGTAATAATAATAATTTAATAATTTATATATATCTCCATTTTCATAATAATCTTAATAATATAAATATAGATGTTAATATTGAGAGTAATAATAATATTACTATAACAATTATAGTTTATAATTAAACTTATTATATTAAATATTAATATTACATATTATTAATTATATGATATATATAATTACATACATTTGAATATTCAATATTCAAACATTACAATATATAGAAATCATATTTATTTATATATAGATTCATTTTTAAATTACACTTAATTACTTGGTATCTTATTTTATATATTTAATTCCAAGGTAGTAATTATATTATATAATTTCAAATTATTATATATACTTACATTCATAAATATATACATGTTTATTTACAAACAATTATTCGTGAATCGTCGGGAATAGTCAAGGTCAAATGTATTCATGAAAAATAGTTCCAACATTTTGAGACTCGGTTTAATAGACATTGCTTATCGTGTAGAAATTATATAAGAATAAAGTTTAAATTTGGTCGGAAATTTCCGGGTTGTCACAGTACCTACCCGTTAAAGAAATTTCGTCCCCGAAATTTGATCGAGGTCGTCATGGCTAACAATAAAAATGTTTTCATGACGAAAATGAGTTGATAAATAGGGTTTTATCATCATTGAGTAATATGGATAAAACAATTCATTTAGGTGAAGAGTACGAGTGAAGCTATCACGAAGGAGTGAAACGAGTAAATGTAGGTTTGTCTTAACTAGTGACGTAGTCACGGTTAATTTCCGGAATTCAAGGGATTTTAAAGAAATCTTCGAATCTATATAAGATTTGATTCTTCGGTAATTCAGGAAATTAGGATCTTTCTAATTAAATGCGGATATCGGCCTTGGTTTCTTTATAATATATTTCAATATAAATTAACTTCTTTCGTTCCATTACTTTTACCACTCCTATACTAAATTCCCAAATTCAAAAGATTGTGAAAATGTTTAATCTAGTTCTGATCCTTGTCCTTATCATGACTATCGCAACAATCATTCTTCTTTTTCAACTTTCACCAGAGGAATCTGTTTACTTCTACTTCGCCCTTGTGGTTATAGCATTTTTAATTCTCCCGTGTTTTTATGTTACGATAAACATTGATATGCATGGTTTGTAATTTATGTGTTGTTATAGGGCTTTATATTCTCCTTTATATCTCGAAGTTTCACGCTTTTGTTTTCTCTTTCTGACTTTAGGTCAAGCGAATAATGGTCCAGAATTTGTAAATATAAATTTCGGAATGAACATAGTTAATGTTCTAAGAAAAAAATTGTAATGGCACAATCTTGATTTGTCAAATTACCAGAATACCTCGGAAAAGACCGAATCATCAAGAAAATATTTTCTTGATATTCTTAGAGATTAAATAGTATACCAGAGTCGTGTAACATGGCACAAAATGACTGTATGGTCTGTGAATCGTCATGTCCCATTTAGAAACTCAGCATGACTTACTGTAATATAATCACGTTGATCAAGTGTCATTATATTATACTAACTCATGCTTCAGTTCCCAACACTACTTCAAAAACATTCATACTTTACACTCAAAGGTTTCAGATGTTTAGAAACTAAAACAGTTTCCTTTATAATGTGATACAGATAACGCGAGAGGATAAATGATTTCAGATAAGAATGGTTGTGAAAATATCTTCAGAAATATGGAGGATATTTATAATGAAAGATACGATGATATCTTAGAATATCTAAGATAAGAGGATGATGAAGAATATTGTCCGCAAGGGTTTTAGAGTAAGGAGCAAGGTATTTGCTAAAGACTTCAATGGACACTGAATTATTTGGATTCTTTGAAGGTAGATTTCGTCTTTGTAATTTGTCCACAGCCTCCTTCATAGTTTACTCAATCCGTTTTCCAGTTCCAAACCTTCTCTTTTTCTGTGCTTTGTCAACACACTATTCTTTATCATCAAACTTTTTACTGTTAAGGTCGTTTACAGTTTTTGCTGCTTCATCAGCATTTTCCAAAGTTTCGAGAACTAGTTCGCAGTTTAGGGTGTTTTTCAAAAACTTCACATTCGAAGTATGTAAGTCTTGGAGGTAGAAGTTATATGTATATCTAACTATTGATGTAGACATGCTGCGAGATTTCAAAATACTGATTGCTGATTCTAAATAATTGGTATGGCAATTCTTGTTACAAGGTGCGGATGAGTATATGATATTGTTCCAATGAATATAACGATTTTTTCTAAAAATCAAAGATCAGCGAAGTTGTTGATAAGTTTATTGCTAATGTGGTGGAACATAAACGGTTCTCCGGTAACGATGGCGAAAGGGCAACGTATATATCAAGGTTATAAAAAGGCTGTTTCGATTGAAAAATCAAAGTTGACTTGCTGGAGCTGTGACAAAACTGACTACTTTGGAAAGAAATTGAAAAGTCATTTTAGCTAATAAATGCCAATGGGTCTGACACAAATACGTGTTAAATTATGACTTTGGTTTCAAGAGTTTTTCAGGTACAAGACTATGGGTAATATGTGGTTGGATCATCATCTCGATTGTTCATTATTTAAAGTGTCTTCAGGAATTTCGGAGGGTTTGAACACAGATTGTAATCGTTAATATTCATATGATGTTCTAACACAGTTTTGAAGTCAGAGTATAGCTTTGAAAGATATAGGAATCTAAGAGTGATGATACTAGTTGTAAAGACCCGTCCAAATCCATAAGAATGAATACAATAACATATGATTACATTACGAGGTATTTGACCTCTATATAATACATTTTACAAACATTGCATTCGTTTTAAAAGACAAACTTTCATTACATCAAAAGTTGACAGGCATGCATACCCTTTCATAATATATCCAAACTATAAATGACTTAATAGTAATCTTGTTGAACTCAATGACTCGAATGCAACGTCTTTTGAAATATGTCATGAATGACTCCAAGTAATATCTCTAAATGAGCAAATGCACAGTGGAAGATTTCTTTCAAACCTGAGAATAAACATGTTTTCAAGTGTCAACCAAAAGGTTGGTGAGTTCCTTAGTTTATCATAAACATTTATTTCCATCATTTTAATAGACCACAAGATTTCATATATTTAATTGTACACGTAACCCGAGTACAAAATAACACGCGTAACCCGCGAATTAAAAATCATTCATATGGTGAACACTTGATAACTGACTTAACTTTAATGCATAGAATATCCCCAAACAAAACGTCTCGTCTGTATAATAAAAATAATCTCGAAGTACTAAAGCATCCGTACCCCGGATGAGACTTGTCGACGTCCATAGATCTATCTTTAGGATTCGCGTCAATTAGGGGCCATACCCGTTTCCTAATTATTAGGTTACCAAGCTAAAAAGGGGTGATATTCAATATTCATAATCCAGCTATAGAATGTAGTTTTTGATCACTTGTGTCTATTTCGTAAAACATTCGTAAAATCAGCGCATGTATTCTCAGTCCCAAAAATATATAAAAAGGGAGTAATGAAACTCACAATAATGTATTTTGTAGCAATTATGCATATGACGACACTGAACAAGTACAGGGTTGGCCTTGGATTCACGAACCTATATTAAGTATATATATATTTATATATAATGGTCAATATCTGTCTAACAATTTTAGGTCAAGTCATAGTGTATCACAATCCTAATGCTCGAGATCGATATGCAAAAGTCAACAAAACTCAATTTGGCCCAAAATGATTCACAAAACCTATACATGTTTATTATATAACTTAAATAGTCGTTATATATATTTAAATATATTTATTGGATTTTATTTAAGTAAAGAATATAAATCATTTATTAATAAAAAATTTGTATAAATTTTTATATATATAAATATACTCTTATATTTCTTAAGTAATAAAATTTATAATGTTTATTTAATATCAAAAAAATATAATGGTATGTATTATTAATGTAATTATATTACGTGTGGTAAAAAAAATATCTTTTCATTACAAATTATTTGCTAAAATAATATTAATAATAATAATAAGTAAAAGTTGTATTATTTTGTATTAATAACATTAATTATGTTAGTAATAGTAATAATAACAATATTTATATTCACTAATAATAATATTAATTTTGATAATAAATAATAATCTTTTGTAATAATACTAATATAATAATGATATTATTACCGATAATGATAAAATATTATGGTCATGTTAATGATAATAATATTGATTGTTACCAATAATACTAATAAAATAATAATGAAAATATATTATTTTCTAACAAGCATGATAATTTTAAAAATAACAATTTTTAATATTAACGATAACAATAATAATAATATTTTTAAATTAATACTTCTACTCAAAATGATAATTTTTAATAATAATGGTACTCTTTAATATTAACCGTAACAATAATAATATTTTATATAAAAATAATAATCCTATTTAAAAATGATAATTTTTAATAATAATATTACTAAAATGATAATAATAATGATATTTTATAATAACAATCATATTTCTATTAAAAATGATAATCTTAATAAAAATGATAGTTTTAATATTAATGATACTTTTAATAATAATAATAACAATAAAAATATTAAAATGATAGTTTTTATAAAAATGATGATTTTTAATAATAACGATAGTACAAATAATAAAATAATAATTTTTAATGATAATACATATATTGATAACGATAATGATAATGATAATAATAATAATAATCAGATATTAATAACGATAATAACGACGATAGTAATAATAATCTTTTTAATAATAATAAAAAAATTCAGTTGACTATAACTTCTAATCCGTTCATCGAAACCATTCGACTTCTAAATAAAGAGTTAATAATTTTTCGACAGCTTTCCAACGACATGCATATCATATACTTTATCTTAGTCACATATGTAATAATTTCATAATTTATCATAAACTATCTAACGACAAAAATTAAATATACAAGCATGCATAATCCTATATACTCGAGCACTAGTCAGGGATACACTATTAATATATAAAAGTTAAGTTATGAGTGCTCACGTATCAATATTGAGATTCAATATTACAGGAAAGTACGTAGATGCAACGGAGATGATAAACACTAGATCGACCTCACGAGAATACCCCCGAATATTACCCATCACCTCCATAGCTATAACCTATAATTTACTTAGTTTTGATTCACTCGAAAACCATTTTTGAAATCGTTTAGACATGACCTCGTCGTAGTATTTTATGTATAATACTAATAATAATACAACTTTATGATATTACTAAGGTTAATAAAAATAATAACCTTAATAATAATAATAATAATAATAATAATAATTATTATTATTATTTATATGTATATAGAGAGAATTGAGATCGATGGAAGATGGAAGAATGAGTTTAGAAACAGAAATCGATCAACTTAAATGGATGTAGCTGCCACCAACCCCCCATGCGATCGCATGGGGTTTGTGTGGTGAACTCATGCGATCGCATGGGTCACCCATCCAGCTCACATTCGATTATTGAAGGGCTGCCGACACTCTTAACTTATTATTATATATATTTATTATATTTAGATAATTATATAAATATTATATTATATTTATGTGTATCGTGAACTTGTAAAATTTATTCCAATGACTCGTATGTTTACTCTCGACCTATGTCCTGGTTCCGGTTTCTCGAACGTTAACTCGTACGCTGAGAAAACTAGCCCTTTACATTTAGTGACTCGTACCCTTATTATTAACTAGACTTAAATTAATGAAAAACTAACCCACTCAAAGTGTAACTTAATCCTTTGAGTGTTATGGTCATTTGCTTCTATAAATCATCATCTCGTTATGTATATAAAAGTATTATTTTAAATCGACACGTCTTATTACTATAATATATATATATATATATTATTTAAAAATATAAACTTGTATATATCACAAGTAATGGAAATATTTATGTAATGATATAATATTTAGTTTTTCAAAACTAATTATAGTTCATAGTTCGTTTTAATTTTTTGTTTAGAAAATATCATAACACGTATCGTTTATACTTTAAAACTTAATTTGGCGTAATCCATTTATGCGCCAACGTTTATCAAACGTCCTAGATGACATATCTAAATAACAATCAAATCAAGTGTTACTTAATTTGAAACTATATATATATATCTTCTATATTCGTAAACACGTTTTAAATACACGTTGCAAATTATCTACATATTTAACAACCAATATTCCATCTCACGTTATTTAATCAAAGACATCTTAAATAATCGAGTTCTATTATATCGTAAAGCGTTATCGTACATTTGAAACTAAACCAAATGATTATTATGTAATTTAGTCTTCCACTAAGCTTTGTCTAATTCTCGATAATAGACACATTTGTTATTACTCGTAAATCACTTTATCATTTTCCGAATATTGTTAAAATGGAAAGATTTCTTAAATCAAAGTGGACCTCTCAACAGAGACACGTAAATCATATCATAATGAATCTGATAACACAACTATTCGGTATCATTTTTTTAATTCCGTTGGTAAATACGATCATGTAAAGTATTATACCTAATACCTTGTTTATGTTTTCAAGTTATAATACATATATACATTATACATGTATATATTCTTATTCAATTATAATGGTTCGTGAATCGTCAAGGTCTGGTCAAGGTTAAATGAATGTATGAACACAGTTTAAAATTCTTGAGATTTATCTTAACAAACTTTGCTTATCGTGTCGGAAACATATAAAGATTAAAGTTTAAATTTGGTCGAAAATTTCCGGGTTGTGACAGTACCTACCCGTTAAAGAAATTTCGTCCCCGAAATTTGATCGAGGTTGTCATGATTAACAATAACAATGTTTTCATGACAATTATGATTTGATAAATAGAGTTTTATCATCATTGAGTAATATGGATAAAACAATCCATTTATGTGAAGAGTATAAGTGAAGTTATCACAAAAGAGTGAAATGAGTAGGTGTAGATTCGTCATATCTTTTGACATAGATAGGATTGATTTCCATGTTTAAGAGATTTGGAGAAAATCTTCGTAATAAGATTTGATTCTTCGGTAATCAAGGGAATTAGGATCCACTTTAAATGCGATAATCTGTTTTGATTGCTCTGTCAGATATTTTACTATAAATCCTCGCCCTTCGTTTCCTTACAACTTACACCGTCTATTCTTTCTCCCTCAACTCATATTTTAAAGCATTCATCAGTATGCTCCATCCAGTACTGATTCTGGATATACTCCTAACTTTCATATCTGTCATTCTTCTATTTCATCTACCACCTGAGGATTTTATTTATTTCTACTATTACCTTGGAGTTATAGTAATTTTAATTCTCCCATGCCTTTACGTGGCAATGCGTATTGATATGCACAGTTTGTAATTTATGTGTTGTTGTCGAGCTTTATATTTTCTTTTATATTCAAGAGTTCCATACTTTTGTCTCCTCTTCCCGACTTCAAGTCAAACGAATATTGGTCCAGAATTTGTAAGTATGGATAGTTAATGTTCTAATAAGGGAATGGTAATAGCACGATATTGATTTATCAAATTACCAGAATACCTCGGAAAAGACCGAGTCATCAAGAAAAATATTTTTTTGATATGTTTAGAGGTTAAGTAGAATACAAGAGTCGTGTAACATGGCACATAATGACGTTATGATCTGTGAATCATCACGTTCCATTTAGAAACTCAGCATGACTTACTGTAATATAATCACGTTGATCAAGTGTCATTATATTATACTAACTCATGCTTCAGTTCCCAACACTACTTCAATAGCATTCATATTTTACATTCGAATTTTTCAGAATTTAGAAACTAAAATAGTTTCTTTTCTGATGTAACACAGATAGCGCGAAGAGATAAATGATTTCGAATAACAATAGTTATGAAGATATCTTCAGAAATATCGAAGATATTTATAATGAAAGGTATGATGATATCTTAGAATATCTAAGATCAGAGGATGATGAAGAATATCATCTGCAAGGGTTTTAGAGTAAGGAGCAAGGTATTCGCTAAAGACTTCAGCAATACTGAATCATTTGGATTCTTTGTAGGCAGGTTTAGTCTTTGTGATTTATCCACAGCCTCCTTCATACTTTGCTCAATCTGTTTTTCAGTTTCAAATCTTCTCTTTTTCCGAGCTTTGCCAACACACTATTCTTTATTATCAAACTTTTGACTGTTAAGGTCGTTTACATTTTTTTTTTTTTTTGCTGTTTCATCAGCATTTTCAAAATTTCGAGATCTTGTTCGCAGTTTTTGGGTGTTTTTCAGAAACTTCACATTCGAAGTATGTGAGTCTAGGAGATAGATGTTATATGTACACATATAACTGTTGGCGTAGTCATGCTGTGAGATTTCAAAATACTGATTGCTAATTCTCGATGATTCGTATGGCAATTCTCATTAAAAGATGCAGATGAATAAATAATAGGGTTTTGATAAATATAATGATTTTTCGGAAAAATTAAAGATCAGTTGAGTTGTTGGTAAGTTTATTGCTAAGATAGTGGAACATAAAAGGTTCCCTGGTAACGATGGCAAAAGGGCAACGTATATATGGAGTTTATAATAAGATGTTTCAACTGAAAAGTCGAAGTTGACTTGCTGGAGCTGTGACAAAGCTGTCTACTTTGAAAAGGAATCACAAAGTTATTTTTTTGCTAATAAATGCCAAAGAATTTAACACAGATATGTGTTAAAATTTTACTTAGGTTTCGAGAGTTTACTGGGTGCATAACTGTGGATAACATGTGGTTGGATCATCATCTCGATTGTTCATTATTTCAAGTGTCTTCAGGAATTTTGGAGGGTTTGAACACAGGCTGTAATCGTTAATATACATATGATGTTTTAACACAGTGTTGAAGTCAAAGTATAGCTTTGATAGATGTAAGGATCTAAGAGTGATGATTTCGGTTACATCTCGAATTGAATTTTGCGATTTCAAAATCAAAATATGTAATTGAAATTGAATGAGTATGGTTGTTTTGATTTCTATGAAAGAATGTAAATTGTTATGAAAATAGTGAATATATGGGATGATGACTGAATCAAATTCGAAGAATTGTAACATATTAATCGTGAATTTATATATCTCTCGGGTATTACCTACCCGTTAAAAAAAATTCACAATTAATATTTTGTACAAAAGAATTTTATTACAGTCTTTATGAAAATATATGTGTATATTTTCTTCAGATGTAACATAGATTTAATGAGTTAATATTAAATTAAACTCATTTGATTTATGGTTGAAACTAGAATTGAATAATTCCTAAAACATTTGGAAATTACGTAATCTTTGCTGAGTATTTCTTCCATTTGGATGATGTTGGTGTTCGTGGAATTCTTGTGAACTTCGTAAGACACGAAAGATAATTTCTAGAAAGTTTCAAATATATCGAAAATGAAAGTGTGAAATCGAACATGTACTTTATTAATACACTTGGTTTATTATGAAATGGAATTCATTGAGTTGAAACAGAGATTGTAGTTAATGATGGTTAAGTCGCTGACGAAGGATGTACATCAAAGCATATCGATAATATGAATTAACCGAGTAGTTAAGATTCAAACGTAATAGCTTAGTACAGAAAGATTTATTATGGTTTGAAAATTTATATATATAAGATATATATATATATATATATATATATATATATATATATATATATATATATATATATAAATCCTTCAGTGAGAATGAGTTAATACTTCATAACTAGTTGATACAAAATAGTCGTTGTTGATTAATGATGATGTATGCGGTGATTATGAAACTGGCAGTGCTTGGGATGTTGTAAATGCTACTAGTGTTGACGATGCTAACGACATTGACGATGCTGGTGATTCTGACAGTACTGTCGATGCTGCTGGTAAAACAAGTCTAGCTTGTAAATCGTGCACCATTCCAGTCAGGGTTTCATTTCATCATTTCTATTTGCCCACTCATCTGGTTTACAATTAGAACTGGAATAAATAATCTCTAAAACTTTTAGAAACTACATATTCTCTGCAGAATATTCCCTCGATGAAGTTATGAATCAGTACTTCATCGTTTGTTGTTATTGGGATTCCTTGGTGTTTACAGTGCGTACGATGTTGATGCTCGAGATACAGATTATGACGTTGAGGTGTGGGATGCGGATGTTGTTGGTGGTGGTAATGGTATAGTTGGCGTTGATGATGGTGGTACTGTTGATGCCAGTGATGCTGCTGGTGCTTGTAACCTTTGCACCATATTCTCTAAAGCCACTACCCTTGTCCACAACCGAACCTATAAAAATGTAAACAACGAGAGGGTAAGCAATGCTTAGTGAATGCAATAATTACACATACATATATATAACCCATCTATTTGCAATCACCTTCATCAAATACCTCATACGAACTTGTAACTCAATTAGCATGTCATCGTACCCAAAACACTTAACAAGTAATACATTATCACAAAACCGCATTAGCATATACTCAACACAATGTATATATAAACAATATGCTAAACAATCAACAATCTCAATATGGTTAACCATAAACGCTATGGTGCTACCGGCTCGTGGTTCACACCATACGAAAATTGAGTCATACTCTTTTATAGTGCTACCGACTCGTGGTTCACACTCGATGCTACTGGCTCGTGGTTCACATCTTATTTTATAGTGCTACCGGCTCGTGGTTCACACTCGATGCTACCAGCTCGTGGTTCACATCTAGTTTATAGTGCTACTAGCTCGTGGTTCACACTCGATGCTACCGGCTCGTGGTTCACATCTTATCGCACACATGTTATGGCACTACCGGCTCGATGGTTCATACCATAACACTCACAAATAAACACGTCATATACACATACGTATAATTACTCCACTCACCTCAAAGTCTCTTGTGAAAAGTAACCGAGCTTGCAAAACTTCAAAGTAACGTACCTATTACATTTTGCATAATATTAATCACAAACACAAGTTGGTCAACCAACTAAATCTCCATTCTAGTGTTATCTTGACCCGTGGTGCAATTTCGACCCATTAGCACCCTTAACCCTAATATTTGGGTTAACATCCCCAAAACCCTAATCATTAGCCAAGTTAGGTCCTAAAACACTTTTCAACACAAAGTTTAAGCATCTTACACATACATTAACCAACTTAGGTCCATTATTACCCATTTGACTAATTTAAAGTCAACCCACCCGTTTTGGGTCATCCACTAACCCACACAACACCCATTTACTTATATATAGGTGTTCTAGTAATTAACTAACCAATTTAAGCTCATAAACATCAATTAATACCTTGAAAACCCTAGGTTAGTCATCTTTGAGCCTTCATGACCCAAATTTACCCAAAACCCCCAAATCACTAACAAATGGGTTTTAAGTTCATCATTTACCCAAACCCTAACCCTTAAACAAAATTAAATTAGGGAAAACAAAATTAGAACATACCACTACACTCAAAACGTAGCTAGGAAGTAGAGGAACAACTTTAAAACTTGAGCTTAAGCAAGATTCCTTCTTCTTCTTCCCCAAAATGAGTTTTCTCACATAAGGATCTTATTCTCTCTCTAGAATTTAAGTGATAAGGTTGAAGTAGAAGAAAATGGAGTAAATGAGGCTCCATTAACTGATCCAGAGCCTTTAATTCGGGTCCCATGTGATTTTACCAAAAAGCCCTTCTAAATATCTAATAAAAAGGAAGTGAGCTGTCATAGACCATCGGCACGGCACGCCAAAAGCCTGCGCGGCGCACAAAATGCCCAGGTCAGATTTCTTCTTCTTTTAAATTATATAAAATGAAACCCACTTTATGTATTTTATTTGCACGTCGATACAAGGAAAATACTCGGGTCTTACAGAAACTAAACCAAATGATTATTATGTAATTTAGTCTTCCACTAACCTTTGTCTAATTCTCGATAATAGACACATTTGTTATTACTCGTAAATCACTTTATCATTTTCCGAATATTGTTAAAATGGAAAGATTTCTTAAATCAAAGTGGACCTCTCAACAGAGACACGTAAATCATATCGTAATGAATCTGATAACACAACTATTTGGTATCATTTTTTTTAATTTCGTTGGTAAATACGATCATGTAAAGTATTATACCTAATACCTTGTTTATGTTTTCAAGTTATAATACATACACACATATATACATGTATATAATCTTATTCAATTATAATGGTTCGTGAATCGTCAAGGTCTAGTCAAGGTTAAATGAATGTATGAACACAGTTTAAAATTCTTGAGATTTATCTTAACAAACTTTGCTTATCGTGTCAGAAACATATAAAGATTAAAGTTTAAATTTGGTCGAAAATTTCCGGGTTGTCACACTAGTTATATTTCGAATTGAATTCTGCGATTTCAAAATCAGAATATGTAATTGAATTTGAATGAGTATGGTTGTTTTGATTTTTATGAAAGAATGTATATTGTTGAGAAAATAGTGAGTATAGTTGATGATTGCTGAATCAGATTCAAAGAATGTAACATATTAATTGTGTATTTATATATCTCTCGGGTATTACCTACCCGTTAAAAAAAATTCACAATTAATATTTTGTACAAAAGAATTTTATTACAGTCTTTATGAAAATATATATGTATATTTCTTCAGATGTAATATAGATTTAATGAGTTAATATTAAATTAAACTCATTTTATTTATGGTTAAGGCTATGATAAATAATCTCTAAGACTTTGGAGATTACATAATCGCCGCGGAATGTTTCTACAATGAAGTTATGAATCAATACTTCATCGGTCATTGTTGTTGGTACTCCTTGTTATCTACGGTGCGTATGACGTTGATGTTCGAAGTACAAATTGTGAGGTTGAGGTGTGGGATGCGTATGTTGTTGTTGGTGGTGGTAATGGTACTGTTGGCGTTGATGATGGTGATACTGTTGTTGCCAGTGCTGTTGTCGGTGCTGTTGCTGGTGCTTGTAACCTTTAAACCATATTCTCTAAAGCCACCACTCGAGCGCGAAGCTCGCTGTCTTCTTCTATTACACAAGGGTGATTGTCGGTTCGGACGAGTGGGTGAATAAGATCTAGAATATGAGATAGTATATAATCGTGATGAGATACCCTGGAAATGAGAGAGAAAATGGTATCTCGAATAGGTTCGCCGGTAAGTGCTTCAGGTTCATCTCCAAGAGGGCAATGTGGTGGATGGAAGGGATCACCTTCTTCTTGTCTCCAGTGATTAAGTAAGCTACGAACCCATCCGCAAATCATCTAGAATAGATGATGGCTTATTGGTTGATCCATTCTGGTCACACTGCTTTCGGAGCTTGAGTGAAACTTCATATCGGAATTCGAGGGACATGAACTAGTGGAGAGTTCCATTTTGTACGATTGAATAAAAGATTTTTTGATATGAAATGATTCCTGGATATCGGATGATATTCTACTTACATGGAATATCTATATATATATATATATATATATATATATATATATAATAAAAGATTTCGTAGATTACGGAGGAATTTACGGAATATGTCAGGCAAAGTTGACAGTAACAGATACGCTAAGATATGAATTAGCAGATACGCTAAGATATGAATTTTGTCTATACACTATTCATGCAATCAATGCAGTAATATGTGTCTAGACTTAAGAATGATAAGCAGGTAATTTCCGATAAGAAATGATAAGCAAAAACTTTTGACACGCAACTAAGGTCGAAGTCCAGGCTCACTAATGGATCCTAACAACTATCAGTTAGACACACTAATACAGACCTGGTTCACTAAGACCACCGCTCTGATACCACATGTAGCGACTCGTCCTAATCCATAAGTACGAATACAATAACATATGGTTACATTGCGAGGTATTTGACCTCTATATGATACATTTTTACAAACATGGCATTCGTTTTAAAAGACAAACTTTTATTTCATCGAAAGTTGACAAGCATACATACCATTTCATAATATCCAAACTATAAATGACCTAATATGTCATTTACTTAATAATAATCTTTATTGAACTCAACAATCTTGAATGCAACGTCTTTTGAAATATGCCATGAATGACTCCAAGTAATATCTTTAAAATGAGTAAATGCACACCGGAAGATTTCTTTCAATCCTGAGAATAAACATGCTTTCAAGTGTCAACCAAAAGGTTGGTGAGTTCATTAGTTTATCGTAATCAATCATTTCCATAATTTTAATAGACCATAAGATTTCCTTTATTCAATAATCATACACTCGCAAGTGTTTAAAAATCATTCATATGAATTGAACACCTGATAACTGACATTAACATAATGCATATAGAATATCCCCAAACAGAAACTCGTCTGTATAATATAAACTCGAAGTACTAAAGCATACCATTTTCCAGTATGGGGGTGTTAGTGTTCGTAGATCTACCTTTAGGATTCGCGTCAATTAGGGTGTCTGTTCCCTAATTCTTAGGCTACCAAGCTAAAAGGGTGATATTCGATTCGATAATCCAACCATAGAATATAATTTTTGAGCACTTATGTCTATTTCGCCAAACATTTATAAAAGCAGCGCATGTATTCTCAGTCCCAAAAATATATATTGCAAAAGCATTTAAAAAGGGAGTAATGAAACTCACGATACAGTATTTCGTAGTAATTATGCATATCACGGCACTGAACAAGTGCAGGGTTGGCCTTGGATTCACGAACCTATATCATTTGTGTATATATATATATATATATATATATATATATATATATATATATATATATATATATATATATATATATATATCAATACACATTATCGTAATCAAATAAGTTTATATATATAATTTACTAATTATGTCATTTTTATATTAATAGTATATATACATCTCATATATTCATTTTGTATAAAAAATATTAATTTTTGCTATGTTATATGTATTAAATATATTTTTATATATATCATTTGTTTGTTAAAACAGTATTTTAATAATACAAAATAATATTTGAAATAATAGTCATAACAATAATGATAATACTAATATTAATAATAATGATAATAATATTAATAATTCTATTAATGATATTATTAATGATAGTTTTAATAATAAATTTCATAATGATGATAATAACAGTAGTTTTTAATAAAATGAATAATTTAGTTATAATGATAATAATTTTTATAATAATACTTAATATTAATGCTTATAACAATCTTATTACTAATGGTAATCTTAATAATAATACTTTTGTTAATAATAATTATAATAATAATAAGTCTAAAATGATACTAATACTAATATTAATAATAATCATAATAATGGTTTGTATTATTTTTATAATAACAATAATAATAATAACCCTAATCATAATAATACTTATATTAATATTAACAATACTAATAATAACATTAATAATACTTAATGATGTTACTTAATAGCAAAATGATAATAACATATTTTAGTCGTTAATAATTATAATACTAATAATAATAATAATAATAATAATAATAATAATAATAATAATAATAATAATAATAATAGTAGTAGTAATTATATTCTTAATTATAACTATAATCATAATAATATTAATGATAAATGATAACTAATCCTTAAATGACAAATTTATAATAATAAATATCTTAATAATGTTCATATTACTTATAATCATGGTAATAATAATAATCATAATTCTATCAATAATTAGTAATAACAACATTTATAAGTAATAACAAAAATAATAATAACAATATTAATAATAAGAATTTTTAAAATTTAAAACTACCTTTAAAGCCCCTTTAAAAAAAAAATGCTCCGAACCGGGCTCGAACCCGTGACCTCTCGCTACCCCGGTAACTCACATAACCATTCTGCCATAACAGTTTTTCTGATTTATAACCAAACCCATTTGTATTTAATCTTAACGTTTCTGTTTCCCTCTTCTTCTTCTTCTGACCACATCAATCGACCCAGAAATCAAATCAATAATCATATAATTGAATTACCAACCTAGTTTAATACTTGAATTAAAATTAGAAACCTTTACCAAGTTGAATTGATTTAACCTGAAAAGAAAAAAAGAAAAAAAAAAAGAATAGAAGCAGCAGGCTGAAGAACACGTTTTGAAACTCAAAATCAAATTCGATTATAGAGGCTGTTATAGACCACGATTACTTCACGAAAAAGGTTTCAAATCAACATTAGAAACTATATGAATCGTTAATTTAACTTAAAACGTAAAAACTAACTCGAATTTCTCCATGAAAAAATTGTTTGACTTTTGAATTTAGAACTTTGACTCCAAAATTTGAATTCGTTACTAAAAATTGGGATTTGAGATTTTACAGGAAGTTTGAGTGGAGGATTCCTAACAACTTTGCATTTATATATTTTGAAAATTGGTTTGAAATCGAGCTTTTGATAGAATGAACCAAGAACAGGGGTAACGGGCTATTTTTCTAACTTTCTGCTTAATTCGCCAAATAAATACAACTAGTAGTAATTGTAAGTGATATGATAGTGTAAAGTCGAATGGTTTGTGTCCAATAACAGGAGTTAATTGCTTGTTTTATACATAAAGTTGGTTCGACGGGTAGAATAAATCAGAAGAATAAAACAAACGAAAAAAATAAAACAGATATCAACTTGCAACTGAATTTGGATTATGTTTGATTGGATTCGTATATAAATCAATTAGATAGACAAATTAAACAGAGAAGATAGCGATTGGTAACAGAGATTGAATCTATCTGTATTTTTTTATCTGTAAAAAAATGTATCTGTATATCCGTATAAGTATATATATATCTGTATTTTTGTATTGTTATATTAAATTAAGTAATATTAATTAATAATATAAATCTATTAATAGAATCTGTTAATATTATTAATGTTAAATGAGAATACTAGTAATTATAATAATAATAGAATTATTAATAATATTGAAAATAATTTTATCAAACTCACTAATAATAATAAAAATAAAAGTAAATATTAAAAATGATAATAATAATATTATTAATGATAACCATAATAAATTGTATTATTTTTATAATAATAATAATATTGATAGTTAAAATAAAAATGATGATTTTTAATAGTTATAGTAAAAATGATACTAATATTATTGATGATACTAATAATATTACGAATTGCAATAATATTAGTAATACTAATAATTTAACAATTTATATATATCTCCATTTTCATAATAATATTAATAATATAAATATAGATGTTAATATTGAGAGTAATAATAATATTAATATAACAATTATAGTTTATAATTAAACTTATTATATTAAATATTAATATTACATATTATTAATTATATGATATATATAATTACATACATTTGAATATTCAATATTCAAACATTACAATATATAGAAATCATATTTATTTATATATAGATTCATTTTTAAATTACACTTAATTACTTGGTATCTTATTTTATATATTTAATTCCAAGGTAGTAATTATATTATATAATTTTATATTATTATATATACTTACATTCATAAATATATACATGTTTATTTACAAACAATTATTCGTGAATCGTCGGGAATAGCCAAGGTCAAATGTATTCATGAAAAATAGTTCCAACATTTTGAGACTCGGTTTAATAGATTTTGCTTAACGTGTAGAAATTATATAAGAATAAAGTTTAAATTTGATTGAAAATTTCCGGGTCGTCACACGAGGTACGCAAGATGTTTTGTAATCTTTACTAAAACAACATTTAAACATATGTTAAACGTCTTTGGAGGAGCCCCCGACGCAAAGCGAGGGCTCCTCCACTAGTTATAACTAATAGTAATATATTGTATTTGTATATACGTTGTTTGGTACCTAATATATCTAATGGCCTTCGCTGTGCGTTTATATATGATAGTGTACCCCACCTTCAGTTCGTTTACTAAGCTTCGCAGTTTACTTCGGAGGATTTTGCTATAAAGCATAGTACGAAGGAAATATCAGCTACAATTAACGAGGTTTAGAAATCAGAGCAAGAATAGTGATCTTGGAGCCCATAATGTCATACCCCCAAATAGGGCCTAGGGTATTTGTGACTAATTATATCAAATCACAGTTGTACAAACGAGAATGACTCTAAATGAGACGTTTTATTTATTAAATAAATAGCGGAAGCATTATTCAAAGTTTTACATCATAAGAGTACAGTAAATGGGAAATGTCTAAACAACATGATAAATATGAATGACGGACTCCATGCAAGCAGCAAATCATACATCAATCATCTAGAAGCAAGTAGCGGTTAGCTCAATCATCACCTGAGACAAAACATGCTTAAAGTGTCAACCAAAAAGGTTGAGTGAAATTCATAGGTTTATAAATAATATCCAAAGTTTTAGACCACAAGATTTAGTTTAAAGTTGATCAATATAGATATATCAATCTAAAAGTGTTGCTGTAGTTTGTAATATTACTACTAAACAATTTACCCTACGAAACCTTGTACTGTCAGTGTCGTGGAATCATTATTATGTAACCAAAGACTAACGGTTGAATGGTTAGAGACGTTACTCTCAATAGGCCTACTCACAATAATTAAGTTTGCATTTAAACGTAGCAATTAACGATATTACGGTAGGGATTTAGCATGAATCAAAGCATGACAGCATAGTTAACAATTTAGTACTTGTGTCTAAGCGTAAAACAGTTATAAAGCAAGCATGTGTCTCACCCCAAAAGATGTAAAACAGTTATGAAACAGTAAAAAGTGGGGCTATGAAGTTCACCTTAGTAGCACAAAAGAGTATTCCACGAAAGAATTGAACGGAAGGACGTGACCGAGATCTCAACCTAGAGATAGAACGTATGATCAGACATTGCCTAACAGACAATAGTATGTAGTACTATATTGATAGTAATGGTTCACTACAGAATTTCCATTTTCGGAAGGTTACTATTTATGGAAAGTTTCCCCTTATAGTAATTTTCCAATTTTAGAAAGTTCGGGTTAATCTTTAGTAAGACGTTGTATAACTTTACTCAAACTTCGTTGCTATCAAATAAGTCAGGAATGACAAGATGTAACCGGGAGCCCAGGACTCTTGACCAGAATCTAAGTCATGGCATTCGAGATCCACAAGCTTACCCATAAATGGCAACCTAGACATCATTCACTTACGACCGTGAGTAGCGATGAAGTTCACATGAATTGTACATTATCTTTGATTAACCTTCACTTTAGGTTTATATGTTATTATATATTGTATATTATATATTATATTTATTAATGTATTAACAATTTGATTATCTTATATTATATACTATAAGTTATTATTATTAAATTAGTATAGTTATAAAATAAGTGTTTATTAATAATGTATTGTTATTAACTTACATTATCAGCAGTATACTTTATTATATAGTATACTTAGTTATTAACCGTAAGTTATAATAATAATATTAATTTAGTATATGTAATATACTTATGTTAATCGAAAATCATACTAATATATGTTAATTCGAATATTAATTCATTAAATATTATATTTATAATTTTTTATAAACTTAGTTAATTATACAATTCAGTAGGATATTTTATTAAAATAATTTTATCAAGTTTTTGTATTTATTTCCCACTTTTCTTTATATATACTCGGTTTATATTAATCAAATTTAATTAGGTAATAAATATTAAATCGACCTAAATAAATAATTTTATATTTTTTACAGGTTCTATATTATGTAAAAATGTTATAAAAATTATTAAATCAAATTTTATATCAAAATATTATTTATTTAATGTTTTCTAATTATTTAACCATTGTAATCGGCCTATAATTAAATAAATATGAAAAATAATTTAAAATTAATTTTTATATATTTTTTAAAGTATCTAGTGATGCTACTAATCATATAAAAGTTTTATAAAAATATTTAATACACATTTGTATTTATTTTGTATTTTCTTTATTATTTCTCCCGGTTTAGAATAATGCAAAAGTAAATTCTTTTTAAATACTAATCTTCCCATTTATTTAAGTTTTATAATTTTCTCTTGTTTATAAAAGTATAATAATCTCAAAAAAAAATTATAATTATTTTTATTACTAATTAATATTTTATTACGAATTTTATATTGTTTTTATGTTTAAATACTACATAATTCGTATTTAATTATAAATAATATTCCATAAATTATCAAAATTATTTTTATACATCATAATACTTATAATACTAATTATAACATGTAAAAATAATTTATATATATTAAATTCAAATTTTTAAAAAATATATAAAAAATAAAAGCAATTCGATAAAAAATATAGAAAATACCTCAAGTACTTTCTCAAGTTTGTGAGAGAGTTTTTCCGAAGATTTGATACAAGTTTTTATGAAATGAAAGTGGGTATTTATAGGAAAAAATGGTTGGTGAAAAGAAAAAATATAAATAAAATAAAGGTGCCAATTTTGACAAAAAAATAAAAACATGTTAAAAATGTTTTTAATAAGTTTTTGTTTTTGAAAATATTTAGTCAAAATTCATGGGCTCATTATTTAATTTATAAAAAAAAATCTCTTTTTTTTATAAGCTAAAAATATATATATATATATAATGATTAAAATAACTTATCATTTAATTAATAATTATGTTTCATATAGTTTTAAATATAATACGCATTAATATTAATATTAACTAAAGTTATTTTATATAATTAGTGTAAAATTTAGTTAACAAAAAGTGTCGACTAAAAATAAATATTTGATCAATGTCAAATTTAATTATATATTACGTATGGATAACAACCTTATAGTCAAATTAGTCAATTCAGGTATGGAAATATGAAGGTTGTTATAGTACCTACCCGTTAAAAGAAATTTCGTCCCGAAATTTAGTTGTTGCCATTAATCGGTGTTGTTCGTACATAGACGAGGATATTTACGTTTTATTTGGTTTTCACGTCCCCAGGTATGCTCGGGGCCTTGCGTGAATTCCAACGGATAGAATATTGTTCTGTTTCAAGAATTAAAATCATACAAACCATAATTTCTACAAGTTCTTCTACGAAGTGCATTTTATTATTAATGCGGAGATCATTCAAAATGATGATGTTTTACAAGTCATTTTAGTAAATTAGATTCATGAAATATGTTATGAATAATATTGTGCTCATTTAAAACCTTGAGCATTTATGCCACAATATTAGGGCAGCTAAGACAGAGAGGAATTCGTGAAATCATATTCATGAAATTTGATAGAGATCATCATTGTTTACAACAAGAATATCTTAATGATGAATATGAGTTGAAAAATAAAGTTTTATCACTATTTAATAATATGGATAAAACGAGTCGATTATAGGAAGCGTATAAACGAAGCTATCGTAAAAGAGTGAATGAGAAAATTAAATTTTCGCCTTAACTTTTGACGTAGTCACGATTGATTTCCGGAATTCAAGGGATTAAAGGAAATCTTCGTAATCTATAAGATTTGATTCTCCGGTATTCACGAAATTTTGAGATTTCTTTGATTAAATGCGGTGAATTGCCTTGATTGACGTGTTTGGAAATTTTGCTATAAATTAGCTTCTTCCGTTAAATTATCTTCACCACTTCTATACTTTCTTCCTAAATTCATACTTCCAAAAGATTTGTTAATATGCTCAATCCTGTATTGATACATGTTATTATATTGACCATATATGCAGTCATTCTTCTTTTTCTTTTACCACCAGAGGAATATGTTTACTTCTACTATGCTCTTGGGGTTATAGTGTTTTTAATTCTCCCGTGTCTTTATATTGCTATACGCATTGATATACACAGTTTGTAGTTTCGGAGTCGTTATCAGGCTTTATATTTTCCCTTATATGTCGGAGCTTTATGCTTTTGTTTCTTCTTCCCGACTTCAAGTCAAGCGAATAATGGTCCAGAACTCGTAGGTGTGAAGTTTCGAATGATCATAATTTATAAAGTAGAAAGGAAAGGTAATAGCACGATTTGATTTGTCAAATTACCAGAATATTCGAAAAAGACCGAATCATCAAGAAAAATATTTTCTTGATATGTTTAGAGGTTAAATAGAATGTAAGAGTCGTGTAACATGGCGAATGGTGATTTATACAGTCTATGAATCATCATCTTTCATTAAAAATTTAGCATGACTTACTGTAATATAATCACGTTGGCCTGACATCATTATATTATACTAACTCATGCTTCAATTCCCAACACTTCTTCAAATCATTCATAATTTAAACTTGAATTTTACAGAATATAGAAACTAATACAGTTTCCTTTATGATGTGATAAAGATATCGCAAAGAGATAATTAATTGCGGACAAGAATCGTTATGATGATATCATCAGAAATATAGAGGATATTTATGATGATATTTTGGAATTTCTAAGTTCGAAAGTTGATGAAGAAAAATTTTCCGCAAGCTTTTAACATGACTTCGGAGCAAGATATTCTCTAAAGAATTCATCGGATCCAGAATTACCTGGATTCTTTGAATATAGGGTTTGGTCCTTGTATTTGTCCTTAGTCTCCTCCGTGGTTAGCTCAATCCGTTTTTCAGTTCCAAATTTTCTTTTGAGCTTTTCCAACGTACCATTCTTTATTATAAAACTTTTGGCCATTGAGACCATCTACAATTTTTCTGTTTCCTCTACATTTAATGCAGCCATATTTGAATCATTGGTTATCAATCCGAGATGGTTTCAAGAAATTTCGTTTTTAGATGATTAAACACTGATTGTAATTGTCAACGGATCTAATGGTTGATGAATAGGCGTTGTTGATTTCAAAAGAAATGAACGATAATTTCGGTGGTTTGATGTGATAATTCATCATAGAATACGAATGAATATATATATGAATTTAGTAATCTTTAGGAAGATAACACCTGCTAAAGCTTTACTTGGATTCTGATATGTCAAAATTAGAATATGTAATTGAATTTGTACGAAAATGGTTGTTCTTTAGTGAACGGATACATATATCTTGTGAACGTAAGTAGTATAGTTACTGATTATTGAATCAGAATTGAAGAATGTACAATGCAACATATTAATGTGAGATATAAATATTTCTCGGGTATTACCTGCCCGTTAAAATATTTTCACAATTAACAGTTTGTACAAAAGAACTTTAATTACAATCTTTATGGAGATATACGTTCATATATGTATTCTTCAAATATAATATAGATTTAATGAGTTAATATAATATTAAAATCATTTGATTTGCGGTTGGAACAAGAATAAATAATCTTCAAAACTTGAGATATTACATAATCGTCGCGGAATATTTCTTTAATGGAGTTATGAATCAATACTTCATCGTTCATTGTTATTGATTTACCTCGGTATATGATGTTGGTGCTCGTGGAATTCTTGTGAAATTCACAAGACACGAATAATGTTTTCTAAAAAGTTTCGAGTACATCGAAAATGGAAGTGTAAAATCAGACATGTATTTGAATAATACACTTGATTTATTATGAAATGGAGTTTATTGTGCTGAAGCAGTGATTAACGATCATTAAGTCATTAACGAAGGATGTACATTATAGCATATTAGTGATATGAATTAACCAAGTAGTACATACTAGTTAAGATTTACACGTAATAGCTTAGTACGAAAAGATTTATTATCGTTTCAAATCATATATATATAAAGTATACATATATAATTCTTCAGGAAGAATGAGTCAATACATCTTAACTCATTATTACTAATATTCCTTGGTATCTATGGGGCGTATGATGTTGATATCCGAGGTACTGAGTGTGATATTGAGGCGTGAAATGCAGATGTTGTTGTTGGTGATGCTGATGCTGTTGGTGGGGATGCTGATGGTACTGGTTATGCTGCTGGTGCTGCCGCTGGTATTCGTAGGTTTCGCACCATATTCTCCAGAGCCACCACTCGAGCGTGAAGCTCGTTGACTTCTTCTATTATTCCGGGATGATTGGCGGTTCGGATAAGTGGATGAATAAGATCTAGAATTTTAGATATTATATATTCGTGACTGGATATCCTGGAAATGAGGGTGAAAATAGTGTTATGAACGGGTTCGCCGGTAAGTGCTTCAGGTTCTTCGCCCATAGGGCAATGTGGTGGGTGAAAAGGATCACCTTCTTCACTTCTCCATTGATTAAGGAGACTATGAACCCACCCCCAATTCATCCAGAAAAGGTGATGACTAATTGGTTGGTTCATTCCAGTTACGCTGCCATTAGAGCTTGAGGAGTTCGAGGAATCAAGTGAGAAATCCATATTATCTGATTGGAATAAGGGTTTTTGTTATAAGATGAGTGTTAAATATTGAATGATATATTCATCTCCTTGAATATGTATATGTAGCAAAAAGATTTCCGTAATTTACGGAGGAAATTTAGGAAAAGTGTTAGACAAAGATTATTGGGATAGATACGATAAGATATAATAAGATATGATGTGTCTATACTCTAATAATGGTAGTATGACGTGTCTAGATGATAAGTATGTAATCTAATAATCTTTTGATTAAAGATTTTCAATTCGTAATGTCCTATTCAGGTCCAGGGGCTTGAGCTATAGGATCCTTTAAATCAGTAATCCAAACGCTTTCTATTCTATAGTTTCGTAGATGTCATCCGTCGGGAAAATTCAATGATCAAAACAACAAGAAAGCAAAGAAAGTAATGAATATGAATAGTGATGACATTATAATGTCTTTGAGATTCTCGATAACTCAATAACATTTTCTGGTTCGCAAACCGATGCATAAAGGCATAAGGCATATAGGTACGTGATATAACAGGGAGTTATATACTTTTGAGTATGAATAGTAACAAATATAGGAGTTTCAAAATTCATGGATAATATTTCATGTAATACATATGTAATACACAAACCATGATAGATGACTTAGGAATGTCAAGAATTTCAGAAATCGTAGTGTCGCATTTAAACGCGGTGGCGTAATTGGATAGTACTTAGAAAAGTGAACAGAGTTCTTAGATTGACTTGGCATTCTAAGATAAGTAAAGTTTCTAAAGTATAGTGTAGCATTTAACAATTAAAGGCAACAATTAAAGGCACTATAGTCAAGGAAAGTTGTAGTCCTACATTGCTAAGGTACCTAATTGTATAAGGCACATTTAAAATGCAATCCTGGTTCTCTACAACAGCACTGCTCTTATACCAATCTGTCATACCCCCAAATAGGGCCTAGGGTATTTGTGACTAATTATATCAAATCACAGTTGTACAAACGAGAACGACTCTAAATGAGACGTTTTATTTATTAAATAAACAGCGGAAGCATTATTCAAAGTTTTACATCATAAGAGAACAGTAAATGGAAAATGTCTAAATAACATGATAAATATGAATGATGGACTCCATGCAAGCAGCAAAGCATACATCAATCATCTAGAAGCAAGTAGCAGTTAGCTCAATCATCACCTAAGACAAAACATGCTTAAAGTGTCAACCAAAAAGGTTGAGTGAAATTCATAGGTTTATAAATAATATCCAAAGTTTTAGACCACAAGATTTAGTTTAAAGTTTATATCAATCTAAAAGTGTTACTGTAGTTTGTAATATCGCTACTAAACAATTTACCCTATGACACCTTGTACTGTCAGTGTCGTGGAATCATTATTATGTAACCAAAGACCAACGGTCGAATGGTTAGAGACGTTACTCTCAATAGGCCTACTCACAATAATTAAGTTTGCATTTAAACGTAGCAATTAACGATATTACGGTAGGGATTTAGCATGAATCAAAGCATGACAGCATAGTTAACAATTTAGTACTTGTGTCTAAGCGTAAAACAGTTATAAAGCAAGCATGTGTCTCACCCCAAAAGATGTAAAACAGTTATGAAACAGTAAAAAGTGGGGCTATGAAGTTCACCTTAGTAGCACAAAAGAGTATTCCACGAAAGAATTGAACGGAAGGACGTGACCGAGATCTCAACCTAGAGATAGAACGTATGATCAGACATTGCCTAACAGACAATAGTATATAGTACTATATTGATAGTAATGGTTCACTAAAGAATTTCCATTTTCGGAAGGTTACTATTTATGGAAAGTTTCCACTTATAGTAATTTTCCAATTTTACAAAGTTCGGGTTAATCTTTAGCAAGACGTTGTATAACTTTACTCAAACTTCGTTGCTATCAAATAAGCCAGGAATGACCAGATGTAACCGGGGGCCCAGGACTCTTGACCAGAATCTAAGTCATGGCATTCGAGATCCACAAGCTTACCCATAAATGGCAACCTAGACATCATTCACTTACGACCGTGAGTAGCGATGAAGTTCACATGAATTGTACGTTATCTTTGATTAACCTTCACTCTAGGTTTATATGTTATTATATATGTTATATTATATTTATTAATGTATTAACAATTTGATTATCTTATATTATATACTATAAGTTATTATTATTAAATTAGTATAGTTATAAAATAAGTGTTTATTAATAATGTATTGTTATTAACTTACATTATCAACATTATACTTTATTATATAGTATACTTAGTTATTAACCGTAAGTTATAATAATAATATTAATTTAGTATATGTAATATACTTATGTTAATCGAAAATCATACTAATATATGTTAATTCGAATATTAATTCATTAAATATTATATTTATAATTTTTTATAAACTTAGTTAATTATACAATTCAGTAGGATATTTTATAAAAATAATTTTATCAAGTTTTTGTATTTATTTCCCACTTTTCTTTATATATACACTCGGTTTATATTAATCAAATTTAATTAGGTAATAAATATTAAATCGACCTAAATAAATAATTTTATATTTTTACAGGTTATATATTATGTAAAAATGTTATAAAAATTATTAAATCAAATTTTATATCAAAATATTATTTATTTAATGTTTTCTAATTATTTAACCATTGTAACCGGCCTATAATTAAATAAATAGGAAAAATAATTTAAAATTAATTTTTATATTTTTTTAAAGTATCTAGTGATGCTACTAATCATATAAAAATTTTATAAAAATATTTAATACACGTTTGTATTTATTTTGTATTTTCTTTATTATTTCTCTCGGTTTAGAATAATGCAAAAGTAAATTCTTTTTAAATACTAATCATCCCATTTATTTAAGTTTTATAATTTTCGCTTGTTTATAAAAGTATAATAATCTCAAAAAAAATTTATAATTATTTATAATTATTTTTATTACTGTTTATTATTTTATTATGAATTTTATATTGTTTTTATGTTTAAATACTACATAATTCATATTTAATTATAAATAATATTCCATAAATTATCAAAATTATTTTTATACATCATAATACTTATAATACTAATTATAACATGTAAAAATAATTTATATATATTAAATTTGAATTTTTAAAAAATATATAAAAAATAAAAGCAATTCGATAAAAATATAGAAAATACCTCAAGTACTTTCCCAAGTTTGTGAGAGAGTTTTTTCAAAGATTTGATACAAGTTTTTATGAAATGGAATTGGATTTTTATAGGAAAAAAATGGTTGGTGAAAAGAAAAAATATAAATAAAATAAAGGTGCCAATTTTGATAAAAAAAAATAAAAACATGTTAAAAATGTTTTTAATAAGTTTTTGTTTTTGAAAATATTTAGTCAAAATTCATGGGCTCATTATTTAATTTATAAAAAAAAATCTCTTTTTTTTATAAGCTAAAAATATATATATATATATATAATGATTAAAATAACTTATCATTTAATTAATAATTATGTTTCATATAGTTTTAAATATAATACGCATTAATATTAATATTAACTAAAGTTATTTCATATAATTAGTGTAAACTTTAGTTAACAAAAAGTGTCGACTAAAAATAAATATTTGATCAATGTCAAATTTAATTATATATTACGTATAGATAACAACCTTATAGTCAAATTAGTCAATTCAGGTATGGAAATATGAGGGTTGTTATATATAAACCTCGGTCAAATATAAAGTCAAGCTAGCCAAACTATTTCTAGCTCGGTTGCACGCTCGTACAGCAAAGGAAAGGGACAAGGTTGCTTTCCTTTGCAGGCTTACGAAAAGGGAAGGTCAACTAGTGTAACACCGTACTTTTTAAAAAAAAATCACAGCAGAAGTATTTATAGCATATAACATTTACATATTACAATACATTTGGTGTTACTTTTCAAAATAGTTATCCATAGTTTATTAAACATCAGAGTTCTTCAGTGTGTCAAACATAACCCAAGCACGACTATCTTCTCCCGTCCCTAGCATGCAAAACAATATAAGTGAATAAGATATCCCAACAGATATTACTATCAAGTACCAAGCCTTGATTTTAGGGATCATGCATCTGGTCATGGTCATGTGGAGATAGCGTTACATAGCTATCATATAATAAAGCATTGCACATCTGTATTATATAGAGCTAGGCAGTAGTTCAACTAACAAAGCAGTAATAGCATCAACAAGCTATTCACTAAGGGCACCAAAGGCACTACACCAACATAGCCTTACATAGCTATACAATAAGGGTATCAATAGCTCTACACAGCTATTCACTAAGTATCAATAGCTCTACACAGCTATTCACTCTCATAGCACTAACGGCTATAAATACAAGAGGATCGTTGACCCTGCAAGGTCTACAAATACTTGCTGATCAAGCTAGAGTTGTACCGATAGCCCTGGTTATTGTAACACATTATACCTCTCCTGACATTTACCTACGTCGATTGCAATATACTGCCATTACAATAACCATTGAGCCCAACCCTTCTATACATGGTTGACCTCTTCTGTCCCTTCTATACACGGACAGTTCTCCCATGTGCACATAAACTGCCTACAACCTCATGGTAGGTAACATCACTAATAAACATAGGGTACCCTAATCAGGCATGCTATAGATTCAATCTAATAAGGCAACCTGATAACAGCAGTATCACCTACTACTTATAATTAAAACAGTAATCAACATGCATATATAGATTATCATAATCTTTAATAGCATAACAGCGGGTAGTAACTACACTTGTTACTAAATACCAATATCCATAAGGATAGTCCCACTCACCGATTACCAGCAAGAACTCAGTGGTCTAATGTTACTGAGTCTTCTCCGTTCCTTTATCACCTGAAAACTTCATATACTGAGTTAGTATACTTCTCCAATCAATGATAATCATCAATTAATACTATAAACCACATTATATAACTCTACATTCATTATTTGACAAGGCTACATAAGAGTCCATGCGAAAACAGCCTTTATACGCGTGTAAAACGAAGCATACAAGCTATGGTGTCTTTTTTGACCCAAAATAAAGTCTGATTTATTGCTTTAAAACCTTATCAATGGAAATTACACTTTATTACATTTCCAACGATATTTGATTCATCAAAAACGGAGTTACGGTTTGAAAGTTACGGCCAAAACAAGTTTTCCAAAAAGCTGCCAGACTGCAACCGCGCGGTAGCACCTGCAACCGCGCGGGAGCACCTACAACCACCCGGTTACACCCTGCAACCGCCCGGTTGCACCCTGCAACCGCCCGGTTGCATCCAAAATGGCCCAGATACACGCCGTAACCGTACGGATGCATCCAGCAACCGTACGGGGGCTGTTCATCAGTACCAGGTCGCTGTTTTCGTCATTTTGAGCCCCAAATCTTGTTTTTTTCACTATTTTGACACTACAAATCACTTAGAGAACATACATAACTCATATACAAATGTTTACTAACATCAATTTGACACCAACAACACTTTTAGATCAAGATTTGATTCAAAACCCACTTTAACCGAAAAACTCATGAAATCACTAATTTTAACTCAAATTAACACATGAAATTAGTTTAAAACTACCTTGTGGAGTTATTGAAATCACTAGACACGATTTCCAGTTACAAAACGAGATCAAGATCGAGTTTGGAAGATTAGGGTTTGTGAAGTTATGGTACGTATGTGTGTGATGTTAATTTTCTCAAAATGGAAAATAAGAAAGAAATATAATCATATAAGAAAGAAACCTACACTGTGTCATTCACGGGTATTACCAGTTATCTAAAATACGAAACACCTCATTAAGTAGTCTAAACGAGGTCCAATTTAAATAAACAAATATGTTCCGTAACCCTTGTCACGAACTGGTCTCAACCAAATAGTCCAATAATTAAAAACATATAATTATTAAAATAATATTTAATACCACATAAGGGCAAAATAGTCAATTCCAGCTAGGCCTAGTCTGAGGGTGTTACAAATCTACCCCCTTAAAGAGATTCCGTCCTCGAAATATGGTCAATCACGATCACTTAAGTCACAGGTTCATCACAACATCTAATTTCAAACTTAAGTTTACATCTAAACGATAATACCCTTTGTGCTCTAACTCACGTACTCGGTCGACTTACCCTCTACAAGCTTTAAATTAAAAAATTCTATAGATTCAAATACCAAAATCACCAGTTAATCCCCAATTTTTGTCATTCGAAACCATCACTATTCCCGACAAAATGCAAAGGATAACTAATTATCATGACAAAACACCGTCCAAACAATGAAATTTGCTCCGTAAGTCATTCAACTAACCATTACCATACACAATTTCCGAGTTCAACTCATTAATCAAGATCCCATTCTTGACACTGTAACACTCGATATCATCCAATCCACCATATCGTTATCAGGTTTGACTTTTTATACCGTTAAATTCCCTCAAATTTTCCATGCAATGGAAACTAGCTTTCATTCATTTCACTAAATTCTATAATTAATGTTCATAAAATACGCCTATAGTTGATCGAAATCGTCCAAGTTAATCATTTCATGCTCAACAATTCATTGTCCAACAGTCAATCCACATTCCATGCATAATTCGTGTCATCTAAATTTCCTTCAACTTCCCAGAATTTCCGTATGACTTACCCCAATATACTTATGTTGGCCAGACACAAGTATATTATTCTAAATCATGCCTTCATTCTGAGTCACTTGATAAGGAAAATCCTAAATGATTTCCACATTGATCAAGGCATACAATTTCCTCTTAAGCATCGGTAATAGGGAAATTTATTATATCACTAGTCAGCAAGTCTCATCAGTCATATGTCATCAACCATCAAAAGATTCATATATGGTTATATAAATAAACCTGATCAAGTCATCATTTACAACATATCATAGTAGTCCAACTTCAGTTTACAAAAATCACACTATTGGTAAACCAATAACAATCTAGGTATTCTCAGTTCAATTCTCGCAAGTTATAACTGTCAAACGTAGATGTCATACAACTATCCAAGCATAGGAATTTATCAAGTCACACCATTCCATCCTAATGATATACTGGTCACAATTCCCAAACATTGTCTAACATTCGGTTTTGTCTTCCAGTCATAACGCATACCCGGTATTAATCCCCAATCAGGTCAAGGGTTTGCCTATCTTATAAAAGATACACAGGGAACACTACCCACACTTACTTTCTAATGGTCACCACAAACTCAAACGAGTCCAAGGAAGGAAAATAATTCCTTAAGGCTTCACTACAGATTTCACACAATTTACCCCATCACGTATAGTAATACAGTAGGGCTAGCATCATATATAACATGCAATTCACATACGCATAGCAATTTCATATAGGGTTCAAGTCCATTATCACTAAACAATGGAAATACTACTTTATTCCAATTCTTATGATGCCACTATATGTGTCCCATCAGTTCAAAGAAAGGAAACATAATTCACATAAGCCCTATGCAGTCTTATCAAATTATGGATATCACTATAACAAGTCAAATGTAATAGACAAGTTTCATACGATAACTAACCCTTCACAAAAAGCATGTCAAATCTATCATGCATCACATTTGACAATTCTCAGAGAGCATGTCAGCCTACAGTCCAAAGAGGTCATGACAACTAATCAAAGGGATCAATATCACAGTAATATCAATAGCAACTCTAAGCACAGTTGATGTAACTAGAGCCATCAAATAAGTTCTATTTTAAAACTCAAACAACAAATCACCATGCAACTTCATCATATTACAGAAGTTAAAGGCATATAAGTGATAATAGCTAAAAATTTATATAAAACACAAACTCGAAATAAATCATATTTCGGTCAAGGATCAAGGCTATTATAAGGTACTACCCAATATCAATCCCTACAGACCACTACGTGTGTCTAGTCCATCAAAGGAAAAAAGGTACATTTCATATAAGCCCTGCACACTTATAGATAAATCATGCATAACAATCAAGTCACACGTATCATACTTGACAAGTATAAATGAAAGCAAGGTAGTCACAAGAAACGTGGCAAACAATCAAAGGGAATAAGATCCCAATAATAACTTTAACAACTATAAACACAGTTGTTATTACTAAAGTTGTTGCATCACCAGCTACCTCTTCCTTATTAAGAAGACGCAAGTATATCTCAACAATTACAGTCAGTCAGAGCAGACTATAGACACATCATGTGTTTGCCAACAATTAACAATACTATAATGAATATATAATTTATTAAGAACATACCTTTTAGATTCAAGAGGATTTCCTCCTCTTTTGCCCCATCACGGAACCTGATGATCCTCCCGTCGAACCCCCAATTGACCCTGACCTTGCCCCAGACTCTAATCTAGAATATGACTTTCTCGTGGATGGACACTGATCAGATCGATGACCTTCACTCTGACAATTCCAACACACATTATCTTTATACGAACAAGACTGAACATCGTGTCCTATCAAACCACAACGGTAACATCGACAAGTCCTTTCAGAACACTGTCCAACATGAGTTGCCCTACAATGAACACACCACGTTTCTAATTTTGAATTAGCTACACCCTGAGTCTGTTTTCTTTTCATCTTATTCCAAAAAGTTTTATTTGACTTGGAACTAGATTGACTCATTGTTTGACTTTGCTGCTGAACACTTACATTTTCCTTTCTACGATTAATTGCAGCCTTAATATCATCCTCGACCATTTTTGCCATAACAAAAGCTTGAGACAAAGTAGTGACAACTCTTGCCATGGTTCTGTATTCCGGCAACAACATCTCCACAAAATGATTAATTTTGGATTATTCATTAGGAACCCATTGATGCGCAAATCTTAGTTTATCAGTATACTGTTCAATTGCATCATCTATAGACATCTGCTCGGTCATCTTTCACTCCAAAAATTCTCTCCTTAACTTTCCAATCTCATACGGGGTACAATACTGTTCACACACCTTTTCATAAAGCTGCTCCCAAGTGATTTGACCAAATTGTTCCTTTGTTACATGGGTAACGACAGAATCCCACCATACCATAGCTTTATCTTTCAGTAACCGACAAGCGAAAGTGACTCTGAGTTCTGGTTCACATTGACATGCTTCAAATGCCCGATCCACTTCTCTCAACATTTGGATTAGAACTGCCCGAATACATAGGAGGATTACAATTTAAGAACTGTTTATAGGTACACTTCTTTTTGGTTTCAATTATGGTTTGCTGAAACATATGATATGTGTGACGACCCAGAAATTTATGACCAAATTTAAACTTTATCTTTATATTATTCCGACACGATAAGCAAAGTTGTTAAGTTAAATCTCAAGAATTTTAAACTGTGTTCATACATTCATTTAACCTCGACCAAATTTTGACGATTCACGAACCATTATATAAATGTATATGATTATACATATGTATATATATATATATATATATATATATATATATATATATATATATATATATATATATATATATATATATATATATATATATATATGTATGTATATATATTATAATTTGAAAACGTTAACAAAGTATTAGATGTATAATACTTTTCATGAACGTATTAGTTCCAATATATGATTAATATATTTATTGATGGAATTAAATGATTAATTTATCAGTTACATTGTGTTATGATTACGGGTCTCTGTTGAGAGGTCCACTTTGATTTAGGAAACCTTTCCTTTTTAACAGTATTCGAAATAATTGGTAAAGTGATCTACATATGAGAACAAAGTGTCAAACAACAAAAGTTGGACAAAAGTTAGTGGAGAACTGAAATTCATAATATTCGATTGATCCATTTTCAAACGTTGAGAAACGTTTTTCGATTCCATAGAATATTAAAATGTTTTGTTTAAATAACATAACTAGAATATATACAATAAGTTAGGATATGAATTATTAGAGTTATATATAAATAACTTGCAACGTGTTTTTAAAAAGTGTTGATGTATATATGTATATAGTTTCAAATTACTTAAGTGAACAATAATAACATTTGTTTATTGATTCGATTGATATAAGTTGTGTCAATTAGAATGTTTGAGAAGTAAAATAAATGCTAGTACATAAATGAACTATATCTATTTAAGTTTTAAAATGTAAACGTTATATGATACAATATTTCCTATTATGTAAACGATTTTAAATTATACTTTGAAACATAAATAGCTTTTGAAAAACTAAATATTATTAAATAAATATTTCAATTATATAATCTGTACAAATTTATTTTTAAATAAAAATATATTTTACAAAGCGATAAAATATAATATTAACTTAGTCATAAAACGTTTGATTTAAAATAATATATTTTGATAAACATTGGGACATTGATTTATAGAAGCAAATGACCACAAAACTCAAATGTAAAGGTTATACTTTGGGTAATATAGTCTATCGTTGATTAAGTCTAATTATTGATAAAGGTACACGTCGCGTAACGTAAAGTACAAGTTTTCTAAGCGTACGAAAATGCGTTCGAGAAACAGAACCGGTACGTAAGTCGAACGTCAACGTACAATTCATCGATGTTAAAATTACAAATCAACTATGCACGAGAATATAATATAATATTTAATTAATTCTAAAGATTAAATATATTATATATTAAATAATAATATATAAAAAAGAAGCGTCGACAAGATTTTGGAACACATATGAGCTGTAAATGGGGACTCATGCACTCGCATGAGATCCCTCTCACAAACTCATGCAAGTGCATGAGGGGGGTTGGTGGCAGTCACATCCCTTTAAATATCGATTTCTGGCTCGTTTCAATTCATATTTCACTCGATCTCTCTGCTCTCACTTATATATTATTATTATTATTATTATTATTATTATTATTATTATTATTATTATTATATTATTATTATTATTATTATTATTATATTATTATTATTATTATTATTATTATTATTATTATTATTATTATTATCAATCTTATAGTTGGGAGTATTATTATTAGTAATATCTACATAAAATACTACGACGGAGTCATGCGCGAGTTATTTCAAAACGGATTTTTCGAACGAGATAGAGTTAAGGAAATTATGGGTTATAGCTATGGAGGTTATGGGTATGGTTCGGGGGTATGCTCGTGAGGTCAAACTAGTGTTTATCATTTCCGTTGCGTCTACGTACTTTCCTGCAATATTGAATCACAATATTGATACGTGAGCATTCATATCATATCTTTTATTTATTAATAGTGTATCCCTGACTAGTGCTCGAGTATATATGACTATGCATGCTTAATTTTATCATTAGATAGTTTATGATGAACCATGAATTAAATGCATATGTTACTAGGATAAGGTATATGATATGCATGTCGTTGGAAATGTGGCAAAAAATTAATAACTTTTCATTTAGAAAGCGTATGATTTTGATGAATGAATTAAAAGATATGGCCAACTGAATTATTGTTAATTCTAATTATTAGTATTATTATTATTACTATCGTCGTTATTGTTATCGTCATTATCATTATCGAATTTGTTATGAATATATGTATTATAAATAAAATTGTTATTATTATTATTAATACTATCGTTATTATCACTAAGGTTATTATTATTATTATTATTATTATTATTATTATTATTATTATTATTATCATTATTATCATTATTATTATTATTATTATTATTATTATTATTATTATTATTATTATTATTATTATTATTATTATTATTATTATTATCATTATAATAATTATTAGTATTATCATTAGTATTATTATAATTAGTATCATTATCATAAAAACTAATATTAGTATCATCTAATTATTATGAATATTATTATTATCATTATTATGAATGCGATATAAAAGAGAACTAAAAGCTATTAAACAAATTGATTAAGAAATAATGAGTATGAGCATCATGATGAAATTAAAATATTGTAAGACATTGATTTAAGAGAAAAATATCGATTTCATTATTTTTATCATTATTATTATTATTAAAAATATCATTTATATTAAAACTATCATTTTATTTAAAATTAGCATTTTTAATAGAAATATCATTGTTATTATAAAATATCATTATTATTATCATTTTAGTATTATTAATAAAATGATTATTATTATTATTATTATTATTATTATTATTATTATTATTATTATTATTATTATTATTATTATCGATAATATTAAAAAGTATCGTTATTATTAAAACTAGCATGATTAGAATTATTACTCTATTATAATTAATATCATTATTAGTAAATATAACTATTAGTATTATTATTATTAGTAGAATAATAATAATTATTATTATTACAAAATAATACAATTTTTACTTATTATTATTATTATTATCAATATTATTTTATCAAATAAATATGTGATACAAAGATATTTTTACCACACGTAATATAATTATATTAATAACACATACCACTATATTTTTATGATATTAAGTAAACTTTATAAATTTTATTACTTAAGATATATAAAAGTATATTTTATCATATATAAATTTTAATATAAATTTTTGTTTATTAATACAGGACTTGTATTATTTACTCAAATAAAATCTAATAAATATATTTAAATATATAAAATGACTATATTTAAGTCATATAATAAACATGTATATATTTTGAAGTCATTTTAGGTCAAATTGATTTTGTTAACCTCTGCATGATAATCTCGAGCATTAGGATTGTAATACACTATGACTTGACCTAAATTGTTAGACAAATATTGACCAACATATAAATATATATAATTAATATAGGTTCGTGAATACGAGGCCAAACCTGCACTTATTCAATACCGTCATTTGCATTATTGCTACAAAATACAGTATTGTGAGTTTCATTTGCTCCCTTTTTAAATGCTTTTGCAATATATATTTTTGGAATTGAGAATACATGCGCTGCTTTTATAAATGTTTTACGAAATAGACACAAGTAATCAAAACTACATTCTATGGTTGAATGATCGAAATTGAATATGCCCCTTTTAGCTTGGTAGCCTAAGAATTAGGGAACTGGCCCCTAATTGACGCGAATCCTAAAGATATATCTATCGGGCCCAACAAGCCCCATCCGTTGTTGCGAATGCTTTAGTACTTCGAAATTATCATGTCCGAAGGATGTCCCGGAATGATGGGGAGATTCTAGATGCATTTGTTAATGTCGGTTACCAGGTGTTCACCATATGAATGATTTTTAATTCGTAGGTTATGCGTACTATTTTGTACTCGGGTTACGTGTACAATTAAATATCTGAAATCTTGTGGTCTATTAAAGTGAAGAAAATGAATGTTTATGATAAACTAATGAACTCACCAACCTTTTGGTTGACACTTGAAAGCATGTTTATTCTCAGGTATTAAAGAAATCTTCCGCTGTGCATTTGCTCATTTGGAGATATTACTTGGAGTCATTCATGGCATATTTCAAAAGACATTGCATTCAAGTCATTGAGTTCAAGATTATTATTAAGTCATTTATAGATTGGAACATATTATGAAATGGTATGCATGCCTGTCAACTTTCAATGTAATGAAAGTTTGTCTTTTAAAAACGAATGCAATGTTTGTAAAATGTATCATATAGAGGTCAGAACCTCGCAATGTGACCATATGTTATTTTATTCGTCCTTATGGATTAGGACGGGTCGTTATAATATGGATACATCATTTGGTCTGAATGTGAATAATTGAACTGAGGTAAAATTTAGAACTGTGAGTTGTTGTAGTGCGTCTCTAACAGGCACAGACGCATTTTGTGGTATCGAAAAATCATGGCGGTGCTGATTAGTTATGGTTGGAGCAATAGTGGTATAAAATGGTTGTGACTTTTGTTGCTCTAATTCCCGTATTCTATCCCTCATTTCTTTCAACTGACTATGTAACTGGAAATTATACTTTTCCAAGTCATCTGCTGCACTATGCTCCTCTGAGGATGCTCTCATTATTCTGGGGATCAAGGGGGTATCGACATCTCGAGTTTGATCATCCATACCTGTCTTATCACAACATCTCACAAAATCTTAGTGGATAATCGGTTAGTACCTAGCAACTAACACGTATGCCACCTACATTTACTTTTCCCTTTCCCCAACTAGGATGTTTGACACAACTCATGGTTTGGGAACATGACACTCACGTGTACATGTTGCCAAACCTATGCTCTGATACCAAGTTGTAACACCGTACTTTTTTTTAAATCACATCGGAAGTATTTATAGCATATAACATTTACATATTACAATACATTTGGTGTTACTTTTCAAAACAGTTATCCATAGTATATTAAACATCAGAGTTCTTCAGTGTGTCAAACATAACCCAAGCACGACTATCTTCTCCCGTCCTTAGCATGCAAAACAATATAACCTGCAGGGGAGAAAATGTGGGGGATTAGCATAACGCTAAGTAAATGAGATATCCCAACAGATATTACTATCAAGTACCAAGCCTAGCTTTTAGGGATCATGCATCTGGTCATGGTCATGTGGACTTAACGTTACATAGCTATCATATAATAAAGCATTACACATCTGTATCATACAGAGCTAGGCAGTAGTTCAACTAACAAAGCAGTAATATCATCAACAAGCTATTCACTAAGGGCACCAAAGGCACTACACCAACATAGCCTTACATAGCTATACAATAAGGGTATCAATAGCTCTACACAGCTATTCACTCTCATAGCACTAATGGCTATACATAGCACTAACGGCTATAAATACAAGATGATCGTTGACCCTGCAAGGTCTACAACTACTAGCTGATCAAACTAGAGCTGTACCAATAGCCCTGGTTATTGTCACACAGTATACCTCTCATGACGTTTACCTATGTGGATTGCAATATACTACCATTACAATAACCAATGAGCCCAACCCTTCTATACACGGTTGACCTCTTATGTCCCTTCTATACCCGGACAGTTCTCCCATGTGCACATAAACCACCTACAACCTCATGGTATGTAACATCACTAATAAACACAGGGTACCCAAATCATGCATGCTATAGATTCAATCTAATCAGGCAACCTGATAACAGCAGTATCACCTACTACTTATAATTAAAATAGTAATCAACATGCATATATAGATTATCATAATCTTTAATAGCATAACAGGGGGTAGTAACTACACTTGTTACTAAATACCAATATCCATAAGGAAAGTCCCACTCACCGATTACCAGCAAGAACTCAGTGGTCTAATGTTACTGAGTCTTCTCTATTCCTTTATCACCTGAGAACATCATATACTGAGTTAGTATACTTCTCCAATCAATGATAATCTTCAATTAATACTATAAACCACATTATATATGTAGTGACCCGAACTTTTCCATGTTTTTATATATTAAATGAAATTGTTATTTACATGATTAAGTGTTTCCAACATGTTAAGCAATCAAACTTGTTAAGACTTGATTAATTGAAATAGGTTTTATATAAACAATTGACCACCCAAGTTGACCGGTGATTCACGAACGTTAAAACTTGTAAAAACTATATGATGACATATATATGGATATATATATATATATATATATATATATATATATATATATATAGTTAACATGATTTTATGATAAGTAAGTATCTCATTAGGTATTTTAACAATGAGTTATATACATAAAAATGAGACTATTGAATTATGAAACTCGAAAACGATATATAATCGTTATATCAACGTCTTACTAAATACATATGGATCATTTTAAGATATTGTTACATTATATAATCATAATAAATGATAAGTAAACGTATCATTAAGTATATTAACAATGAACTACATATGTAAAAACAAGACTACTAACTTAATGATTTCGAAACGAGACATATATGTAACGATTATCGTTGTAACAACATTTAACTGTATATATATATATCATAATAAGATATATTAATATATCATAATATCATGATAATGTAATAATTTAACATCTCTTTAGATATAATAAACAATGGGTTAACAACATTTAACAAGATCGTTAACCAAAAGGTTTCAAAACAACATTTACATGTAACGACTAACGATGACTTAACAACTCAGTTAAAATGTATATACATGTAGTGTTTTAATATGTATTCATACACTTTTGAATGACTTCAAGACACTTATCAAAATACTTCTACTTAACAAAAATACTTACAATTACATCCTCGTTCAGTTTCATCAACAATTCTACTAGTATGAACCCGTATTCGTACTCGTACAATACACAGCTTTTAGATGTATGTACTATTGGTATATATACTCCAATAATCAGCTCTTAGCAGCCCATGTGAGTCACCTAACACATGTGGGAACCATCATTTGGTAACTAGCATGAAATATCTCATAAAATTACAAAAATATTAGTAATCATTCATGACTTATTTACATGTAAACAAAATTACACATCCTTTATATCTAATCCATATACCAACGACCAAAAACACCTACAAACAGTTTTATTCTTCAATTTTCTTCATCTAATTGATCTCTCTCAAGTTATATCTTCAAGTTCTAAGTGTTTTTCATAAATTCTATAAGTTCTAGTTTTATAAAATCAAGAATACTTCCAAGTTTGCTAGCTTACTTCCAATCTTGTAAAGTGATCATCCAACCTCAAGAAATCTTTCTTATTTACAGTAAGATATATTTCTAATACAAGGTAATACTCATATTTAAACTTTGATTCAATTTATATAACTATAACAATCTTATTTCGAGTGGAAATCTTACTTGAACTTGTTTTCGTGTCATGATTCTGCTTCTAGAACTTTCAAGCCATCCAAGGATCCTTTGAAGGTAGATCTATTTTTTTCATTTCCAGTAGGTTTATCCACAAAACTTGAGGTAGTAATGATGTTCATAACATCATTCGATTCATATATATAAAACTACCTTATTCGAAGGTTTAAACTTGAAATCACTAGAACATAGTTTAGTTAATTCTAAACTTGTTCGCAAACAAAAGTTAATCCTTCTAAATTGACTTTTAAAATCAACTAAACACATGTTCTATATCTATATGATATGCTAACTTAATGATTTAAAATCTGGAAACACGAAAAACACCGTAAAACCGGACATACGCCGTCGTAGTAACACCGCGGGCTGTTTTGGGTTTGATAATTAAAAATTATGATAAACTTTGATTTAAAAGTTATTCTTTAGGGAAAATGATTTTTCTTATGAACATGAAACTATATCCAAAAATCATGGTTAAACTCAAAGTGGAAGTATGTTTTTCAAAATGGTCATCAAGACGTCGTTCTTTCGACTGAAATGACTACCTCTTACAAAAACGACTTGTAACTTATATTTCCGACTATAAACCTATACTTTTTCTGTTTATATTCATAAAATAGAGTTCAATATGAAACCATAGCAATTTTATTCACTCAAAACGGATTTAAAACGAAGAAGTTATTGGTAAAACAAGATTGGATATTTTTTGATTGTTGTAGCCACGGGAAATATTGTAACAATTCTATACAAATCATATCCTAGCTAACTTATATTGTGTTATACATGTATTCTAATATATTATATAATCTTGGCATACCATAGACACGTGTGCAAATGTTTTGACATATCATATCGACCCATCTATATATATTATTTGGAACAACCATAGACACTCTATATGCAGTAATGTTGGAGTTAGCTATACAGGGTTGAGGTTGATTCCAAAAATATATATACTTTGAGTTGTGATCTAGCCTGAGACGTGTATACACTGGGTCATGGATTGGGTCAAGATAATATATATCAATTTATTTCTGTACATCTAACTATGGACAACTAGTTGTAGGTTACTAACGAGGACAGCTGACTGAAAATATTTAAAACATTAAAACGTATTAAAAATGTTGTAAATATATTTTGAACATACTTTGATATATATGAACATATTTGTTATAGGTTCGTGAATCGACCAGTGGCCAAGTCTTATTTTCCGACGAAGTAAAAATCTGTGAAAGTGAGTTATAGTCCCACTTTTAAAATCTAATATTTTTGGGATGAGAATACATGCAGCTTTATAAATGTTTTACAAAATAGACACAAGTACATGAAACTACTTTCTATGGTTGAATGATCGAAGCCGAATATGCCCCTTTTTGCTTAGTAGCCTAAGAATTAGGGAACATCACTAATTTTGAGAATTAGTGCACGCCTAATTGACGCGAATCCTAAAGATGGATCTATTGGGCCTAACAAACCCCATCCAAAGTACAGGATGCTTTAGTACTTCGAGTTTTATATCATGTCTGATGGATGTCTCGGAATGATGGGGATATTCTTATATGCATCTTGTTAATGTCGGTTACCAGGTGTTCACCATATGAATGATTTTTTATCTCTATGTATGCGATGTGTATTGAAATATGAAATCTTGTGGTCTATTATTACGATTTGATAAATATATAGGTTAAACCTATAACTCACCAACATTTTTGTTGACGTTTAAAACATGTTTATTCTCAGGTAATTATTAAGAGCTTCTGCTGTTGCATGCTAATATTTGGACAAGATTTGGAGTCAGTATGCTTGTATTATATTGTTTAAAACTGCATTTGAAATTTACTTTGTTGTAACATATTAAAATTGTAAACCAATATGTATTGGTAGTGTGTAAGTGTGATATTTTTAGATTATCATTTCTGATAATCTATGTGGTGTCCTTTTAACCTTGTCGATAAAATAAAGGTTATCGTTTGTTTTAAAAACGAATGCAGTCTTTGAAAAACGTCTCATATAGAGGTCAAAACCTCGCAACGAAATCAATTAATATGGAACGTTTATAATCAATATGAACGGGACATTTCAGTTAGTATCCGAGTGTTGGTCTTAGAGAACCAGAATTTTTGCATTAGTGTGTCTTACCGAGTTTGTTAGGATACATTAGTGAGTCTGGACTTCGACAGTGTTTTTCTTCAAAAACGATTGCTTAACATTTTTTGTGTTGGAAACTATATTATTATTAACATGTAAATATTATGTGATATATTAATCTCTTAATGTGTTTGATATTGCTTGATAGATGTCTGCCACTAGTACAAATCCCATCGATTCACCTAATAATAATGAAGAGTCGAATATATTTTGAGAAGATTCACAAATTCCCGAAGAGGAACCGGAAGAAGAGGAACCGGAAGAGGAGGAACCGGAAGAGGAGGAACCGGGAGAAGAGGAACCGGAAGAGGAGGAACCGGAAGAGGAAGAGGTTCCGGAGGAAGAAATATTGATACCTATAGTAAATCGATTAAATAAAAGAAAATCCTCAACTAACAGACCAAAGGTAATAATGGTCAATGGTGTTTCCGCCGAGGAAGTAAAATATTGAGAAGATTACCAATTTTCTGATGAATCGGATCCCGATGAGGATTCCGATGATGTTATAGAAATTACCTCGACCCAATTTAATAAAGCAAAAGAAAATAATAAGGGAAAAGGTTTAAAAATAGAGAAACCTGATTCCAACCCCGATGAATTTTATATGTATCGGCAACATCCGTATTTCCTAAAATGTAACAATGACCCGGGAACCTCTAAACCACCAGGTTTTTCTAAACCATTGTGGAAAACGACGACTCGTATTAGAGGAACACCATATATTCCTAGAAAATTAGGAAAACGAACCAAGTCCGAAGAAGAAGAAACCAGTGATTCAGATTAGAGGGTTGTAATCATGTTGTGTATTATATGGATTGTAGTGTGCTTGTATTTTTATGTTCTATGTAAAAATTGCTTGTATTGTTTGTTAATTATCTTTTACGAATCTAATCCTTGTCTATTTTACAGTATAAAAATAAAATGGACGTTAAGGGTAGACAACCGAATATTTTAGAAGACCTACCAGAGGATATGATTGAGGAAATCTTGTCTAGAGTCGGTCAGAATTCATCAGCACATTTAGTTATGGCGAAATTAACTTGTCAAATATTTGAAAGACTTTCCAGAAATTCCTTAGTTTATAAAAGGCTTTCCTTTGATAGGTGGGGTATATCACATTGGGGAGACCGTAAGTTATGCTGTGTTTTCTTTAAAGCGTTAAATGCGGGGAACCCAAATGCAATTTTACGCTACGGGTTAAGAACCTATTTTGACTCAACATATCCCAACATAGGATTTCGTGAGTTAGAAAGAGCTTCTAACATGCAACATAAAGAAGCATGTTATGCTTACGGGTTAATAATGTTCGCTTCTCATCAAATTGAGAAAAAGAACATTGGGTTGCACTTTTAAATAAAACATTCCCACAAGTGACGAACTCGGTAGTTGAGATGAGAAACAAGGTTTTTAGATTGTTACGGGGCTGTTGGGCATTACAAAACCCTCGTCCTTTTGATGACATTACAACATGCTGCTTAGCCAATGGTCATAACGGTTACTTTCCACAAAACCAAGGATGGGAAGTCGTCTTAGTAAAACCAGAATGCATGACTTTTTTCTGGACTTATGAATTACGTGTCTTTATTTCTTTTGCTGAACAACTTGCGTATTAACTAGAATTGCCTTTATAGCTGCCGAGTGGCAATGTTATTATGTGTTATATTTCATCCTATATGTGTAATAGCGGTATTGTAAGTTTGTAATATTTTGTATAAAGTTTGAACGCGAAATTTTATTGTAATAAGTTTTTCATATAGAAGCGTAGTAGTTAAGTTGTATAATAGCTGCTAAGTATGAACTTAACGGGTAGGTACTACCCGAATTAAAAATATAAAATGCTAATATGAAGAAAAAGCTTTTATAAATAAGTTCATATTATGCTATGAAATACTATTGACTACTCTTAAATTCTATATGATTAACTCAATTCTTTTGGCTATTTTTGAAGGAAATGGCACCGGCGACTCGTCAGAACTTGAACATGAGTGAGGAAGACTTCCGTGTTTTCCTTGCAGAAAACATAGCCGCAGTATAGGCTGCGATGCAAAATAACAATAACTCTGGATCTAGCAGTGGAACTAATTCCACGAGAAATCGTGTAGGATGCTCCTACAAAGAATTCACTGCCTGCAAACCTTTGGAATTTAATGGAACCGAAGGGCCAATTGGATTGAAACGGTGGACCGAGAAGGTCGAATCGGTGTTTGCTATAAGTAAGTGTACTGAAGAGGACAAAGTTAAGTACGCTACGCATACCTTTACAGGTACGGCGTTAACATGGTGGAATACCTATCTTGAGCAGGTAGGACAAGATGCTGCTTACGCACTACCATGGTCAGCATTCAAGCAATTGATGAACGAGCAGTACTGTCCTAGAAACGAGGTCAATAAGCTCAAGGCAGAGCTTAGAGAGTTACGAACACAAGGGTTCGACATTACCATGTATGAACGACGATTCACAGAGTTATGCCTATTGTGTCTAGGAACGTTCGAAGATGAAAAAGAGAAGATCGACGTGTTTGTAAAAGGGTTACCAGTAAGGATTCAAGAAGATGTGAGTTCACACGAGCCCGCTTCCATACAGAAGGCAAATCGAATGGCTCATAAACTCATAAATCAGATTGAGGGTAGAATTAAAGAACAGGAGGCTGAAGAAGCCAACACGAAATAAATCAAGAGGAAGTGGGAGGAAAACAGTGACAAGAGTCACCAGTACAACAACGACAATAACAATTACAACCACAATCGCAACAACTATCCCAACAACCGCAACATAAATCTCAACAACAACAATCGCAATCCCAACAACAACAACTACAACAAATGTCCCAACAAAAACAATTACAATAATCATTCCCACAACAATAACAACCGCAACAACAACAATAATCAGAAACAGCAATGCCAAAGGTGTGAAGAGAATCACCCAGGGTTCTGCACAACATTTTGCAACAGGTGTAAAAGAAATGGTCATAGCGCGACAAAGTGTGAGGTCTACGGACCAATGTATAACAGAACTAAAGGAACAAATAATGTCGGAACGAGTAATTTCGGAACAAGTAGTGTCGGAGCAAGTACTGCCAACGTAGTCTGTTATAAATGTGGAAAACCGGGCCAAGTTATTAAAAATTGCCCAAATCAGGGGAATACTAATGGGCAGGGCCGCGGAAGAGTTTTCAATATTAATACGGCAGAAGTGCAGGAAGACCCCGAGCTTGTTACGGGTACGTTTCTCATTGACAATAAATCTGCTTATGTTTTATTTGATTCGGTTGCGGATAGAAGCTATATGAGTAGAGATTTTTGTGATAAACTAAGTTGTTCACCGACGCCCTGGGATAATAAATTTTTACTCGAATTAGCAAATGGTAAATTAATTCAGCGGATAATATATGTCAGAATCGAGAAATTAAACTGGTTAATGAAACATTTAAAATTGACTTGATACCAGTAGAGTTAGGGAGTTTTGATGTGATAATCGGTACGGACTGGTTGAAAGAAGTAAAAGCCGAGATCGTTTGTTACAAAAATGCAATTCGCATTATACGAGAAAAAGGAAAACCCTTAATGGTGTACGGAGAAAAGAGAAACGCGAAGTTAAATCTTATTAGTAACTGATAAGGCTAAAAAGGAACATATATTTCATAGCAAAATCCCCCAAGAAAGACAAGATTTTAGTTGCAATTGTTCCATTTTCAAGTAATATTCGTTTATTTTAAATAAGTGCGAAGACAAAAGGCGAAAACGACGAATTGAAGACACAAAGGTCCAAAAAGCTCAAAAGTACAAGATACAATCAAAAAGGTTCAAATTATTGATGAGGAACGTCTAAAAATGACAAGAGTACAAGTTACAAAACGCAAAGTACAAAATATAAAATTGTACGCAAGGACGTTCGAAAATCCGGAACCGGGACCAGAGTCAACTCTCAACGCTCGACGCAACGGTGTAAAAATTACGAGTCAACTATGCACAAGAATAAAATATAATATTTAAATAATTCATAATAAGAATAATATTAAATAATAAAAAGTTGTTAATTGAGCATAGTTCAGGGGTCATAAGTGAAAATTTAATTTCTAAATTCGCCTATAAAAGGCTTTGTAATCGTGATGTAAAAACACACCTTTTTCTATCTTTTTCTTATTTATCAATATCAATTATCAATATCTATATTCTATATCTCTATCATAATGTTAACTTAATAAGATATAACAATAATCTTAATTTTAATTTTAAATTATGATAATAATAAGATTTATGATAGAGATCATTTGAGTGTGTAAGTCGAAATTCTGTCCGTGTAACGCTACGCTATTTTTAATCATTGTAAGTTATGTTCAACCTTTTTACATTAATGTATCGTAACTAAGTTATTATTATGCTTATTTGAGCCGAAGTAATCGTGATGTTGGGCTAAAATATTAAGAAGGGGTTATTGAACTTTGGACCATAATTAAGGTTTGGGCAAAAGACCGACACTTGTAGAAATTGAACTATTGACTATTAATAGATGGGGGGTATTGTCTAATTGAGTGACAACTCATTGGAGTCTGTCGAACCTATCTTCAAATTAATTAACCTAATAATTAATAATGATTATGGTTGTCCTATTTAGTGATGTTCATATGGAATCTGTTATAATCATTTAATTAATCAATTGGGTTGGGTAATTGATTATTCATTCTGATCAAGTGGATGAATTAATATTCATAAACTAATTAAAACAGGGGTGGATTACATACAGTGATAACTGGTGTAATTGTTGACAGAAGTGATAACTGCGTCACAGTTTAAATCCTTAATCAGTTGGAATATTTGACTTCGGGTATAAGGGTAATTTGACGAGGATACTCGCACTTTATTTTTATGACCGATGGACTATTATGGACAAAAACCAGATAGACGTATCAAATAAACCAGGACAAAGGACAATTAACCCATGGTAATAAATTAAAATCAACACGTCAAACATCATGATTACGGAAGTTTAAATAAGCATAATTCTTTTATTATATTTCTCATCGTATCTTTATTTACTGTCATTTTATTACTCGCAATTTTATTTACTGTCATTTTATTTATTGTCATTATTTTACGCACTTTAATTATCGTCATTTATCTTTACGCTTAAAATATAGAATCGACAAACCGGTCATTAAACGGTAAAACCCCCCTTTTATAATAATATTACTACTTATATAATTATATATATTTTGTATAAATATAGTTAAAAATATAGTAAGTATCACCAGCTCCCTGTGGAACGAACCGGACTTACTAAAAACTACACTACTCTACGATTAGGTACACTGCCTATAGTGTTGTAGCAAGGTTTAGGTATATCCCATCCGTAAATTAATAAAACTTGTGTCATATTTTGTGTATTTTGTATTAAAAATAATACTATTTCGTACCCTCACGCTACATCATCAAGTTTTTGGCGCCGCTGCCGGGGAGCGCTAAAACGCTATATTTTTAATTATAATAATATTGAAATAAAATATAATAATATAATAATATTGAAATAGAATATAATAATATAATAATATTGAAATAGAATATAATAATATAATAATATTTTAGAATATATTTTGAATCGTTTAAAAAGTCGTATTTATTAAATACTTCAGGGGTATATTATGTAAATTGTAATTAATAATTTCTATCATGTCGCTTTCATGTGAATAGTAAATTAATTAATTTCTTTTCATTTACTATTCATGAATAGTAAATGAATTAAAAAAAAAGTTTTGAAAAAAAAATAATAATTATAAAAAAAAGTATTAATTTGTAAAAAAAAATCATTTTTTAAAAAAAAAAAAAAAATTGTAAAAAAAAAACGTTTTTTTTTTAGAAAAAAAAATTCGTTTTAAAAAAAAATTCGTTTTAAAAAAAAAAACGTAAAAAAAAAAAACAAAAAAAAAAAACTTTAAAAAAAAAAAAAAACGTAAAAAAAAAACAAAAACGTAAAAAAAAAAACTTAAAAAAAAAAAAAAAATTATTAAAAAAAATATATATTTTTTAAGATTTTGTCTATAAAAAAAAATTGTTTTTTTTTAGTTTTATTACCTTTAGATTTTTAGACTATAGTCGCAACTTTTAGTATTAAGTTTAGTTTTGCCATAGTTATTTTTATTTCTAGAATTTTTAGGCTTTGCCGTAAAATCCCTTAAGTGCTTATTCCTTAGATTAAGTTTTAGGTGCTTTAGAATTTTACGACGCCGTATTTCGCACTACTTTCTTATTTTTATTTTTCGACGCCTATTTTTCGACCTTTTTATTTTTCGACCTTTTTCGACGCGCAATCTTTTTCTTTCTTATTTCTCGCCATTCTAGTTTTTAGGACTTAGATTTTTTTCTACTTCTTCTCTAAATTTCTTAAAATTACGAAAATTTATTTTAAGTGGTTAAATTGATAGACATCAAAATTTTCTGGTTCGTAGTAATAGTTGGATTTGTACGTGGACCGGGTTATTGGAGCCAAACAGTACTCAATTATATTGAGACCAAACGAATCCTGCCCCTCTGCTGCATCTTTTGGCTATTCGAAACGTGGGCAAAATCAGAAAAGTCTATTGATTGGACAACTTATATAAGTTTTTCTTATTTTTATAACTAATAGGATATTCTGTGAATGCACCGAGCAAAACGTTCACCACCTGTAACTCGATCAAGACATCTAGCAAATATTGTCGCCGTTGATTTTTCTTTAGAATCGTCATCTAGTCGAACAAGAACTCCAACTCAAATTTCCGATAATCCATCTTTTGAACCCGACTTCACAATTAAGAACCCGGAGCATATTCAAGGACAATTCCAAGATCCTGAACCACTAATTATTCCTCCTGAGCCACAAACCATTAAATCAGAATCCTCTAGTGATTCGTATTCAACAAATTCAATTATGGAAGTAACGGAACCTCTAAGTATGGAAGATCGAATGAGAGCCACACGCACGGGCCAAGGTCACGCCATTATTAAGCCAGAAGTTAATGCGCCAGATTATGAAATCAAAGGACAAATTCTACACATGGTAACTAACCAATGCCAATTCAGTGGTGCACCGAATGAAGATCCTAACGAACACCTTCGTACGTTTAAAAGAATTTGTACACTATTCAAAATCCGAGAAGTGAAAGATGAGCAGATCTATCTCATGTTGTTTCCCTGGACTTTAAAGGGAGAAGCCAAAGATTGGTTAGAATCGTTACCTGAAGGGGCGATTGACACATGGGATGTTTTAGTTGAAAAATTTCTTAAACAATTCTTTCCGGCATCCAAAGCCGTGAGACTTCAAGGAGAAATTGTTACGTTCGCGCAAAAGCCAAATGAAACTCTATATGAGGCGTGGACAAGATTTGGAAAGTTGTTGAGAGGATGTCCTCAACACGGTTTAGACACTTATCAAATAGTACAAATATTCTACCAAGGTGTCAACGTTGCTACACGAAAAGACATCGACATAACAGCTGGTGGTTCCATTATGAAGAAAACCGCAACTGAAGCTTACAAAATTATTGATAACACAGCCTCCCACTCTCATGAGTGGCATCAAGAAAAAGATATTTTTCGTTCATCTAAAGCGGCTAGAGCCGATTCTAGCCATGACTTTGATTCCGTTTCCGCAAAAATAGATGCTTTCGAAAGACGAATGGAAAAGATGAATAAAGATATTCACGCAATACGAATCAGTTGTGAGCAATGCGGTGGACCACACTTAATGAAAGACTGTCACATTGAACAAACGATGGAACAACGTGAGAATGTTGTCTACATGAACCAAAGGCTGGAAAATAGTTATCAGAATAATTATCAACCGCCAAGGCCAAACTTCAATCGAAATCAAAACATTCTTTACAATCCAAAAGGACCCGACAATAACTCGTATAACCAACAAGGTCCGAATAACCAACCAACTCAAAACAACACTTTCAATCAACAAAGACCTGGCTTGTATAAACCACCACAACAAACCGACGAGAAGAAGTCAAATCTGAAAGAAGTGGTATTTAAGCTAGTTGAATCTCAAACACAATTTATTGAAACTCAAACCCAAACGAATGAGAGGTTTGAGCAGTCATTTAGAACTCAACAAGCTTCCATTTTGAATCTAGAAAAACAAGTAGGTACTCTTGTTAGATTGATGAGTGAAAGGGAACAAGGAAAGCTACCGAGTAATAATGAAGTAAATCCTCGGAATGAAAATGTTAACATGATATCAACAAATTCTGAAAAACCAATACCAGAAGATGGGAAAGTTTTAGATGTAAGTAACAATGAAGAAGTTACACCACCACCACCACCCGAGTATGTAAAGCCAGTGGTGGCACCATACAGACCACCCATCCCGTTTCCAAGAAAAGGAGTTGAGTATGAGCAAGTAATAGGTAATAAAGTTTGTGATACCTCTGGAAAGAAGAAGAAGAAGAATAAAAAAGTGCAAGAAACAAAAACAGTAGAAGTAAACCCGGTGAAGACAGTTCCACCAAATCCTCCACCTAGGGTAGGTGATCCGGGTGAATTTATTGTTCCTTGTCTACTTAGTGACTGTGTCATGTATGATGCACTAGCAGATTTAGGTTCAAGTGTGAGTGTTATGCCTCTTTCATTATATAAGAGATTAGGTGTAGGTGAGTTAACTCCAACGGATATGAGTGTTCGACTCCTTGATCAAACCATTAAGCACCCAGTTGGAATTGCTGACAACCTACCCGTTCAAGTAGGTAATTTAACCTTTCTAGTCGAATTCATTGTCATTGACATAGAAGAGGACTCAAACGTTCCTCTAATTTTAGGTCGACCATTCTTAGCGTCCACCGGGGCGTTATTTGATGTAAGAAAGGGTAGAATGACACTTAGTAATGATGAGAAATCGATCACCTTTATGATTCGAAAGTCTAAATATCCACAAACCAAAACCGTTGAACCGACAAAAACGATTGGTAAGAACCATGTTGTTTTACCAACTCCAACGGTAATGCTTAACAATAATAGAACGCCTAAGTGTGGGGAAAATGAAGTAACACCTAATGATGACTTGATAATAAAGAACCCCATAGTTGATACGAAATTAAATAACTCCGTTATTAACAGTTCAATGAAGAAACTTTTTAAACGGGTTATTGATGCTAAAAGTAAGGGAAACTTTAGGTTATATAACCGGTTAGTATCCAAACTGTCGCCTAAAGAAAAGGCGAAGCTAGTTGAATTTGTGGATATTACGGAAAAAGCTGGTCACTGGCTTAAAGCAAAAGTCACAGATATGCAAGTTGATTATGGTCCAAGAGAAATTGACGATGAAGTTAATCACAATTTCGACACCACATCTACCTAAGTGTGAGGAGATTCAAATATTCTAAAAAGAAAATGCTGTTTGGAGTTAGTTGTTCTGTTCTCGTGTAGTTCCGAGAATGGAATTCGATTGGTCTTTTCTGCTAGCAGACACTAAAGAACTAGTTTTCTCCCCCCATTCTGAATTTTTTTTGTTTTTTAGGTTTTATATGAAATTAATATGTTTTCTTTTTAAGTTTTGTGTGAATTTAAAAACAAAAATTTACTTTATTTCATTAAGTTGAAAAAAAATGATTTCTAAAATTCGTCGTGAGTTGAAGACTAGGCCGTTGAGCCGAAATTACTTTACCCGAGGGCGGGGCGAAAAATTTTTTCATCATTATTTTTAATTTTATTGATTTAAAGTATGCCAAAAAAAAATATATTTGATTTTATAAATTTTTGAACGTGGGGTAATATACCCAACTTTAAAAATATGTATATATGTTCGTATTTTATCATGTAAACAACAGGGTAAAACAACGCACTTTCAAAAACTAACATTAAGTTCAGCAAAAGGTACTGATTTTGACGACAAGATGCAAAACAACAAATGTGATATAATAAATGAAGGAATGAACAATGAGGCGCGCCATCTATCATTCGACGAGCTTTGTAATTACAAACTTGGTATTTTTAATCACTTTTCTACACTAATCACCCTCATGAATTAATAATTATAGTCTGATTTCATGCAAATGAGGGCATTGCATGATCTCAAGTGTGGGGAAGGGTTATAAATTCTCTCGGGTTTATACTTGGCTTATTTTCTAAATATTATGAAAATTTTAAAATTTTTTAACTAAATGAATTCAAAATCATGTTTATACATATTTATGAACGATAAAACTAGGTGTTAATGCCGAAATTATCGTTACCTCGGAAAGGACATAAATTGAGAAACAACCTAAAATGCTTGAATTCATTTAAAATGGAATAAAGGAGAATAAAAAGGCAAAGAAAGAAACTAAGTGTGGGGAGAATGTACCAAGTTATTCAATTAAAAATTATCTATCACATATCTTTGTACAAGATTATTGCAGGTACTTTTATTTTGGATGATACTAATCAGTTTTACCCGGTTTACTGTAATATATTTGAAAGAAAGATGGATCTACACGATGAATCAATTCCATCATTAAAAGGAAGTAAAGTCTTCCGAAAAAGACACGCGCTTCTTGATTTAGGTCAAGAAGTTGTCGTCCAGACCAGCTGTAGGTTGACGAAAAATCTAGAAAAGTCATCTCTAAAATCAGCAGGAAATCCACGGACCTCAGCATCAAACAGGGTCGCCAAGTGGTCAGATTTATCCTAACCATGAGAAGGATTTATCTCGTACAATGGGGAGGCACCGTGCAAATTAGCTTGATAAGACTAATGAATCAGATCCCCAGAAAGGATAATCTCCTTAAAGATTAAAAATCATCTTTTAAGACTGATATTACTCAATCCTTGAGATTGACCTTAAAGATTGAGAATTCAAACTCATGGAATTCAATGATATCTAAACTCGAGCTTGAACGAGAAAATATTTTGATCAAAAATACAAACCGATTTGTTTTCTGAAAACCCATTTTCAATGCGTTCATTACCATTGAACGTAAAATCCTAGGAATTCACCTGGAATTCATTAGGTCACCTGAACCAAATCGGGTGTCAACCGTAAGAACGGTGGTTGCATAGCATGGTCGGAGACAGGACCTTGTGCCAGACCAAAAAATCATAGGATGATCTTTACTATCGCTCCTACCAAGGATAGTTCTAGCATCCGACACGTTAAAAGACCATAATCATCTGCATGTCACGGGACATTGCCTTAACAGTTTCTTGTTCATCACTTTCCTTTACAACCGGACGGTAGTTTACCGAAAGATAATATACGGAACAAGTAAACTGGATGTGTACTTTTCGATACCGGGATAGCAGTGGATTACACGAACCTAAAAGTTTTAGCCAAAATATTGATCCACAAATATATTTTGCAACACCGATGATGGATCAAATCAGAAAACTTGTCTAGGGTAAAATCTAGCTTGAATTTTCAAAAGATCAAATGTTTTCATAAAGATCCAATTTCCTTAAAGGATCTAAATTTTTATAGTCATGTGGGACTGTAAACCGCCTTTCAAATGTGCACTTTGCTTTGGAAACCGAAAGTAAATCGGCTATTTGATTGCAAGTGTCGTTGTCCTAAACCCAAGGCAACTGTGGATGACACACCCACCTTTAACCATATCGTTACTATCATTGTTTATACCGCTCTATCAAAATCACTGATGTACAAAGTGTGAAGAATAAAGAAGTGATTCGTGTGATGTATTATATTATTTCAAGACTGTATTGCTTGAGGACAAGCAACGCTCAAGTGTGGGGATATTGATAAGGCTAAAAAGGAACATATATTTCATAGCAAAATCCCCCAAGAAAGACAAGATTTTAGTTGCAATTGTTCCATTTTCAAGTAATATTCGTTTATTTTAAATAAGTGCGAAGACAAAAGGCGAAAACGACGAATTGAAGACACAAAGGTCCAAAAAGCTCAAAAGTACAAGATACAATCAAAAAGGTTCAAATTATTGATGAGGAACGTCTAAAAATGACAAGAGTACAAGTTACAAAACGCAAAGTACAAAATATAAAATTGTACGCAAGGACGTTCGAAAATCCGGAACCGGGACCAGAGTCAACTCTCAACGCTCGACGCAACGGTGTAAAAATTACGAGTCAACTATGCACAAGAATAAAATATAATATTTAAATAATTCATAATAAGAATAATATTAAATAATAAAAAGTTGTTAATTGAGCATAGTTCAGGGGTCATAAGTGAAAATTTAATTTCTAAATTCGCCTATAAAAGGCTTTGTAATCGTAATGTAAAAACACACCTTTTTCTATCTTTTTCTTATTTATCAATATCAATTATCAATATCTATATTCTATATCTCTATCATAATGTTAACTTAATAAGATATAACAATAATCTTAATTTTAATTTTAAATTATGATAATAATAAGATTTATGATAGAGATCATTTGAGTGTGTAAGTCGAAATTCTGTCCGTGTAACGCTACGCTATTTTTAATCATTGTAAGTTATGTTCAACCTTTTTACATTAATGTATCGTAACTAAGTTATTATTATGCTTATTTGAGCCGAAGTAATCGTGATGTTGGGCTAAAATATTAAGAAGGGGTTATTGAACTTTGGACCATAATTAAGGTTTGGGCAAAAGACCGACACTTGTAGAAATTGAACTATTGACTATTAATAGATGGGGGGTATTGTCTAATTGAGTGACAACTCATTGGAGTCTGTCGAACCTATCTTCAAATTAATTAACCTAATAATTAATAATGATTATGGTTGTCCTATTTAGTGATGTTCATATGGAATCTGTTATAATCATTTAATTAATCAATTGGGTTGGGTAATTGATTATTCATTCTGATCAAGTGGATGAATTAATATTCATAAACTAATTAAAACAGGGGTGGATTACATACAGTGATAACTGGTGTAATTGTTGACAGAAGTGATAACTGCGTCACAGTTTAAATCCTTAATCAGTTGGAATATTTGACTTCGGGTATAAGGGTAATTTGACGAGGATACTCGCACTTTATTTTTATGACCGATGGACTATTATGGACAAAAACCAGATAGACGTATCAAATAAACCAGGACAAAGGACAATTAACCCATGGTAATAAATTAAAATCAACACGTCAAACATCATGATTACGGAAGTTTAAATAAGCATAATTCTTTTATTATATTTCTCATCGTATCTTTATTTACTGTCATTTTATTACTCGCAATTTTATTTACTGTCATTTTATTTATTGTCATTATTTTACGCACTTTAATTATCGTCATTTATCTTTACGCTTAAAATATAGAATCGACAAACCGGTCATTAAACGGTAAAACCCCCCTTTTATAATAATATTACTACTTATATAATTATATATATTTTGTATAAATATAGTTAAAAATATAGTAAGTATCACCAGCTCCCTGTGGAACGAACCGGACTTACTAAAAACTACACTACTCTACGATTAGGTACACTGCCTATAGTGTTGTAGCAAGGTTTAGGTATATCCCATCCGTAAATTAATAAAACTTGTGTCATATTTTGTGTATTTTGTATTAAAAATAATACTATTTCGTACCCTCACGCTACATCATCAGTAACCTAAAGGCACAAAAACTAATAAGAAAAGGTTGCTATGCTGTGCTAGCACACGTCGAGAAATTCAATTCCGAAGAAAAGAATATCAATGATGTTCCCGTCGCAAAAGAATTTCCTGATGTATTTTCGAAAGAATTACCGGGACTAACTCCACACCGATCCGTTGAATTTCAAATATACCTTGTACCGGGAGCTGCACCAATAGCTCGTGCTCCATACAGACTCACACCTAGCGAAATGAAGGAACTTCAGAGCCAATTACAAGGACTTTTAGAGCGTGGTTTCATTAGACCAAGCACATCACCATGGGGAGCTCCTATTTTGTTTGTCAAGAAGAAGGATGGTACATTTAGGTTACGTATCGACTACCGAGAGTTGAAAAAACTTACCATCAAGAACCGCTACCCACTACCAAGAATCGACGACTTATTTGATCAACTACAAGGCTCGTCGGTTTATTCGAAGATTGATTTACGTTCTGGGTATCATCAAATGCGGGTGAAGGAGGATGATATTCCAAAGACTGCTTTTAGAACGCGTTACGGTCATTACGAGTTTATGGTTATGCCGTTTGGGTTGACTAACGCACCAGCTGTGTTCATGGACCTCATGAACCGAGTGTGTGGACCATATCTTGACAAGTTTGTCATTGTTTTCATCGATGACATACTTATTTACTCAAAGAATGACCAAGAGCATGAAGAACATTTGAGAAAAGTGCCAGAGTTGTTAAGGAAGGAAAAACTGTACGCTAAGTTTTCAAAGTGTGCATTTTGGTTGGAAGAAGTTCAATTCCTCGGTCACATAGTGAACAAAGAAGGTATTCAGGTGGATCCAGCAAAGATTGAAACGGTTGAAAAATGGGAAACCCCAAAAACTCTGAAGCATATACGCCAATTTTTAGGACTAGCTGGTTACTACAGAAGGTTCTTCCAAGATTTTTCCAGAATAGCAAAACCCTTGACTGCATTAACGCATAAAGGGAGAAAATTTAAATGGAAGGATGAACAAGAAAAGGCGTTTCAATTATTAAAGAAAAAGTTAACTACAGCAAATATATTGTCATTACCTGAAGGGAATGATGATTTTGTGATATATTGTGACGCCTCAAAGCAAGGTCTCGGTTGTGTATTAATGCAACGAACGAAGGTAATTGCTTCTGCGTTTAGACAATTGAACATTCACGAGCAGAATTATACGATGCATGATTTGGAATTAGGCGCGGTTGTTTTTGCATTAAAGACTTGGAGGCACTACTTATATGGGGTCAAAAGTATTATATATACCGATCACAAAAGTCTTCAACACATATTTAACCAGAAACAACTGAACATGAGACAGCGCAGGTGGATTGAATTGTTGAATGATTACTACTTTGAGATTCGTTGCCACCCGGGGAAGGCAAATGTGGTAGCCGACGCCTTGAGCAGAAAGGACAGAGAACCCATTAGAGTAAAAGCTATGAATATAATGATTCACACTAACCTTACTACTCAAATAAAGGAGGCGCAACAAGGAGTTTTAAAAGAGGGAAATTTAAAGGATGAAATACCCAAAGGATCGGAGAAGCATCTTAATATTCAGGAAGACGGAACCCGGTATAGGACTGAAAGGATTTGGGTACCAAAATTTGGAGATATGAGAGAAATGGTACTTAGAGAAGCTCATAAAACCAGATACTCAATATATCCTGGAACGGGGAAGATGTACAAGGATCTCAAGAAACATTTTTGGTGGCCGGGTATGAAAGCCGATTTTGCTAAATACGTAGGAGAATGTTTGACGTGTTCTAAGGTCAAAGCTGAGCACCAGAAATCATCAGGTCTACTTCAATAACCCGAAATCCTGGAATAGAAATGGGAAAACATTACCATGGATTTCATCACTAAATTGCCAAGGACTGCAAGTGGTTTTGATACTATTTGGGTAATAGTTGATCGTCTCACCAAATCAGCACACTTCCTGCCAATAAGAGAAGATGACAAGATGGAGAAGTTAGCACGGCTGTATTTGAAGGAAGTCATCTCAAGACATGGAATACCTATCTCTATTATCTCTGATAGGGATGGCAGATTTATTTCAAGATTCTGGCAGACATTATGTAGTGACCCGAACTTTTCCATGTTTATATATATTAATTGAGATTGATATTTACATGATTAAATGTTTCCAACATGTTAAGCAATCAAACTTGTTAAGACTTGATTAATTGAAATAGGTTTCATATAGACAATTGACCACCCAAGTTGACCGGTGATTCACGAACGTTAAAACTTGTAAAAACTATATGATGACATATATATGGTTATATATATAGTTAACATGATATTATGATATGTAAACATATCATTAAGTATATTAACAATGAACTACATATGTAAAAACAAGACTACTAACTTAATGATTTTGAAACGAGACATATATGTAACGATTATCGTTGTAACGACATTTAATGTATATATATCATATTAAGAGATATTCGTACATCATAATATCATGATAATATAATAATTTAAAATCTCTTTTGATATTATAAACATTGGGTTAACAACATTTAACAAGATCGTTAACCTAAAGGTTTCAAAACAACATTTACATGTAACTACTAACGATGACTTAACGACTCAGTTAAAATGTATATACATGTAGTGTTTTAATATGTATTCATACACTTTTGAAAGACTTCAAGACACTTATCAAAATACTTCTACTTAACAAAAATGCTTACAATTACATCCTCGTTCAGTTTCATCAACAATTCTACTCGTATGCACCCGTATTCGTACTCGTACAATACACAGCTTTTAGATGTATGTACTATTGGTATATACACTCCAATGATCAGCTCTTAGCAGCCCATGTGAGTCACCTAACACATGTGGGAACCATCATTTGGCAACTAGCATGAAATATCTCATAAAATTACAAAAATATGAGTAATCATTCATGACTTATTTACATGAAAACAAAATTACATATCTTTTATATCTAATCCATACACCAACGACCAAAAACACCTACAAACACTTTAATTCTTCAATTTTCTTCATCTAATTGATCTCTCTCAAGTTCTATCTTCAAGTTCTAAGTGTTCTTCATAAATTCCAAAAGTTCTAGTTTCATAAAATCAAGAATACTTTCAAGTTTGCTAGCTCACTTCCAATCTTGTAAGGTGATCATCCAACCTCAAGAAATCTTTGTTTCTTACAGTAGGTTATCATTCTAATACAAGGTAATAATCATATTCAAACTTTGGTTCAATTTCTATAACTATAACAATCTTATTTCAAGTGATGATCTTACTTGAACTTGTTTTCGTGTCATGATTCTGCTTCAAGAACTTCGAGCCATCCAAGGATCCGTTGAAGCTAGATCCATTTTTCTCTTTTCCAGTAGGTTCATCCAAGGAACTTAAGGTAGTAATGATGTTCATAACATCATTCGATTCATACATATAAAGCTATCTTATTCGAAGGTTTAAACTTGTAATCACTAGAACATAGTTTAGTTAATTCTAAACTTGTTCGCAAATAAAAGTTAATCCTTCTAACTTGACTTTTAAAATCAACTAAACACATGTTCTATATCTATATGATATGCTAACTTAATGATTTAAAACTTGGAAACACGAAAAACACCGTAAAACCGGATTTACGCCGTCGTAGTAACACCGCGGGCTGTTTTGGGTTAGTTAATTAAAAACTATGATAAACTTTGATTTAAAAGTTGTTATTCTGAGAAAATGATTTTTATTATGAACATGAAACTATATCCAAAAATTATGGTTAAACTCAAAGTGGAAGTATGTTTTCTAAAATGGTCATCTAGACGTCGTTCTTTCGACTGAAATGACTACCTTTACAAAAACGACTTGTAACTTATTTTTACGACTATAAACCTATACTTTTCTGTTTAGATTCATAAAATAGAGTTCAATATGAAACCATAGCAATTTGATTCACTCAAAACGGATTTAAAATGAAGAAGTTATGGGTAAAACAAGATTGGATAATTTTTCTCATTTTAGCTACGTGAAAATTGGTAACAAATCTATTCCAACCATAACTTAATCAACTTGTATTGTATATTATGTAATCTTGAGATACCATAGACACGTATACAATGTTTCGACCTATCATGTCGACACATCTATATATATTTCGGAACAACCATAGACACTCTATATGTGAATGTTGGAGTTAGTTATACAGGGTTGAGGTTGATTCCAAAATATATATAGTTTGAGTTGTGATCAATACTGAGATACGTATACACTGGGTCGTGGATTGTTTCAAGATAATATTTATCAATTTATTTATGTACATCTAACTGTGGACAACTAGTTGTAGGTTACTAACGAGGACAGCTGACTTAATAAACTTAAAACATCAAAATATATTAAAAGTGTTGTAAATATATTTTGAACATACTTTGATATATATGTATATATTGTTATAGGTTCGTGAATCAACCAGTGGCCAAGTCTTACTTCCCGACGAAGTAAAAATCTGTGAAAGTGAGTTATAGTCCCACTTTTAAAATCTAATATTTTTGGGATGAGAATACATGCGGGTTTTATAAATGATTTACAAAATAGACACAAGTAGGTGAAACTACATTCTATGGTTGAATTATCGAAATCGAATATGCCCCTTTTTATTAAGTCTGGTAATCTAAGAATTAGGGAACAGACACCCTAATTGACGCGAATCCTAAAGATAGATCTATCGGGCCCAACAAGCCCCATCCAAAGTACCGGATGCTTTAGTACTTCGAAATTTATATCATATCCGAAGGGTGTCCCGGAATGATGGGGATATTCTTATATATGCATCTTGTTAATGTCGGTTACCAGGTGTTCACCATATGAATGATTTTTATCTCTATGTATGGGATATGTATTGAAATATGAAATCTTGTGGTCTATTATTATGATTTGATATATATAGGTTAAACCTATAACTCACCAACATTTTTGTTGACGTTTTAAGCATGTTTATTCTCAGGTGATTATTAAGAGCTTCCGCTGTCGCATACTTAAATAAGGACGAGATTTGGAGTCCATGCTTGTATGATATTGTGTAAAAACTGCATTCAAGAAACTTATTTTGTTGTAACATATTTGTATTGTAAACCATTATGTAATGGTCGTGTGTAAACAGGATATTTTAGATTATCATTATTTGATAATCTACTTAAAGCTTTTTAAACCTTTATTGATGAAATAAAGGTTATGGTTTGTTTTAAAATGAATGCAGTCTTTGAAAAACGTCTCATATAGAGGTCAAAACCTCGCAACGAAATCAATTAATATGGAACGTTTTTAATCAATAAGAACGGGACATTTCAGTTGGTATCCGAGCGTTGGTCTTAGAGAACCAGAATTTTGAATTAGTGTGTCTTATCGAGTTTGTTAGGATGCATTAGTGAGTCTGGACTTCGACCGTGTTTACTTGAAAAATGATTGCTTAACAAATTTTGTTGGAAACTATATATTTTTAACATGTGAATATTATGTGATATATTAATCTCTTAACGCGTTTGATATTATGTGATAGATGTCTACCTCTAGAACAAGTCCCATGGACTCACATAATAATAATGAAGAGTCAAATGTAAATTGGAATGATTCGTGGACTGATTCACAAGTTCCCGAAGAGGAACCGGAAGAAGAGTCGGAACCGGAAGAAGAATCGGAACCGGAAGAAGAATCGGAACCGGATGAAGAAGTAGAACCGGTGGGGGAAATAATAAAACGGTTAAGTAAAAGAAAATCCTCAACCAACCGACCAAGGTTAATTATGGTCAATGGTGTTTCCGCCAAGGAAGCAAAATATTGGGAGGATTACCAATTCTCCGATGAATCGGATTCCGACGAGAATTCCGATGATGTTATAGAAATTACCCCAACTGAATTTAAAAAGGCAAAAGAAAATAATAAGGGAAAGGGCATAAAAATAGAGAAATCTAATTCCAACCCCGATGAACTTTATATGTATCGTCAACCCCCGAAGTCCTTAAGTTGTAACAATGACCCGGGAACCTCTAAACCACCAGGTTTTTCTAAACCGTTGTGGAAAACGACAGTTAGTATTAGGGGAACATCATATATCCCTAGAAACTTGGCAAAACGAACCAAAACCGAGGAAGAAGAAACGAGCGAGTCGGAATAAGATAGTTGTATTCGTGTGGTGTAATATATGTAATATAGTGTTCTTATGCTTTATGATATATGTAAAAATTGCTTGTATTAATAAGTATTTTTTTATGAATCTAACTCTTGTCTATTTTACAGTTTAAAAACACAAAATGGATAGACAACCCAATATTTTAAGAGACCTAGCCGGAGACATGATTGATGAAATCTTGTCTAGAGTCGGCCAGAATTCCTCGGCACAACTATTTAAGGCGAGATCAGTTTGTAAGACATTCGAAGAACGTTCCAAGAATGTCTTGGTTTATAAGAGACTTTCGTTTGAAAGATGGGGGATATCACATTGGGAAACCCATAAGTTACGATGTGTTTACTTTGACACATATATTGCGGGGAACCCAAATGCTATTTTACGCAACGGGTTAAGAAATTATTTTGACTCAATATATCCGAATATTGGACTTCGTGATTTAGAAAAAGCGGCTAACATGCAACATAAAGAAGCATGTTATGCTTACGGATTAGTAATGTTCGCTTCTCACCAAAGTGAGAACAAGAACATCGGGCTACAACTATTAAACAAAACGTTCCCACAAGTGACGGAGTCGGTAATTGGGGTAAGAAATGAGGTTTTTAGATTGTTACGGGACTGTTGGACATTACGTAACCCTCGTCCCTTTGACGACGTTACAACACGCTGTCTTATCAATGACCATAACGGTTATGTTCCACAAGACCAAGGATGGGAAGTAATCCTAGTAAAACCAGAATGCATGACTTGTTTCTGGACGTATGAATTACGTGTCTTTATTGCCTTTGCTGAACGACTTGTGTACTAGCTAGAATTATCTTCACAACCATCTTGTATCAAATTTATTGTGTGCTATATTTCATGCTATATGTAAAATAAGCGGTATTGTAAGTTTGTAAAATATTGTGTAAAAGTTTGAACGCGAAATATTATTATAATCAGTTTTTCATATAGAATTGTAGTAGTTGAATTGTATATTAGCTACTAAGTATGAACTTAACAGGTAGGTACTACCCGAATTTAAACTTATAAAACGCTAATATGAAGAAAAAGCTTTTATAAATGAGTTCATATTATGCTACGAAATACTATTAACTACTCTTAATATTCTGTATGATTAACTTGTTCCATTTGACTATTTTGAAGGAAATGGCACCGACTACTCGACACACCGTGAATATGAATGAAGAGGAATTCCGTACTTTTCTAGCTTCAAACATAGCCGCAGTACAGGCTGCGCTACATACCAACAATAACCTTGGATCTGGCAGTACAGGAAATCGTGTAGGATGCACCTACAAAGAATTCACTGCCTGCAAACCTTTGGAATTTGATGGAACCGAAGGACCAATCGGATTGAAACGGTGGACCGAGAAGGTCGAATCGGTGTTTGCCATAAGTAAGTGTACTGAAGAGGACAAAGTGAAGTACGCTACGCATACCTTCACAGGTTCTGCGTTAACATGGTGGAATACCTATCTAGAGCAAGTGGGACAAGATGATGCTTACGCACTACCGTGGTCAGCATTCAAGCACTTGATGAACGAGAAGTACCGTCCCAGAACTGAGGTCAATAAGCTCAAGACAGAACTTAGAGGGTTACGAACCCAAGGATTTGATATTACCATGTACGAAAGACGATTCACAGAATTGTGCCTATTGTGTCCGGGAGCATTCGAAGATGAGGAAGAGAAGATCGACGCGTTTGTGAAAGGATTACCGGAAAGAATCCAAGAAGATATAAGTTCATACGAGCCCGCCTCTATACAACAGGCATGTAGAATGGCTCACAAACTAGTGAACCAGATTGAAGAAAGAATTAAAGAACAGACTGCTGAAGAGGCCAATGTGAAGCAAGTCAAAAGAAAGTGGGAGAAAAACGGTGATAAGAATCACCAATACAACAACAACAGCAATTACAACAATAATCGCAACAATTATCCCAACAATCGCAACATCAATCGCAACTACAACAAACGGCCCAACAACAATAACAACAACAACAACAACAGCAACAGCAACTACAACAATCATTCCAACAACAATAATAACCGCAACAACAACAACAATCAGAAGCAGCTATGCCAAAGGTGTGAAAAGTATCACTCGGGGTTCTGCACCAAATTTTGCAACAAGTGTAAAAGAAATGGTCATAGCGCGGTGAAGTGTGAAGTCTACGGACCAGGGGTTAATAGAACAAAAGGAACAAATGGTGTCGGAACGAGTAATGGCGGAGCAAGTAGTGTCGGAGCAAGTTATGCCAATGTAGTTTGTTATAAATGTGGAAAACCGGGCCACATTATTAGAAATTGCCCGAACCAGGAGAACACGAATGGACAAGGCCGCGGAAGAGTTTTCAATATTAATGCGGCAGAGGCACAGGAAGACCCGGAGCTTGTTACGGGTACGTTTCTTATTGACAATAAATCTGCTTACGTTTTATTTGATTCGGGTGCGGATAGAAGCTATATGAGTAGAGATTTTTGTGCTAAATTAAGTTGTCCATTGACACCTTTGGATAGTAAATTTTTACTCGAATTAGCAAATGGTAAATTAATTTCAGCAGATAATATATGTCGGAATCGAGAAATTAAACTGGTTAGTTAAACATTTAAGATTGATTTGATACCAGTAGAGTTAGGGAGTTTTGATGTGATAATCGGTATGGACTGGTTGAAAGAAGTGAAAGCAGAGATCGTTTGTTGCAAAAATGCAATTCGCATTATACGAGAAAAAGGAAAACCCTTAATGGTGTACGGAGAAAAGGGCAACACGAAGCTACATCTTATTAGTAATTTGAAGGCACAAAAACTAATAAGAAAAGGTTGCTATGCTGTTCTAGCACACGTCGAGAAAGTACAAACTGAAGAAAAGAGCATCAATGATGTTCCCATTGCAAAAGAATTTCCCGATGTATTTCTGAAAGAATTACCGGGATTACCCCCACATCGATCCGTTGAATTTCAAATAGATCTTGTACCAGGAGCTGCACCAATAGCTCGTGCTCCTTACAGACTTTTACCCAGCGAGATGAAAGAACTGCAAAGCCAATTACAAGAACTTTTAGAGCGTGGTTTCATTCAACCAAGCACATCACCGTGGGGAGCTCCTGTTTTGTTTGTCAAGAAGAAAGATGGTACATTCAGGTTGTGTATCGACTACCGAGAGTTGAACAAACTTACCATCAAGAACCGCTACCCACTACCGAGAATCGACGACTTATTTGATCAACTACAAGGCTCGTCTGTTTATTCAAAGATTGACTTACGTTCCAGATATCATCAAATGCGGGTGAAAGAAGATGATATTCCAAAGACTGCTTTCAGAACACGTTACGGTCATTACGAGTTTATGGTCATGCCGTATGGTTTAACTAATGCACCAGCTGTGTTCACGGACCTTATGAACCGAGTGTGTGGACCATACCTTGACAAGTTTGTCATTGTTTTCATTGATGACATACTTATTTACTCAAAGAATGACCAAGAACACGGTGAACATTTGAGAAAGGTGTTAGAAGTATTGAGGAAGGAAGAATTGTACGCTAAGTTTTCAAAGTGTGCATTTTGGTTGGAAGAAGTTCAATTCCTCGGTCACATAGTGAACAAAGAAGGTATTAAGGTGGATCCGGCAAAGATAGAAACTGTTGAAAAGTGGGAAACCCCGAAAACTCCGAAACACATACGCCAGTTTTTAGGACTAGCTGGTTACTACAGAAGGTTCATCCAAGACTTTTCCAGAATAGCAAAACCCTTGACTGCATTAACGCATAAAGGGAAGAAATTTGAATGGAAGGATGAACAAGAGAAAGCGTTTCAGTTATTGAAGAAAAAGCTAACTACGGCACCTATATTGTCATTGCCTGAAGGGAATGATGATTTTGTGATTTATTGTGACGCATCAAAGCAAGGTCTCGGTTGTGTATTAATGCAACGAATGAAGGTGATTGCTTATGCGTCTAGACAATTGAAGATTCACGAACAAAACTATACGACGCATGATTTGGAATTAGGCGCGGTTGTTTTTGCATTAAAGACTTGGAGACACTACTTATATGGGGTCAAAAGTATTATATATACCGACCACAAAAGTCTTCAACACATATTTAATCAGAAACAACTGAATATGAGGCAGCGTAGGTGGATTGAATTATTGAATGATTACGACTTTGAGATTCGTTACCACCCGGGGAAGGCAAATGTGGTAGCCGATGCCTTGAGCAGGAAGGATAGAGAACCCATTCGAGTAAAATCTATGAATATAATGATTCATAATAACCTTACTACTCAAATAAAGGAGGCGCAACAAGGAGTTTTAAAAGAGGGAAATTTAAAGGATGAAATACCCAAAGGATCGGAGAAACATCTTAATATTCGGGAAGACGGAACCCGGTATAGGGCTGAAAGGATTTGGGTACCAAAATTTGGAGATATAAGAGAAATGGTACTTAGAGAAGCTCATAAAACCAGATACTCAATACATCCTGGAACGGGGAAGATGTACAAGGATCTCAAGAAACATTTTTGGTGGCCGGGTATGAAAGCCGATGTTGCTAAATACGTAGGAGAATGTTTGACGTGTTCTAAGGTCAAAGCTGAGCATCAGAAACCATCAGGTCTACTTCAATAACCCGAAATCCCGGAATGGAAATGGGAAAACATTACCATGGATTTCATCACTAAATTGCCAAGGACTGCAAGTGGTTTTGATACTATTTGGGTAATAGTTAATCGTCTCACCAAATCACCACACTTCTTGCCAATAAGAGAAGATGACAAGATGGAGAAGTTAGCACGACTGTATTTGAAGGAAGTCATCTCCAGACATGGAATACCAATCTCTATTATCTCTGATAGGGATGGCAGATTTATTTCAAGATTCTGGCAGACATTACAGCAAGCATTATGAACTCGTCTAGACATGAGTACTGCCTATCATCCACAAACTGATGGGCAGAGCGAAAGGACGATACAAACGCTTGAAGACATGCTACGAGCATGTGTTATTGATTTCGGAAACAGTTGGGATCGACATCTACCATTAGCAGAATTTTCCTACAACAACAGCTACCATTCAAGCATTGAGATGGCGCCGTTTGAAGCACTTTATGGTAGAAAGTGCAGGTCTCCGATTTATTGGAGTGAAGTGGGGGATAGACAGATTACGGGTCCGGAGATTATACAAGAAACTATCGAGAAGATCATCCAAATTCCACAACGGTTGAAAACCGCCCAAAGTCGACAAAAGAGCTACGCTGACATTAAAAGAAAAGATATAGAATTTGAAATTGGAGAGATGGTCATGCTTAAAGTTGCACCTTGGAAAGGCGTTGTTCGATTTGGTAAACGAGGGAAATTAAATCCAAGGTATATTGGACCATTCAAGATTATTGATCGTGTCGGACCAGTAGCTTACCGACTTGAGTTACCTCAACAACTCGCGGCTGTACATAACACTTTCCACGTCTCTAATTTGAAGAAATGTTTTGCTAAAGAAGATCTCACTATTCCGTTAGATGAAATCCAAATCAACGAAAAACTTCAATTCATCGAAGAACCCGTCGAAATAATGGATCGTGAGGTTAAAAGACTTAAGCAAAACAAGATACCAATTGTTAAGGTTCAATGGAATGCTCGTAGAGGACCCGAGTTCACCTGGGAGCATGAAGATCAGATGAAGAAGAAATACCCGCATCTATTTCCAGAAGATTCGTCAACACCTTCAACAGCTTAAAATTTCGGGACGAAATTTATTTAACGGGTAGGTACTGTAGTGACCCGAACTTTTCCATGTTTATATATATTAATTGAGATTGATATTTACATGATTAAATGTTTCCAACATGTTAAGCAATCAAACTTGTTAAGACTTGATTAATTGAAATAGGTTTCATATAGACAATTGACCACCCAAGTTGACCGGTGATTCACGAACGTTAAAACTTGTAAAAACTATATGATGACATATATATGGTTATATATATAGTTAAAATGATATTATGATATGTAAACATATCATTAAGTATATTAACAATGAACTACATATGTAAAAACAAGACTACTAACTTAATGATTTTGAAACGAGACATATATGTAACGATTATCGTTGTAACGACATTTAATGTATATATATCATATTAAGAGATATTCGTACATCATAATATCATGATAATATAATAATTTAAAATCTCTTTTGATATTATAAACATTGGGTTAACAACATTTAACAAGATCGTTAACCTAAAGGTTTCAAAACAACATTTACATGTAACGACTAACGATGACTTAATGACTCAGTTAAAATGTATATACATGTAGTGTTTTAATATGTATTCATACACTTTTGAAAGACTTCAAGACACTTATCAAAATACTTCTACTTAACAAAAATGCTTACAATTACATCCTCGTTCAGTTTCATCAACAATTCTACTCGTATGCACCCGTATTCGTACTCGTACAATACACAGCTTTTAGATGTATGTACTATTGGTATATACACTCCAATGATCAGCTCTTAGCAGCCCATGTGAGTCACCTAACACATGTGGGAACCATCATTTGGCAACTAGCATGAAATATCTCATAAAATTACAAAAATATGAGTAATCATTCATGACTTATTTACATGAAAACAAAATTACATATCCTTTATATCTAATCCATACACCAACGACCAAAAACACCTACAAACACTTTCATTCTTCAATTTTCTTCATCTAATTGATCTCTCTCAAGTTCTATCTTTAAGTTCTAAGTGTTCTTCATAAATTCCAAAAGTTCTAGTTTCATAAAATCAAGAATACTTTCAAGTTTGCTAGCTCACTTCCAATCTTGTAAGGTGATCATCCAACCTCAAGAAATCTTTGTTTCTTACAGTAGGTTATCATTCTAATACAAGGTAATAATCATATTCAAACTTTGATTCAATTTCTATAACTATAACAATCTTATTTCAAGTGATGATCTTACTTGAACTTGTTTTCGTGTCATGATTCTGCTTCAAGAACTTCGAGCCATCCAAGGATCCGTTGAAGCTAGATCCATTTTTCTCTTTTCCAGTAGGTTCATCCAAGGAACTTAAGGTAGTAATGATGTTCATAACATCATTCGATTCATACATATAAAGCTATCTTATTCGAAGGTTTAAACTTGTAATCACTAGAACATAGTTTAGTTAATTCTAAACTTGTTCGCAAACAAAAGTTAATCCTTCTAACTTGACTTTTAAAATCAACTAAACACATGTTCTATATCTATATTATATGCTAACTTAATGATTTAAAACCTGGAAACACGAAAAACACCGTAAAACCGGATTTACGCCGTCGTAGTAACACCGCGGGCTGTTTTGGGTTAGTTAATTAAAAACAATGATAAACTTTGATTTAAAAGTTGTTATTCTGAGAAAATGATTTTTATTATGAACATGAAACTATATCCAAAAATTATGGTTAAACTCAAAGTGGAAGTATGTTTTCTAAAATGGTCATCTAGACGTCGTTCTTTCGACTGAAATGACTACCTTTACAAAAACGACTTGTAACTTATTTTTACGACTATAAACCTATACTTTTCTGTTTAGATTCATAAAATAGAGTTCAATATGAAACCATATCAATTTGATTCACTCAAAACGGATTTAAAATGAAGAAGTTATGGGTAAAACAAGATTGGATAATTTTTCTCATTTTAGCTACGTGAAAATTGGTAACAAATCTATTCCAACCATAACTTAATCAACTTGTATTGTATATTATGTAATCTTGAGATACCATAGACACGTATACAATGTTTCGACCTATCATGTCGACACATCTATATATATTTCGGAACAACCATAGACACTCTATATGTGAATGTTGGAGTTAGTTATACAGGGTTGAGGTTGATTCCAAAATATATATAGTTTGAGTTGTGATCAATACTGAGATACGTATACACTGGGTCGTGGATTGATTCAAGATAATATTTATCAATTTATTTATGTACATCTAACTGTGGACAACTAGTTGTAGGTTACTAACGAGGACAGCTAACTTAATAAACTTAAAACATCAAAATATATTAAAAGTGTTGTAAATATATTTTGAACATACTTTGATATATATGTATATATTGTTATAGGTTCGTGAATCAACCAGTGGCCAAGTCTTACTTCCCGACGAAGTAAAAATCTGTGAAAGTGAGTTATAGTCCCACTTTTAAAATCTAATATTTTTGGGATGAGAATACATGCGGGTTTTATAAATGATTTACAAAATAGACACAAGTAGGTGAAACTACATTCTATGGTTGAATTATCGAAATCGAATATGCCCCTTTTTATTAAGTCTGGTAATCTAAGAATTAGGGAACAGACACCCTAATTGATGCGAATCCTAAAGATAGATCTATCGGGCCCAACAAGCCCCATCCAAAGTACCGGATGCTTTAGTACTTCGAAATTTATATCATATCCGAAGGGTGTCCCGGAATGATGGGGATATTCTTATATATGCATCTTGTTAATGTCGGTTACCAGGTGTTCACCATATGAATGATTTTTATCTCTATGTATGGGATGTGTATTGAAATATGAAATCTTGTGGTCTATTATTATGATTTGATATATATAGGTTAAACCTATAACTCACCAACATTTTTGTTGACGTTTTAAGCATGTTTATTCTCAGGTGATTATTAAGAGCTTCCGCTGTCGCATACTTAAATAAGGACGAGATTTGGAGTCCATGCTTGTATGATATTGTGTAAAAACTGCATTCAAGAAACTTATTTTGTTGTAACATATTTGTATTGTAAACCATTATGTAATGGTCGTGTGTAAACAGGATATTTTAGATTATCATTATTTGATAATCTACTTAAAGCTTTTTAAACCTTTATTGATGAAATAAAGGTTATGGTTTGTTTAAAAATGAATGCAGTCTTTGAAAAACGTCTCATATAGAGGTCAAAACCTCGCAACAAAATCAATTAATATGGAACGTTTTTAATCAATAAGAACGGGACATTTCACATTACAGCAAGCATTAGGAACTCGTCTAGACATGAGTAATGCCTATCATCCATAAACTGATGGGCAGAGCGAAAGGACGACACAAACGCTTGAAGACATGATACGAGCATGTGTTATTGATTTCAGAAACAGTTGGGATCGACATCTACCGTTAGTAGAATTTTCCTACAACAACAGCTACCATTCAAGCATTGAGATGGCACCGTTTGAAGCACTTTATGGTAGAAAGTGCAGGTCTTCGATTTGTTGGAGTGAAGTGGGGGATAGAAAGATTACGGGTCCGAAGATAATACAAGAAACTACCGAGAAGATCATCCAAATTCAACAACGGTTGAAAACCGCCCAAAGTTGACAAAAGAGCTACGCCGACATTAAAAGTAAAAGATATAGAATTTGAAATTGGAGAGATGGTCATGCTTAAGGTTGCACCTTGGAAAGGCGTTGTTCGATTTGGTAAACGAGGGAAATTAAATCGAAGGTATATAGGACCATTCAAGATTATTGATCGTGTCGGACCCGTAGCTTACCGACTTGAATTACCACAACAACTCGCGGCTGTACATAATACTTTCCACGTCACAAATTTGAAGAAATATTTTGCTAAAGAAGATCTCACTATTCCGTTAGACGAAATCCAAATCAACGAAAAACTTCAATTCGTCGAAGAACCCGTCGAAATAATGGATCGTGAGGTTAAAAGACTTAAGCAAAACAAAATACCAATTGTTAAAGTTAGATGGAATGCTCATAGAAGACCCGAGTTCACCTGGGAATGAAAAGATCAGATGAAGAAGAAATACCCGCACTTATTTCCAGAAGATACGACAATACCTCCAACTGCTTAAAATTTCGGGACGAAATTTATTTAACGGGTAGGTACTGTAGTGACCCGAACTTTTCCATGTTTTTATATATTAAATGAAATTATTATTTACATGATTAAGTGTTTCCAACATGTTAAGCAATCAAACTTGTTAAGACTTGATTAATTGAAATAGGTTTTATATAGACAATTTGTGATGACCCGGAGATTTCCGACCAAATTTAAACTTAATCTTTATATGGTTCCGACACGATAAGCAAAATCCGTAATGTTGAGTCTCAAAAGTTTTGAAATCTATATTCATGTAATCAATTACCATTTGACAATTACCGACGATTCACGAACAACTAATTATAAATAGTTACATATATATTTAAATATATATATACATATAGATAATAATATATATATATAAAAATATGTATATGAATATTACTTGTAAATATATATGAACTTTAAACATAAGTAATGGTATATATATTGTAACTTATAAATATGAAATATTATATTAAATAGGATATGAGTAATAAATTGTAATATATTAAATCTAATTACAAGTTTGAATATAGTGTTATGTTAATATTAATATTTTACTTGCATTATTATTATTAATGTTAATATTAATATTGACATTTATATTTTTAATATTATTATTATTTAAATTATCATTGTTGTTATTAATAATAAACATTATATAGCTATAATATTTATTATTATTATGAGTATTTCTATTATTATTATTAGTATTGGTATTTCTATTTTATTTCTATAATCAATAATAAGTGTTATTAATATAAATTTTTATTAATTTGAATTATTATTATTGAATTTATATATATATATATATATATATATATATATATATATATATATATACAATATAATTAATTTTATTATTGAGTATATTATATACTTTATAAATACATATATAAATATATAACCAATAAAATAAATAAATACGGGTATAAAAAGAAATATACAGATATATTTATGATATTGATACAACACGTAACACTTATCTATCACAATCGATCTAAATTAGTTGCTGCTCATGATTTGTACAATATCAAACTGTACATATTTTGTCTTCTGACAGATTTGTTAGATATTTGAAATCTTATATGGTACAAATCAGTTTTCGATCACTATCTGCCTTTTTAAACTTTTTTTTTCTTCTTTCTGATCGATTCCTCCTGTCTAGTCCACCTTACGATAAAACAAAGGATTTAACATATATGTACGGAGACTTTTTACATACTTACATATAACAACTGGCATTCTTATTTTATGCTTGTGATTCAATTTATATACAAACAACCATCACCAAATGTTGCTTCTTTGTTTACTGTTTTCTTGTCCATAAACCACTACAATCCATCATCAAGTACAACATCCTCAACACCAATGACCGATCACCTTTAACAATCATCGAAGCTTCGCACCATTCCCATGACTATATTTGATTGAACAAAAACCCACTTTCCACTTCATCCATCAACCACCTTCGAATCAAAATACAACCGCCACCATGAATGATCAAACCACCGGCATATATATATATATATATATATATATATATATATATATATATATATATATATATATATATATATATATATATATATATATATATATATATATATATATATATATCTCGTTCTTCTCTTCTTATCAAGCACCACCTCTGTTAATCAAAAACCATCTCATCATCGCCACCCTAAGCCACACCCATCTTCAAAAACATCAACCCTTTATCTCTCTCCTCCCTCTCTTCATTTACCTAGTGATTGTTCGAAATTCCCCAAAACAAGAAGTACATCGCGTAAATTAAACTGCTGCACATTTTTTTTGTTTTTTTTTGTTTTTCTCTTCTTCTTTCTTTTGTGACAACTGCCTTTGTTCTATTTATAATCGAAATTAGTTTTTTTTTCTTTCCTTTATGGCTGACACACCAACAATCAATCCCACTTCTCTTGCTTTTCTTTTTAAGTGGACATATAATGATGAAGAGAAGGAGCAATATTATTGTTTCTTTAATAATCTTGGATAGCACCGAACCCTACAAGGTTTAAAAACATCCAACTGTTTATTTCTTTTCTCTCTTTATTCTTCCTTGCATTTTTATTTTTTTTCTTTCCCCAGCCGATATAAGAACTTGGTTAATTTACGGACTCCTTGGTTAATTTATGGACTCCTTTTCATTCATAAATAGGTTAGTTAATTGGGCCAGACGAGTATTGGACCGTATTGTTGGGCCATATTAAACCTAGCTATCAACCGAATGCTGCGTTTATTTTCTGCTTTGCTCGTCACCATCAACCAGATACCTACAAACACCCTTCTCGTTTCTGCCATAAACAACTCAAATTACAAATACTGTTACACTTATATTTCGGTTTTCAGTCGAACAAGAAACCCACAAGAAAACATGAAATTGCTACCGCTTTTTATTTTAATATTGACGAGTGCACGGTTGATGATGGTGTTGTGAATGCATAAATGATAGATGATTAAGATTATGATTTGATAAGTGAGAAGATGATAAATCAAACTCTAATTCGACGCTAAGATTAGTTCCCGATGATTTGATTTGTTGAAGAATATAGGGAAACGGAAAGGGGAGGTTAAATATAATTAAAGTCTGCATAATTCATAAAAAGAGAAATGGCAGAGTGGTATAAGGAGTTGTCAGGTGAATGAGAGGTCGCGAGTTCGAGTCCCGGCAGTGACATATTTTTCTTTATCCAATTACTTGAGGTAGTTTATTATTATTATCATTATTATGATTATTTTTTTTTTATTATTATCATTATAATTATTATGAGTATTATTATTATTGATATTGTTAGTGTTATAATTATTATTATTACTAAAGCAAGCTTATATTTATAAGTATTAGAATTATAATTATTATTAGTAATAATATTATGTATTACGAACATTAGTTATTAGTATTATCATCGTTACGAATAAAAGTATTAGTAACATTTATAAATTTTATTATTATTATTAACAAAAGTATTATTAATTAAGGTTACCACTAATGATAAGATTGTATAATTATTATAATTATTATCAAGTGTTAGGTATTATTATCAATATCATTATTTCTAATTATCATTACTATTAAATTATTCACTTTATGAAGAACTACTATTATTATCATTATTATGAGATTTATTATAAACATTTTTATTAATATTATCATATAGAGAATTATTAATACTATTAACATTATCATTAATATTAGTACTATCATTATTATTATTGTCATCACTTAAAATATTATCTTAAAACACTACTTTAACAAATAAATGGTATTTATATAAATATATATTTAATACATATTACATGACAAAAATTTAATATCTTTTTATGTACAAAATGAATATATGAAAAATATATATATTTAATACAAAAAGGATGTAACTAATAAAATTATATATATAATTGTTTGATTACAAATATGTGTGTTAACAAATATACAAATGATATAGGTTCGTGAATCCGAGACCAACCCTATACTTGTTCAATGTCGTTCTATGTATTTTTACTACAAAATACATTAGGTGAGTTTCATTTGCCTTTTACCCTTTATGTTTTTAGGCTGAGAATACATGTGCAACTTTTATAACTGTTTTACGAAATAGACACACGTAAGTGAAACAAAGTGAAACTACATTCTATGAAAGAATTATCTGGGATTGGGGTTGATTATTATGACACGCATTAGCCCCCAGTTTCCGTTAGAGCGTATGAGCTTCCGAGCCGGGTGGATGGTTTATTATTTATGAAATTTTGGCACCGGTTGGCCTATATTTTATAAACATGTGTTCAGCCGTGGGGTGTAAAGACCGGCACAGAGGTTCTATATTTTGAAGGCACATGTATTCAGCGCGTGGGGTGAAAGACCGGCACAGATGGTTACTATTATATTTTGAATCCTCACCAGGCGTTCTTCATATGAAAGATATTTTTGTGGAGTTGGAATGGGACTTCTGCACATTTTATAATATTTAAAATCTTGTGGTCTATTAAAATGATGAAAATGAAATGATTACTATAAATTAATGAACTCACCAACCTTTTGGTTGACACTTGAAAGCGTGTTTATTCTCAGGTTTGAAAGAAATCTTCCGCTGTGCATTAGCTTATTTAAGGATATTACTTGGAGTCATTCATGACATATTTCAAAAGACGTTGCATTCGAGTCGTTGAAGTTTATTAGAGATTATTATAAAGTAAATGACAAATTAGGTCATTTATAGTTTGGATATTATGAAATGGTATGCATGCCTGTCAATTTTCGATGTAAGGAAAGTTTGTCTTTTAAAAACGAATGTAATGTTTGTAAAATGTATCATTTAGAGGTCAAGTACCTCGCGATGTAATCAACTATTATGAATCGTTTATAATCGATATGGACTTCGTCCGGATGGATTAGGACGGGGCGCTAAAGTTGGTATCAGAGCGGTGGTCGTAGCGAACCAGGTCGACATTAGTGTGTCTAACTAGGAGTTGTTAGGATGCATTAATGAAGTCTGGACTTCGACCTAGTAGTTATTAGGTTATATTAGTAAGTCTGGACTTGAACCTTGTCGAAAATTACCTGCTTATCATTCTTAGTCTAGACACATCTTACTGCATTGACTGCATGAATAGTATGTAGACAAAATTCACATATTAGCGTATATGCTAATCCATATCTTAGCGTATCTGTTACTATAAACTTTGCCTGATATATTTCGTAAATTCCTCCGTAATCTACGAAATCTTCGGTTCTATATATAGGTATTCTATGTAATTAGAATATCATCCGATATCCGAAAATCATTTCATTTCGAGAAATCCTTCATTCAGTCGTACGCAATGGAACTCACAACTAGTTCAAGTCCCTCGAATTACGATATGGAGTCCCACTCCAGCTCCGAAAGCAGCGTCACCAGAATGAATCAATCAATCAGCCATCCCCAATTCATCTGTTGGGTTCATAGCCTACTTAATCATTGGAGATAAGAAGAAGATGATCCCTTCCATCCACCACATTGCCCTCTTGGTGAAGAACCTGAAGCAATTACCGGCGAACCTGTTCGTAATACCATTTTCTCTCTCATTTCCAGAGTATCTCGCTATGATTATATATTATCTCAAATTCAAAACCTTATTCACTCGCTCGTTCCTACCGACAATCATCCCGGAGTAATAAGTCAACGAGCTTCACACCCGAGTTGTAGCCGTGGAAAGTATGGTGCAAAATGTGCCAGCTTCAGCAACATCAACAGTACCTTCACCACCGCCAACAGCAACATCCGCATCACATGCCTCAATTTTTACAATCTGTCCCACGAACATCAACATCATACGCACCATGGATACCAAGGAGTACCAACAGCAATTAACAATGAAGTATTGAACCATAACTTCATTGATACTGCGAAGAATATGTGGATCCTAATAGTTTTAAAGATTACTTATTCTAGCTCAAACCGAAAAACAAATGAGTCTAATATTATATTGACTCATTAAATCCATAATTACATCGGAAGAAAATATATATGTATATATATATATTTTCATAAAGATTGTGATTAAAAATTCTTTCATACAAACTGTTAATGAGGAAAATATTTTAACGGGTAGGTAATACCCGAGAAATATTTAAGATTTCACATTAATAAGTTACATTGTACATTCTTCAAATCTGATTCAACAGTAATTTCCTATCCTACTTACATCCACAGATATACGAATCCGTTCACCACAGAATAACCATTTTCATTCAAATTTCATATTTGGATTTTGACCTATCAGAATCCAACAAGTGGCATATTGAAGAAAACATTTGACGGAATAAAATTTGTTAGAAATAAACAAATTAACTATGAGAAATTTTGTTAAGAATCCACTCTAACAAAATCCTAGCTAACTGTTCATAGCTAACTGTGGACTAATCAACTGAGGACTACCAACAGTGGACAATTAAAATGAATTAAAATATTGATTATAACATATGAAACTAAACAATACTTCAAGTTTGCCACTTGAGTTCATCTTAAACTTCATTTATATCTTGACGATTACAATCTGCGTTCAAACCTTTCATGATTCTTGAAAATACCTCAATCGAGAAGATGAACCAACCGCACTTCATCTACGGAAGGAAAGATTTATGCATATAGTTATGCACCTGAAAAAACTCTCGGAAACTGAGTAAACGTTTAACACGTAGTTGTGCTAATTCCTTTAGTGTTATTATTACCGAAAATAACTTTTCAATCTCTTTCCAAATTAGCCAATTTTGTCACAGCTCCAGCAAGTCAATTTCGACTTTTCGTTCGAAACAACCTTATTATAATCAACGTCTTACTAAATACATATGGGTCATTTTAAGATATTGTTACATTATATAATCATGATAAATGATAAGTAAACATATCATTAAGTATATTAATAATGAACTACATATGTAAAAACAAGACTACTAACTTAATGATTTCGAAACGAGACATATATGTAACGATTATCGTTGTAACAACATTTAACTTTATACATATCATACTAAGATATATTAATATATCATAATATCATGATAATGTAATAATTTAACATCTCTTTAGATATAATAAACAATGGGTTAACAACATTTAACAAGATATTTAACCTAAAGGTTTCAAAACAACATTTACATGTAACGACTAACGATGACTTAACGACTCAGTTAAAATGTATATACATGTAGTATTTTAATATGTATTCATACACTTTTGAAAGACTTCAAGACACTTATCAAAATACTTCTACTTAACAAAAATGCTTACAATTACATCCTCTTTCAATTTCATCAACAATTCTACTCGTATGCACCCGTATTCGTACTCATACAATACACAGCTTTTAGATGTATGTACTATTGGTATATACACTCCAATGATCAGCTCTTAGCAGCCCATGTGAGTCACCTAACACATGTGGGAACCATCATTTGGCAACTAGCATGAAATATCTCATAAAATTACAAAAATATTAGTAATCATTCATGACTTATTTACATGTAAACAAAATTACACATCCTTTATATCTAATCCATATACCAACGACCAAAAACACCTATAAACACTTTCATTCTTCAATTTTCTTCATCTAATTGATCTCTCTCAAGTTCTATCTTCAAGTTCTAAGTGTTCTTCATAAATTCTATAAGTTCTAGTTTCATAAAATCAAGAATACTTCCAAGTTTGCTACCTTACTTCCAATCTTGTAAAGTGATCATCCAACCTTAAGAAATTTTTCTTATTTACAGTATGATATCTTTCTAATACAAGGTAATACTCATATTCAAACTTTGATTCAATTTCTATAACTATAACAATCTTATTTCGAGTGGAAATCTTACTTGAACTTGTTTTCGTGTCATGATTCTGCTTCAAGAACTTTCAAGCCATCCAAGGATCCTTTGAAGCTAGATCTATTTTTCTCATTTCCAGTAGGTTTATCCACAAAACCTGAGGTAGTAATGTGTAAGACCCAAATATTTATTGTACATAATATATTTATGGTGTACGATACGTGTATGGAGTGTACGAAGCATGTACGTGTTGTTTGCTCGAACGTCGAAGGAAACTGGACGTTGTCTGAAGTGACAAGGTGTGTAAGTATCTTTTCAACCCCAAATGAAGTTTGAGTTTATGTTTCAAATCCTTACCATTGGAAATAAAATCTTATTACGTTTCCAACGATATTTGATTCATCGAAAACGGAGCTACGGTCAAAAAGTTATGGCCAAAACAAGTTTCTAAAAACTGACCTGAAGGTTGGAGCGGCGCTCCACCTTATGGAGCGGCGCTCCGATCGCGTCAGAAGCAATTTTCAGCTTTTTTAAAAGGTTTAAATGAGGGGTACTTTGGTCTTTTCAATTGGGGTCGCTTTGGGGTCATCAAGACTGATCTTGAACTCCATCGGAGCTTATTTCTCACCCACACAAACACTCTCATCCATATCTAGAGAGAGAGAGAGGAAGAGTTCTAGAGTGAGAGAGCTTGATTTGGAGAAGAAGGAGTCGAATTCTTGCCAAAGCTCGGGTTTTAAAGTTGTTCATCTCGCTCCTAGCTATGTTTTGGTAGTATTGGTAAGTTCTAACTCTGAATTTCATTTGTTAGATTTGATATTCAAGTTAGGGTTTGAGATTGTTAGTTGTAAAACCCATTTGGTTGATGAAGAGGATTTATGGAAACTTGTTATTTTGATATTTGGCGGGTTTTGGGTTGGTTAATGATTTAACCATGTTTAAGACTTGTAAATGGTGTATAATCACTAGTGTTAGTGATTATTGGTGTTTTGGAAACCATTAGGGTTCTTATGGTTGACTAATTTTGACTAGAGTCAAAATTAGGGTTTGTTGATGATTATGACTCAATTGCCGATTTAATAAGATTTATAAACTTAAAATGGATTAAGTAAAAGCATAGAACTGAGTTAAATATGTTTTGGTGTCAAAACTTGCTAATGGCGTGATATTGACTTCTTTTGGGTCAAATTAGGGTTTAAGTGTCATTTTGGGCAAGATAGGTGTTTAGCACCTATGATTGGGTTTGATTGGCATATTAGGACCATTCTCACTTGTGTTAGTGATTATTGATTAGTTTGGGCGCGGTTTGTGCTTGGAAGTGGATTTGGGTCGAAATTGCACTAGTTATCAATTTGGGTTGATTTGTATATCCACCCTAATTGTGTTACTTGTTATGTGATAAATGGATTAGGTACATTCCATCGGCGATTGCAGATTATTCGGTAGCATTCTTCAAGGCTACAAGGTGAGAGTTAATATCCTATATGCATATGTATGTGTAGGATGGGTGCGGGTCGGGTGAAGGGGTTCTCGCTTATAGAGATCGCTTCTCGTACAGGTGGAATTGTTGGACTTGTATATAGGTCCAATTGGAACGGTTGTGCGTTTTGGTTAACCACTTTGGCGAGGTGCACACTTTGTGTGTACGTTATCACATGGGCGTGCGATGTGGACTTATATTACCCCAATGACGAAGGGTTAATATAGTGAGTGGAATAATTATATGCGTAGGTATATAATGTATTTATTTGTTGTAGCGTGAGATGTGAAGTGTCGATGTGCTAAGATACCACATTTCACGTGACGAGTGAAGTGTCGATGTGCTAAGACACCACTCAAAGTAATGTGATGGGTGAAGTGTCGATGTGTTAAGATGCCACCCGGGGTGACGTGTCGATGTGTTAAGTAAGACACCACCCGTAGTGAAGTATCGATGTGCTAAGATGCCACTCCAAGAGAATAACGGGTGAAGTGCCGATGTGTTAAGGCACCACTCGAGGTGAAGTATCGATGTGTTAAGATGCCACCTCAAGTAAAATGAAGAGTGAAGTGTCGAAGTGTTAAGACACCACTCGGGGTGAAGTGTCGACGTGTTAAGACGCCACCCGGGGTGAAGTATCGAAGTGTTAAGATGCCACCCGTGGGGTTAGTATACGAAGTGTTAAGTGCACTAATGGTTGTTATGAACATCGATGACTTGTTTCGCGAAGTCATTCCCTTGCGAAGATTTGGTTAACCATGGTTATTGTGTTGTAAGGATAAGCAAATTATGTTATTCTATATATATATATATATATATATATATATATATATATATATATATATATATATATATATATATATATATATATATATATATATATATATATATATATATATTGTATACATATAATGTTGTATTGTCGTGATGTAGCTAACCCTCCGGGTGTAGCTTATTGGTATTGTTCACATCGTTGTTGGTAAACTTATATTTTGTTGATGTATCTTTAGCTCGTTGCTTAGTGATCTTACGGTATGGTTAGACTAGCTTGCTTTTATGCTTGGATGCTCCGGTATGCGGTATTTGGTTTTGTGTGGCGTGTCCATTTTATGCATATATATGTATGTAGTATATTCTCACTCACTAAGCTTTAGCTTACCCTCTCGTTGTTTACCTTTTTATAGATTTGCATGGATGCGGTGGCTCGGGTAAGCGTGGGACTAGTGGACTCGCGTAGCTGCTTTAGAAAGCTTGCTTTTGGATTGATTAGGATTGGGTAGCGTATCCCCAATCGCCATGCTCGGCTTTATTTTGTGTTAAAAGTCGTGTGGTCGAAAACTTGAAAATGGTACATAAAGGGTAATTTGGGCATATGTGGGCCCGGTGTCGTAAAACCCTTTTTATTGATGGAACGTGCTAGTTTTAACTATTATAATATGTTGTGAAAACCGTTTAGTCTAAATGTGTCGGGAAGTGGTCAAACATTTTCGCATTTGGGACTTTTTGGGACAGCAGCCTGTCCAGGCCCTTTTGCGCGCCTTGCGGGTCATGGCGCGCCGCGCCATTTGCTGCACAAAGAAATTTTTTTTTTATTTCGCGTTATTAGTTGGTTAACGGGTTGGGTTGTTACAAGTGGTATCAGAGCATGGTCTAAGGGATTTAGGTGACTTGAGATAGGTGCCTAGACTTAGACTTTTGTGTGTGCTTAATTGTTGCAGGACTTGTAGGATTACGGGTCGGAATGGGTTCTAGGTAGTGCCTTGTTTATAGGTTGACTAACGTTTATATTAGTAATGCGGATATTATTAATATGCTATTGTGATGTGATAATAATTCTCGCGTGTGATTATATCGCGTAGAATTTTGTTTGTGTTTGCATATATCATCAAGCAAGGCGGTCGTTGTACTAATGAGTCGATACGGCGTGTATGCATAATAAGGACTTGCAAACCTTATTACGGGTGCAAATCGTGTCTAACAAGTGATGTACGACGAATGTTTAGCAAGATGGGGCGGTGTTGTGCGTGTGATTTTATACGTTCGTGGTCTAATCGCTTAGCATTCCTTAGAATGGCGACGGGAAATGGGATCGAGACGAACGACGCTGAGTTTAACGCTAGAGTTGCGGCCGTCGTTGCAGAGCAAATGAGTGCATTTCGAGAAGAAATGGATAGGAAGTAATCGGAACTTCAGCCGATTTGTCAGAAATGCATAATGAGTTGCGAAATTTGCAACAAGGTTCTATGGATTTAAATACTCTCAAGACAACCTTTATGGCAAAGGCTCGTTTTTGCCTGGAGTATTTGGGGAAAGATCATTTGTTGATGCAGGATTTCTATCGAACCTTGAATGATGACTTGAAGAGTAAGATTAACATAGTTCAGGCGAAAACGTTTGCGGAGTTATTCGCCGCGGCTAGAGGTTTCGAGTCGTATTCGCGATCGAAGGTTGGTGAACCTTCAAGTGAGAGAAGGGTTATTTCTTTTGGTGCTCCAAGTAAGAGGACTAAGGGTCCGAGTATGAGCACGGGTGGTACACGGACGGGTATATCGGATTCTAATGCGTCTAGGTGTTACAATTGTGGCGTGAGGGGTCACAAGTCTTGGGAATGTCCGGTGCCAAAGGGTGATGGCACAGTATGTTTCAATTGCCAAGAAGAAGGACATCGTAAGTCCGAATGTCCCGAGTTAGCGAGGACGGGGGCGGCAAGGAGACGTTAAGGTACGTTTCTTTTTAATAAATATGTCCTTTGATTATTTATTATGTGCCGTTTGAGTTGGAGTATGTTAAATGCATCGTGTTGTGCATGTTATCATCATGGGTGACGTTCCTAATGGAAGTACCCTATGGTGACGTTTTGATTGTTGGGCGAAGGGCGTAAGACTTGGCGTAACCAAGCATTCCTTAGTATTTGGGAAATGTTTCTACCAAGCCATGGAAATGAGTTTTGGTGTTCGGATGTTAGTGCGTGTTCGCTTTTGTGTTGAAGTTGATGAACCATGAGGTTCGACGGGTGGGATGAAACCCGAGAAATCGAGTGTTGATCTCGATGTATGTTGGTAAAGGAGTCTACGTGACAAGACATTAGGTGCCTCTTTTATACCTACTAGCATGGTGTTCGACTCCGATTGTGTTGCGGTTACATTGTACTTAGGGTACCGAGGAGAAACCCTTAGGTAAATGAGTGACTAGATGGAATTTGACAAACTAAAGCAATTGGATGATTGCGGGGGTATGGTTTGTGTAATTGTGTTACACTTTTCGTTCGAAGTGTTTAAGGATTGATTGAAATCCTTCGGGTGCTCAAGATTAGAGCAAGATATGGTGATGGGTCGTGTGAACCCAATTGTTGGTAAAGTCTACTTTTGGTAGCATTGTACGAGTTGTGGATATGGAACGTAGTTCCAAGTGGGGGAGTTATACTCCCGCACGAGGGGACCTTAGGGTGAGAATTCGGATAATGCTTATGGCAGATCCGAAACTTATGTTGGGACCTAGTTTGGTCGATTTGTGGTAGAGTACAATTTTGGTTAAATTGTACTTATGATTTTGGATTTGAATTATCACCGGGGTGGTAATATGGTAAATCTCGTTGAGAGATAAAGGACGTGTTTGGCGAGCAAGGTAAAATCCCTCGGTTAAGGGATGTGTGTGTGGCGGATTCTCTTTTAGAGAATTTTTGTTTTGTGCCTATTTTCGATATAGGTGGTTCTTGCTCGATTGTGTGAATGGTTAGTGGTATCCGTTAGGATTCACTATGGCGTAGCAGAGCGCGATGTTACGTTACTCGTTGTTCGAGGCCAAAAGGGCGTTGATTGGTGAAGCATGACCTTCGGGGTCCGCTGACTTCATCATGGTATTGTTGATTGGTGAAGCATGACCTTCGGGGTCCGCTGACTTCATCATGGTATTGTTTATTGGTGAAACATGACCTTCGGGGTCCGTTGACTTCATCATGGCATTGTTGATTGGTGAAGCATGACCTTCGGGGTCCGCTGACTTCATCATGGGTGTAGTGTTATATCGGTGAAGCATGACCGTTGACAGGGTCCGCTGACTTCATCATGGGTGTAGTGTTATATCGGTGAAGCATGACCGTTGACGGGGTCCTCTGACTTCATCCGGTGTTGAGTGATCTATCGGTTATTTTATACACCGATGGTGGGTTCGTAAGGACCGTGTGGTGTGATCTATCGATTGTTTTATACACCGATGGTGGGATCGTGAGGACCATGTTGTGTGATTAGTGATTGCGATAGCCGTGTTTCGCTCACATGTTGCTACGGGTGTGACAATAGTCGATTTTGGACACCTTAGGATTAGCGTTGCCATAGTCGTTTTGAGCGCTTTTGGTTTTAGCAGTTGCTTATGATGTTAGGATAGTAGCGCATTGGTTGTATTGCCCACTACAAAGGATGTTTAGTGGTAAGTGTAATCCGTAAGGATTCATGTGGTTCGATCTTCAACGTTCGGATTGTTGACTTTACGTTGAGACTTGGTCGCTTTTAGCGTAGTCCTTGGTAAAGGTACGGTAAGGAATTGATATCTCGGTTCGAGATTGGTCGATTTTTTCCCAATGTGAGGGATTGAGCAAGGATTTAGTGCTCGGTTGGTGGATTTGATAAATCGCGGGTGACGATTTAGTTGTTAAAGGTGATTCATTGGGAGGAATTGTCTAGGAAAGTTCGGACTGGGACTTATGATTGAGGACCGTTGAGTAGGTCCGGATTGGTTAAGTGGAGAAGATCACGAGGACGTGATCGAGTTTAAGTGGGGGAGAGTTGTAAGACCCAAATATTTATTGTACATAATGTATTTATGGTGTACGATACGTGTATGAAGTGTACAAAGCATGTACGTGTTGTTTGCTCGAACGTCGAAGGAAACTGGACGTTGTCTGAAGTGACAAGGTGTGTACTTATCTTTTCAACCCCAAATAAAGTTTAAGTTGATGTTTCAAAGCCTTACCATTGAAAATAAAATCTTATTACGTTACCAACGATATTTGATTCATCAAAAACGGAGCTACGGTCAAAAAGTTATGACCAAAACAAGTTTCTGAAAACTGACTGAAGGTTGGAGCGGCGCTCCACCTTATGGAGCGGCGCTCCGATCGCGTCAGAAGCAATTTTCAGCTTTTTTTAAAAGGTTTAAATGAGGGGTACTTTGGTCTTTTCAATTGGGGTCGGTTTGGGGTCATCAAGACTGATCTAGAACTCCATTGGAGCTCATTTCTCACCCACACAAACACTCTCATCCACATCTAGAGAGAGAGGAAGAGTTCTAGAGTGAGAGAGCTTGATTTGGAGAAGAAGGAGTCGAATTCTCGCCAAAGCTCGGGTTTTAAAGTTGTTCATCTCGCTCCTAGCTATGTTTTGGTAGTATTGGTAAGTTCTAACACAGAAATTTCATTTGTTAGATTTGATATTCAAGTTAGGGTTTGAGATTGTTAGTTGTAAAACCCATTTGGTTGATGAAGAGGATTTATAGAAACTTGCTATTTTGATATTTGGTGGGTTTTGGATTGGTTAATGATTTAACCATGTTTAAGACTTGTAAATGGTGTATAATCACTAGTGTTAGTGATTATTGGTGTTTTGGAAACCATTAGGGTTCTTATGGTTGACTAATTTTGACTAGAGTCAAAATTAGGGTTTGTTGATGATTATGACTCAATTGCCGATTTAATAAGGTTTATAAACTTAAAATGGATTAAGTTGAAGCATAGAACCGAGTTAAATATGTTTTGGTGTCAAAACTTGCTAATGGCGTGATATTGACTTCTTATGGGTCAAATTAGGGTTTAAGTGTCATTTTGGGCAAGATGGGTGTTTAACACCTATGATTGGGTTTGATTGGCATATTAGGACCATTCTCACTTGTGTTAGTGATTATTGGTTAGTTTGGGCGCGGTTTGTGCTCGGAAGTGCATTTGGGTCGAAATTGCACTAGTTGTCAATTTGGGTTGATTTGTATATCCACCCTAATTGTGTTACTTGTTATGTGATAAATGGATTAGGTACATTTCATCGGTGATTGCAGATTATTCGGTAGCATTCTTCAAGGTGACAACGTGAGTGTTAATATCCTATATGCATATGTATGTGTAGGATGGGTGCGGGTCGGGTGAAGGGGTTCTCGCTTATAGAGCTCGCTTCTCGTACAGGTAGAATTGTTGGACTTGTGTATAGGTCCAGTTGGCACGGTTGTGCATTTTGGTTGACCACTTTGGCGAGGTGCACACTTTGTGTGTACGTTATCACATGGGCGTGTGATGTGGACTTATATAACCCCAATGACGAAGGGTTAATATAGTGAGTGGAATAATTATATGCGTAGGTATATAATGTATTTATTTGTTGTAGCGTGAGATGTGAAGTGTCGATGTGCTAAGACACCACATTTCACGTGACGAGTGAAGTGTCGATGTGCTAAGACACCACTCAAAGTAATGTGACGGGTTAAGTGTCGATGTGTTAAGACACCACCCGGGGTGACTTGTCGATGTGTTAAGAGACCACCCGGAGTGAAGTATCGATGTGCTAAGATGCCACTCCAAGAGAATAACGGGTGAAGTGCCGATGTGTTAAGGCGCCACTCGAGGTGAAGTATCGACGTGTTAAGATGCCACCTCAAGTAAAATGAAGAGTGAAGTGTCGAAGTGTTAAGACACCACTCGGGATGAAGTGTCGACGTGTTAAGACGCCACCCGGGGTGAAGTATCGAAGTGTTAAGATGCCACCCGTGGGGTTAGTGTACAAAGTGTTAAGTGCACTAAATCACTAATGGTTGTTATGAACATCGATGACTTGTTTCGCGAAGTCATTCCCTTGCGAAGATTTGGTTAACCATGGTTATTGTGTTGTAAGCGTAAGCAAATTATGTTATTCGAGATATATATATATATATATATATATATATATATATATATATATATATATATATATATATATATATATTGTATACATATAATGTTGTATTGTCGTGATGTAGCTAACCCTCCGGGTGTAGCTTATTGGTATTGTTCACATCGTTGTTGGTAAACTTATATTTTGTTGATGTATCTTTAGCTCGTTGCTTAGTGATCTTACGGTATGGTTAGACTAGCTTGCTTTTATGCTTGGATGCTCCGGTATGCGGTATTTGGTTTTGTGTGGCGTGTCCATTTTATGCATATATATGTATGTAGTATATTCTCACTCACTAAGCTTTAGCTTACCCTCTCGTTGTTTACCTTTTTATAGATTTGCATGGATGCGGTAGCTCGGGTAAGCGTGGGACTAGTGGACTCGCGTAGCTGCTTTAGAAGGCTTGCTTTTGGATTGATTAGGATTGGGTAGCGTATCCCCAATCGCCATGCTCGGCTTTATTTTGTGTTAAAAGTCGTGTGGTCGAAAACTTGAAAATGGTACATAAAGGGTAATTTGGGCATATGTGGGCCCGGTGTCGTAAAACCCTTTTTATTGATGGAACGTGCTAGTTTTAACTATTATAATATGTTGTGAAAACTGTTTAGTCTAAATGTGTCGGGAAGTGGTTAAACATTTTCGCATTTGGGACTTTTTGGGACAGCAGCCTGTCCAGGTCCTTTTGTGCGCCGCGCGGGGTCATGGCGCGCCGCGCCATTTGCTGCACAAAGAAATTTTTTTTTATTCCTCGTTATTGGTTGGTTAACGGGTTGGGTTGTTACATAATGATGTTCATAACATCATTCGATTCATATATATATAACTACCTTATTCGAAGGTTTAAACTTGAAATCACTAGAACATAGTTTAGTTAATTTAAACTTGTTTGCAAACAAAAGTTAATCCTTCTAACTTGACTTTTAAAATCAACTAAACACATGTTCTATATCTATATGATATGCTAACTTAATGATTTAAAACCTGAAAACACGAAAAACACCGTAAAACCGGACATACGCCGTCGTAGTAACACCGCGGGCTGTTTTGGGTTTGATAATTAAAAACTATGATAAACTTTGATTTAAAAGTTGTTCTTCTGGGAAAATGATTTTTCTTATGAACATGAAACTATATCCAAAAATCATGGTTAAACTCAAAGTGGAATTATGTTTTTCCAAATGCTCATCAAGACGTCGTTCTTTCGACTGAAATGACTACCTCTTACAAAAATGACTTGTAAATTATATTTCTGACTATAAACCTATAATTTTCTGTTTAGATTCATAAAATAGAGTTCAATATGAAACCATAGCAATTTGATTCACTCAAAACGGATTTAAAACGAAGAAGTTATGGGTAAAACAAGATTGGATATTTTTTGATTGTTGTAGCCACGGGAAATATTGTAACAATTCTATACAAATCATATCCTAGCTAACTTATATTGTATTATACATGTATTCTAATATATTATGTAATCTTGGGATACCATAGACACGTATGCAAATGTTTTGACATATCATATCGACCCATCTATATATATATATATATATATTATTTGGAACAACCATAGACACTCTATATGCAGTAATGTTGGAGTTAGCTATACTGGGTTGAGGTTGATTCCAAAAATATATATACTTTGAGTTGTGATCTAGCCTGAGACGTGTATACACTGGGTCATGGATTGGGTCAAGATAATATATATCAATTTATTTCTGTACATCTAACTATGGACAACTAGTTGTAGGTTACTAACGAGGACAGCTGACTGAAAATATTTAAAATATTAATTCGTATTAAAAATGTTGTAAATATATTTTGGACATACTTTGATTTATATGTACATATTTGTTATAGGCTCGTGAATCGACCAGTGACTAAGTCTTATTTCCCGACGAAGTAAAAATCTGTGAAAGTGAGTTATAGTCCCACTTTTAAAATCTAATATTTTTGGGATGAGAATACATGCAGCTTTATAAATGTTTTACAAAATAGACACAAGTACATGAAACTACTTTCTATGGTTGAATGATCGAAGCCGAATATGCCCCTTTTTGCTTGGTAGCCTAAGAATTAGGGAACATCACTAATTTTGAGAATTAGTGCACGCCTAATTGACGCGAATCCTAAAGATAGATCTATTGGGCCTAACAAACCCCATCCAAAGTACCGGATGCTTTAGTACTTTGAGTTTTATATCATGTCCGATGGATGTCCCGGAATGATGGGGATATTCTTATATGCATCTTGTTAATGTCGGTTACCAGGTGTTCACCATATGAATGATTTTTTATCTCTATGTATGGGATGTGTATTGAAATATGAAATCTTGTGGTCTATTATTACAATTTGATAAATATATAGGTTAAACCTATAACTCACCAACATTTTTGTTGACGTTTAAAGCATGTTTATTCTCAGGTGATTATTAAGAGCTTCCGCTGTTGCATGCTAATATATGGATAAGATTTGGAGTCAGCATGCTTGTATTATATTGTTTAAAACTGCATTCGAAATTTACTTTGTTGTAACATATTAAAATTGTAAACCAATATGTATTGCTAGTGTGTAAGTGTGATATTTTTAGATTATCATTTCTGATAATCTATGTGGTGTCCTTTTAACCTTGTAGATAAAATAAAGGTTATGGTTTGTTTTAAAAACGAATGCAGTCTTTGAAAAACGTCTCATAGAGAGGTCAAAACCTCGCAACGAAATCAATTAATATGGAACGTTTATAATCAATATGAACGGGACATTTCAATATATCTCTACATTCATTATTTGACAAGGCTACATAAGTGTCCATGCGAAAACAACCTTTATACGCGTATAAAACGAAGCATACAAGCTATCGTGTCTTTTTTAACCCAAAATAAAGTCTGATTTATTACTTTAAAACCTTATCATTGGAAATTACACTTCATTACATTTCGAACGATATTTGATTCATCAAAAACGGAGTTACGGTTTGAAAGTTACGGCCAAAACAAGTTTTCCAAAAAGCTGCCAGACTGCAACTGCGCGGGAGCACCTGCAACCGCCCGGTTGCACCCAAAATGGCCCGGATACACGCCGTAACCGTACGAATGCATCCTGCAACCGTACGGGAGCTGTTCATCAGTACCAGGTCGCTGTTTTCGTCATTTTGAGCCCCAAATCTCGTTTTTGCACTATTTTGACACTACAAATCACTTAGAGAACATACATAACTCATATACAAACGTTTACTAACATCAATTTGACACCAACAACACTTTTAGATCAAGATTTGATTCAAAACCCACTTTAACCCAAAAACTCATGAAATCACTAATTTTAACTCAAATTAACACATGAAATCGGTTTAAAACTACCTTGTGGAGTTATTTAAATCACTAGACACGATTTCCAGTTACAAAACGAGATCAAGATCGAGTTTGGAAGATTAGGGTTTGTGAAGTTATGGTACGTATGTGTGTGATGTTAATTTTCTCAAAATGGAAAATAAGAAAGAAATATAATCATATAAGGCTGCTGGGTTTCATTCATGTGAAGGAAACCTACACTGTGTCATTCACGGGTATTTACCAGTTATCTAAAATACGAAACACCTCATTAAGTGGTCTAATTGAGGTCCAATTTAAATAAACAAATATGTTCCGTAACCCTTGTCACGAACTGGTCTCAACCAAATAGTCCAATAATTAAAAACATATAATTATTAAAATAATATTTAATAACACATAAGGGCAAAATAGTCAATTCCAGCTAGGCCCAGTCTGAGGGTGTTACAACTAGTATTCCAAAACCATTGGTAACTAGCGAGCTGGTATAGGAAGCCGCTCTAATCCACTTATAAATAGAATAGAATGCATGATACATTCCACATTCAACATACACACTCATATTAACACCATATGTTACACCACTTACTTCGGTGGCGTAAAACAATCACCTGATTGTTACCTTCGGGGAATTGCCAGCGATCGAAGCTAAACTCATAATCACCCAATCTCATATTTCAATGACTAGGATATCCCGATATCAATACTAGATCGTTGGTTATTGTACAAACAATTTGCGACATCCGTGGGACACACATTTCATTCATCTTGTTAAACCAGAACCGACGTCATGGCGGATTCCAGTCACATACCTCTGGGTTTTACACCACCCAGGAGCACACAAACTTCAGACTCAACACAGCTACAGTTTTCGACTGTGGGGACCCTCACTAGGTCGCCTATTACTCCCACTGCATTTATCTCAACAAAGTGTCATGGCTCGCATTCCGTCGAGCCACCTCCGTTGATAGATAAAACCTTCGTGCTAAGCAATTACAATCACATTAGATCGGTGATAAGAAGCTTAAGGGATACGAGAATCTTGCAAAGTAGACGGGCGTTGACGTATGAAAGCGAAGAGTACGATGAGGAACTAGAGATGGAACCTCCGAGCCAAAATCCTCAGCCTAGGAACTTACCAACAAACTCGTCAACACAAACTACAACTCCGACGGGAGAAACCACCAGTGTGCCTCAGGTAACCCTAACTATACCTACAGCACCCCTCTATACTTGCAACATGCCAGTTCTGACCGTATCCGTAGTACCCCAAGCAACAAACAGACATATACCGCCACCTCACCCTAGCTGGGATAGCACTATGCAACCAATCCAACATGTATGGACCCAAGAAAATCCCTATGTTACTCCCAACATACCTTACGTAGAAATAGCCCCTGTGGGCAACTTACTAAATGTCATATTGCCACAAGGGAACAACCATGCCTACTTCTAAAATTGGAACCCACCACCACAACAAATGACAACCACCTGGATATACCCTCATAATCAAGGAGGAATGTTTTATACCTAAGGTCATCAGGCAATACTCCCATCATGACCAACAGTAACTTCTGGGCAAACCAAAAAACCCCCTTTGTGCCATACATCCAACATTGTTCATTCCCGGATGGAATGAAAATCCCTGCGCACCTAATATATTATGAAGGAAAAGATGATCCTGATGACTTCCTTAATATATTCGAAGGAGCAGCACGAATGGTCAAATGGGACATACCCGTGGCATGTCATGCATTTTCTTACATGCTAAAAGGAGATGCAAGGGTTTGGTTTGACTCCTTGCCAAAAGACTCTGTAGCTAGCTTCGACGATCTGAAAGGTCAATTTAGGTCTAAGTTTAATCAACAGAAATGGCACAAAAAGAATCATGTAGCTGCCCATGGAATAAAATAAAATGATCACGAAGGTTCTAGAGCCTTCCTCAATAGGTATACCAATGAAACCCAGCAGATCTCCAACCTACCAGAATCCCAGAGAATATCTGGGTTGCTATACGGATCCAGGGTCAGACCGCTCATTGAGCATCTTAGCCGAGACTTACCCAACACCTATGAAGCTTTGCTGGAAAAAACATATGTGTGGTCAGATGCAAAAGAAACAGCAGGTAACTTCGTCCTGGATGACGCACCAATAAACAAGCTAAAGGAAAAATCATAAAGAAGGGATGACAAACATGGTAGGAAAGAAGACAAGGGAAGATTCCACCCTTATCGAAGAGAAGCCGGACTAGGGATCTTAGGGACATTTATAAAAACCCCGAAGGAAATACTAGCAACTGAAAAAGCAGCTCATAAGTTCAAAGCTCCAGGAAAAATGTCCAACCGAGGGAGGCAGAGAGACATGACTAAGTTTTGTGACTTGCACAATGATTTTGGGCACGAAACAGATGAATGCTTCAACCTCAAAACGGCCATTGAAGAAGCTTTCAAATCGGGAAAATTGTCCCATCTCATCAAAGGAATCCGAGAACCAAAGAAAGAAAGGGCACCGGAACAAAAAACAGAGGATAAAAGGCATGAAGCAGAAAATGTACTCTTGACCATAGATTCGCACCAACCTTATAAGAAGAGAGAAATGGGTCGCTCCGTCAGAGAATGGAGTGAAGTATTGTTTCCTGCCCTTGATACCATATGTCCTTCGGATCTACTGGTCACCATCAATGGAAAAATCTTCAATAGAGAAGTTCGAAGGATATATCTTGACAACGGAAGTGCTTGTGACGTAATGTACGAGCATTGCTTCGATCGACTAAGCCCCGCCATCAGAGCACGAGTAGGTGCCCCGAGAGTGCCATTAATAGGGTTTTCCGGAGAAAGGTGCTGGCTCATCAGAGAAATTGATCTCGATTTCATGATAGGTGAACCACCATTAGCAAGAACCGAAACTATCGATTTTGTGGTAGTCCGAGCATTGCTCGGGAGAGTAGCTATGAGAAAAATGGGCATAATTGTTTCAACGGTGCACCAAATGGTTAAGTTTCATACTCACGAAGGCATCAGAACCCTCGCTTCAACATATGACAGGGACAAGGTAATCCTGGCCATAAAAGAAATAATGAAAGAACCGACCGAGTGCATTTTAGAAGCATCGGAAGAAGACCCTCAAGTGGAAAAGATATCAGTAAATCCAATGTTTCCGGATCAAGAGATCAGCATAGGAAAGAATCTACCAACTTTCACCAAGGAAAGGCTTCGGAAGTTATTACAAGCAAATGTGGAAGTGTCCGCTTGGGAGAATAGTGACATGACCGGGATACCTCGTACCATCAATGTACAAGGGTCACATTTTGTTATAGAACATAGACTCAATGAGTACAAACATCTCGAACCAGTACATCAGAAAAAGAGAAATCTGGCACCCGAAAGAGATGAAGCGGCCTGTAAAGAGGTGGAAGGCCTGCTAAAAGTAGGAATAATTCGCGAAGCTAAATACCCTTCGTGGGTAGCTAACCCAGTGATGGTAAAGAAATCAGACGAAGGATGGAGAATGTGTGTTGACTTCAATAACATCAACAAGGCATGTCCCAAAGATTGTTATCCCTTACCCAAAATTGATTGGAAAGTCGAATCCCTCAATGGATATCAATACAAGAGCTTCTTGGATGCCTACAAAGGGTGTCACCAGATCAAAATGGCTAAGGAAGACGAAGAAAAAACGTCCTTCTTCACCAGCAAAGGAATCCACTGCTATCAAAAAATGCCCTTCGGGCTAAAAAGCGCAGGAGCAATGAAACAACCCAACCCGTATTAAACCGGCCCATAAAATTTTTTCCTTTTTAATATACATAAAATAACGCTTTAGGTCCCATTACACAATTTCCAAAACGTATTTAGCATCAAAGTAAGTTCATCGAACTTAAAACATACATTAATAATTTAAACTCCTTAATACAAATATACGTTAATTAAATCGTAAACCGGTTATAATCATTATGACCCGACTAGTTACGTTTACACAAAACCGAGCATGATGATTAGGACTACGCTACCCAAATCCTAATCGAGTCCAAAAGAAAGATCTTCTAAAGCAATCTAGCCAAGATCTCTAATCCCCACGCTTACCCGAGCCGCCACCACGCGAACCTATAAAAATATCAACAACGAGAGGGTAAGCTAATGCTTAGTGAATGTACAGATACTATACACATACATATTCATAAAATGGCTACGCATCACCAAGCATCAAAATAAACACATACTGTCTCCTCATGGTAAACAAACTACAAAAGAGCACATACACAAAGTAGCTACACGCTAGGTAATCACCAAGCTAACGCCACAAGATTTGCTACAACACAACAATAAGTATATACGCATATACGATAAATATAATCAACAACAACAATAAGCTTAACCCCTTAACCCAAACCACATGAAGGTCGGCCGAATTACCCGGACCTTAGTGAATTCGCACTACCTGAGATTCACTTCCTTCACCACTTCTACAACCGAGGTTGGTCAAACTACCCGAGCCTTAGTGAATTCGCATAACTCGAAATTCACCACCTCATCACCAAGATGACCGAACTACTTGAGTCATCATGAATCCGCACTAACCGAGATTCATTTCCTCAACAAAAAATGCTAGCAACCCATCGCCAAAAGGGTTATCCGAAACGCTAGCCAAATCACCACACCAAGGGTAAAAACCCAAAACGCATAAGCGTATCACATAGACCCGAAGCAGAAGAGGAGTCCATTCACCCACACAAAACATAGAGTAAACCCAAGCAAGGGTCACTCTACACACACGCACCCATTTTACACATACACATGTGTATAGTAAATTTACACTCACCTTGAAATCTTGATGGATGCAACCGAATAATCTGCAATCACCAATGGAATGTACCTATTCCATTAATCACATAATAAACAACACAATTAGGGTGGATTTGCAATCAACCCAAATTGACACTTAGTGCAATTTCGACCCAAATGCACTTCCAACCACAAATCGCGCCCAAACTAACCAATAATCACTAACACAAGTGAGAATGGTCCTAATACACCAATCAAACCCAATTATAAGCGTTAAACACCTATCTTGCCCAAATTGACACATAAACCTTAATTTTGACCCATTTCAAAATTAGTCAACCAAATACACCCAAAATGGTTCCAACACCTCCATAATCACTAACACTAGTGAAAATGGTTCCAACAACGCCAACATAACTAAACCACAAGTTTTAAACGCTTGTCTTCACCAAAATCAACTTACAATTCTTATTTTGACCCAATTCAAAATCAAGTTTCCAACAACACCCATTTAGGTTCTTTTAACAATATAATCACTAATCATAGTGATTACACTCAAATTAAAGCCCTAATCATGGCTAAATCATCAACCAACCCAAAACCCACCAACAATAATTTTAAACCCGATTACTGGCATCAATAAACTCACTTCAAGAGTTTAAATGGGTTTCTTGACAATTTAAGTTCAAACCCTAACATTGAATCTCAAATCAAACAATGAAATTTGGAGTTAGAACTTTCCAATACAACCACAATGTAGCCACGAATGAGATGAACAGCTTTAACACTTGAGACTTAGCCCGAATCAACCTTCTTCTAACCCGATTCAAGCTTTCTCTCTGTAAACCCTTTACTATCTCTCTAGGTTTTAGTGTGTGAGTGGGAAGGAAAGAAAATGAAGAAAATAAGATGAGGATAAGATTTTGGCCAGATATATGGCCCTCAAACCGTCCATAACTAAAAGACAATTTTACCCTTCATTAAACTCATTAAAAGGCTGAAAAGCATCAGATCGTGCCTATTGTCGCGCCGCGGAGTAAACCCTCCGCGTCATGGCCTAAAGGGTGATTTTAGCTCACATTTTTAAGCTTTTTGACCCTCAAAATAGGCAAATGTCGTGCCGTGGCCATTCTGGTCGCGCCGCGGAGTTTGCCTGTTTCATCCGAACTTCAGCAACTTGTTTTGGCCATAACCTTTTGATAACTCCATTTTCGATGAATCAAATATTGTTGGAAACGTAATAAGATTTCCTTTCTAATGGTATGGTTATCAACTCAAACTTTATTTGGGGTCGAAAAGGTACGTACACACCTTGTAACTCAAACAACGTCCAGTTTTCTTCGACATTCGAACAAGCAACACGTACACGCTTGGTACACTTCATACACTAGTCGTACAAACACAATACACCTATATATATACGGGGAAAATGAGGTGTTACAAGCAACCTACCAAAGGCTCATGGACAAGAAACCAAAAGTATTACATGGTAATCAAAAGTAGAAAAGAAGAGAACTTAATAGAAGATATCCAAGAAACCTTCGACAAGCTTCGAGCAGTCAACATGAAGTTAAACCCCAAGAAATGTTCTTTCGGGGTAGAAGAAGGAAAATTCCTCGGGTGTTACATTACCAAAAAGGGGATCCAAGCAAATCCAGAAAAAGTTGACAAGCTCAAGCAACTCCAAACCCCAGTCACCATAAAGGATATGCAGAGTTTAAATGGGAAGTTAGCATCACTCAGAAGGTTCGTATCATAAGGGGCAGAAAAACAACTACCTTTCTTTAAAATCTTGAAAGGGTGCTTTGCCAAAAAGAAAATAGTCTGGAACGAAGAGGCAGAAAGGGCATTCGTTGAAATGAAAGAATATATCGCCAACCTACCAACCCTAACCTCACCCATAGAAGGAGAAACACTCTTCATATATCTGGAAGCCTCAAGAGAATGTATTAGCACAGTCATAGTCTAGGAGCGAGAAAGGATAGAAGTACCAATATACTTTTTTAGTCGAGTACTTCAGGGATCAGAAATGAACTATCTTGAGCTTGAAAAGCTCACCTTGGCACTTGTCCATACAGCCAGGAAACTCCGAAGGTACTTCCAAGCACATCAAATAGTAGTACTCACCAACAAACCCATCAGACAAGTACTCTCGGAGAATGAAAAGTCAGGAAGGATGGCCAAATGGGCCATTGAGCTGGGAGAACATGACATCGAGTTCAGGGTAAGACACTCGATCAAAGGACAAGTGTTGGCAGACTTCATCATCGAAACAGACAACATTGACGAAGAAGATACCAATAACTCCACTCAAGTTATCATCCTGAAGGTTGAAAATACAGAATGGAAGTTGTACACTGACGGTGCATCAAGCTCAGATGGATCAGGTGTCGGCCTAATGTTGGTAAGCCCCAAAGGAAAAGAATTTACTTATGCACTTCGTTTCAAATTCACAACCACCAATAACGAGGTTGAATACGATGCGCTACTCGCAGGACTAAGAATGGCAAAGGAATTAAATATTCTCCACCTTCATGCTTTTGTTGATTCACAATTAGTGGCTAACCAAATCAAGGGTACCTTTGAAGCCCGGCAACCCACCATCCAACTTTACCTAGCTAAAGCAAAGGAGCTAATTGAAAGTTTCAAAAGCTTTAAACTTGTGTCCGATGAAGCCAAAACAAGAAGGCTGATGCACTGAGCAAACTTGCCTCGTTTACATTTGAGCACCTAGCGAAAGAAGTATTGGTGGAAGTGCTAGAAAAGAAGTCAATCCTAGAAGAAGAAGTCAGTGATCTCATACAGGAAGACGAGGTAACTTGGATGACTCCACTACAATCATGGAACAGGAATATTACCGGAGGATAAAAACAAAGCAAGAAAGATAAGGATAAAGGCACCTTCTTACAAAATGATTAATGGGGCCCTGTATCGAAGATCCTTCTTAACACCATGGCTTCGATGTGTGGGGCCGAAGCAAGCAACTGTGATAATCCATAAAATGCATGAGGGCATATGTGGCCTTCATGCAGGACCAAGGTCTGTAGTAGCGAAGATCATGAGGCTTGGATACTATTGACCTACAATGCACCATGATGCAACAACGGTACTACAAACTTGCGAATCTTGCCAAATTCAATCGAACATTCCCAGGCTATCGAAGCATGAGTTAGTTTCAGTGACCTCAGCCTGGCCATTCATGAAGTGGGGGATAGACATAGTCGGACCCATCAACGACACTCCTGGAAGCCCAAGGTTCCTGCTAGTAGCAATTGACTACTTTACCAAGTGGGCCGAAGCAAAGCCGCTGACAGCAATCATCGGCAAACAAGTGGAAAAATTCGTATGGGAACACATTGTATGCAGGTTCGGGGTACCCCAAGAAATAGTGTCTGACAATGGGAAACAGTTTGCAGAAAAGATTTTCCCAAAAATTTGTGAAAGACTGAGAATTCAACAAAACTTCACCTCGGTATACCACCCTCAGGGCAATGGACATGTGGAAGTAACTAACCGATACATAATCAAGGGAATAAAAAACGTTTGGGTAAGTGCAGAAAAGGATGAGTTGACGAACTTCCCCTGGTATTATGGGCACATAGGACAACACTAAACAGAAGCTGTCCTTCCAGCTGAAATACAAGTGTTAACCGACAGAACATCAAATCATGAGAATAACGAAGAAAATCTCCGAACCAACTTAGATTTGCTCGAAGAAAGAAGAGAGACAGCCTTGATCCGCGAAGCTTCGTACAAAAGAACGATTGAAAGCTATTACAACAAGCGAGCAAGGCCCTTAACCTTCAAGGTAGGAGACTATGTCTTAAGGCTAAATAGCACAAGCAAGGTGGTATACGAAGAAAAATTGGGACCAAATTGGGAAGGACCTTATGTAATTTCACAAGTGCTAGGCAAAGGCTCATACAAATTGGAGACAACTGTTGGAAAGCCCATACCAAGAGCATGAAACTGAGCAAACCTCCAAAAGTGCTATCATTAGATGCCCTGTATCTTTTCTTTTTTAGTATGTAGTTGAAAGTTACTATATTGGTAGTTGAAGTCTACAAACTTCCTACACATAACTTAATGAACTTCCTACAACCCCTTTTGATAAACTATTGTCTTAACAAAATCAAATTCCAAATAAGGAATAGTATGAAAGCTGGAACATACTCTAAAGGTACAAATAACCCTGTCAAAATCCACATAATACTGAGCAACGAAGCAAAAACCTTCTTCGCAAAACTCGAAGTAAGGAAACAAAGTTTCCTCAAAAGTGATCACTGTATAACCATCCTGCAGGAAGAGAGTTTTTTACCCACCTAAGCAGGATAAAATCCATGGTAAAACATATAAGAAAAGCATGCTAAATTAAAAAAGAACTAGAGTTATAAGATACATAACCATTGTTCAAACAAAGGGGCAACAGAGCTCGGGCACTTAAGCCAAACTACAAAAGATGATAATTATTTTTGAACGATTACACATAACAACTAATTAGCAGGAGCATCAACCTTCTCCGATTCCCCTATAGCCTCGGGAAATTCCACATGAGTTTCTTCATCATCATGAACTTCAGGAACAACAGTAGCGAGTGTATTCAAAAGATCACAAGGCTTGGCATCCACCTTGGAAGAAATAGTCTTGACATAGTCAAATTCAGCCTGTTCGAGCTCATCAAAAGCAGCATCCACCATTGCTTTCCCCTGATCTGTATAATCAGCAAAATCACTAAGCTGCACAACCCCTTTTGATGCCAAGTCTCCTATCACACCGCACCTAGCCTGAACCTTCGAGGCCAACACCACATCACCAAAAAGCTGACCAAAATCTGCACTCTTTAACAACTGGTGACAAGCATGAGGTATAACCTGAGAAATAACCTGTGAGTAATCAGATTTCAACTCTGCACAGCGCTTCTTGTAATCTTTCAACTCATCAACAATGGCCAACTTCTGAACTTCGCCTAGCTTCACCTGCCTCTGCAAACTTGTTATCTCATCACGAGCAGCTTTCAACTCTTCCTCATAACTGGGAACCATCAACACCTCCTTCTCAAGCTTTTTGACTCGCTCACTCATCACAGCATGGTGCCCCTTCAAAGATTCGAACTCTGCATTACGCTTCTGCAAAAGGGAAGAAGCGATGTTCCCCATAGAAACAGCCTGAAAGTTGATAACTGAATAGGCATCATGAAACCTCTTCATGTCATCAGCGAAGGAGCTTCCCCAGTTATCAGGAACAAGACTATCAACAAGGTCAAAGCAATCAGCCAGAGCAGGAACTTCAAAAAACATAAGCAAGTCTTCAAAAGACAAACAAAGTTATTCCAAAGAAGATACAAGCAAAAAGTACATATCAAAAAAAGAGTTATCAGCATCACCTATAAAGTCATCACTTGCTTCGTCCCGAAGATGACCAAACTTTTGCTTCTTCACAGAGGAAAGATCAGGGTATGCCTTTCGCTTCAACACGCCCTTAGCCTTGTAGCGTTGTGCCACCCTCGCCCCAACACCAGTAGCAAGAGACGTAATAGGTTGGTCATCCTGAGTATCAACATCGATGGGAGCTTCAACTTGCTTCGTTCTCTCCTTAGTTTTTGTCTTGGATGAACTCACTTCACCATGATCAGCCTTCAATTTGCTTGATATCTCCATAAAACCAGAACACGTAGGAGAACCAAGATCCTTCACAATGTTTGACCTAGCTTTAACAGCAACAGTATACTTTTTCAACCCTTGAGCCTTGACAACATTCCTCAAAGACATCTCTGCAAAAAATACAGCAAATAACTGTAAGAAGTTAGAAAAACAAACACCCATAACAACAAAAACCAATATAATGCAACATACCCTGTTCCCCACACAAGAACACAGGATTAGCAGTACCCTCCTCTCATCCAGGTGCCATCCCTAACTTGAAAAGTATAGCATCGGGGTACGTAGAAGGAATGATGGGGTGTTTACGAACTCTGATTTTTTTTCATTATAAACCCATGAATTTACCACTTGTTCTAGTTCTATATATATATATATATATATATATATATATATATATATATATATATATATATATATATATATATATATATAATTCAAAATGTTTCCCTTTTTTTAAAAAGAAAAAAAACTCTGTTTCGAATATAACTAGTTTAGTTGCGTTTTATTCGTAAAATTATTTCGAGCTAAACAGTAAGAACGGAGAAATTTAAATCTCGGCGGAAAAAAGATAAATACCGTCAAAATTGGATGAATTTTATTATTATATTAAATTAGATAGTTAGATACGACCCCCAAGTTATATTTCATACACAACTATTATTGTTAAAAACTTACTATTACCCCTGTAGTTCAGCTTGTGTACGTGACAATGTCTCCCGTACTCATATGACACCAAACGACCAAAAATCAAGTGGCTTTTAGCATATATAGTAATAGTAATAATAATTATCATTTGTAAATAAAAAAAGGTAAGTAATACAAAAACACTATATATCATATATATTTTTAAAACACCGCTCTCTCCTATGTTCCCTTCTATTTTGCGGATCTTCAACAGTTTTTTGTCGTTCCGACTGATTTGTTCATGACGATTCTCAACCGGGGGATTCGATGGCGGGGAATGCCTACAACACTCCATTGAAGGATGAATGCTTTTTTAAACAGCACTGAAACAATAAGACGACCTATCACAAAATTGATACGAGTTTCGAGAAGGACTTGATTTTTTTCCAATATCTAAAAAATAAAAAATAAATATGCTATGAGGGTGTAAGATAAATATAAGTAAATTCACTAATAATTTAATTTTTGATAATAATGTTATAAATTATTGAAATTTGCTACACCAAGAGCCAAACGTACCCATTAAGGAGTTAAGTTTATGATATTGAATATTGATATCGATTCACACTTCATATATTTAAGAATCTATGGTGAAAGTGGTAATTTTTTTATCCATCAATGATAGCACTTTCAATTTTGAAACATTTTTCATTTCAAGGAGTGCAAAGTTGCAGGCCAATTATGGAGTTGGATGGCCTGCTTTGATTTCTTTTCCAATTGGAATTTGGTCCTTCATTCTTCATTTCATGCTTATGAAACAATGGGTTCTTGTCCATTCCGTCTCTTCTTGAAGCAATTGTTGTGGACTTCCATAAAGAAGATAGAGTAAATGGTGGTATATTGTTAGTTTACTCCCGCTTCTACATCACACTAGATACTCTCTTTCGTGGATCTTATTTCACATCGCCTTACAATGGATTCTCTTGTGTAGTTATTTTCTTCATGTTGTATGTAATTTGTGCAAGAGATCTTCTTGTTTAAGGTCTCTCGTTTGTAATCTTTGAGGTTTTTTCATCATTTTGATGATAACCTCCTCAATTTATATATTTTGTTTTTCGCCGAATATATATATATATATATATATATATATATATATATATATATATATATATATATATATATATATATATATATATATATATATATATATTCTTGTTTAAGGTCTCTCGTTTGTAATCTTGAGGTTTTTTCATCATTTTGATGATAACCTCCTCAATTTATATATTTTATTTTTCGCCGTATACATATACATATACATATATATATATATATATATATATATATATATATATATATATATATATATATATATATATATATATATATATATATATATATATAAAAGAATCTGGGAGCTTGTCATTTTCGAATTAATTAATCTAGCTATTATTCTATTTAATGTTGTCACTTGAATTGTAAACATAGGTGAAGGTGACAAAATAACACCTTTTTCGATCCAAACTTTACATTATACTGTTTTCTATAATATCCTGACCAATACAAATACAAATACAGTACAAGTACATATATAAATAAAAATTAAAATTAAAATTAAAAGATCAGAATAATAAATTAAAAAAATACGTGCTTCCAATTATTAATATTTTTTAGACAAAATTGCCCATTTCATCCCTGTATTTTTCACTTTTTGTCCGTTTCATCCCTGTGTTTTATTTTCTACATTTTTCATTCTTAAAAGCATTTTAAAATCCCAATTTCATTCCTCGCCCTAACGAAGGTTAACTGAGTCCGTTAAAATTTAAAACTATTCACAAGGACTATCCACGTAATTTTCAACTAATTAATATTAATATCATTAACATTGGATAAACCTTATAAATGAATTAAGTAAAAATTGAAATGAATGAGTAACTATAAATGTAAAATACAAAGAATATCACCATTATCATCATCATCTTAACTCATCATCATACATCTATATCACCATTAAATCATCATCACCACCCTTAGTCAGCAACCAGATCTGGGCCTGCAACATCTCTAATGGTGGTCGGAAATCCATATCTTTTTCATCAATTAAACACCGACGATCTCTTTCAATCACCGCTGTATCTCATCGGAGTTTGAAGACGATATTATTTTTAATAGAACTAGAACGATTTTTCGCTGATTGATCCGAAAAAATTGGGAGGCTCCGAACAAAACTGTGTTGTATCAATGAAGAAAATGCCATGAAATCTCTGGGTATTTTCTTAGCTAGTAGTGGAATTACAAGTTTCAAGGATTAATAATTACCAATTTGGTTAATACATAGACATTTGTATTTGTAAGTTACGATTTGTTTTGTCAATACAATTTTTTTCATTTTTAGTGTGTAAACTACGTTAATGACGTACGTCCCGCCATGACCGTCACGCGCGACGTATGGCGTATCTCCTAGCTGGATACTTGGCTTCTTTAGCTTTTAACTTGGTTAACAGTATTGCGAAATTAACCTTGGTTTCAAATCACGATTATTACTACGCTACGCCACCCGTAGCATACCGTTAATGATACTGTTGACTTGGTTCACTCAGCTGATCGCCCGTCCAATAAATTAGGAGAACGTGGAGCAGGTAGTGGGTATGATTAGAGGATTCCAGGAGTAGTAATCGTGGGTTAGTGGATTGATGGTGGTTATCCTTTGTAACCGTCAATCTTATGCCTATAAATACTAACCATAATCAAGCTTTTAAGCAATAATCAACATACACTTACCACACTGATCATTCTTTAAAGCTCACCTTGGAGGCTCGGCAAAAGTCAACCACCACAATACCCTTCATACCCATCACGTCAACCGGAGGAACCCCTTCCGAAGGTTAGTCACTTTACATCACTGCACTCAAGTCGATTTTGGCTTGATCATTTCGCTTCATCCGTGGGATCGATTTGATCAACGTTTTCGTACAAGATGACAGAAGGTTCCAACCCACCGCCGACTACCAACGCTGGCAAAGAACCGTGTGACCCTTTGTAGCCTAACGACGATAGCACCTATGAAACTCCAAACGAACCGCTCAACCGCACCAGATTGCAGTTTGACGACGATGAAGACGAATCTGACCAACGCAACGCGGAGGAGACGGAAACTCTAGAAGGATTCGTTAATCAACTCAATCCCATTAACGGTGAGGAAGCCATACGCTTTCTGGCCAAGGGGGATTTGTCATGCCCTCGCTCATGACCATAGGCAGTGAGAAGCCAACTGGCATGTCGAAAGCTCCGCACCGCAGCTCTATACGCTCGGTCACCGAAACCGCTAAGAGCTCCGGCAAAACCAGGGAGGAGGCACGCAAGGACCTAATTGAGAACTTGATTCTAGCCGCACCGGAGTCTATGAGTGCTCATGTCGAGCAGCCCGGCGTGGCGGACAACATGCTAAATAACTGGTACGGTATGATGGATGGAGACAAAGTAAAGCGGCTATTCGAGGTTTCCGCGATGACTGAAAAGTTTACCCGAGGAATAGCTACTCATCCGTTGCCCACAGTCCTCACTACCCTCCTCACGCTAGGGATGTATGACGGCAACACGGATCCGGAGAACTTTTTGCAACAGTTTGAACACGTTGTCAAGACACATCATTGGGATAATCCCACGATGTGCCACATGTTCCCGGGACAGCTCCAGTCCGTCGCGAGGGAGTGATTCGCCAAATTACCTGCCTTAAGCATAACCAGTTTTACGGATCTCAGAACCAAGTTCATGCAACGTTTCCAGAACTTTAAACGCACAGAACTCACTCACTTGGATGCGCACATCATTAATATGAGGCCGCGCGAATCTCTAATGAATTTCACTACTTGATTTACGGCGGAGTGTCAGAAGATTCCTGATTTGCCGGAGTCGCAGCAGATCTCCGCGTACATTATGGGGATCTGTCAAACTCGGCATTTATCTTTGGTAAAGACTATGCAGCGTAAGTTGCCAAAAACGTATGTTGAGGCGGTAAAAATGGTGAGGGACTATGTGCGGTCTGAGGAGTTTGGTGACGCCACCCTTGGGGATCACAGGTCGACGGACCGAAGCGATAAAGATGATAAAGGTAATGGTAAAGGAAATGCAGGTAACCGGCACAAAGGAAGTGGTGGTGGAGGAAGCGGAGGCCACGGACGCTCCAGCCATAAGTCTGAAAATCGTAACGGCTACCGTCCGTAAGAACGGTACGTTTCCAAAAGGTTGTCACCTGAGGAGGAGAGTCTGGTGAAGTCATTGTCAAAAACGCCAAAGGAAATTTTGGCAACAGAGGAGGTAAGCCAGCATTTTCCACCGCCGAAGCCAATGCAGCCGCGCTTCGCTGTCGATTAAAGCAAATGGTGCATTTTCCATGAAGATAAAGGTCACGACGCTGACCACTGCAGGGAACTCAAGAAAGTGATAGTCTAACGATTGAAGCTTGGAGAATTCGACCATCTGAAACCGTCACGTGTCAAAACTCCCGGGACGAATAAATTCGCCCGGCAACGGGGGAAGGAGAAGGCTCCATAAAAACATATTCATATGATACAGATGTGGCATTCTGGCCACGTTCGAAAGGCAGAAGTTTTGGAAGAATGGGAATGCGCCCCTATCATGTGATGACCCGGGAATTTCCGACCAAATTTAAACTTAATCTTTATATAGTTTTGACACGATAAGCAAAGTCTGTAATGTTGATGTTTTCAAAAACTTTGAATTGTGTTCATGTAATCAATTACCCTTCGACTATTCTCGACGATTCACGAACAACTATATAAATAGATGCAAATAGATATTATTGAAATAATATATGATTAAGCTGTTAGCAGTAAATATGTAAAATAGTATGCGAGGTAACGGAAACTATATTTATAAATATATAGATATATATAATTATGTATATAAATATCACTTGTAAATATATAAAGTTATATTAAATCCATTTGTTTAAAAATATATAATATATTTGTTTTAGTAATTAAACTTGCTATTTTTAAAATTGTTTATATATAGAATGTGAATATATTAAAAATAAATGATTTCGAGTTTAATTAGTAAGTGTTAGTAACACTCGGTTAACGTTTTGTTAGTTTTAATATAGATACAGTACTTGTTCATGAAGGATTGAAATAAAAGTTGAACTGTAAATTGATTGCGAAGATCTTAGATTTGTTAAATATATTTTTACCTTTTTAAGTTTGAATATTAGTACTCCGTACATATAAATTGGAACAGAAAATAAATATTTTTCGAACCTTTTTGATCAGGTTTCAAACATTTAATGAGTGAAATAATTAAATACATTTAATCTAAAAATTTGGGATTTTTAGGAACACTTTTATATTTTAACTGTTTAGCATTGGACACGAAATAATATCCGAAGTCATTAATAACTCCGATGGCTTTACTATTCTTTCACATGTGTTTGTTTTTTTTATTATATTATTATTATTATTTGATTATTATTCAATCTGTGTTTTCAATTGATAATTGTTAGGAGTTGTTATCCGTCCCCATCTATCCTTTTCTATCTTTAATCTTATATATTACTATCTATCTATCTTCTCTAATATATATTTACATATACATAGGAGATATACACAGATAAAATTCATCACCATAACCATAACAACAAACACACATCCTATCACCACCCTACAACCGTCACAATCATCTTTCATCATCCCTCTCGTTCCCTCTCTTATTTGTAACCAAGAACCACCATGGTTCTACACCATCTTCAAGACTCGACACCACCATAATCGTTTCCTTGTTTCATTATGAACCACCACCACTATCACCCTAAATCATCACGATCGCCATCTTCTTCTTCTCATTTATTTCTTCTAACCATAAATCACCATAGCATTTATTCACCATCGACATCTCACCACTGCAATTATTATTGGGCTACTGCTGTACCGTAACTGCTACATCCGAAAACCAATTAGAAACCATCACCCAACGCCACGACCACCCTATCTTCACCGTTTCTGTTTCACTTGCACGACCACACACCACCACCGTGAGCCACCATCAATCTCCACCGGTAATCACCACCCTCATCACTACACACCACCGTCACTCTCCTCTCTCTCACTATCTCTATCTCCTCTTCATAACTATAAAACACTCAAACCAAAATCACCACTATATACTTGTTGTTTCTGTTTTGATGTTTAAAATGAAACTACTTCACCACCATTCTTCTTTAAACAATCACCAACGACTACCATTTTCCTCTATCACCGCCACCCTACAATCACTTATAAACAAACATCATCACCTCAATCCACCATCGTTCATCCCTCTATCTCTTTCCCCCTCTCTCTCTCTCTCTATTTTTGAGAAACATCAAACCAATGTGACTGCTTTTATTAATACTTCTATCAAGAACAACATATAATCTCCACCATCGTAAACCAACCCAACACCAAAGGCCTCCTATTGTCTTTTTCTTTGTCTCTTTCTTTCTGTCACGTTTATTGCTGCACCTGTTTGCTGTTACCATATTTATTCAGCGAAGACAAGGAAAATGATGAAGAAGATGATACAAGAAGAAAACGACAATGAACGGTGTACGTTGCTGTTACGATTTTAATAATGACGATTGTTGTTATAATTCGAAGATGACGACTCTCTGTCACGATGATGGAGACGATAGTATACAATGGAAGATTAACACACGAATAAGAATAATGATGACGATTGTAGAAGATGATGAACAGTAGTGGGTGTTGTCGATAATACACTTTTGATGATGACACCGTGACCATTCTTCTTGTTTTGTGTTCCTGATCGAAGGATAGATAAAGATGATGATCGATATGATGTCTGAGACGATGATGATGACAGTGTCGTTTCTGTGTGTTGAAATCGTTACCCAATTATGTTTTAAAACCTAATATCGGCCTACTGGATCACTGTAATGGACTGCTATTATTCGATTTTTACTTGGACTTGTGGAGTGTATACAATTGGGCCAGAAGGTGGAGATGGTGGCAAAGTAGATTGATGATGAAAATGGGTTAACAAGAGTTAGTACGCGAAATAGAACAGAATGTAAGAGATAGATGAACGGTTTGGGCAAGTGGCGAGTTAGCGGGAGGTCATGGGTTCGAACCCGGTCCATGGCAAATCTTTTTAGAAAAATCTTATAAGGGTATATACAATTATTTTTATTTCTATTATTATTATTATTATGATCCTTAATATTATTTTTATGATTATTATTATTAATTATTAATGTTATTATTACAATTATTACAATTATTATTATTATTATTATTATTATTATTATTATTATTATTATTATTATTATTATTATTATTATTATTAGAACGATTAAAAAGATTATTGTTATTATTATTATTATTAACATTTTATTACCAGTAACATTATCATTATTAATACTATTATTATTATTATTATTATTATTATAATTAACATTATTATCAGTATTATTATTATTGATATTATCATTATAATTAAATACAACTTTTTTTAATACCATTATTAACATTATTTTACTAAATAAATATTATGTATATAAAATTATATTTATAAGTAATATTACATAAGTATGTACTAATCAAATTAACGAATTTTATACGAATATTTATATATAGCAAATTAAGTATTTTTAATATAGTATTAGCTAAATATATATTAATATAACTATATAAATAGTAAATTACTTTTAATATACATACACAAATCAAATATATATAGTATGTAAAATAAGCTTTAATATATGAATTTGTTCAATTACAATTATGCGTGTTAATATAAATATAAATGATATAGGTTCGTGAATCCGAGGTCAACCCTACTTTTGTTAAATGACGTCATATGTATTTTTACTACAAAATACAGTATGGTGAGTTTCATTAATCTCTTTTTAAATGCTTTTGCAATATATATATTTTTGGGACTGAGAATACATGCGCAATTTTTATAAATATTTTTACGAAATAGACACAAGTGATCAAACTACATTATATGGTTGAATGATCGAAATCGAATATGCCCCTTTTTATTAAGTCTGGTAATCTAAGAATTAGGGAACATACACCCTAATTGACGCGAACTCTAAAGATAGATCTATCGGGCCCAACAAGCCCCATCTAAAGTATCGGATGCTTTAGTACTTCGAATTTTATATCATGTCCGAAGGAGGATCCCGGAATGATGGGCATATTCTTATATGCATATTGTGAATGTCGGTTACCAGGTGTTCAATCCATATGAATGATATTTTTGTCTCTATGCATGGGACGTATGTTTATGAGAAATGGAAATATGAAATCTTGTGGTCTATTAAAATTATGAAATAATTATTTATGCTAAACTAATGAACTCACCAACCTTTTGGTTGACACTTGAAAGCATGTTTATTCTCAGGTACGAAAGAAATCTTCCGCTGTGCATTTGATCATTTTAAAGATATTACTTGGAGTCATTCATGACATATTTCAAAAGACGTTGCATTCGAGTCGTTGAGTTTATCAAGATCATTATTAAGTCAATTATAGTTGGATATATTATGAAATAGTATGCATGTCTGTCAATTTTAGATGTAATGAAAGATTGTCTTTTCAAAACGAATGCAATGTTTGTAAAATGTATCATATAGAGGTCAAGAACCTCGCGATGTAATCAACTGTTGTGAATCGTTTATAATCGATATGGACTTCGTCCGGATGGATTAGGACGAGTCCTTTCAGTTGGTATCAGATCGATGGTCTTAGCGAACCAGGTCTTGCATTAGTATGTCTAACTGATAGTTGTTTAGATGCATTAGTGAGTCTGGACGTCGACCGTGTCTGCATGTCAAAAATTTTGCTTATCATTTCGAGTCGAAAATTATCTGCTTATCATTCTTAGTCTAGGCACATTTTACTGCATTGATTGCATGAATAGTGTATAGACAAAAATTCATATCTTAGCGTATCTGCTAAATCATATCTTAGCATATCTGTTAATGTAGACTTTGCTTGACAACTTCCTTAGATTCCTCCGTAACTTATGGGATTTTAGTATTATATATGCATATGTAAATTATGTATTGCAGGGTACTAATCTACATCCTATAATCTATTTCTTATCGAAAATCCTTCATCTGATCATACGAGATGAATCCCTCAACCAGTTCGAGTCCCTCTGAAAATGATAGCTATTCCGATAGTTATTCCGATAGTTATTCCAATATGGAAACACACTTGAGCTCCGAAAGCAGTAAAATCAGAATGGATCAACCAATCAACCATCATCAATTCATCTGATGTGTTCGTAGTCAACTTAATCAATGGAGACGCGAAGAAGGCGATCCTTTCCGTCAACCGAATTCACCTCTTGGCGAAGAACCTGAAACACTTACCGACGAACCTGTTCGAAATATCAATCTCTCTCTCAGAGTATCTCACCACGACTATATCATAACTCAGATTCTAAACCTTATTCATCCGCTCGTTCTGACCGACAATCATCCCGGAATAATAGAAAAAGTCAACGAACTTCGCGCTCGAGTAATCAATTTGGAAAATATGGTGCAAAACGTACCAGCTTCAGCAACAATCCACGCCTCAACATCTCGTTATGTACTTCAAGCATAATCATCGTTCTACGAATCGTTCTACATCATTTATCTTCCTCTGACATAGCGATTATGTAATCTCTAATGTTTTAGAGATTACATATACTTGTTTTAACAGTAAATCAAATGAGATTAATATCATATTAACTCATTAAATCCAAGATTACATCTGAAGAAAATATATATGTATATATATTCATAAAGATTGTAATTAAAAATTCTTTTGTACAAACTGTTAATGGTGAAAATATTTTAACGGGTAGGTAATACCCGAGGAATTTTTAGTTTTCACATTAGTAAGTTACACTGTACATTCTTCGAATCTGATTCAACAGTCATTTACTATCCTACTTACATCCACAAGATATACGTATCCGTTCACCACAGAATAACCATTTTCATTCAATTTCATATTGGGATTTTGACTTACCAGAATCCAACAAGTGGCATAATGAAGAAAACATTTGACAAAATAAAAATTGTTAGAAACAGACAAATTAACTATGAGAAATTTTATTAAGAATCCACGCTAACAAGATCCTAGCTAACTGTTCCTAGCTAGATGTTAATTCCTTATTACATTTTATTTATCGCAGTTTATTTATCGCAATTTTATTTATCGTCATTAAATTTCTGTTATTTATTTTACGCACTTTAAATATCGGGACACGTATACAAGGTTTCGACATATCATATCGATGCATATATATATATTATTTGGAATAACCATAGACAATCTATATGCAGTAATGATCGAGTTCTCTATACAGGGTTGAGGTTGATTCTATAATAATATATATACTTTGAGTTGTGATCGAGTCTGAGACATGTACACGGGTCACGATACGTATTAATTAATTCGAATATTATATATTAAACTATATATGAATTATTGGACTTTCAATTGTTTACTATCGACTGTGGATTAATAACATTGGACAATTAAAATGAATTAAAATATTGATTATAACATATGAAACTAAACAATTCTTCAAGTTTGCCACTTGATTTCATCTTAAACCTCATTTGTATCTTGACGATTATAATCTACGTTCAAACCTTTCGTAATTCTTGAAAACAACTCAATCGAGAGGATGAACCAACCGCATTTCATTTACGTAAGAAGAGATTGATACATATAGTTATGCACTTGAAAACTCTTGGAACCTGAGTAAACGATAAACACGTATCTGTGTTAACTCTTTTGGCATTGTTATTACCGAAAATAACTTTGCTATTCTTATCCAAAATTAGTCAATTTTGTCACAGCTCCAGCAAATCAACTTCGACTTTTTGTTCGAAACAACCTTATTATAATTTTGATATATATGCGTGCTCTTTTGTTGTTATCGGGGAATCTTTTATATTCCATCATATTACCAGTAGACGTACCAGCAACCTCGTTGCTCCTTGGTTTAAACCCCTCCGACAAATCACTATTTTATCTATTAAAGTCTCATCATGTACTCATCCGCATCTTATAACAAGAATTGCGAACCAATTACCGGGAATCAGCAAATCTGTATTGTGAGTCTCGCAACGTTTCCACATCAACAGTTATATGTATTCGTATAACCTTTAACTCTTAGAACTATGATCTTCCATTCTGAAATTCTGAAAAGCACCAAGTCTGCAAATCAATACTCTGAATGTTGAAAAAGCTGAATGAAGCAGCAGAAACCGTAGACAACCGTAATGACCTTAATCATCAAAAGTTGGATGAAAAAAAATAGTATGTTGGAAAAGCTCAGAAAAGTTGGAACTGGATAACGGATTGAGCTAACCACGAAGGAGACCAAGGACAAATACAAGGATCATACCCTATATTCAAAGGATTCAGGTAATTCTGGATCCGTTGAAATCTTTAGAGAATATCTTGCTCCGAAGTCATGTTAAAATTTTGCGGAAAATCTTTCTCCATCCACCATCGAACTTAGAAATTCCAAAATATCATCAACAATATCTTCGATATTTCTGAGGATATTTTCATAAATATTTTCGTCCGAAATTATATACCTCTTCGTGCTTCCTGTGTATCATTATATTTGAAACATTCAATAGAAAATTTAGTACCGAAAAGCAGATTATGCGAAACTATGAAGAAAGTCGTAGACAAATCACAAAGAATAAGTTTGACTTCAAAGAATCCAAATGATTCAATGTCTACTAAAGTCTTTAGTGAATATCTTGCTCCTTACTCTAAACCCTTGCAGATAATAGTTTATATCATCCTCTGATCTTAGATATTCCGAGATATTATCGTATCTTTCATTATAAATACCCTCCATATTTCTGGAGATATTTTTATAACTATTCTTATCTGAAATCAGTAATCTCTTCGTGCTATCAATATTACATCATATAGAAACTGTTAGTTTCTATATTCTGTAAACTTTTGAGCTTAAAATATGAATGTTATTAAACTAATGTTGGGAACTGATGCATGAGTTAGTATAATATAATGACACTTGATCAACGTGATTATATTACAGTAAGTCATGCCGAGTTTCTAATGAAATGTGATGATTCATAGACCATAACGTCATCATGTGCCAGGTTACACGACTCTTACATTCTATCTAATCTCCAAATATATTGAGAACATATCTTCTTGATAAATCTATTTTTCCAGGATATTCTGGAAATGTGACAAATCAAGATTATGCCCTTAAAATCTCCTTCTTAGAATATTAACTATGCTCATTCCGAAATTAATAATTACGAATTCTACTGGACCATTATTCGCTTGATTTAAAGTCGGGAAGATAAAACAAAAGCATGAAGCCTCAAAATATCAATGGGGGTATAACTCACATTAAATTGGAGAGTGTATTAACTCTGGATGTCAATGATTATGGAAAGACAGAAGCAGAGACTTCGAAGTATAAGGGAAAATATAAAACCCAATAACAACGCAGAAATTTCAAACCGTGGATATTAATATGAATACCAATATAAAGACACGGTAAAATTAAGAATAGTATCACCCCAAGGTAATAGTAGAAGTAAACAGATTTTCCTGGTGGAGGATTGTAAAGAAGGATGACAGAAATGATAATTAAGAAAATATCAGGGATTAGAACGGGATTAAGCATTTTCACTATCTTTTGGATGTATGAACTAAGAAAGAAAGTATAGGAATGGTGAGAATAATGGAACGGAAAAAGTTAAATTTATAATGAAAATATCAGACAGGGTAATCGAGGCAGATCACCGTATTTAATTATAGAGATCTTAATTTCCTTATTCGTCGAATAATCAAAACTTTTAGATTTCGAAGATTTTCTTTATATCCATTGAATTCCGGAATTCAACCAAGACGACGTCAAAAGTTAAAGACGAACCTTATTTTCTAAATTCAACCATGACTAGTGAAAAGTTATGATGAAACTTGTCTATCTCATTTTATTATTTAGTGATAACTTCATTCATCCGCTTCGAGTGATTAAATCGTTTTATCTATATTATTCAATAATGATAAAACTCTATTTATCAATTAATATTCGTCATGAAAACATTCTTATTGTTAGTTATGACGACCCCACTCAAATTTCGGGACGAAATTTCTTTAACGGGTAGGTAATGTGATGACCCGGAAATTTCCGACCAAATTTAAACTTAATCTTTATATAGTTTTGACACGATAAGCAAAGTCTGTAATGTTGATGTTTTCAAAAACTTTGAATTGTGTTCATGTAATCAATTACCCTTCGACTATTCTCGACGATTCACGAACAACTATATAAATAGATGCAAATAGATATTATTGAAATAATATATGATTAAGCTGTTAGCATTAAATATGTAAAATAGTATGCGATGTAATGGAAACTATATTTATAAATATATAGATATATATAATTATGTATATATATATCACTTGTAAATATATAAAGTTATATTAAATTCATTTGTTTAAAAATATATAATATATTTGTTTTAGTAATTAAACTTGCTATTTTTAAAACTGTTTATATATAGAATGTGAATATATTAAAAATAAATGATTTCAAGTTTAATTAGTAAGCGTTAGTAACACTTGGTTAACGTTTTGTTAGTTTTAATATAGATATAGTACTTGTTCATGAAGGTTTGAAATAAAAGTTGAACTGTAAATTGATTGCGAAGATCTTAGATTTGTTAAATATATTTTTACCTTTTAAGTTTGAATATTAGTACTCCGTACATATAAATTGGAACAGAAAATAAATATTTTTCGAACCTTTTTGATCAGGTTTCAAACAGTTAATGAGTGAAATAATTAAATACATTTAATCTAAAAATTTGGGATTTTTAGGAACACTTTTATATTTTAACTGTTTAGCATTTGACACGAAATAATATCCGAAGTCATTAATAACTCCGATGGATTTACTGTTCTTTCACATGTGTTTGTTTTTTTTATTATATTATTATTATTATTTGATTATTATTCAATCTGTGTTTTCAACTGATAATTGTTAGGAGTTGTTATCCGTCCCCATCTATCCTTTTCTATCTTTAATCTTATATATTACTATCTATCTATCTTCTCTAATATATATTTACATATACATAGGAGATATACACAGATAAAATCCATCACCATAACCATAACAACAAACACACATCCTATCACCACCCTACAACCGTCACTATCATCTTTCATCATCCCTCTCGTTCCCTCTCTTATTTGTAACCAAGAACCACCATGGTTCTACACCATCTTCAAGACTCGACACCACCATAATAGTTTCCTTGTTTCATTGTGAACCACCACCACTATCACCCTAAATCATCACGATCGCCATCTTCTTCTTCTCTTTTATTTCTTCTAACCATAAATCACCATAGCATTTATTCACCATCGACATCTCACCACTGCAATTATTATTGGGCTACTGCTGTACCGTAACTGCTACATCCGAAAACCAATTAGAAACCATCACCCAACGCCACGACCACCCTATCTTCACCGTTTTTGTTTCACTTGCACGACCACACACCACCACCGTGAGCCACCATCAATCTTCACCGGTAATCACCACCCTCATCACTACACAACACCGTCACTCTCCTCTCTCTCACTATCTCTCTCTCCTCTTCATAACTATAAAACACTCAAACCAAAATCACCACTATATACTTGTTGTTTCTGTTTTGATGTTTAAAACGAAACTACTTCACCACCATTCTTCTTTAAACAGTCACCAACGACTACCATTTTCCTCCATCACCGCCACCCTAAAATCACTTATAAACAAACATCATCACCTCAATCCACCATCGTTCATCCCTCTATCTCTTTCCCCCCCCCCCCTCTCTCTCTATTTTTGAGAAACATCAAACCAATGTGACTGCTTTTATTAATACTTCTATCAAGAACAACATATAATCTCCACCATCGTAAACCAACCAAACACCAAAGGCCTCCTATTGTCTTTTTCTTTGTCTCTTCCTTTCTGTCACGTTTACTGCTGCACCTGTTTGCTGTTACCATATTTATTCAGCGAAGACAAGGAAAATGATGAAGAAGATGATACAAGAAGAAAACGACAATGAACGGTGTACGTTGCTGTTACGATTTTAATAATGACGATTGTTGTTATAATTCGAAGATGACGACTCTCTGTCACGATGATGGAGACGATAGTATACAATGGAAGATTAACACACGAATAAGAATAATGATGACAATTGTAGAAGATGATGAACAGTAGTGGGTGTTATCGATAATACACTTTTGATGATGACACCGTGACCATTCTTCTTGTTTTGTGTTCCTGATCGAAGGATAGATAAAGATGATGATCGATATGATGTCTGAGACGATGATGATGACAGTGTCGTTTCTGTGTGTTGAAATCGTTACCCAATTATGTTTTAAAACCTAATATCGGCCCACTGGATCACTGTAATGGACTGCTATTATTCGATTTTTACTTGGACTTGTGGAGTGTATACAATTGGGCCAGAAGGTGGAGATGGTGGCAAAGTAGATTGATGATGAAAATGGGTTAACAAGAGTTAGTACGCGAAATAGAACAGAATGTAAGAGATAGATGAACGTTTTGGGCGAGTGGCGAGTTAGCGGGAGGTCATGGGTTCGAGCCCGGTCCATGGCAAATCTTTTTAGAAAAAGCTTATAAGGGTATATACAATTATTTTTATTTCTATTATTATTATTATGATCCTTAATATTATTGTTATGATTATTATTATTAATTATTAATGTTATTATCACAATTATTATTATTATTATTATTATTATTATTATTATTATTATTATTATTATTATTATTATTATTATTATTTTTATTATTATTAGAACGATTAAAAAGATTATTGTTATTATTATTATTAACATTTTATTACCAGTAACATTATCATTATTAATACTATTATTTATTATTATTATAATTAACATTATTATCAGTATTATTATTATTGATATTATCATTATAATTAAATACAACTTTTTTAATACCATTATTAACATTATTTTACTAAATAAATATTATGTATATAAAATTATATTTATAAGTAATATTACATAAGTATGTACTAATCAAATTAACGAATTTTATACGAATATTTATATATAGCAAATTAAGTATTTTTAATATAGTATTAGCTAAATATATATTAATATAACTATATAAATAGTAAATTACTTTTAATATACATACACAAATCAAATATATATAGTATGTAAAATAAGCTTTAATATATGAATTTGTTCAATTACAATTATGTGTGTTAATATAAATATAAATGATATAGGTTCGTGAATCCGAGGTCAACCCTACTTTTGTTAAATGACGTCATATGTATTTTTACTACAAAATACAGTATGGTGAGTTTTATTAATCCCTTTTTAAATGCTTTTGCAATATATATATTTTTGGGACTGAGAATACATGCGCAATTTTTATAAATGTTTTTACGAAATAGACACAAGTGATCAAACTACATTATATGGTTGAATGATCGAAATCGAATATGCCCCTTTTTATTAAGTCTGGTAATCTAAGAATTAGGGAACAGACACCCTAATTGACGCGAACTCTAAAGATAGATCTATCGGGCCCAACAAGCCCCATCCAAAGTATCGGATGCTTTAGTACTTCGAATTTTATATCATGTCCGAAGGAGGATCCCGGAATGATGGGGATATTCTTATATGCATATTGTGAATGTCGGTTACCAGGTGTTCAATCCATATGAATGATATTTTTGTCTCTATGCATGGGACGTATGTTTATGAGAAATGGAAATATGAAATCTTGTGGTCTATTAAAATTATGAAATAATTATTTATGCTAAACTAATGAACTCACCAACCTTTTGGTTGACACTTGAAAGCATGTTTATTCTCAGGTACGAAAGAAATCTTTCGCTGTGCATTTGATCATTTTAAAGATATTACTTGGAGTCATTCATGACATATTTCAAAAGACGTTGCATTCGAGTCGTTGAGTTTATCAAGATCATTATTAAGTCAATTATAGTTGGATATATTATGAAATAGTATGCATGTCTGTCAATTTTAGATGTAATGAAAGATTGTCTTTTCAAAACGAATGCAATGTTTGTAAAATGTATCATATAGAGGTCAAGAACCTCGCGATGTAATCAACTATTGTGAATCATTTATAATCGATATGGACTTCGTCCGGATGGATTAGGACGAGTCCTTTCAGTTGGTATCAGAGCGATGGTCTTAGCGAACCAGGCCTCATATCTTCTTTTTCTTTGTCTCTTTCTTTCTGTCACGTTTACTGCTGCACCTGTTTGCTGTTACCATATTTATTCAGCGAAGACAAGGAAAATGATGAAGAAGATGATACAAGAAGAAAACGACAATGAACGGTGTGAAATGTCCCGTTCTTATTGATTAAAAACGTTCCATATTAATTGATTTCGTTGCGAGGTTTTGACCTCTATATGAGACGTTTTTCAAAGACTGCATTCATTTTAAAACAAACCATAACCTTTACTTCATCAATAAAGGTTTAAAAAGCTTTACGTAAATTATCAAATAATGATAATCTAAAATATCCTGTTTACACGCGACCATTTCATAATGGTTTACAATACAAATATGTTACAACGAAATAAGTTTCTTGAATGCAGTTTTTACACAATATCATACAAGCATGGACTCCAAATCTCGTCCTTATTTAAGTATGCGACAGCGGAAGCTCTTAATAATCACCTGAGAATAAACATGCTTAAAACGTCAACAAAAATGTTGGTGTGTTATAGGTTTAACCTATATATTATCAAATCATAATAATAGACCACAAGATTTCAAATTTCAATACACATCCCATACATAGAGATAAAAATCATTCATATGGTGAACACCTGGTAACCGACATTAACAAGATGCATATATAAGAATATCCCCATCATTCCGGGATACCTTTCGGATATGATATAAATTTCGAAGTACTAAAGCATCCGGTACTTTGGATGGGGTTTGTTAGGCCCAATATATCTATCTTTAGGATTCGCGTCAATTAGGGTGTCTGTTCCCTAATTCTTAGATTACCAGACTTTAATAAAAAGGGGCATATTCGATTTCGATAATTCAACCATAGAATGTAGTTTCACGTACTTGTGTCTATTTTGTAAATCATTTATAAAACCTGCATGTATTCTCATCCCAAAAATATTAGATTTTAAAAGTGGGACTATAACTCACTTTCACATATTTTTTACTTCGTCGGGAAGTAAGACTTGGCCACTGGTCGATTCACAAACCTATAACAAATATGTACATATATATCAAAGTATGTTCAAAATATATTTACAACACTTTTAATACATTTTGATGTTTTAAGTTTATTAAGTCAGTTGTCCTCGTTAGTAACCTACAACTAGTTGTCCACAATTAGATGTACAGAAATAAATTGATATATATTATCTTGAATCAATCCACGACCCAGTGTATACATATCTCAGTATTTATCACAACTCAAACTATATATATTTTGGAATCAACCTCAACCCTGTATAGCTAACTCCAACATTCACATATAGAGTGTCTATGGTTGTTCCGAAATATATATAGATGTGTCGACATGATAGGTCGAAATATTCTATACGTGTCTATGGTATCTCAAGATTACATAATATACAATACAAGTTGATTAAGTTATGGTTGGAATAGATTTGTTACCAATTTTTACGTAGCTAAAATGAGTAGTTTTTACCAATTTTGTTTTGCTCGCCATTTCTTCGTTTCTAATCCGTTTTGAGTGATTTAAGCGGCCACGGTTTCGTATTGAACTTGACTTTATGAAACTAAACAGAAAAGGTATAGGTTTATAGTCGGAAATACAAGTTACAAGTCATTTTTGAAAGAGGTAGTCATTTCCGTCGAAAGAACGACATCTTGATGACTGTTTTGAAAAACATACTTTCACTTTGAGTTTAATCATGATTTTTGGATATGGTTTCATGTTCATAAGAAAAATCATCATTCCCAGAAGTATAGCTTTTAAATCAAAGTTTTTCATAGTTTTTAATTATCCAAACCAAAACAGCCCCCGGTTGTAACTACGACGGCGTAAATCCGATTTTATGGTGTTTATCGTATTTTCGGGTTTTAAATCATTAAGTTAGCATATCATATAGATATATATCATGTGTATAGTTGATTTTAAAAGTGTAGTTAGAAGGATTAACTTTATTTGCGAACAAGTTTAGAATTAACTAAACTATGTTCTAGTGATTACTAGTTTACCACTTCGAATATGATAGCTTTTTATGTATGAATCGAATTATGTTATGAATATCATTACTACCTTAAGTTCCTTGGATAAACCTACTGGAAAAGTGAAAAATGGATCTAGCTTCAATGGATCCTTGGATGGCTCGAAGTTCTTGAAGCAGAATCATGACACGAAAACAAGTTCAAGTAAGATCATCACTTGAAATAAGATTGTTATAGTTATAGAAATTGAACCAAAGTTTGAATATGATTATTACCTTGTATTAGAATGATAACCTACTGTAAGAAACAAAGATTTCTTGTGGTTGGATGATCACCTTACAAGATTGGAAGTGAGCTAGCAAACTTGAAAGTATTCTTGATTTTATGTAACTAGAACTTGTAGAATTTATGAAGAACACTTAGAACTTGAAGTTAGAACTTGAGAGAGATCAATTAGATGAAGAAAATTGAAGAATGAAAGTTTTTGTAGGTGTTTTTGGTTGTTGGTGTATGGATTAGATATAAAGGATATGTAATTTTGTTTTCATGTAAATAAGTCATGAATGATTACTCATATTTTTGTAATTTTATGAGATATTTCATGCTAGTTGCCAAATGATGGTTCCCACATGTGTTAGGTGACTCAAATGGGCTGCTAAGAGCTGATCATTGGAGTGTATATACCAATAGTACATACATCTAAAAGCTGTATATTGTACGAGTACGAATACGGGTGCATACGAGTAGAATTGTTGATGAAACTGAACGAGGATGTAATTGTAAGCATTTTTGTTAAGTAGAAGTATTTTGATAAGTGTCTTGAAGTCTTTCAAAAGTGTATGAATACTTATTAAAACACTACATGTATATACATTTTAACTGAGTCGTTATGTCATCGTTAGTCGTTACATGTATGTGTTGTTTTGAGACCTTTAGGTTAACGATCTTGTTAAATGTTGTTAACCTAAAGTTTATAATATCAGATGAGATTTTAAATTATTATATTATCATGATATTATGATATATTAATATATCTTAATATGATATATACATTTAAATGTCGTTACAACGATAATCGTTACATATATGTCTCGTTTCGAAATCCTTAAGTTAGTAATCTTGTTTTTACTTATGTAGTTCATTATTAATACACTTAATGATATATTTAATTATAATATTATCATGTTATATATAATATAACAATGTATTAATATGCTTCATATATATTTAGTAAGACGTGGTTATAACGATAATCGTTATATGTATCGTTTCGAGTTTCATACGTCAATATTCTCCTTTTTAAGTATATAACTTATTGTTACTATTTTTAATGAGATACTTGATGATCATTATATCATGTTAAACATATATATTTATTCATTTATGTATCATCATGTCATATACAACTTATAGCGTTCGTAAATCATTGGTCAAACTGGGTAATCAGACGTTTACAAAATTTCTGTTTCAATTAACCAAGTCTTAACAAGTTAGATTGCTTAACATGTTGGAAACATTTAATCATGTAAATATAGTTTTCATTAAACATATAATCATAGAAAGGTTTGGAAAAGTTCGGGTCACTACACGGTGTACGTTGCTGTTACGATTTTAATAATGACGATTGTTGTTATAATTCGGAGATGAAGACTCTCTGTCACGATGATGGAGACGATAGTATACAATGGAAGATTAACACACGAATAAGAATAATGATGACGATTGTAGAAGATGATGAACAGTAGTGGGTGTTGTCGATAATACACTTTTGATGATGACACCTTGACCATTCTTCTTGTTTTGTGTTCCTGATCGAAGGATAGATAAAGATGATGATCGATATGATGTCTGAGACGATGATGATGACAGTGTCATTTCTGTGTGTTGAAATCGTTACCCAATTATGTTTTAAAACCTAATATCAGCCCACTGGATCACTGTAATGGACTGCTATTATTCGATTTTTACTTGGACTTGTGGAGTGTATACAATTGGGCCAGAAGGTGGAGATGGTGGCAAAGTAGATTGATGATGAAAATGGGTTAACAAGAGTTAGTACGTGAAATAGAACAGAATGTAAGAGATAGATGAACGGTTTGGGCGAGTGGCGAGTTAGCGGGAGGTTATGGGTTCGAGCCCGGTCCATGGCAAATCTTTTTAGAAAAAGCTTATAAGGGTATATACAATTATTTTTATTTCTATTATTATTATTATGATCCTTAATATTATTGTTATGATTATTATTATTAATTATTAATGTTATTATTACAATTATTATTATTATTATTATTATTATTATTATTATTATTATTATTATTATTATTATTATTATTATTATTATTACTATTATTATTATTATTATTATTATTATTATTATTATTATTATTATTATTATTATTACTATTAGAACGATTAAAAAGATTATTGTTATTATTATTATTAACATTTTATTACTAGTAACATTATCATTATTAATACTATTATTATTATTATTATAATTAACATTATTATCAGTATTATTATTATTGATATTATCATTATAATTAAATACAACTTTTTTTAATACCATTATTAACATTATTTTACTAAATAAATATTATGTATATAAAATTATATTTATAAGTAATATTACATAAGTATGTACTAATCAAATTAACGAATTTTATACGAATATTTATATATAGCAAATTAAGTATTTTTAATATAGTATTAGCTAAATATATATTAATATAACTATATAAATAGTAAAGTACTTTTAATATATATACACAAATCAAATATATATAGTATGTAAAATAAGCTTTAATATATGAATTTGTTTAATATATGTGTGTTAATATAAATATAAATGATATAGGTTCGTGAATCCGAGGTCAACCCTACTTTTGTTAAATGACGTCATATGTATTTTTTCTACAAAATACAGTATGGTGAGTTTCATTAATCCCTTTTTAAATGCTTTTGCAATATATATATATATTTGGGACTGAGAATACGTGCGCAATTTTTATAAATGTTTTTATGAAATAGACACAAGTGATCAAACTACATTATATGGTTGAATGATCGAAATCGAATATGCCCCTTTTTATTAAGTCTGGTAATCTAAGAATTAGGGAACAGACACCCTAATTGACGCGAACTCTAAAGATAGATCTATCGGGCCCAACAAGCCCCATCCAAAGTATCAGATGCTTTAGTACTTCGAATTTTATATCATGTCCGAAGGAGGATCCCGGAATGATGGGGATATTCTTATATGCATATTGTGAATGTCGGTTATCAGGTGTTCAATCCATATGAATGATATTTTTGTCTCTATGCATGGGACGTATGTTTATGAGAAATGGAAATATGAAATCTTGTGGTCTATTAAAATTATGAAATAATTATTATGCTAAACTAATGAACTCACCAACCTTTTGGTTGACACTTGAAAGCATGTTTATTCTCAGGTACGAAAGAAATCTTCCGCTGTGCATTTGATCATTTTAAATATATTACTTGGAGTCATTCATGACATATTTCAAAAGACGTTGCATTCGAGTCGTTGAGTTTATCAAGATCATTATTAAGTCAATTATAGTTGGATATATTATGAAATGGTATGCATGTCTGTCAATTTTAGATGTAATGAAAGATTGTATTTTCAAAATGAATGCAATGTTTGTAAAATGTATCATATAGAGGTCTAGAACCTCGCGATGTAATCAACTGTTGTGAATCGTTTATAATCGATATGGACTTCGTCCGGATGGATTAGGACGGGTCCTTTCATATCACGTTCCCCGCTTTCTGACGGGTCTGTCCTACTGACCTGCCCTTTACGATAACCACGAAGGTAGGGCGCTGCAAGGTTTCCAGAATTTATGTGGACACGGGCAGCGTAGTCGATGTCTTGTACGAGCATTGTTTCTTGCAATTGCCACAAGACGTACACGAACGGTGGCTCTGAATTTTGTGGTAGTTAGGAGTCAATCAAAATATAACATTATTATGGGGCGAGAAGCGCTATGCGAGTTTGGCGCAATAATCTCCACCGTGCATGGAATGATGAAATTTCCAACCCCATTGGGCGTTGCGACCGTTTTCTCTGACCGAGTACCGATTGTAGCTCAGGTTGAACAACCGAAGCATCAGGCGGCGCCGATTAAACAGGGGGAACGTTATCATCAATCACTCTTTTCCTGAAAAAAGTCGTACAAATTGGGAACACACTTTCCAACGAAATGAAAAGCGCGTTATGCGAACTTTTGGCGAATAACGCAGACGTATTTGCGTGGCAGAAATCAGACATGACAGGGGTTCTGTGTAGCGTCGATGAACATCGTTTAAATGCTAACCCAAGTTTGACGCCGGTACGGCAAAAGAAATGAGGTATGGCACCGGAGCACAGCATCTTCCTTAAAAACGAAGTGGAGAAGTTGGTGCAAGCTGACATATTGAGGGAAGTAAGGTACAAGAAGTGGGTTGCCAATCCGGTGCTGGTCAAAAAAGCGAACGGATTGTGGAGGATGTGTGTAGACTTCAAAGACATCAATAAAGCTTGTCCCAAGGACAATTATTTGTTGCCTGAGATTGACTGGAAGGTGGAATCATTGACCGGTTTCTGTTTCAAGTGTTTCCTTGACGCCTACAAGGGTTATCACCAAATCCAAATGGCGAAACGCGACGAAGACAAAACTGCGTTCCACCCAGATCAGGGTATCTTTTGTTACAAAAAGATGCCTTTTGGATTAAAGAATGCAGGCGCAACGTACCAGCGATTAATCGATGCCGCGTTCAAAGAACAGATCGGTCGAAATGTGGAAGCATACATTGACGATATCGTGATCAAAAGCCATACCGAAACGGATCTTCTGAAAGACATACAAGAAACGTTCGACTTATTACGAAAGATTAACATGAAGCTAAATCCAAAGAAGTGTAGTTTTGGATTCAATGAAGGGAAATTCTTGGGGCACGTTGTCACGACGCGCGGCATAAGGACAAATCCTTAGAAAATTCAAGCTATTGATGAAATGGCAGCGCCGAGAACGAAAAAGGAGGTATAAAGCTTAAATGGTAAGCTGGCGGCACTGTCTAGGTTCCTGTCAAAGGAAGCCGAAAGATTGTTACCCTTCTTTAAAGTGTTGAAGGAAAGCGTTGTACGGAATTTCGATTGGACTCCCGAAGCGGATCACGCCTTTCAGGAGATGAAGGCCTTAATCAGGACGTTACCGACACTGACCGCCCCGATACCGGGTAAAGTAGCCATCTCATGATATTTTTTACAGATCTTTTTTTTATGAATCTCTTGATGTTAATGTGTTGAGCTTTCAGGAGAAATTTTGACAACTTATTTAGCGGAGGGAGCTGAAGCTATCAGCTCAGTGCTCGTCGCGGAACGAGGCGGCATACAGATGCCAGTTTATTTTGTTAGCAAAGTGCTGCAACATGGCGAAGTTAATTGCAAACCGATTGAGAAGCTTATTTTTGCATCAGTCTACACCGCGAGACGGTTGAGACGGTACTTCCAAGCGCACCCGATGCTGGTGCTAACTGATTCACCCATTAAGCAGGTACAGTATGACGATTGAGACCGGAGCATTGTGGAGGAAATTTTTTCTAACAGATTTTTCATGCAGGTGCTAAGCAAACCAGAGGTTTCTGGCAGGCTAGCTAAGTGGGCAATTGAACTAGGCGAATATGAAATCAATTATGCCCCTCGTACCGCAGTGAAAGGCCAGATCATGGCAGATTTTATGGTTGAATTTATATGCACCGCGCCACCAGAGCCGGTTGTCGAAGAAGTACCAAATACCGTCACGTGGGAACTATTTACTGATGGAGCGTCAAGTTCTGGTGGTGCAGGTGCATGACTAATTTTGATTAGCCCGGAAGGTGAGGAACACACTTACGCGTTGCGTTTCGAGTTCCCAGCCTCCAATAATGAAGCTGAATATGAGGCGTTGCTGTCTGGTTTACGAATGGCTGAGAAGATGGGAATTAAAGCCCTGAAGGTATCGGTTGATTCTCAGCTCGTGTCAAATCAGATGCACGGGACGTTTGAAGCTAGAGATCCGGCCATGCAAAAATATCTAAGATTGGCGGAGGAAATGGCCAACAAATTCGAGTTTTTCTCAAGCAAGTGCCGCGGTCCATAAACAAAAAAGCTGACACACTCAGTAAACTTGTAACAAGCGTGTTCAGTGACTTCGTCAAAGACGTTTGGGTGGAGGTCTTGAGTCAAAAATCTACTGACATGGTACAGGTATCGGCGCGCTTCGATAATAAATACGCTATACGCATAATCAATTTAAAACACAACGTATACTGGCATGTATTGATTTCTTTGCAACGTAACGTATTACAGGAAGTGGCCCCCGTGGAGGAGGTCGAGACATGGATGAGTCCTATCATTGTGTATCTTAAAAACGGGACGTTGCCAGTTGATGGGGCAGCGGTAAGAAAGATCCGTATGAAAGCAATGGCATTTTGTTCAAAAAATCCTTTACGACACCGCTGTTAAGGTGCATCGATCCGAGTGAAGTAGAAACAATCGTAAGGGAGGTGCATGAAGGGACTTGTGGCATGCATGCTGGGTTTAGGACTGTGACACAGCTACTATTTTTTTTTTTAAACAAGGCAGAAGCATTTATTCATTAATTACAAAATAAAGATTAACTATTGTTAAGAAAACCAGTGTCACGTGTCATTACAAAATACATGTTTATACGGAGAAGACGTATTTACAATATGTTTACAAAAGATTATCGTTTAAACAAAGCAAGACAACATCAGAGTTGACTCCTGTCAAACATAGCATCACCATGCCCGTCTTCTCCCCAAAATGCGACACTTACAAAAGCTAACAACCTGCAGGGAAGAGATGGAGGGGAATTAGCACGAAGCTAAGTGAGTACGACTAACTACAGGCAATAGTATACAGGAACTGTTATACTAATCATCTCACAAAGGCTAACACATAATCATCACCCAAGTGCCGTCTACAGAGACTCTGGCGGCTCAGCCAAACCATTAACCACCAGCTGATCGGACTGGGGCTTACCAGAAGTTCCTCCACCACCGTATGTATATACATAATCCACACACGACGGACGTGTCATTCATATATATATACACCACGGTTGTCTAGGCTACTACAGAGGAACCTAACCCGCAGGTTGATCTCTCCTATCGAGGCTACCACACAATAGGGAGGCACTGGGCTCCAGCAGACAAGCATAAACTAACATGCAGTCATAACAACAACTAACTAACAGTAGTAGCAAGTATATCTAACAAGCATGGCAATCGTAATATAACATGTTACTCTATACTATGTTCTCCAGTTAGTCTCACTCACCAATTACTAGTAACCAGCTCAGATAATCTACTACTGAGCGGCTTCCTTATCTTTTTCACCTGAACATAAGGCAAATCAAGTTAGTTACTGTCCATTAACACCAAATAACACAATATATAAATTTTTGTATCAAAAACCGTCCGCTAATAATTTCTTCTTAACACTTGTGCATTTTCAAAATTTACATCCTGATCATCAATAAATAAACGGGCAGCATAACGGCTAGGAAACAACTAAATTTCACTATAATGCATCCCTGATCTACATCTGTACGGTTGCACATGCATCCGTACGGTTACAGCCTACATCCGTACGGTTACAATATGTAACCGTGCGGTTGCAAGTTTCTGGCCCAGTTGCACAACACTGCTGCATCCATACGGTTACACTTGCATCGGTACGGTTACACCACGCAACCGTGCGGTTGCAACCTGCAATCGTGCGGTTGTATTCATCGAGCTACAGCAGCAGAAATTGGCGGGTTTCGCACCAAAATCACTCAAATCTTGATTTCTACATGTTTTGACACTAAACGAAGCTTAGAAAACGTTTATAGCAACTAAAGAAACATAAACCACAACGTTTTACACCAAACCAACATCAAAATCAAAAATTTTGACCAAAAAAGCATCTTTACCAAAAACCTAACTAAAAATCATTTTAATCACAGCTTACTACACGAAATCAAGAGATTTATACCTTGTTTGAATTACAAAATCAATAACAATTGATTGCTAAACTCAATTTGGACTCAATCAAGATTTTAAGAGATTAGGGTTTGATGGGTGAGAGAGTGTAGGTACGGGTTTGTGAAGAAATTTCAAGAAAATGCTAGAAGTGAGCTGATTCTAGCTTATATATTTAGGCTAAACACAATACCTCATCACACACGGGTATTTACCAGTTATCTAATAACTTTCGTACATCATTTGGCAACCCAAACGAAGTCCAATTTAAATAGACAAACTTGTTCTGTGACCCTTGTCACAAACTGGTCCTAACCACATCAATAAATAATATTAAATATTAAATAAAAATAAAAGCATATAATAACACAATACTAACTTAAGGGCAAACTAGTAATCTTACAGCTAGGCCCGATTGAGGATGTTACAAATCTACCCCTTAAGAAGATTCCGTCCTCGGAATCTGGTCAAGGTCAAACAACTAAGGATAGCGCGCCCTCATTAACTCCTCGGTTCCCCACGTTAAGTTAGAACCTAAACTGTGCCGCCATTCCACTAACACCATAGGAATCTGTTTCTTTCTTAGCTTGGTGACCTTCTTGTCCACTATTCTAATCGGCTCTTCTACTAATTTCTTGGTCAAGTCAACTTTCAAATCTTTCAACGGAAGAATCTGACTTTCATTATCTACTTTGCACTTTCTTAAATAACACACATTGAACGTGTTGTGGATTCCTGCTAACTCTGAAGGGAGCTCTAAAACAACAGTCTGATCATTCAAAATTTCTTTGATTGGAAATGGCCCAATAAATCTCGGTGCTAGTTTACCACGTTTACCAAACCTGATCACCCCTTTCCACGGTGAAACCTTCAGGTATACGCGATCACCTACATTAAATGTTAGCGGACATCTACGCTGATCAGCATACATCTTTTGTCGGTCTCTGGCTGCTTTTAACTTCTCACGTACAATTTCGACCTTTTCTGCGGTTATCTGAACAATTTCGGGACCTGCAAATTGTTTCTCACCTGCTTCTAACCAACACGTAGGAGTTCTGCATTTTCGACCATACAACATCTCATACGGCAGCATACCGATACTCGAATGATACGAATTGTTGTAAGAAAACTCTATTAATGGAAGATGCGAATCCCAAGAACCACCATATTCTAAGACACACGCTCTCAACATGTCTTCTAATGTTTAAATCGTTTGTTCACTCTGACCGTCTATCTGTGGGTGATAAGCTGTACTTAGATTCACACGTGTACCCAGATTCTGTTGTAAACTATTCCAGAAGTTTGATACGAACCTAGTATCTCTATCGGAAACTATTGACAACGGTACACCATATCGACCAATGATCTCTTTTAAGTACAACTCGGCTAAATCACTCAACGAAGCTGTTTCACGAGTAGCTAAGAAGTGAGCACTCTTTGTTAAACAATCCACTATCACCCAGATCATGTCGTGACCTTGCTGGGTTCGGGGTAATTTGGTTACGAAATCCATCGTTATATGATCCCATTTCCACTGATGAATTTCTAACTGTCGTAGAGATCCATATGGTTTCTGATGTTTTGCCTTAACTTGCGCACATATATGACACTTTTCGACGAAACCTGCAACATCTGTCTTCATTGTCGGCCACCAATACAATGTTTTAAAATCTCTATACATCTTAGTACTACCCGGATGCACTGACAATCTACATTTATGCGCTTCAGTAAGGATTAAATCCCTCAAATCTCCAAGTATAGTCTAATGACCAGTCCTAATCCATCTGGACGAAGTTCATATCGATTATAAACAATTCACAACAGTTGATTACATCGCGAGGTACTTGACCTCTATATGATACATTTTACAAACATTGCATTCGTTTTTGAAAAGATAAATCCTTCATTACATCGAAAGTTGACGGCATGCATACCATTTCATAATATATCTAACTATAATTGACTTAATAATAATCTTGATGAACTCAACGACTCGAATGCAACGTCTTTTGAAATATGTCATGAATGACTCCAAGTAGTATCTCTAAGATAAGCAAATGCACAGCGGAAGATTTCTTTCATACCTGAGAATAAACATGCTTTAAAGTGTCAACCAAAAGGTTGGTGAGTCATTAGTTTAACATAAATAATCATTTCCATCATTTTAATATACCACAAGATTTTTCATTTCTCATAAACATACGTCCCATGCATAGAGACAAAAATCATTCATATGGATTGAACACCTGGTAACTGACATTAACAAGATGCATATAAGAATATCCCCTATCATTCCGGGAAATCCTTCGGACATGATAAAAACAATTTCGAAGTACTAAAGCATCTGGTACTTTGGATGGGGTTCGTTAGGCCCAATAGATCTATCTTTAGGATTCACATCAATTAGTAGATCGGTTTACTAATTCTTAGGTTACCAAGCAAAAAGGGGCATATTCGGCTTCAATCATTCAACCATATAATGTAGTTTCGATTACTTGTGTCTATTTCGTAAAACATTTATAAAAGCAGCGCATGTATTCTCAGTCCCAAAAATATATATTGCAAAAGCATTTAAAAAGGGAGCAAATGAAACTCACTCTACTGTATTTTGTAGTAAAAATACATATGACGTCATTGAACAATGCAGGGTTGGCCTTGGATTCACGAACCTATATCATTTGTATATTTATTAATATACATAGTTGTAATCGAACCAATATTTATATTATTATTAGTGATAATTTTTATATTATTAACCTATAAAGTATTTATATATTTAAGTTATGGTTATTGTATTTATTTTTATATACATAATCTTTTGTTTACAAAATGATAGTTATAGTAATACTAGAGTAATATTAATAATAAAATGCTAATAATTATATTATTTAATATTACTAATTAAGATAATAATGGTTATAGTTTCATTAGTGATATAAATAATAATATCAATACTAATAATATACTTATAATCTTAATAATAATATCTTTTAAGAAGAAAAAAAACTTTTATTTCCATAATCATAATACTTTTAATAATAAATATATTGATATTACTTATGAATAGTAATACTGGTAATTTAATTATAACAATAATAAAATTGATGGTTATGATAATAGTTCTAAAATAATTATGATACTAATAATAGCAATAGTAATATTGATAGTAATAATAATAAATGATATTCATAATACATAATAAGAGTAATACAAATAATAATAATACCATTACTTAATAATAATTAGTGTTATTACTTATTATTAACTAATATGATAATAATAACAATCATATTATAAATTTTAACATAATAATAACAATTTATAATGACATTAACAAAAATAATAACAATAACAATATTAATTAATAATAATAAAAATAATAGTAATAATAATAAATATAATAATAGAAATAAATTTAAGAGTGTATACCCCTTTAAAAGTCTTTTCTAAAAAGAATTGTCCTGGACGAGAATCGAACCCGCAACCTCCCGTTCCCCGACAATACCCCTAACCAATGCACTGAATCTGTTTTTCCTGATGTATCTTCAACCCAATACCATTTAAACGTAATATCTGTTTCTTTATTCCTCACCTTCTTCGAAGGACAACTCGACCAGAAGTTTTAACTCATCAAGATAATGATTTATATACTTCAAATAATAATAGTTAATCACTATCAAATGTTAAAATCAATTGAAAACAAAAAAAAAATGAAATAGAAGTGCTGCTACAGCAGCCTACGGTTTTAGAAAGAAAAAAAAATTGATTTTTGAGTTTTTGAATGTTTTGGCCAAAGGTTATAACACAAATTGTGTTTCAAATCACTCCTAAAAACTTTAACAATCGACAATTTAACAGGAAACTTCAAAACAAGTTCGAATTTTAATGAAGAACAGTTGTTGACTTTTTTATTCAAAATTTTGACTCGAAAATTCGAGTTCGTTAAGATGAATTGGATTGTAAAACTTTGCAAAAAGATTGAGTGTGGGAATTCTAACAAAACTGCATTTATACTTTTTGGAAATTCATTCGAATTCGAAATTGTTAAAAAAAAGTAGAAACAGGGGTTGGCGTAATATTTCTTGAATTTCTTAGTTTTCCTTCTATCTTAAATACAAATGGATATATATCTCAGGAACGTTTTCAGTTCTTACTAGTGATTGAAAGGTACTCGTAACAAATTCCGACAATTACAAAAAAAAATCGACCAGGAAAGATATTAAGAAAGAAAGAAAAAAAATAAAAATAGTACTAGATTGGAATAAATTGGTACGGTTGATTATGATCTGTAACTAGTTGGAGAACAAAACAATGAAATGGAAATAGGAATGATATAAATGGGTAACAGATTTGATTCTTCCTATTTTTTATAAAAATTTAATAATAATAATAATAATAATAATAATAATAATAATAATAATAATAATAATAATAATAATAATAATAATACATTTATTAATAAACATAAATACTTATATTAATAATATCAGAAATAATAATAATAATAATATTACTATTAATAATCAAAATATTACTAGCAAAACAATATTAGGAAATAATACAAATAATTATAAAATTAATTATAAAAGTAATAATGATAAAAAAATTTAAATGAAAATGGTTATTTTTAGTAACCATAATAGTATATCAATTTAATTGTATCAATTTATATATTATATAATGATATTCATAATACTCGTATTAATATCAATATTTATTTTAATAATAATAATTTTAATATAGTAAATATCTTTTATCTTATAATTATATATATAATATATAATACAACTTGTAATTACAATTATTGATAATTATATCATACATTATATGAATACATCTATTGGATATTTAATATATTTTATAATAATTTTTATTAGAAATCTTTTACATATATATCTATATAAATTCATAATAATATCATATATCTATTATATAAATTCATCCTAATGATAACTTATTTATCATGTTATTTTACATTTTTACTTCTAATGATACAATAACCTTTTTATTATTTCCAATACTTATATATATATATATATATATATATATATATATATACATATATATATATATATATATATATATATATATATAAATATATATATATATATATATTTATTTATTTTCAAACAATTGTTCGTGAATCGTCGGTAATAGTCAAAGGGTAATTGATTACATGAAGATAGATTTCAACACTTTCGAGACTCAACATTACAGATTTTGCTTATCGCGTCGGAAACATATAAAGATTAAGTTTAAATTTGATCGAAAATTTCTGGGTCATCACACATAGGCACCCAAATTTGATCTTTATAGGTCTTTAATCCTCTGGTCATTTGCTCAGTCTTTAGGTTTTCATCATTCAATGCTGCTAACTGAACGGTTTTCAATCGATCAATCAAGTCTGAAACTATCTCTATTCTCATAAATTTAACATTTTTGACTATTTTCTTTCGACTCAGAGCATCCGCAACCACATTTGCTTTACCCGGATGGTACTTAATCTCATAATCATAATCTTTAATCTATTCTTGATATCGACGTTGACGCATATTTAATTCTTTCTGCGAAAAGATGTACTGAAAACTCTTATGATCTGTATAGATTTCACAATGTGTACCATACAAATAGTGTCTCCAAAGCTTCAAAGCAAACACAACTGCAGTTAACTCTAAATCATGAGTAGGGTAATTTCGTTTGTGATTCTTCAATTGTCGTGAAGCATACGCTATGACTTTATTTCTTTGCATCAAAACACAACCCAAACCTGCACGTGACGCATCGCAGTAAACCACAAAATCTTCTGTTCCCTCTGGTAAAGCTAAAACTGGCGCTTAACATAACAACTGTTTGAGAGTCTGAAAAGCTTTTTCTTGTTCATCCGTCCATCGAAAGGCTACATCTTTTCTGGTTAATTTATTTAATGGACCAGCTATTTTAGAGAAATCTTTGATAAATCGGCGGTAATAACCTGCTAAACCCAGAAAACTCTTAATTTCTGTCGGTGTTTTCGGTGAATTCCAATTCATTACAGCTTCTATCTTAGACTGATCTACTTTGATAACTTGTTCACAAATCACATGACCCAGAAATTGTACTTTCCGCAACCAAAATTCACACTTAGAAAACTTAGCGTACAAGTGTTCCTATTTCAGAAGTTCTAACACCAATCTCAAATGTGTAGCATGATCTTTCTTGGTTTTCGAATATATCAAGATATCATCTATGAAGATAATCACAAACTTGTCAAGATACTGAAGACACACCCTTTTCATTAAATCCATAAACACTGCTGGCGCATTTGTTAACCCGAATGGCATAACTAAAAATTCATAATGACCATATCTAGTTCTAAACGCTGTTTTCGGTATGTCGTTCTCTGCAACAAGTACCTGATGATACCCTGAACGTAAATCAATCTTTGAAAAGTAGGAAGCACCCTGCAACTGATCAAATAAATCATCTATTCTCGGTATCGGATACTTATTCCTTATTGTTCTCTTATTCAAGTCGCGGTAATCTATACGCATTCTAAGTGACCCATCTTTCTTTTTCACAAACAACACAGGAGCACCCCACGGTAAAGAACTTGGTCGAATAAACCCCTTATCTAACAGTTCCTGAATCTGAGACATCATCTCTTGAATTTCTGACGAAGCTAATCTGTAAGGAGCTTTTGCAACTGGCGTAGCACCTGGAACCAAATCAATTTTATACTCTACTTCACGTACTGGAGGTAACCCTGGTAGATCATCTGGAAACACTTCTGGAAATTCTGACACAACGGGAATATCGGTCACCTGTTTCTTTTCTTTCTTAACATCGATCACGTAAGCTAAGAACGAATCACACCCTTTCGATATCGCCTTCTGAGCTTTCATTAGGGAAACCATAGGGAAGTTAAATCTGCTACGCTCTCCCCTAGCTATCACTCGGGATCCATTGGCCAAAAGGAAAGAAATCATCTTCTTATCACATTTAATATTAGCCCTATTAGCTCTTAACCAATTCATGCCTATGACTACATCAAAGCTAGGTATAGGCATCAACAAACAGGTTAAAGGGAAGGAATGGCCGTCGATTTTGATGGTAATTCCAAACACAGATGATGTGCATGGAACCATTTTACCATCATCTACTTCTATTCCCAAAGGCGCATCTAACATCCTAACAGGCAACTTTAACTTATCACAGAAGCCTAAGGACATAAAAGAACGATTCACTCCTGAATCAAATAACACACGAGCTGGCAAAGAATTAACCAAGAACATACCGGTAATAACGTCATCAGTAGCGGTAGCCGCATCTACCGTCATCTGAAACGCCCTTGCCTCTGCTGTCGGAGGATTCTTTCTTTTCTGCCCGGCAGTAGAAGCAAAAGATCCCCCAGAAGTTACTGACCTCGCCCTGACCCTGCCCCAGAACCGGCTCTTGACCCAGTTGGACAATTCGCTAATCTATGTCCTTCTTGATGGCAACTCCAACAAACATTTGACTTAAAAGAACAACCTGTTGATTCATGACCTAACACTCCACATTTCAAACATCTTCTGGTATTTAGAGAACACTGACCGACATGGGTCGACTTGCAAACATTACACCACCCAGACTGACTTGAACCCGATCCACTAATACCTGACTTACTTCTCTGTTTAAACCCGCCTGACTTCTTACCACGAAATCCTGATTGCTTACTTGATTGCTGAACAGACTGACTACCTGTTTGACTTTCTGATTTTCCCCCAAAAGATCCACCTTTTGAACTTTCTCTTTTCGCTGCCATTACATCACCTTCAGTAACCTTAGCCATCTCATGAGCCTGTGCCAATGTGGTTGTAAATCTCGCAACGATTCTGTACTCCGGCTTAATCACCCGCATAAAATGTTGAATCTTATCTTTCTCAATCGGTACCCACTGTTGAACGAACCTTAGCTTAGATGTGAAGTCTCTAAAAACCTCATCAATCATCATACTTTCTGTCATCTTCATACTCAGAAACTCGGTTTTCAATCTTTTCATCTCATATTCAGAACAATACTGCTCGTGAACCTTAGCAGCAAAGTGTTCCCAAGTAATCTGGCTGATCTGTTCTCTGGGAAATATGTAGTGATAGAGTCCCACCATTCCATTGTTTCACCCTTGAGAAGCCTACTAGCAAATAACACCATAGATTCAGGTTCACAAAAGCTTGCTTCTAATGCCCGCTCCACTTCCCTTAACCAATTGAGTGTCGCTGTAGGGTTAGTGTGACCGCTGTACTCTGGAGGTTTGCAGTCTAGAAACTGTTTATAGGTACACTTCTTTCTCGTCTCGGGAACTTGAAATGGGTATATCATCTGATTTGGAAACGTCTGGTTAAACGGGAATGGAATTTGGAGATTTTGATAGGTGGTTTGAGGAAACTGTGACTGAGAACTGCCACTGGCTTGAGTATAAAAGTTAGGAGGAAAGGTTGTGTTTAACGCAGTGGTATTAGGGTTCCATTGCGCCAGTTCTTGTTCCAATTCCTTAATTTTCTCCTGAGCTTCTAGTAATCGACTTTGAAGGTTTATAACTTCCTGTGAGGTTTCCTCTTCCGATGACACATGTCCATCTTCATCGGGAGCTCGGAAGGTTCCAGTTCCGGGGGCAGTGGGGCCAGTAGCGTTTACTTCATTATCTACCATTACTGCACTACCACAACACTCACACCAAGGCTTAGTATAAACTCGGTTAGTACTAACAACTAACACATAACCTGTCCTAATACTCACTTAACCCATCCCCAGCATGTTATGTTTGACATGACTCTACTAAGTTTGAGAACATCACATTTAGATTACAATGCGCATGCTGCCAAACTAAGCTCTGATACCAACTTGTGACACAACTATTATTTTTTTTAAACAAGGCGGAAGCATTTATTCATTAATTACAAAATAAACATTAACTATTGTTAAGAAAACCAGTGTCACGTGTCATTACAAAATACATGTTTATACGGAGAAGACGTATTTACAATATGTTTACAAAAATTATTGTCTAAACAAAGCAAGAGAACATCAGAGTTGACTCCTGTCAAACATAGCATCACCATGCCGTCTTCTCCCCAAAAATGGGACAATTACAAAAGCTAGCAACCTGCAGGGAAGAGATGGAGGGGAATTAGCACGAAGTTAAGTGAGTACGACTAACTACAGGCAATAGTATACAGGAACCGTTATACTAATCATTTCACAAAGGCTAACACATAATCATCACCCAAGTGCCGTCTACAGAGACTCTGGCGGCTCGGCCAAACCATTAACCACCAGCTGATCGGACTGGGGCTTACCAAAAGTTCCTCCACCACCGTATGTATATACATAATCCACATGCGACGGACGCGTCATTCACATATATATACACCACGGTTGTCTAGGCTACCACAGAGGAACCCAACCCGCAGGTTGATCTCTCTGTGACAACCCAGAAATTTCCAACCAAATTTAAACTTTATCTTTATATTATTTCGACACGATAAGCAAAGTTTGTTAAGTTAAATCTCAAGAATTTTAAAATTGTGTTCATACATTCATTATAACCTTGACCAAATTCTGACGATTCACGAACCGTTATATATAAATAAATATGTATATATATGTATATATATATATTATAACTTGAGAATATTAATAAAGTATTAAGCGTATAATACTTTACATGAACGTATTTGTTTCATTATGTTTATCGATGGAATTAGAAGATAATATCAAATGATTGATTTATCAGGTACATTGTGATATGATTACGGGTCTATGTTATGAGGTCTACCGTGATTTAAGAAATCTATTCTTTTTGACAACATTCGGAAAATGGTAAAGTGATTTATAAGTAAGAACGTGAAGTGTAAATAACTTAGATGTTGGATATCGACAAGTTAAGTAACTCGACATTTTTCATTAAGATGATTTCATACGTTTGTTTAAGCTTTGAACTTTACCGCATGCTTCACCAACAGACTGTAATTTAAAAACTTGAAACCTATTATGAACATATATGAATTTACTTTTCTAAAACGTTTTATGATATAACGATTTCCATTATTTTAACCTTTAAACAAAATGATTCTTAAATATATTTAGTTTTGGAAAACAAAATTATCATATTTATTTGATTTAGTTTCAAACGTACAAAAACGTTTTCAGTTTAAAAAGAACTTTATTATTAAAATGTATATAACTTTTATAAATATCTAGAACCACTTTTGACAACTCATATACTTAACCAGTATGATAAAGATAACGATATTTTATTTTATTTTATTAAATATATATAACGATTTAAATTAATATTATATATATTTATACGCGTATTATACGTACATAGTTTTATACTTTTACTATATTTAAACTTTACCTTTACTTTATTTTTACTTTACCTTAACTTTAATAATTCACTTTAATAATTAATACTTTAATAATTCACTTTAATAATTCATACATTTAGTAATTTACTTTAATAATTCATACTTTAATAATTCACTTTAATAATTCATACTTTAATAATTCACTTTAATAATTCAAAAATCTATTATAAATAAAATTCAATAGTTTTCATTATTTCATAGAAACTTGAAAATATTTTTCTCTAAACTCTCTCAATCGATTTACATATATATATTTACTCCATATTATTTCAAGATATTATTAGTAAACATAAAATATTACGACGGAGTGCTGTCCGAGTGATTTTGAAATTGTTTTTCGAGCGGGATAGAGCTAAGGAAATTATGAGTTATAGCTATGGAGGTTATGGGTATGGTTCGGGAGTATTGCTCGTGAGTCAAACTAGTGTTTATCATCTTCGTTGCGTCTACGTACTTTTCCTGCAATATTGAATCTCAATATTGATACGTGAGCACTCATAACTTAACTTTTATATATTATTAGTGTATCCCTGACTAGTGCTCGAGTATATATATAGGATTATGCATGCTTATACGTTCATTATTGTCGTTAGATAGGTTATGTCGAATCTTGAATTAAATACATATGCTATTAAGATAAGGTATATGATATGCATGTCGTTGGAAAGCTAGCGAAAATTTGAGAACTTTTCATTTAGATATCGAATGGTTTCGATGAACGGTTTATAAGTTATAGTCAATTGAATTTTTGTATTATTATTAAAAATGATTATTATTATCGTCGTTATAATCTAATTATTATTATTATTATTATTATTATTATTATTATTATTATTATTATTATTATTATCATTATCGTTATTAATAAAAGATATTATTGTTATTTTTATTATTATTACTATCGTTATTATCGTTAAGGTTATAAATATTATTATTATTATTATTATTATTATTATTATTATTATTATTATTATTATCATTCAAATAGTTATTAGTATTATCATTAATATTATTAGTATTAGTATTATTATAATTAAAACTAATATTAGTAACATCTAATTATTATGATTACTATTATTATTATTAATATGAATGCGATATAAAAGATGACTAAAAGCTATTAAACGAAGCGATTAGGAAATAACGTGTATGAGTATCATGATGAAATTAAGATATTGTAAGATATTGATTTAAAGGAAAAATATCGTTTTCATTATTTTACTATTATTATTATTAAAAGTATTATTAATATTAAAACTATCATTTTTACTAAAATTATTATTTTTAATAAAAATATCATTGTTAATATGAAACATCATTATTATTATCATTTTAGTACTACTATTGTTAATAAAAATTATCATTTTATCATTTTTAGAAAATATAATTATTGTTATTTTTATTAGTAGAATAATAATAATTATTACAAAATAATACAACTTTTACTTATTATTATTATGAATATTATTTTATCAAATAAATATGTGATACAAAGATATTTTACTACGTATAATATAATTACATTAATAATACCTATTATATTATTTCTATGATATTAAATGAACTTTATAAATTTTATTACTTAAGATATATAAAAGTATATTTTTATTATATAAATTTTAATATAAAATTTTATTTATTAATAAAAGAACTATATTATTTATTTTAATAAAATCTATTAAAAATATTTAAATAAATAAAACGACTATATTTAAACTATATAATAATCATGTATAAATTTTGGAAGACATTTTGGTCAATATGACTTTTGTTGACTTTTGCATTTTTAGTCTCGAGCATTAGGATTGTGATACACTACGACTTGACCTAAATTGTTAGACAGATATTGATCAAACATATAAATATATATAATTAATATAGGTTCGTGAATCCAAGGCCAACATTGCACTTGTTCAATGACGTCATATGTATTTTTACTACAAAATACAGTATTGTGAGTTTCATTACTCCCTTTTTAAATGCTTTTGCAATATATATTTTTGGGACTGAGAATACATACGCTTTTATAAATGTTTTACGAAATAGACACAAGTAATCGAAACTACATTATATGGTTGAATGATCGAAGCCGAATATACCCCTTTAGCTTGGTAACCTAAGAATTAGGGAACAGTACCCCTAATTGACGCGAATCCTAAAGATAGATCTATGGGCCTAACAAACCCCATCCGAGGTACGGATGCTTTAGTACTTCGATTTTTATACAGATGAGAGGATTCTGTTATACAGACGAGAGGAATCTGTTTTGGGGATATTCTATATGCATCATTTTAATGTCGGTTACCATGTGTTCACCATATGAATGATTTTACCTTAATGCAGATGAGAGGATTCTGCTTCAGGATTATGTTTATGAAAAATGAAAATCTTGTGGTCTATTATATTATTGGAAATGATTTTACCTTTATGCAGACGAGAGGATTCTGCTATTGGAATTATGTTTAATAAAAATCTTGTGGTTTATTAAAATAATGGAAATGAATGATTATGATAAACTAATGAACTCACCAACCTTTTGGTTGACACTTGGAAGCATGTTTATTCTCAGGTTTGAAAGAAATCCTACGTTGCGCATTAGCTTATTTTAAGGATATTACTTGGAGTCATTCATGGCATATTTCGAAAGACGTTGCATTCGAGTCATTGATTTCATCAAGATTATTATTAAGTCAATTATAGTTGGATGTATTATGAAATGGTATGCATGCCGTCAACTTTAGATGTGAATAAAGTTTGACTTTTAAAAACGAATGCAATGTTTGTAAAATGTATCATATAGAGGTCAAATACCTCGCGATGTAATCAACTATTGTGAATCGTTTATAATGTATATGAACGGGTCCTTTCACTCTCCTATCGAGGCTACCACAAAATAGGGACGCACTGGGCTTCAGCATACAAGCATCAACTAACATGCAGTCATCACAACAACTAACTAACAGTAGTAGCAAGTATATCTAACAAGCATGGCAATCGTAATACAACATGCTACTCTATACTATGTTCTCCAGTTAGTCCCACTCACCAATTACTAGTAACCAGCTCAGATAATCTACTACTGAGCGGATTCCTTATCTTTTTAACCTGAACATAAGGCAAATCAAGTTAGTTACTGTCCATTAACACCAAATAACACAATATATAAATTTTTGTATCAAAAAACGTCCGCTAAAAATTTCTTCTTAACACTTATGCATTTTCAAAATTTACATCCTGATCATCAATAAATAAACGGGCAGCATAACGGCTAGGAAACAACTAAATTTCACTATAATGCATCTCTGATCTACATCCGTACGGTTGCACATGCATCCGTACGGTTACATCCTATATTCGTACGGTTACAATATGTAACCGTGCGGTTGCAAGTTTCTGGCCCGGTTGCACAACACTGCTGCATCCGTACTGTTACACTTGCATCCGTACGGTTACACCACGCAACTGTGCGGTTGCAACCTGCAACTGTGCGGTTGTATTCATCGAGCTACAGCAGCAGAAACTGACGGGTTTCGCACCAAAATCACTCAAATCTTGATTTCTACATGTTTTGACACCAAACGAAGCTTAGAAAACGTTTATAGCAACTAAAGAAACATAAACCACAACGTTTTACACCAAACCAACATCAAAATCACAAATTTTGACCAAAAAAGCATCTTTACCAAAAACCTAACTAAAAATCATTTTAATCACAGCTTACTACACGAAATCAAGAGATTTATACCTTATTTGAATCACAAAATCAGTAACAGTTGATTGCTAAACTCAATTTGGACTCAATCAAGATTTCAAGAGATTAGGGTTTGATGGGTGAGAGAGTATAGGTACGGGTTTGTGAAGAAATTTCAAGAAAATGCTAGAAGTGAGCTGATTCTAGCTTATATATTTAGGCTAAACACAATACTTCATCACACACGGGTATTTACCAGTTATCTAATAACTTTCGTACATCATTTGGCAACCCAAACGAAGTCCAATTTAAATAGACAAACTTGTTCTGTGAAACCACATCAATAAATAATAATAAATATTAAATAAAAATAAAAGCATATAATAACACAATACTAACTTAAGGGCAAACTAGTAATCTTACAGCTAGGCCCGATTGAGGATGTTACAAGGACCGTTGTGGGAAAGATAATGCGGTTGGGGTATTTTTGGCCATCAATGTATCGTGATACAAAAGAAATCATCAAAGCTTGTGTTTCATGCCAACGTCACGCTCCACAAATTCACATGCCGGCGCATGAACTAATTCCTGTTACGTTTGCCTGGTCTTTTTACAAATGGGCAATTGATTTGGTGGGACCTTTCCCAGACGGAAAGTACTTGGTTGTTGCAATTGATTTCTTCACCAAGTGGGTTGAAGCCAAACCTTTGAAAAGTATAACGGGAAACAGATTGTGAACTTTGTTTGGGAGGAGATAGTGTGCCGTTTCGGGGTACCTCACGAAATTGTAAGTGACAACGGCAAAAAGTTTGCTCACGATCCGTTTCGATCATGGTGCGAGGGGTTGAATATTAAGCAGACTTTCAGTTCCGTTGCCCATTCGCAGGCAAATGGGCAAGTCGAATTTACTAACAGAGACATTGTTGTGTGGATTAAGGCAAGGTTAGACACGGATAGAAAGGGTTGGGCAGATGAGCTTTCGCAAGTCTTATGGGCGTTCTGAACCACACCCAAAGGAAGCAACAGAGAAACACCTTTCAGCCTTGTTTATGGGTCTGAAGTGGTAATATCAGCTGAAATCGCCGTTCCGTCCCAACGCGTGATGGAATTCAATGATGAGTCCAACGTCATTAACTTGAAAGAAAATTTGGACTTGTTGGAGGAGAGGCATGACATCGCCGCTATCAGAGAAGCGTCTAACAAACAGAAAAATGCCAAGTATTATAACCAACGCGTAAGGGAGCGTACTTTCCGTCCCGGCGATTGTGTATGGCATAACAACAATGCTAGCCGAGTTGAAGATATTGGCAAATTAAGACCTAACTGTGAAGGCTCGTATGTGATTGCAGAAACTCTTGGCAACGGAGCATACAATTTGAAGACGCATGATGGCAAGTTTGTGCCACGTACCTGGCACGCAACTAATTTAAAGAAGTTCTACATTTAAGTATTTTGAAATCTTTCATTCTGTCATTAAGAAACTTTTTCATTTTACCTAAGTTTGTGATTGATCACCACACATGTAAGCGCGCCGCGTGTTAAACTTCTTTGTTTCAGTTTTTCAATTCAATGCATTTTTCGATTTTATCTTTAATGTGTTGTGTAACTATTATGGCTGTGCTTCGACGTTATAAATGTAAGTCCATTCACATGTTACTTATGCCATGAACAAAGACATCATCTAATCTTTGGACGACATTGGCGTCGCCATGCGTATTGGAGGTACGCCTTGGCCTCGAAACGGGACGCCTCCGGATTTCGTATCCGTCGTATTAATCCCAGCATTAAGTAGATGAATGCAATGTCTAGAAAATCATCAAGTGTCACCTTGAAAAATGTTACGCTACCGTGACGATGGAGCGTACATCCACACACGTGTTAATATCTTTGAGCAAGTTGTGTAACACTTAAAAAGGTAACAAAATAAAGCAAGTACATCATGAAGGAACGATATTTCATCAATTATAAACATCTGTTACATACAAAATGAAATTACAATGTTCCTTACTGAACTAAACAAAAATCCCTACAACAAACTACGGGATCATCCTCTTCACCTTCTGGAAATTAATGTCCGGCGTCGCCCCAATCTGCTCAATAAACGGCACCTTAATCACCGCGCAAGCATTGACCGCCGCGTCATGAAGATCATAGGCGTCTTCATCCGCCATATCCTTGAATGCCGCCGGAATTGGTTCGGCCATTTCAACATGCTCCATCAGCACGGTGTATGCGTCAAAACGCTCCACCTTTTTCGTGGCATCAACCAAATTCTGAAACGGCTCTTTGACTTCCAGCGCCTTGAGAGCCTTGGAAAAAATGGCGAGGATGAGGGCGCAAAGCTCTTGAAAATCATCCGCTGCCTTCTTATTGGCAGCGGACAGCTCTTGGTTCTGGGCGACAAGGAGATCCTTCCTGGCTTTCTCCTTCGCCAGCTCTTTATGCGCCGCCTCCAGATCCTTCAGCGCGGTCTGCTCCTTCTCGGCACGCACGACCATTTCTTTGATAGCCCTTTGTGCCTCCCTAAGGACCTGCTGTTTTTGCCCCTCCGCTTCTGCAACGGTTTGTTTGACCCACTCCAGTTCCTCCCTAACATTCACAATTTCAACGATCAGCTCCTTACCGTTGATTTTCGCGCGACGGGCGCGTTGGTCCAATTCAATGGTCCGCTGGATCTCGTCATGGGTCAGCGCCAACCCCTCATAGATATGTTGTACCCTTGCACGACGGGCGGCGCTATCAGTCATCTGCCTGATCACGTCATAGAGCATTGTAGGGCAGATCCGCTGGAGGTACTTGTACTGCGACAGCGCATCGCTATAAGGTACGTTCTACATAGTCTCAACGTGGCTGAAGGTAGGCTGCTTCCCAAAGCCAGGAGAGTAGGGGACCTCTAAGGAAGTGGAGTGTTGACCGTACGCGCCGCAGGAATCAGAGAACGTCAGTTGATCTTTTTCCGACGCCTTTCCTTGGACGTCGAAGGAATCTTGGAGGTGGACGATGGGGACTCCCTTGCGTAACCCTGGAGAAATAACAAACTTGATTAGTTTCTCCCATTGAGATTCTGGTGACGTAGCAGGGTTATTATCAGGGTTTTCAAAATACCCACCTTGGCTGTGAATCTCCTCAAAAATTTTAAGTTGCTTTCTGCAACTTCTCGTGCCGTTATCTTCTTTTTGTGACCGCCATCCGGGACGGTCACTTTGGGGGGAGAACGGTGGCGTTTCTGCTGCTGTTGCTGCTCCAATTGAACGAGTGGAACAACAACGGAAATAGGATCCGGATTGGTGGCGGGAATGGATCCGGTGATGTGTTGAGTTATCGCCACGTCACTGGCAACGTTGGTGGAAGACCCAGCGGCAACCTCTCCACCCTTCAAAGGATGGCCTTCCGGAAGATTGGCCTTGGGAAATCTTTTGAAGGATATGCCTTCCAGAGTGGGGCGGCGGAGAACTCTGTTGAATTCCATTTCTGCAAAAGATTATCCAGAGTTAGAAAAGTACGAACAGGACACTTACAAATTTAAAGACGTTATGGCACGAAGAGCATACCCCTTCCGTCGCATAGTATCAATGGCACCCTGTCATTCCACGACCAATAATGCCGAACATTGCAAAGTTTTAGCATCACCTCGCCTAAGGACGCATTTCGAGCGTGGCGTCCTTGCACAAATTGAACAATTCCTGCTCCTCTTGGTTGAGTTCCGGAGTCTTAGAGACGTCAGGCGAATGTACACAATGCCATTGTGTGAGGTGGGCACGCTCTTCGCCCAATAAGTCGGTGTGAGCAAAGAAAAACATGTCCCTCCAATCGTGGAGGGACAGAGACTTCTTAGTGGTGAAGTTACACTTTTTCTCAAAAGTGTACCACCCCTTTCCCGATGAAGTAAGTTTGAACGTCGCTCGGAACACGTTCAAACTCGCCGGTCTATTTTGTCCTTTGAAAAACATTTCAAAAATTGTAACACGCTGCCATGCGTGCGGATGTAATTGTGAAACGCCAATATGGTAATGCTCTAATACAGACACTATAAACGGGCTCAATGGGAAGCGTAAGTTGCCTAAGGCCACCGCCTTCCAATATAAGGTAAAGTAATTTTGGGGCGGATCATCAGCACGTTGCCCTGGGATCGTAACCATTGTCGGTACGTCTCGGAGTATCGGATATTCGGCTATGAATTTCTCCATCTGCTCCATCATAACGGTTGTATTTACGTTTGCCTTAGACATTTTTATAATTAGAATTTACCTTCGAAAATAAGCGGCACACGTATCAAGAAAGTAGAAAAGAAATTTTTTAATAATCAGGAGGCGGAGAGAAAGGTGTAAAAATGAAGAGGTAAAAACGCCGTATTTATAGAACAAACTTACCGTGGGCCCGACTGCTGGGCTTTAATCCTGATCGAACACGTGTCCTGAGGAGGTTGAATTACAGCCGTTGGATTGGCGGCGTTTCATTCTTACAACTATAAAAATGATGATTGCTGACATCATCCCCTAGTGGAACCTATATGGGAACATGATTTGACGTTTACGGCGTGTCAGTTATGATGACTATTTATAATATTTTACTCATCTTAGTTTGGTTACAATCAAAGGTAATTTGATTCGAACCAAACTGAGGGACTTAATGACGTACGTCCCGCCATGACCGTCACGCGAGACGCATGACGTATCTCCTAGCTGGACACTTGGCTTCTTTAGCTTTTAACTTGGTTAACAGTATTGCGAAATTAACCTTGTCTTCAAATCACGATTATTACTACGCTACGCCACCCATAGCATACCGTTAATGATACTGTTGACTTGGTCCACTCAGCTGATCGCCCGTCCGATAAATTAGGAGAACGTGGAGCAGGTAGTGGGCATGATTAGAGGATTTCAGGAGTGGTAATCGTGGGTTAGTGGTTTAATGGTGGTTATCCTTGGTAACCGTCAATCTTATGCCTATAAATTCTAACCATAATCAAGCTTTTAAGCAATAATCAACATACACTTACCACACCGATCATTCTTTAAAGCTCACCTTGGAGGTTCGGCAAAAGTCAACCACCACAACACCCTTCATACCCATCACGTTAATCGGAGGAACCCTTCTGAAGGTTAGTCACTTTACATCACTGCACTCAAGTCGATTTTGACTTGATCATACGTAATTTGCAAATATTGTTATAATGGTGAATTAGTCAGATATGGAAACAAAAAGGGGTTTTTTTAAGTTAATTACTTCGATGATACGGAAGGACTGTCATATCGTTTCTAACAAATCTCAACAAATGCAGTCAATGGAATGGAAGTGATATATACTTATGTAAACAATGACTTAATTTTTGTTTTAAAAAGTCCCTCGTAACAGATATGTTTATGGTTTGAAGGTTAATGAGAGGAAAAAAGAATTGATTTTTGTAATTTAATTAGTTATCAGAGGTGTCTTGGAGCATAGACAAGATAGACAACCCGCCAAGGGCTCAAAAATTTAGAAGGCTCAAAATTTTGAATATGTAATGATTTTTCTCAATATATTTAATTAAATCAAATAAAAATACAATTTAAGTAAATAAATAGATAAATTGAAATATTATTTTTTATGCGTAGTAAAAAATTTTAACGTATATGTGAGCCCATTTTTATTTTCATCTAGGACCTTTAAATAGTTGAGACGACCATGTTAGTTATTAGTTAAAGATTTAACGAACTCAGTTAACCTTCTTTAGAGTGAGGGATGAAATTGGGACTTTAAAATGCTTTTTTACGGATGAAATATGCAGAAGATTAAACACAAGGATGAAACGGGCAAAAAAAATAGAAAATACAAGGACGAAATAAGCAATTTTGTCTGTTTTTTATAGTAATAATAAAGCATGTAGTACGTACCCCGTATTTGCTAAGAATTACATGTTGGTTACCGTTAAAAAGCATACGTCAATTTATTAGAAATGAAACTTTAAAAAGACAAAGTGAAAGGGACATATTTAATTTGACAATGTCCTTGCCTTAAAAGGTTCATAGTTTTTAAAATAAAAATAAATATAATGAAAAAGAGTAGAAATTGGACTACATTATATATTTCAAATAAAAATAATACTCCCTCCCTTCTTTACTTTACAGTTTTACCCTTACCTTTTACCTATATTTATTTTATATGCAAACGTTAAGGAAATAAACGAAATCTACCTTATTATTTTTATCTATTTATAAAAGTGAACTATTAATTTAGAACAACATAAAAACGAATTATGGACTATTAAGATATGATGGAAGGAGTAATACTTATATTGTTGTGTGTCAAATTGTAATCCATGTAATGTAAAAGTAAAGAAGACGTATCAGTAACCTTGTGTTTTAGCTCATGTGGTAGTGGTCTGACTCTCTTAACGAGAGGTTAGGAGTTCGACTCTCGTGAGGTGCAGCATTGCACACAAGATTGCCCCCTTACCCTTGAATTCAACCCAAGAGTGCCTTTTCACACATCGCATTGCAGGGGCAATGGGAGAGGGGTTTTACCACCCATTCCCTCAGATTAGGTCGGGTTTTTTTCCTGGGCACCAGTTAGGGGCGGGTTATGCAACTTCGAGAGACGAATGCGTGGTTGGTTAAGTCTCCCCTGTGTGATCTCGTATTGTTGTTAAAAAAAAGAAGAAGAAGATGTATCAGTTAGGGTGTTTTTTTATAAAACTGAATGATTTAATACTGAATGGTTCTGTTTATTCCCAGTGACCGTGATTTTATTTTTATTTTGTAAGTATGTTTTCACCTGGGCTGCTAGTCGTGATCTATTCCTTTAGGTTGTAGCATCTGGAGTATTGTCATTTAAGTCCGATATCGTTGGTATTGTAACATGTTAGCCCGTATGTAGCTTCTGGTCTATTATCATTTAAGTCCAGTATCGATGTAATTGGGTTGGGCCCCCTGGCCCTTTCGCGTTTTTATTATATTGCCGTTTTTCGAAAAAAGTCTCTGAATATACTTGGTTCTGAAAATAAGCTATTTGATAATTATTTTAAATGAATAATATAAACTAGGTAAAATAAGCTATTTGCCATGAAGTATCCACCCATGTCACCTTTCCTATATCGTTTGGGGGGTAAAGGGGGAGGGAGGTTTTACTTGGCCGTGCCCTTGGATCGGTTTCAAGGTTTCCTCCCGGGCAGCGATGGGGCGAGGTTATTATCGCTGCATCGGCATCGTCGAAACGGGAGATGATCGCAACAGGTGGTTTAGTCCCATTCGGGTGATCCCAATCGCTGTTCAAAAAAAAAAAAACATATTACATGAATTAAAAATTCAATACACTTGTTTGTTAACAATTTTGAATATGATTTGAGGATCAAATTTCAGAAAACTTATGTGTTTAATGGTTAAGACGAGTGTTTCAACTTTAGATGGTTCAGCATTGAATGTTAACTATTCAGGATCATATATCGTTCAGAGGTTAGAAACAAATGCGCTAATAGTTCAGCATTCAGCGTTAAACCATTCAATTAAAAGGTAAACAATTACACTCTCAGTCCGGGTGTTGTCACACTTGTGGTTAACAGGCTGAAGCGACTTGGTTAAAGGTGATTTCGAAGATTAAAATATAGTGAATGCAAGGTTCGATCGCCCAAAGGCAGACAATCCTAAAAGAAGATGTATCAGTTGGTCTCCGGGTGTTGTCACACTTGTGGTTAACAAGCAGAAGCGACTTGGCTAAAGGCGATTTCCAAAGATTGGAAAACTAATCCATTTAATAATTAGTCATTTAGTATAATATAAAGCTGAAGAGGTCTCAGCTTATGTAATTGTTGATTGGTGTACTTTTACTCGCACGTAGTGATTGAATGAATAACATTGCTTTCCAGAAGAATTAAATACAAATAAAATTATAAATATATGAATATTATTCTTAATTTTTTTTTCAACTGTCACTGTAGATTATAGCGTTTTCATCATCACCTACCGTTTGTGTTTCAAATCTAAATACAGTATCTAATTTCCATACTGACGGTGATATATAATTATATTATCAATTTATATCTCATTTAATTTAAAATAGACCACAAATTGACACTTCAATACCATTTAAAACAATATGACTTACAGAAATATTCTTTACACTAAAACCTCAATTTTAAACAATCGTACTGGTAGAAGAAAAAAAAAAAAACATTTATCTTAATACAGACTTAAGACCACTCCCAACCATGACGCCGTCATGGACACTTCCTCAGCGCCACATCAGCTTTCTCTCTCCTCCTTTCTCACCACTTCCTCCCATAACACTCTCAGAACACACCATTGCCAACCATGACATACTCTCTCCTCATTACATACCCCACAAAATTAATTAAATAAATTAAAGTACAAGTTTATTTGCTTATGTACAAGTAATTATTGCACATATACATGAAGAAAGAGAAAGAAATCCGTCCTCGCATATGCTTGGTGAAGAAATGAATCAGGGCGAAGTCATTGAGGGCGGATGAGGGCTTGTGAGGGCATGGACAATGCCAATGGAGCCCTCGAGGAAATGGTGGATGACATGGGTGAGGGCGGGTGGTTGGGAATGGTCTATGCTACATATTTTTACCCCCTTTAAATATATTGAAACAAAAACTTTCCAATAAATGTAAAGGGCAACAAAGTAATTTTAATAAATATTTAAATTTATGGATAAAAGACGCACAAACAAAATGAGCTTGTTTCAATAATGTTGCCATAAATATGCGTCTGAAAAGAAGGTGCCAGAAGAAGTGGAATCTACAGTGAAGTATCCACCGTCGCAATCTGCCGTCCACGGTGTTGAAGAAGAGTAGCAGTCCCAACCCGAGTCAACAAACACATAATCATTTCTTGACTCGGCCGAGTCATAACTCTCTCCCAAACACGGTAATTCAACAATTTGGTCCAACTCTACCACCGCTTGTGCACCCGTGGACACTTCATCTGACGTGGATGTCAATATGGAAATGCCAGAGCATGACATGGACGATGACGTCGAGGGTGTGGATGGTGAAGCGTTTAGGTGGTTCATGGCGGCTGCTTTAGTCGCTGCCGCTTGAACATCACGTGGGGAGCACGTGACTGGCCGAGGTAATAACTCAATCAGCTCTGGGAAATTAAGTATGGCAGACGATCCTTTAATCGACAGTGCTGCCACGTCATGAGCGCGTGCTGCCATTTCCGGGTCGGAAAATGTACCGAGCCAAATCCGGGACTTCTTCTTTGGTTCTCGGATTTCGGAAACCCATTTTCCCCATGCCCGCATCCGAACACCTCTATATACCGGATACTTGCTATTGATTTTGTTAGCAGGGTCGTCTCTACTCTTTTTGACCATTTTCGTATTGGGATCATTAGAGTTCGAAAGTTTTGCCATTGCAATGGGAATGAACAATCCTGGAATGGATGGTCCGAACCAAATAAGAGATGCTTAGAAAGAGAGAAAATTAAATGGGGTAAGTGAGGGAGAAATAATGGGGGTTTATACTTTACAAGTGTTGGAGTCTAAATGCATCCACAGATGTTGGTGCGAGTCCATATATATACAAACACAATATAATATATAATATATAATTTAATACTAATACTAATAATACTAATACTGATAGTAATATTATTGTATTAACAGAGTTATGATCGTTTAACATACTATACGACATTTTGAATTACACTATAACCATTTAATAATATCTCTTTTTTAAGAGAGTGAAGTCAAATAACCTTGTTCTTAAAAAGATTAAATTGTATGTATGGAGAGTTCTATTGAAACGTATCTCGGTTCGTGTTAAATTGGATAAAAGAGGGATTGACTTGCATGGTGTTAGATGCATATTTGTGATGACGATCTCGAAACGGTAGATCACCCTTTGATATTTTGTAACTTTTCCATGAATATTTGGTCTAGAGTGCATAATTGGTGGAATCTTGGTAACTTTTCAAATCTTAGTATGGGCGATATTTTCCGAGGAAAAGCTTCGCGTCGTATGTCTCCTCTTGGCTCGAAAATTTGGCAAGCGGTGGAATAGGTGAGTGCGTATTTACTTTGAAAGAACCGGAACATGAAAGTCTTTATAAATAAAGACTCGAGTGCTCCGGTATTGGTCAACGAAATTCAAGTTAAAACGTTCGAGTGGATATCGCGGAAGTTGAAAGGTCATAAACTTGATTGGCTCGTGTGGTTATCAAATTCAGCATCATATCTTGATGTGTATTAACTATGTAAATATTAGACGTCGTGTTTTGGGGCATTGCATTCCAATGTTATGCTATGCCTCTATTTTGTACGCTATAATAATTTGAGAATACAAGCCTTGAATTTATAAATAATAATAATAATAATAATAATAACTCTAATTTGCTTTTTTTTTTTTTCATTTGAACTTTTTTCCTATTTTGGATTTAATTACTAAATATTTTCTTTTCACTGACATTTTTCGTTATTGTATGTGCTAACTATTTATAATAATTAATTAGGTACATCTCAAAAAGAAATACAATTATAGATTTTTATTCTTCATGTAATATTTCAAATTATATATTTAATCGAATATTGTTTTTTGATTGGGTTATAAAATTTATTCAGGTAATCGTTTAAAAATGATACATTTAATTTGCAATAAGATATTTCATTATATGTATAAAACAATAACCGATTAAACTGGATTGGGATGTAAGTTGTATACCGGTAGAATGGTGGATGCAAATAAGAAGGACCGGAAGTTAACGATACTTAAGTATGCAAATAAGGACTGAAAGTTAACGATCCTTAAGTATGTTTTATCCATAAACAACGATCGTATATGTACTAAACTAATATTAGGTCTATAAACAACTAAACAATTGTCGTAGCCTTTTTCCCTATGTGGATAAGTGGTTGTTTAGTTTTTTCCGTATTAAGTCATGTTTTCATATACCTTTGTTTGGGAATAGGTGTTTGATCCCATGTCTTCTAAAAACATATCAATTTTCAGATTAAGTGACAAGTAAACAACAATTTACTTACTGAATTAAAATCTGTAAAAAAATATATCATTAAGTAGAAAATAAACAGACTTTGACTATATCTACGCAACCAATAACAACTATTCACACCTCACAAAACAATACCAAAAGCTCACATAATGGAATCGCAACAATGCGCGGTCCATTTCGTATATAGTTCATATTTATATATAAGAAATAATTTAAAATGAGAATGAAAATGAATGTGCATACCCTTTTTGTGTATTTTTAAGGTATGGAAACTTATGTAAACTATAGTTTAGTTTAGATTTTAAAAAAGTCATCTGAAATACCATTATATATTTGTAATTTGTAATTTGTAAATTTCATCTATATATGATTGTATGAATATAAGCTACAAGTTAGTGGAAATCATTCTTTGCATTTGTTTTGGACTATTCTAATCTTTTTGAGTTGCTCGTCTTTATCAAATACATGACTTTTGAACCACTAGGAATCTTGTATAGTACAAGTACTCATTAACATAATAACTACTTTTAGAGACACTGTCATAATAACAAAGTTCTATTCAATGAATTTTTCTGAAATCACAAAGCACAAATGACCTTCGTTGTACTTGTTGTGCTACCAAAACGCACCCTAGTCGAATTTGTGTCTCCCATGTATCAAAACGTCGCCATATGTCATCAAGTTGCACGGTCTCTCGGATAATTCATTATCCTTATGATTTGGACTTTCTTTAGGTTACACCGTTTTTGTAGGTTCTTCGATTGTTACCTTAGATGATATCGATTACACACACACTTTTCCGGCTTATTGCTTAAGAGCATGAGAAACCGTGATGGCCTAACTAATTAGACTTTTAAGATAAAAGTGGAGAAATAGTTCAGGGTCTAATTCAATGTCTAATAATTTTTTTGATTATTATTAATTCATTTAATAAATTTATTTACTATTTAATTTATTTTAAATAAAAATTTATATTATATTTCAATACTATATAAAATTACTGTAATAAATTAAACAAAACTTTCGGGGCAAAAGATATTTAAAAAAAATCAACCCAACTAATTTAATTTAAGGCCAAACAAATAATTTCAACTCAAAACTTATTTTTTCAGCCCAATAAATATTCTAATTAAACATATCATCTATTATCTTCTTCATGAAAAAAAGACAAAATTACACGCATAGTCCTTGTAGTTTGTCAAAAACATCACAGATAGTCAAAAAACTCACGAACGTTAAATGGATCTGTTAAGTCTTGGCATGTGCCAAACATGTGAGGGTGTTTTCGTCCTTTTACTCCATTTTTCCTTGAATCAAGCACATTCCTTTATCATCATCCTTCCAAATACATAACCTCATTACAACCTTTCTTTTCCACTCACTGCAATTCATGTATCTATCTATCTATTTTTGTATTATAACATATACATACATATAGATATCTTTAAGATAGAGACTAAAGGAAATGAAACTCACATCAGCATTTTTTTCGTTGTTTACTCAACAAAAATCTATTTCATTTCAAAAAACAACGACAAATAATTTTGCAACTATATCCATTGATAATGCTACCTAGGGATGACAATGGATCGGATATGGATCGGATGATGTCATATCCACATCTATATCCATTTAAGTTTTGCTCATCCATATCCATATTCATATCGATTTAATTTCATTTCATCCGTCCATATCCATATCCGATGGATTTTGGGTTAATGGATATCCGTTGAATATCAAATGAAATATTAATCTAACGACAATTTTATCAATTTAATATGGATTATAAAAAATGTAAATATTAAATCTTTATGTTTTTGATTTGTTACGCATGTTTTGATTGTAATTTGTCACTGATTGTGAATTTAATTGAGCAAAATACGTTATAATATAAGTAAATATACGTTTAAAGTAATATAAATATGTGACTTTGAATATTGTTAGTAACAATTTAATAATTGTGACTATTACAACCATATCTGATCCACGAAATATCTAGATCATCCATATCCATATCCATATCCATATCCGTTAATCGCCCATTTACATCATCCATATCCATTATAAATGGATCGGATCGGGTGGATGTCCATGGATGGAACATCCATTGTCATCCCTACTGTTACCGAATATACTATTGTATCATCATCATCATCACTGAATTTGACCTCTTTAAAATCGTTCATGATGATTTTGATGATTTTTTCGTATTTGAACCAGAACTGAAGCGTACGTAGCTAATCGAAGGGAGATCATGTGTGATTGTGTCAGATTCAATTTCTTGACTCGGATACGTGATGCGGGTGAGCTGAGGAATATAACCCACCATCACAAGTTCAAAATGTGTTACACCCGAAACTGGTCAAGCAATGGCCGTGTTGCCATCTCTTTCTTATCACCTAAGTGTTTTTGGAGGTGGTTCAAGAGGCTCATGGGTTACCTTACTTCAGCCCTTAAATTGAAGTAGTAAAAGTTCATGAGTAAAGTTTTTGATAGTCAAAGGCAAGCCATCAATGAAGAAGAACTAGCAGCCGAACTAGCAAACGAGCTTAAGTTCATACAACATAACCCTAATTCACTCAGCTGGAGAGTCAGCAGACGAACCAGTAGAGTTTGTACTTAGCCGATAAAGCTAGTTCAACCAGCTAAAGAATTGTAGTTCAACCAGCAGGCAAATCTTAGTCGAACCAGCAGACGACGCTGTTTCTTTCTAAAGGGCCAACATGCTGATACGACTCAAAATTTAACTTATGCTTTCAATAAACCAGTCAAGTCATGTGCTTAATACGTGGGTGGTTGTTCTAGAATGTTTGGTTGTCCAAGGAAGATTCTCATCTATCATTGGTTTCTTTTTATCATGGAAGGAGCATTACAAAGTATAACACCCCATCAAAATCCATTAACGGCGTGTTAATCATTAGGTCCCACGGTAACGGTCACGCCCTCTATATGAGACTTTTTTTAAATGCATTCACATTTATTAAATGAAAAGAGTTTGACTTAATATAAATCAAAATAAAAATCGTTACATCCGGATCACAATTGTATAAACCAAACCATAATATTTAGTTTAAAAGAAAAAGGTGAATGTATGATGTCTGTAAGCAAAAAATTGGAGTCCAGCTAGTTATGCATGACACCTTCTAATCACAAACAGAAGCTAGCTCTTAAGGACATGAGATAAAACATGCACCACTGGTCAACAATAATGTTGAGTGAATCTACAGGTTTAAGTATTCAGTAATCTATATTAGACTACGAGATTTTGAACAAAACATTGTAAAAGTATATACATTCCAATGAGCACTTGAATACAAAGCTTAACACTACGAGTAGCATAACACTACGCGATTTCCTTTACCCCATCTAAGTATACAGTTGTTCATGTGTATAGTTTATTAAGTAATAAGCACCACAGTATGTAGCGGTGAGGCTGTCAAACATAACGTATCCGTCCCTATGATTCACGCTTACAAAAGTAACTATCGTATTCAAGCTAAGGGATTTATAAACAGAACTCATATGTATAAGTTTTTAAGTACTCGTGTCTAACTTGTAAAACAGTTTGAAAGTAGCATGCATCTCATCCCAAAAGTAAACGTGTAAATGGGAATGTAAACTCACCTTAGGTGCTTTGTAAGTATTACAAAAGCAAAGAAATGTCGGACAATTATGACCGTGTAACGCAACCTAGATATAATATCATGTGGTCACATAATTCTATCTCAAATAGATGTTGGTCCATGACGTGTGTTGCCATAATGCTCAACTCGACTCGATTAGGTTATAAAAGTCAACACATAGTCAACAAAGTTCAAGCAAGTCAACCAAAGTCAAACTTGGTCAAGATGGTCAACCTAAGTCAAACACAACATTAGTTCATGCAGCATTGGTCAATAATTCCAACCAAGTTCAATTGGTCACTTTCAGATTTCAGTTTCACAGTCTGTTAATAGTGTATCATAAAGCAACAAGTAAGTAATGTATGCCTAAAGTGATTTACATGTGATTAATTAAGGTTCATATAACTCAAGAAACCTAGGCCATAGTTCTTACACCTTTGTATAAACACGTTTTACAAATACACATTGCACATAACTATTTCAGCTCGCGAATCAAATTTGTAAAATCCACCGTTTATTCTAGAAAAATGAAAAACACATAAGACCAGTGGGAGGTAATTACAAACATTCCAGAGTTTCACTGGTAAAAAGTGCTAAGCGTTTTGTATAGCCAATTCATACAGTTTTGCATTGAAAGTCTGGTGTTCTGATTTGGACATGTTCTAGACATAACATGTTATGACCCATGTAGCACACAATGCATCAAGTTTCACATGTTAGCATTCAAATCCAATATTCTCCTTAACATGTAAATATTTATATTCCTGAAGATTAAAAATCTATTCATCACACAAGTCAAGCTATGCCACTTTCTGTGCACTCGGGACAGATTTGGTCCCAATTTGGATTGTCATATTCGCATGCAACTATCTCGACATCTAGAAACATTTAGGATACAATATCTAAATGAAAAGTCAATTAATAGTCATAAATGTTTCAAATTGCATAGTTATATGTTCCAAAAATCAAAGCAATTGATTACAAAAATATGTTTTAAGTTACGATCAACAAAAGTAGTCATGAATATTCGAACGAGCATAAAACGAGTTTTATGAATCCAAATCATATGATATCTTAGTCTAATTTGAGTAATTTATCATAATCTATCTGTTAGTGAAAACTGTATATTCTATATCACAAAGTAGTTCATCCATAATTTCAGTTTCATGCAATACGAAAGTCGAAAATTCAATTAAGCATAACGGGAGCATATCATAACGAAAATCCATCATTCATGAGTCCAAAAATTAATAGTTTTTCGATAGCAATCTATTTATACACGTATAATCTATTGAATATATATATATATATATATATATATATATATATATATATATATATATATATATATATATATATATATATATATATATATATATAATTTTCAGTTATGGCCTGACCTGAAAACGAATTTAAAAAACAACGCATAAACGAGTAACCGAACAATCAAAAAAATTCAATTGGTCACATACATGAGTTCTAACTACACCCACCATGAATACATGTAAAAGCACTGAAATTAATAATTAGGTTAGAAGAATTATACCTCTAAATATTAAATTGTTTATGCCTACGCGTAGAGAACGATGCAAGGAACACTTTGATCTAAGGGGCACAAGCAAACAAGCAAACAAGCAAAATTTGATGGTGATCCTTGGGTTGTGATGTTCGTCGATTGGGAGAGCAAGGGGAGGGAGAAGAATCCGATTTTAGGTTTATGGGGATAAAGATATTGCCTTCTAGTTTAATTAGGGATATAATTAGGCATCACTTAGGGCCTAATTAACCTAACATGGACTAAACTAGCCCAAAATAAATGTGGGGCTCGTTTTGCTAAAACGCGTGATCGTGGGGCTCATTTCTAGTGCAGTTTAACCGTACCAAATTCCCGGAACGTTAACCGATCGTTTAAACGAAATCACGTGATCCAATTTACAAAAACAATTAATAAATTAATTATTTTTAAAAACATAATAATTATATAAAATAATTATTATAGTTAAGCTGATATTGATTTTGTTGTCTTAAAGATGTTTTCTGGTTTTCAACAACCGTTCGTATTTCAAGTACTTCTAAACTGAAGCGTTATCTTATCGAATATGTATCACATAGTATTATTATGTATCCTTTAAGGACTAAGCATGTATTTATTAAGTTAAATACACAAAGTTTCAAGTATTTGCCGTTAAAATAAGTAACAGATAATTAACAGAAGTAACGGAAAAAGTAGGGTTGTTACATTACCTACCCGTTAATTAAAATTTCGTCCCGAAATTTTATTGCAAGTCCGCTGAAGTCATTTCCTCGGGAAACAGTTGCGGATACTTTGGTCTCATCTGATCTTCACGTTCTCACGCGAATTCTGGTCCTCTACGGACGTTCCACCGAACTTTAACGATGGGTATGTTGCTTTGCTTCAACCGTTTGACCTCACGGTCCATGATCTCAACAGGTTTTTCCACAAAATGAACCTCTAAAGGAATTACCAAGTTTTCATCAGCCAAACATTTCTTCAGGTTTGACACATGAAACGTGTCATAATTTCGCTGAGCTCTTGCGGTAGCTTCAGTCGTAAGCTACGGGTCCAACTCATTCAGTTACCTCGAATGGTCAAACATATCTTTGACTCAGTTTTCCTCGCTTTCCGAAACGTACCACACCCTTCGAGGGTGATACCTTTAACATGACTCTGTCACCAATCTGAAATTGTAACGACTCCGAATGCTCTAAAACTAAAAGCAATGGGCAAATTTCACCCAATTTAGGTAACTTTTAAGTGTTCAAATAGGTATATTATAGTTCAGAGAATCTAAAATTGATTAAGAAAATAAAATCACAAATTTTTGTTTTACCGATGCTCCGTAGTTCTATACCATGTGCTCAAGTATTTTTTTTTACAATATGTCAAAAGTATCATAAAAGCATTATCATTCAACCCTTATCTAAAACAAAGAAAGTAGGCATAGTAAACTTTTTAATTTTTACAAATCAACACAAAAGTTCAGGTTTTTACAAATCAATTACAAAAATTTTCGCTTATTACAAATCAACCACATAACTTTTCAATAGCTACTCTTTGTTATTATTATTATTTTCACTTATTACAAATCAACCACATAAGTTTTCACTTTATTATTGTTTATTATTTTCATTTATTACAAATCAACCACATAACTTCACACTTTTTAATAAATACTCATTTTTATTATTATTACTACCTTTACTATTATTATTATTATTATTATTATTATTATTATTATTATTATTATTATTATTATCATCATCATCATCATCATCATCATCATCATCATCATCATCATCATCATCATCACTATTATTATTATTATATATATTTTTCTATTTTATTTAATGGTTTATATCAATCGCCGATGTACGTCTCACTTTATTGATGTGGCATGTGGGTCCTTCCTCTTGGCAAAACATATTTAATACACAAAAATGGTGAATAGTTACTTGCAAGAGGTCTCAGGTTCGAAGCCTATCTAGGACGAATATTTTGTGCTGACCAAGGAAATGTTGGAAATAGCTACGACGAATGACTCAGACATTTTCTAATCATCATCCTAAACCTATTCCATGCTGAACACAATGATTCGTTATCTCTTTGAAGGAAGTTAACGATTTCATTTCTTGAAGTGACATGTAGGGAATGAGGAAAGAATTTTTAAAAACGTAGTAGCTAAATCTTCCCACGTATGAATTGAGTTGGACTCAAGCTCATCGAACCATGTTAAAGCGTGTGAAGACAAGGAATATCGAAAAAGGTGGAGTTTTAATATTTTTTTATATAATGGGTTTTCATATGAATCGATCAGACTGATAAATTTGTTTAGATGGGAATTTGGATCATTAACCGGAAGGCCTTGAAATTGACAAAATGATTTTATCATTTTGATCATTTGTGAATTTATAACTGGGGCTTCTTCGATTATGAAAACAATTGGTCCTCCTCTAGCTTCTAGGCAAATATTTTGTGTGGAAGCGAGAGTAACGCAATTTTAAATTTTTTAGGGTTTTTCGGTTTTATAAAAGAAAATATATTCTAGGTAATTTTAATTATCCGAAAGGATCTAAAATTTAATTAAAATAATTATACTTTTGAAATTCGATCGCTAGCCTTATCGATATTCTAATTAATACGGTTTCACTCAAATTACTACATACCCTAGTGGTCAGATCGACTACGGAGAGGCAGGGTACTTTTGGTTCTAATATAATTAGAGACTGTTCGAAAAATCCAACAACCAAGTCTGTGTATAGGTGTCTTTCTTAGACACCACTGAATAGTACTATTAAAACTTTCTTAATCAAGAAAATCAATCCCCGGCAATGACGCCAAAAACTCGGTTCCCCATGATATCGCCAGAAAAGTCGGTTTCGTTTGTCACGAAACAAGATTGACCAGACGAGTCATATTAGGGAGGTAATTTGTATTAAATTTATATGTCTCGGGGCCTAAATTTTCTTTTTGCTTTCTAAGGGTAGAAATTGTAAGTTGACCTAGGGTCGTGTTTTTAATGGCTTAACAAATTGAAGATCAATGATATAATAGTCGTTAGATAAATTGTCTGGATGACAGATAGTACTAGGGTTTTGTATTTAGTAATCCTAAATGCGAGAAAGTAAAAAGGTTGAAGAGTTACCTGGAGTATACAGATCAAGGAAATGTTGACCAGGATATACGCTTAGGCTAGCGAAAGGTAGTTATGATGTAGGTAAACCATTAACTAAGATGATGTTGAACTGGTCGGATGAGCCGATTGTGTAATCCTACCGGTCTTTGACCTCTCGGAGTTCTCTTTGAGCAAAGGTAGGTATGTCACGTAGGTTACACTCTCAGAGTGACGAAACCTCAGATGTTATCCTTGGTTAAGCACTAGGTGCTGTCATAAGTTAAGCTCTAATCCTAACCCTCGTTATCTTTCAGGGACAGAGTAACTACGTGTCGTGTTGAATGAACACAATCACAATAGGATGAGCCTGTTGGGTTAAGTTGAAAAAATAGGAATGGGAACTAACATACCTATCACCATACTAAGCAGAATCAAAATACCATAATCATTATACAGTATTATAGTGCTAAGCTGATAGTAGAACAGATAGAAACATACCATAAGCATGCAATAGATAGTATAATTAATCATAAGGCAACAATCAAACAAGAACATATAATAGAGTTGAATCACACAATTGAGTGCAACTAGGTAGGTCATAACAGCCCCTCAGAGGTCTCCTTGGGTCAATTATCAGGTATACTAGGTTATTCATGACTCAATTTCTAAGTTCCGTGTCCCATAAGTACAGTAAATGCCTCTTGGGTTCACCAGCCATGCCGAGTTCATAGAATTCTTCAGGTACAGGATAAACGAGGGTCTTGGTCTTATGAAGTAGCTAGTTTCATATAGTTGGACAAGTCTCGATCATAACAGTAGGTTGGTCAGTCCTCAAGATACTAGCGTACAAGCCTATCGGGTTTACAGATTCAACGTAACATAATAACCGTACTATATTTACGTAACTACACTAGCCTATGTTTCTATCAAGGCAACATACGAAAGCTTTACGCTAACATGGTAATATCAAAACGTAAATAAAACATGATTAAATAAAAGCATTTAGATTAAAACCTGAAAAGGCGTAGCGTACAAAGCTTTCGCCCGAGATTGCAGGGACTCTTGGAGTACTCTCCGAAAAAGCTAACCACTACTAAAATACTAACTAAAAACTAATATTGAAGTGAATTGATAGATTAATCTTGAAAAGTGGATGTTTGATGTATTTTTGAATGTGGAGCTTGAAGCCCTTTTATAGGCTCATACTGTCCTGGCAGGCCGTGTACACGAGCATGCTTTTCTGGGCAAGTCGTGTGCCCTGGCCGTGTGGAGCAGTCGTGTGGCTGCCATGCCTGGGTGAGGCAGTCATGTGCAAACCATCATGGGCATGCCGTGTGGAGAATGGGCAGGTCGTGTGGGTAAGCCGTGTGGTTTGTCTTCCTTGGTCATTTTTTTTGATTTCTTGGATCGTAACTTGATTTCCGGGGTCGTAACTTGACTTTCACCGTTTTTGCTCTAGATTCTTCGTTTTAAACCCATTTTCTTCGATTCTTCTTGTATCGCCTTTATAATCACTAAATCTACAAAATAAAGCGAATAAGTGCCTAATTTGTCAATAAAATTTATATCTTTATTATTTTTTGGCTCAATATGAGGGTAAAAACGTAACTTTTTAGACGATATCAGGGTGGAGCAAAGTGCTTTTGTCAAGTGGATATATGTTTTAGATGGTGTGCCTGTAGCAAATGAAGCGATCAGCAAAATGAAAAATAAGAAACATTAATGATGCATATTCAAGACCGATTTTAAAAGGCATTTGATAGTATTAGATGTGATTTTCTCTTTGATATCATGAAAGGAATGGATTTCGAAAATAAGTGGTGTAAGTGGATCAATGCTTGTATATCTTCTAATTCTATTTCTGTTCTTGTTAACAGGTCCCCCGATAAAAGAGTTCTCCATTGAAAAAGGTGTTTGACAAGGAGATCCACTTTCAACATTTCTTTTCATCATCGTTGCGGAAGGATTGAGCTTGCTCACTAAGAACTCGGTCGAAAGGGGACTTGTGGAAGATCTCAAAATAGGTTCGAACGGTGTTAGTTTATTCCATTTGCAATACATGGATGACACCATTATTCTTAGGAAATGGAATAATGAAAATATAGAGAACATCATGAAACTTATATAAATGTTCAAAGCTTTATCCAAGATAAATATTAATTTAAACAAAAGCTCTCTTTTTGGCATCGGGATCACAAATAAGGATGTGAATAGTATGGTTTCACGTACCGGTTGTAAAGTTGGCTCTTTCCCTTTTATCTTATATTGAATTGCCTATTGGAAAGAGAATGTCAAAAATGGAGGATTAAAATCGGTCTTGGATAAATTCGAGTCAAGATGTCGAATTTGAAAGCGAAAACGGTGTCCATAGGTGGACGAAAGTAGATTTTTAGTATCTTGCCGCTCCATTTTTTCTCTATCTTTCGTGCATGATCGAAAAGTTAGAAAGCGTGAGAAACTATTGTTTTTGGGGAGGGTCGGGTGAAGGGAAAAAGTTGACGTGGGTCAAATGGGAAAAATATAAGGAGAGAGTATAAATATCGGGTCTTTAGGGACGAAAATCCTTTCTCATTTATATTGCTCAATTTATACACATTATTTTTCGCAATATTGGTTTGGTTTCGTTAGTTTCGAGTTATGAATGAAGATATTATGATGAGTTTTACGCCTTTTATGATCAAGATGGTGTTTTGGTTGATAGTTATTAGTTTTTGGTGATTATCAAGTGTTTCAGGGCTAAAATATTGAGTATAAAGTTCCAGGTTCGAACCAGAGTTAACACCAAAAGTTAAAGTGAGTTCTTGAGATGAAAAAGTCGTTTTAGGTCTCGCTATCGTGAATTGTGTCCCCGATCACGAGAACAAGGTCAAAAGCATGTTCGCGAACTGAGAAAATGAAAAATGATCGCTAACCCACTATTTGGCAGGCTTGCGATCGCGAGCCACAACACTTACATAATCTTGCGATCGCGAGGGTTACATGAACATGCCAACAACTATAAAATCCCATTGTCGGGCAGTTTTTGTTGATACCCTAATTTTGACAGAACAGGAGCTAGAGTTGGGCGATTTTGGTCATTCAAAAGTCATTCTTCATCAAATCTAAGGAGCATTTCATCTAGGATTGAAGATTCAGTCATCTGTAAAGATTAGTACTCAAGTATTCATCAATTTTTGTGAGATTATTATGAATTCTTTTGTACTTATGTTTTTGATTATTTTTTTCATGAATATGTCTAGCTAAACCTTTAATGTTTACTCAGTTGTGAAAATTATGATTGTTAGATTGTTCTAATTATGAATTAATTTTTTTAAGTGATTAATTTGTTATTAAGTTTGATCAGAAGTTCCATTGTTATGAAAGCTTGTTACTTAAATTTAATTATACATGTTATCAACTAGTTATTGTGAGATAAATAGTGATAGATAATATGTACTTTAACACTTTAAGTGATCTAGACGTGTAGGTATTTGATTTCAAGTGATTGAATTGAGTGTTTATGCAGTAATTGAATGGTAGTTTGGAGTCATGTAATTACATTGAGTGATCTTTGTAGTTAAGATTTTAAGTGATTCTAATTCGGATCAAATCTTAATAACTTAATCTTATTAATTAATAATTATTGTGTTCAATCAAAAGATCCACTATTGTGTTGATCAGATACTTGACTTTAATTACATAACTTGTTGACTAGTTTACGTGAGTTCATTAGTGATAAACAGGTTATGCTTCAACTCTTTGGTGATCTAGACATTTACATGTGAGTGTGAATGGTAATTAATTGGTATCTAGATAACATAGTTGTGTACTTATTTCGAGTGATCTTTACAATGAAGATTTTACGTGAGTTCAATTTGGATTGATTCTCAATAGTTTAATTGTATCAGACATTTAATCGGTTTTAATTGAAAGAACAATCCACGTCATTAGTGAATCATCTGAGTAAATATTGCTTCGTCTATCTGAATTTCCTTTAGTTTATTTCGCATCTTAGTTTAATTATAAAACTTCCACTTTTACTGCCTTTACTTTAGAATATTTTTCATTTTTTTAAAAATCGTAATCAACCGCTTTCTAAGGAACGAATCTGTACTTGATAAATCTATACTGCATTGATCGGGATAATTTCCTGATTAGTGTGTTAAAACTGTTTAGTTTAGTATAAATAATTTAGGTGTAGTTTTACCACATCACTCATCTTGGCAAATGGTGGTGGCGTTTCAAATCAGAACCAGAGCCGGCCATAACCATGAGCAGGGTGGGCGATGACAGTGGGCAGCAACCTATAAAGGGCAACAATTTTCTAGGGCTTCGATTTCAAAATTGATGAGAATAATCGAAGTTTTTAATGATTTGATCCAGTCAAAATATGTTTTCATTAAGAATAAAACAAATACATTTAATCTTCGGCTAATTATTAAAGTTAAAGCAAAAATTATAAACCTCTTATTCAAGTAAAGGATGTGTCGTAGGAGATGAAAGAGACGGTTAAATGAAGGAGACGTAGTAGTAGTACTCTAACATATGTTCAGTTAATACCTTTGTATGTAATATAAGAGTACATTTAGACCCCTTATATCTTAGAACTTGTTGTATTTATCTGATTTATAAACCTCTTTCGAGACTGATATGTGAAATCGTACCTCAAAATAACTAGCTAAAAACTTAACAATTATCACACAATTACAGGCAACTATAACCTGATCATGCAGTAACCTATAAGTAATTTGACCAGTTCGTTCCACAGATAGCACTTTAATCAAGATCTTAAAACTAGTAATTATCCTAAGAGTTTAATAAAAGATATTTGAGTTGTATTTTAATTCACGCAATTAACGTGAAGCAAATGAAACGAATTAACAATTAAGAGTAAACGGTGTCTACTTGAATGATTCACTATCGGTGTTATTACCGATTGTTATGTCCCTAATATAGTCTTATGACTTCTCACAAAGTTCAAATCAATTAAAGTTAGTAAACTCACATAAACCTTCTTTAAAAGATTAAACTATTTATGATAAAACTAATGAGACTTGATTTGAACTAAACTCACGTAAAATCCCGACTATAACAATAACTTGAAATAGTTACACGATTATGCAGTTCATAACCCTTTCAATTACCAATCATACTAATGACACAATCACTTGAAATCAATTATCTAATTTTCTAGATCACCTTAATGTTGAAGCATAAATTGCATCTCAATTTAACTCACATTAAACGATTAACAACCTATGTAATTGAATTAAGAATATAGAACATGCATAACAATGGTTCTTTAATCAAACACGATTAATTTAAATCACAAGACATTAAATCCATATGATAGAACAATCCAATATCTCTAGTTTCACATTCAAGTAAACACACAAAATATTTAGCCTAGCATATTAAAGTTGCAAGAAACAAAGTAATAAAAATGAGAAGCATTCATGATTACAATGATAAAATTAAAGAAGAAATCTTGTACCGAAAGTAATAAATGATGAAACAGAATTAAGAGATGAACTAATCTTTAAAGGAATGATAAAAGTCTTTAAAACCTCCACCAATTCGTAGCCTAAAAACTGCATAACCCAAAGTAGGTGAAAAACCCGTATATTTATAGTAAGGGAAAAAGTGGCCAAACCGAACCTGGATCGCGGCCGGGATCGGGGGATCGCGACCGCGATCGGCTTCTTTAATCACGACCGTGATTGTGGTATCGCAACCGGGATTGGACTGTTTTCGAAATCTTCAAGTTCTGCCAAGATATCACGGCCGCATTCATCCCTATCGCGACCGTGATCAGCTCTAGCTTTAGAAATTCTTTATTTTTTCGCGTTTAATCTTGCTTTAAGCTTATATGAAGCTAAAACTTTTCCGGAACCAATCAAAACATTAACCCAAAGACCTCTTGAGCTAAAATTATCAATTCCACTCAAATAACCACAAAAGTCTTCAAGTCTTCGTAAATAAATAACAATAGAGACCTAATATCGTGATATAATATATGTATAATTGGAGCGATATCAAATCCCCCACACTTGAACCTTGCTTGTCCTCAAGCAAGTCTATCTTCAAATAATATCAACTAATGTAGAAATAAACGTACTCGGACAAGTCTTCAAAAATTATAGAATCAAGACATACCAATATCATCTTCAAAAGCAATAAATCCATATCGTGTAGGCTTTAACACAACAGGCACAAGGTTCAAGCCTTCAACCAAATACAATCTTCCAACATCGAACTCGTGATTACCCAAAAGCTTCAATACCCCGAATCAAGAACACCACGTGCGGAACCAAGAAAAATTTGGCCTTATGGAAAACAAGACCTTTAGAAAGCCATTTTTATATTTTAAGAACGGGAAAACTAGTTAAGCTTTTACAAAAAAACAGGTTTTTCGGAAATTTTAGGTTTTAAGGCTATGTGCTTTCAAAGCCATCCCGGTTTTGGGACAGCCGCACGGACAATTGTTATCCCAGCATATTATCTAGGATAAAATACTTTCTGGTACGAAAGCGATGAGATAACAATTGTCTTGGGCTCAAAAGGCGGTATGCATACAAGCAATCCTGGTTGTGGGACGGCCGCACGGGTAATTGCCAACCCAATATATCATCAAAGATGAACTACCTCCCGGTTCGAAGGCGAGGCGAAGACAACTACCTTGGGTGTAAAATTTTCGAGGGGTCTATTGCACGACACCTGAGAGACTTTACTTTCAAGCAATGGTCTTTTGAAACTCAACTTAACTTGTAAGACTTTACTTACAAGTTTCAAAAGACTTTACTTCCTAAGAACAACATGGTAGGACTCGATTCTCCCGGAAGTATTTAAACACTTGTTAATTTTATTTAAGGTCCTTGAACCCCACTTCCCACGCATCTAGCTTTTATGCTAGTTTTAAGAAAATGTAGGAAGCAGACACTACATTTCCGTATTTAAAAGGGTACCATGGGTTTTGGTCATGGCGTGTGTTGTCTAGCAACACTAGCACAAAGCCATTGCTCTTCATTAAGAAGACAGCACAGGTTGAAGCTCAAGGCTCCTCTTCTCACAGTACGATACAATGGTGTAACACATCATAAAATGATGCATTAGCCAATATCAGTATAAAATGATGTAGATTAGGAAGTTTCCTACACTAAGTAAGACGGACATTCGGAAGACTCAAATTTCTTTATGGATGGACTTGAATCATCCTACAATTTTGGGTTTTTTAGAACCCTGGAAGACTTTGCTTCCTTATTACACACACACTCATGGGTTTTTTAAATTACAAAAGTGATAACATTTGGTTCATTACAAAACTACACTTGGCTTTCTAACGAGTCGAAATTTTTTAAAAATTACTCAATATTTTAAAAATTACTCAATTTTTCAACAATTTAGTCAAAAATAAGAATCAAGCCAAGTGTATTACATTCGCGAGAATTTATATCTCTCCCCCCACATTTTAGATCATGTAATGCTCTCATTTACATGAAATCAGATAAATCAAATATAAATTCGAGAGGACAATAGAGTGAATGGGAAAAATATAACCGGATGTAGAGCAACATAATCGCAAAATGGAGTGACAGACGGCTATGCACTGACGGCCTGTAACATCCTGCCTTTTTCCATTTACCTTTCGTTTAACTATTTTAAAGTCCGTTATAAATTTATAACATCTTCCGTTAACACGCGTTTTAAAATAACTCGTTTAGGTAATACCCGCACCCGCTTTAAACTTGAGGGACCAATTTTGCCATTTGACCAAAGGTGTGACTAGGTCAAAGAGTCAACTCTTTCCTCATCCATTCATTTCATCCTCTTTTCTCTAACACTTTCAACTTTTCTCTCAAAACTCCAATTCAAAGATTCATCATCCATTTTCAAGTTAGCAATCAAACATCGAAACAAATTACATATTTAGAATCCTTGCATCTTCCTCTTCAATTCCATACCGATTTCATCAAGTTTGGGTAACTTTCTAAAATCACTAGATTCTTGGTTCTTGATGTTTTTAACTTATAAAAGTGTTAATTAGTGTCTATGGCTCAAGTCTAACATGAATATATGATTTATATGCTTGTTCTTGTCATTTTGATGTAACTAACTTAAACTTGAAATGGGTGTGTTTGATTTTGAGATTTGGTTGCTTAAATGTTATTAGATGTTAAAAGTGCATGTATTAAATGTGTTACTAACATCACTAGCTTCAATTTGATGTGTAGTTTGACTTAGAAAGACTCCATAAACTTTATTGCTAAATTTGTGATTTTGAAATAGGGTTTGATAGAAGTAAAATGGATTTTTGATGCATTGAATGCTTTGCAATGTTAATTGTAAGTGTTTAGTTGTATTGTATGCGTAATTACCTACGAAACGGCGTATTATATGTGTGCATTCGGGTTCCAAAACATTGGTTGCATTTATGAGCTTGAATTTCATTAATGATGAACATTTAATGTGGTTTTGTTTGTTGTAAATGCAAAAATTGATTGATGATATGTGCTTAGTTGTACTCCTTGTTAAATTACCTTTCCAACGATGCATGGTATGCATTTTAGGTATTTACGGTTCATTAGTTATGATAATTTGAAGTTTGGATGAGACTTGAACAATTGAAACAGCCCAGGTACCAGCTCCCGCACATTGTCACGGCGCGGCCCTTCTGTGTCGCGGTGCGGAAATAGCCGCGTTCAGGGACTGATCAACCTTGTCAATTTACGAAAAATGTTTGCTATGCTACGCACCTCCGATTCACATGTAACTTGTTCTAACATGCTTATATATGATTAAAAACCTCAGAAAAATAGTTCGGGACCCGACCCGAACGTGTTGACCTTTTTGTTGACTTTGACTTGACCAAAGTTGACTTTTATTCAAACTTAACCAAACACTTATGCAATCATTCTAACATGCTTTTATACTTATATCTTGCATGAAACTTGAGAATTTGATACACATGCTATATAATCGAGTCGTAACGAGCCATATGACTAATTGAACAACTTTGGCCTATCGTGTTTACCGTTATTGATACAACCTACTTGTTTAGGTCAAGACTAGCAATTGTCCTTGCACACGTTTACTTATAAAGTACTTTATTACTCGTGCACTAAAGGTGAGATCAAAGTCCCACCTTTACTCTTTTAAACTTACATTTGGGATGAGAAAACATAAATGTTTCATTTTACAAAGCGAGCACAAGTACGAAAACAAACATTCAACATACGAGTTAGAACAAAATCCTCAATTCGATTATCATTAGTTACACTTGTCGGGTGTAAGCGAGAACTTATGTTGTATGGCCATATGGGTTTGACAAACCCTCATTCGGACGGTTCGCTACCGTTATTCGGATGAAATATATTTTCGAGAAACAGTGTGTGTTCTAACACAATTGTGATGGGGTTCTATGGATAGAAAGTTAAGCCTTGATAATTGGGTGCTCGTGATAACAAATTTTAGAATGGTTTACTATCATTTCAATGTTATAAATCTTGTGGTTCATTTGTACTTACTTACTTACTTACTTAAACCTATGATTTCACCAACGTTTTTTGTTGACAGATTTCTATGTTTTTCTCAGGTCCTTGAACGTTTTGTGATACATGCTTCCGCTCACTATTTTTGATACTTGCTTGGATGTCGAGTATACATGCATACATGGAACATCTTTTGACTTACTTTTAAATGGTGGCGCATAGGTTTCATTTGTACGTTAAACGTTGTAATGTAACTAGTCGCTGAACTACTTTTGTAAACTTGAAACATCTTTACATTTGAAATGATGCGACATATTTTGGTCAAACGTCATTTTAAAGACTTATGACCACGTAACGGGACCTAAGTAGATGTCGCCGTCAATGACGATTTTGTCGGGTCACTACAGATGGTATCAGAGAGTTGGTTGTAGGGATTTAGAGTTCATTGGTGTCAACCCCGAGTCATAGGGTACATTAGTGAGTCTAGACTACAACCAGCATATAGACTTGAAGTAGGAATTACTTGATTACTTGTGCATTTATATTCGAACTCTTCTATTCATATATAACTTTTATTCCATCTTAATCTCACGTTGTTTAATTTGATTGACACGCCACCTTGACTTAGTGAAATAATGTCGAATGCACATATGAATTAGGGTAATATAATTGTCGGGATTATATTACGGTGACTCATATGAATGTTCCGACATTATGACATAAAGATTTTAAGGCGAGTCAAGGAAAATTTTCTCTTTATCCTCATTCCATATCACGGTTAGTATTATTGAGAATACTAATCAACGATATTCTTATGTTTTGAAGGAAAAATGCCTCCTCGCCGTGTACCACGCCATGAAACACCCGAATAAGCTCTCTAACGGATGATAGCCACCGCCGTAGATGCGGCCATGGCCGGTCACTCCTCCAACAACAATAACAACAACCATAACAACAACAACAACAATCAATGAGCTGGTAATTCAAGCGAAGGGTGCTCCTACAAGAACTTCATGGGGTGCAAACCTCACACTTTCGATGGAACCGGGGGGCCGGTTGTGCTCACCCAATGGTTTGAGAAAACGGAAGCCGTCTTTAGCATAAGCGGTTGTCGGGACCAAGACAAGCTCAAGTACTCCACTCACACTTTTGTCGGTGTCGCGCTCCTTGGTGGAACACCTATGTACAATCGGTGGGTACCGATGAAGCCCACGCCCTCTCTTGGGCCGATTTAAAGGAAAAGATGATCATCGAATATTTTCCCCGTGAAGAAACCCGAAGGCTCAAACAAGAGCTAAGAACTTTAAAAGCGGTCGGAAATGATCTCAAGGTGTAACATCCTCAATCGGGCCTAGTTGTAAGATTACTATTTTGTCCTTAAGTTTGTATTGCGTTATTATATGCTTTTATTTCTATTTAATATTTATTATTATTTAATGATATGGTTAGGACCAGTTTGTGACAAGGGTCATAGAACAGGTTTGTTTATTTAATTTGGACTTCGTTTGGGTCTCCAAATGATGTACGAAAGATATCAGATAACTGATAAATACCCGTGTGTCACGCAGTGTGGGAATTAAACCCACTTTAGATGACTTAGGCAGTCTCTCTCTTGCATTTTCCATATCCTTCCCAAACACACCCATTCTTCATCTTCCTCACCTACAATCAAACCCCAATCCTTGATTCTTGTTTTAGAGCTCAAATTGTTCATATCTTTGTGTTCCTTGTGATTCACTGATTCTTTTAAGGTAATAATCACAAGCTTCCATGCTTTAATCTTTGAGAAATTTAAGATTTTGTGTGAGTTTTGTAAAAAGTGTAAATTTGTGTCAAAACAAGTGAATTAAGTGTTGTTATGGTCAAATTGTTGTGGGTTTTGAGTCTATAACAAGTATTGAACAAGTTGTGGTCGATTTTGGTGTTTAAAACGAGCTCTAGATCGAGATTTGAGGATTTCATCGTGATGTCAGTAGCTTTTGTTCAGTTTCTGATGAAGATGAACACAATCGGCCGAATGTCGGTCGACAGTCGACCGACTGAGGTAGTGGACCGACCGATTGACAGACAACCGACCGACTGGCGAGTGAACCAACCGACTGAGTTTGACTTTCGGCCGATTGTGGAAATACCAGATAAGTCGATCGATTGGGAATGTCAGTCGACCGGTTGTGTCGACAGTCGACCGACTGTAAGAGTCAGCCGACCGACTGAGGGTCTAGGGCAGAATATTTTACCAAGTGTTGATTTTTAGCCGTTATGCTGTCCGTTTGTATTTTGGTGTTTAGGATGTAAATTTTGAAAGTGCATAAGTGTTAAGCAGAAAATTTTTAGCTGACAGTTTTCTGACAAAATTTTCTGTATTGTGTTATTTGGTGTTTATGGACATAAACTAACTCGTGTGTATGTATTTCTCAGGAAAAAAGGAGAAAGAGAAGGTTCAGTGATTAGATAGCTGAATACCTTCTCGTTTGCTGGTATTTGGTGAGTGGGACTAACTGAAGAATATAGTATATAGAAGCATGTTAAATTATGAATGTCATGCTTGTTAGATATACTTATTGTTGTGGTTAGTAAGTTCTTGTGATGACTGCGTGTTAGTTGATGCTTGTCTGCTGGAGCCCAGTGCGTCCCTATTGTGTGGTAGCCTCTGTAGGAGAGATCAATCTGCGGGTTGGGTTCCTCTGTGGTAGCCTAGACAGCCGTGGTGTATATATATGTGAATGACGCGTCCGTTGCGTGTGGATTATGTATATACATACGGTGGTGGAGGAACTTCTGGTAAGCCCCAGTCCGATCAGCTGGTGGTTAATGGTTTGGCCGAGCCGCCAGAGTCTCTGTAGACGGCACTTGGGTGATGTTTGTGTGTTAGACTATTGTGACATGATTAGTATAACACTTATGTATGCTATGGCCTGTAGTTAGTCGTACTCACTTAGCTTCGTGCTAATTCCCCTCCATCTCCTCCTTGCAGGTTGTTAGCTTTTGTAGATAGTGCTTTTGGGAGAAGACGGACATGATGATGTTATGTTTGATAGGGTTAACTCTGATGTGGTCTTTTAGAATATGAACCGTGTTCTTTTGAAAATAGAATGTATTTACGTCTCTTCCTGTTAATATGTAAATTATTTTAATGACACGTGACATCGGTTTGTACAAATGTCGATATGATATTTAATTAATATTATGCTTCCGCCACGTATTAAAAAAAATAGCGTTGTCACAAGTTGGTATCAGAGCTTAGTTTGGCAGCATGCGCATTGTGATCTAAATGGCATGTTCCCAAACTTAGTAGAGTCATGTCAAACATAACATGCTGGGGATGGGTTAAGTGAGCATTAGGACAGAATATGTGTTAGTTATTAGTACTAACAGAATTTATAGTATGCTTTGGTGTGAGTGTTGTGGTAGTGCAGTAATGGCAGATAATCAAGCAACTGCTACTGGACCTACTGTCCCTAGAACTGGTACATTCAGAGCCCCTGACGAAGATGGACATGTATCTTCAGAAGAAGAAACTTCTCAAGAAGTAATAGAACTTCAAAGTCGGTTACTAGAAGTACAGGAGAAAATTAAGGAGTTGGAACAAGAACGGGCGCAATGGAACCCTAATACCACTGCGTTAAACACGACTTTTCCTTCAAACTTTTATAATCAAGCTGGTGGCAGTTCTCAGTCACAATTTCTACAAAATACCTATCAAAATTATCAAATGCTATTTCCATTTAACCAGACTTTTCCTAATCAAATGATGTACCCATTTCAAGTCCCTGAGACAAGAAGGAAGTGTACCTATAAACAGTTTATGGACTGCAAACCTCCTGAGTACTGCGGACACACAAACCCTACGATGACCCTCAATTGGCTAAGAGAAATGGAGAGGGCGTTAGAAGCATGTTTTTGTGAGCCAGAATCCATGGTGTTATTTGCTAGTTGACTTCTCAAAGGTGAAGCAATGGAATGGTGGGACTCTATCACTGCATATTTACCTAAAGAACAGATCAGTCAAATTACCTGGGAACAATTTGCTGCTAAAGTTCGTGAGCAGTATTGTTCTGAGTATGAGATGGAAAGATTGAAAACCAAGTTTCTGAGTATGAAGATGACAGAAAGTATGACGATTGATGAGGTTTTCAGAGATTTCACATCTAAGCTAAGGTTCGTTCAACAGTGGGTACCAACTGAGAAAGATAAGATTCAGCATTTTATGCGGGTGATTAAGCCAGAGTACAGAACCATTGCGAGATTTGCAACAACTTTGGCGCAGGCTCATGAGATGGCTAAAGTTACAGAAGGTGATATAATGGCAGCAAAAAGAGAAAGTTCGAGAAGTGGATCTTTTGGGGGTAAATCAGAAGATCAATCGGGTGGACAGTCAAATCAGCAGTCGAGTAAGCAATCCAGTTTTCATGGTAAAAAGTCAGGCGAGTTTAAACAGAAAAGTAAGTCTGGTATTAGTGGATCAAGTTCAAGTCAGTCTGGGTGGTGTAATGTTTGTAAGTTAACCCATACCGGCCCGTGTTCTTCAATGACCAGAAGGTGTTTGAAATGTGGAGTGTTAGGTCATGAATCAACCACTTGTTCTTTTAAGTCTAATGTTTGTTGGAGTTGCCATCAAGAGGGGCATATATCAGTAAATTGTCCATCTGCATCAAGATCCGGTTCTGGGGCAGGGTCAGGGGCGAGGTCAGTTACTTCCGGGGGATCTTCTGCTTCTACTGCCGGACAGAAGAGAAAGAATCCTCCAACAGTAGAGGCAAGGGCATTTCAGATGACGGTAGATGCTGCAGCCGCTACCGATGACGTCATTACCGGTATGTTCTTGGTTAATTCCTTGCCAGCTCGTGTGTTGTTTGATTCGGGAGCGAATTGTTCTTTTATGTCCTTAGGCTTCTGTGATAAGTTGAAGTTGCCTGTTAGGATATTAGATGAGCCTTTGGGAATAGAAGTAGCTGATGGTAAAATGGTTCCATGCACATCATCTGTGTCTGGAATTGCCATCGAAAATGATGGCCATTCCTTCCCTTTAACTTGTTTGTTGATGCCTATACCTAGCTTTGATGTAGTCATAGGCATGAATTGGTTAAGAGCTAATAGGGATAATATTAAGTGTGATAAGAAGATGATTTCTTTTCGTTTGGCCGACGGATCCCGAGTGATAGCTAGGGGAGAGCGCAGTGGATTTAACTTTCCTATGGTTTCCCTAATGAAAGCTCAGAAGGCAATAACGAAAGGGTGTGATTCATTCTTAGCCTACGTGATTGATGTTAAGAAAGAGAAGAAGCAGGTGACTGATATTCCCGTTGTGTCAGAATTTCCCGAAGTATTTCCAGATGATTTACCAGGGTTACCTCCAGTACGTGAAGTAGAGTATAAAATTGATTTGGTTCCCGGTGCTACGCCAGTTGCAAAAGCTCCTTACAGATTAGCTCCGTCAGAAATGTGAGAAATGATGTCTCAGATTCAGGAACTGTTAGATAAGGGGTTTATTCGACCAAGTTCTTCACCATGGGGTGCTCCTGTGTTGTTTGTGAAGAAGAAAGATGGGTCGGTTAGAATGTGTATAGATTACCGTGATTTGAATAAGAGGACAATAAAGAATAAGTATCCCTTATCGAGAATAGATGATTTATTCGATCAGTTACAGGGTGCTTCTTACTTTTCAAAGATTGATTTACGTTCAGGGTATCATCAGGTACGTGTTGCAGAGACCGATATACCAAAAACAGCGTTCAGAACTAGGTATGGCCATTATGAATTTCTAGTTATGCCATTCGGGTTAACAAACGCGCCAGCAGTGTTTATGGATCTCATGAACAGGGTGTGTCGTCAGTATCTTGACAAGTTTGTGATTGTCTTCATAGATGATATCTTGATATATTCGAAAACCGAGAAAGATCATGCTACGCATCTAAGGTTGGTGTTAGAACTTCTGAAACAGGAACAATTGTACGCTAAGTTCTCCAAGTGTGAATTTTTGTTGCGAGAAGTACAGTTCCTGGGTCATGTGATTTGTGAACAGGGTATTAAAGTAGATCAGTCTAAGATAGAGGCCGTAATGAATTGGAACTCACCGAAAATGTCGACAGAAATTAAGAGTTTTCTGGGTTTAGCAGGTTATTACCGCTGATTTATCAAAGACTTCTCTAAAATAGCAGGTCCGTTGAATAAGTTAACTAGAAAAGATGTAGCCTTTCGATGGACTGATGAACAAGAAAAGGCTTTTCAGACTCTCAAACAGTTGTTATGTCAAGCGCCGGTTTTAGCTTTACCAGAGGGAACAGAAGATTTTGTGGTCTACTGCGATGCGTCATGTGTAGGTCTGGGTTGCGTTTTGATGCAGAGAAATAAAGTTATAGCGTATGCTTCACGACAGTTGAAGAATCATGAACGAAACTACCCTACTCACGATTTAGAGTTAACTGCAGTTGTGTTTGCTTTGAAGCTTTGGAGACATTATTTGTATGGTACACATTGTGAAATCTATACAGATCATAAGAGTCTTCAATATATCTTTTCGCAGAAAGAATTAAATATGCATCAACGTCGATGTTTAGAATTGATTAAAGACTACGATTGTGAGATTAAGTACCATCCGGGTAAAGCAAATGTGGTCGCAGATGCTCTGACTCGCAAGAAAACCATCGAAAATGTTAGATTTATGAGAATTGAAATAGTTTCAGAATTGATTGATCGATTGAAAACCGTTCAGTTAGTAGCTTTGAATAACAAAAACCTAAAGACTTAACAAATGACTAAAAGAAAATTTGACCTATGCAATGATTCTAGAGGATTAAAGACCTATAAAGATCGAATTTGGGTGCCTATGCTTGGAGATTTGAGGGATTTAATCCTTACTGAAGCGCATAAATCGAGATTATCAGTGCATCCAGGTAGTACAAAGATGTATAGAGACTTGAAAACATTGTATTGGTGGCCAATAATGAAGACAGATGTTGCAAATTTTGTCGAAAAATGTCATATTTGTGCACAAGTTAAGGCAGAACATCAGAAACCGTATGGATCTCTAAGACAGTTAGAAATTCCTCAGTGGAAATGGGATCATATAACGATGGATTTTGAAACCAAGTTACCCCGAATCCAGAAGGGACACGACATGATCTGGGTGATTGTAGATCGTTTAACAAAGAGTGCTCACTTTTTAGCTACTCGTGAAACAGCTTCGTTAAGTGATTTGGCAGAATTGTACTTGAAAGAGATCGTTAGTCGACATGGTATACCGTTGTCAATAGTTTCCGATAGAGATACTAGGTTTGTATCGAACTTCTGGAACAGTTTACAACAGAATCTGGGTACGCGTGTGAATCTGAGTACAGCATATCATCCACAAACAGACGGTCAGAGTGCACGAATGATTTAAACGTTAGAAGACATGTTGAGAGCGTGTGTCCTAGAATATGGTGGTTCTTGGGATTCGCATCTTCCACTGATAGAGTTTGCTTACAACAATTCATATCATTCGAGTATCGGAATGCCACCGTATGAAATGTTGTATGGTCGAAAATGCAGAACTCCGACATGTTGGTTAGAAGCAGGCGAGAAACAATTTGCAGGTCCTGAAATTGTTCAAATAACCACAGAAAAGATCGAAATTGCACGTGAAAAGTTAAAAGCAGCTAGAGATAGACAAAAGATGTATGCTGATCCGCGCAGACGTCCGGTGATATTTAATGTAGGTGATCGTGTATATTTGAAAGTTTCACCGTGGAAAGGGGTGATCAGATTTGGTAAGCGTGGTAAACTAGCACCGAGATTTATTGGACCATTTTCGATCAAGGAAATTTTGAATGATCAGACTGTTGTTTTAGATCTTCCATCAGAGTTAGAAGGAATACACAACACGTTCAATGTTTGTTATTTAAGAAAGTGTAAAGTAGACGATGAAAGTCAGATTCTTCCATTGAAGGATTTGAAAGTTGATTTAACTAAGAAGTTAGTAGAAGAGCCGGTTAGAATAGTGGACAAGAAAGTCACAAAGCTAAGAAAGAAACAGATTCCTATGGTGTTAGTGGAATGGCGGCACAGTTTAGGTTCTAACTTGACGTGGAAAACCGAGGAGTTAATGAGGGCTCGTTATCCCCATTTGTTTGACCTTGACCAGATTTCGAGGATGGAATCTTCTTAAGGGGGTAGATTTGTAACATCCTCAATCGGACCTAGTTGTAAGATTACTATTTTGTCCTTAAGTTTGTATTGCGTTATTATATGCTTTTATTTCTATTTAATATTTATTATTATTTAATGATATGGTTAGGACCAGTTTGTGACAAGGGTCATAGAACAGGTTTGTTTATTTAATTTGGACTTCGTTTGGGTCTCCAAATGATGTACGAAATATATCAGATAACTGATAAATACTCGTGTGTCACACAGTGTGGGAATTAAACCCACTTTAGATGACTTAGGCAGTCTCTCTCTTGCATTTTCCAGATCCTTCCCAAACACACCCGTTCTTCATCTTCCTCACCTACAATCAAACTCTAATCCTTGATTCTTGTTTTAGAGCTCAAATTGTTCATATCTTTGTGTTCCTTGTGATTCACTGATTCTTTTAAGGTAAGAATCACAAGCTTTCATGCTTTAATCTTTGAGAAATTTAAGATTTTGTGTGAGTTTTGTAAAAAGTGTAAATTTGTATCAAAACAAGTGATTTAAGTGTTGTTATGGTCAAATTGTTGTGGGTTTTGAGTCTATAACAAGTAGTGAACAAGTTGTGGTCGATTTTGGTGTTTAAAACGAGCTCTAGATCGAGATTTGAGGATTTCATCGTGATGTCCGTAGCTTTTGTTCAGTTTCTGATGAAGATGAACACACTCGGCCGACTGTCGGTCGACACTCGACCGACTGAGGTAGTGGACCGACCGATTGACAGACAACCGACCGACTGGCGAGTGAACCAACCGACTGAGTTTGACTTTCGGCCGATTGTGGAAATACCAGATAAGTCGACCGATTGGGAATGTCAGTCGACCGGTTGTGTCAACAGTCGACCGACTGTAAGAGTCAGTCAACCGACTGAGGGTCCAGGGCAGAATATTTTACCTAAGTGTTGATTTTTAGCCGTTATGCTGCCCGTTTGTATTTTGGTGTTTAGGATGTAAATTTTGAAAGTGCACAAGTGTTAAGCAGAAAATTTTTAGCGGACAGTTTTCTGACAAAATTTTCTGTATTGTGTTATTTGGTGTTTATGGACATAAACTAACTCGTGTGTATGTATTTCTCAGGAGAAAAGGAGAAAGAGAAGGTTCACTGATTAGATAGCTGAATACCTTCTCGTTTGCTGGTATTTGGTGAGTGGGACTAACTGAAGAATATAGTATATAGAAGCATGTTATATTATGATTGTCATGCTTGTTAGATATACTTATTGTTGTGGTTAGTTAGTTCTTGTGATGACTGCGTGTTAGTTGATGCTTGTCTGCTGGAGCCCAGTGCGTCCCTATTGTGTGGTAGCCTCTGTAGGAGAGATCAACCTGCGGGTTGGGTTCCTCTGTGGTAGCCTAGACAGCCGTGGTATATATATATGTGAATGACACGTCCGTCGCGTGTGGATTATGTATATACATACGGTGGTGGAGGAACTTCTGGTAAGCCCCAGTCCGATCAGCTGGTGGTTAATGGTTTGGCCGAGCCGCCAGAATCTCTGTAGACGGCACTTGGGTGATGTTTGTGTGTTAGACTATTGTGACATGATTAGTATAACACTTATGTATGCTATGGCCTGTAGTTAGTCGTACTCACTTAGCTTCGTGCTAATTCCCCTCCATCTCCTCCCTGTAGGTTGTTAGCTTTTGTAGATAGTGCTTTTGGGAGAAGACGGGCATGATGATGTTATGTTTTACAGGGTTAACTCTGATGTGGTATTTTAGAATATGAACCGTGTTCTTTTGAAAACAGAATGTATTTACGTCTCTTCCTGTTAATATGTAAATTGTTTTAATGACACGTGACATCGGTTTGTACAAATGTCGATATGATATTTAATTAATATTATGCTTACGCCACGTATTAAAAAAAAAAAAATTAGCGGTGTCACACAAGGCCTATAATCAACGATTTTCCGAACTAGCCTTGATGTGCCCAAACCTTGTGAACCCCGAGTCTCTAAAGGTTGAACTTTACATGGATGGTCTTCCAAAGAGCATCAAACACGGGGTAATGTCATCCAAACCCACTAATCATCAAGAAGCTTTGAAGATGGCCCGCAAATTGATAGAAACGGTAGACGAAATTGTAGTGCCGGCACCTAAAGCCAAGGATAAGTCGGGTAGCAACAAAAGAAAGTGGGAAGCTCCCCAATCAAGCAACAACAACAACAACAACAACTTCGCCAAGAAGTCTTTCACCTCCGACGACAAGAAGGGTTATGCCGGAAACCTACCTCTTTGCAACAAATGCAACAAGCATCACTTTGGTGATTGTGGATATCATGTGTGGAATACAGTTGAGCAAAATAGAGATGCAAAAAAACAAGACTTGAATCCTATATGAGTATACGACATAATGGATCGACGCCGACGAAACATATGTTACTATCGCAGGTCTTACCAATCTCTGACTGTAAACAAGAACTAAACCCCTTTGTTAAATTTTCTTCAACAAAAACCTATTTACTGTAATTAGTTTAATTACCGAAATCAACATTATTATATCAACGGTGAAATTGACGGATTCGATGTTCTTTAAATTGTTGAATTTTTGATCGAGTTGTCAAGTACTTGAATCCTAACACTCGACAAAAGCTTTAATTACCAGAAATCAACAACTGAAGTCGATTAGAAAATTAATCAAGTTGCAGGTTTAAGACATAAACTTCAGATCTGGAATATTTTGCTTATTTTGATCCGATTGAAGATTCACGAAGCTTCAAGTTCATCACTTATACTTTCTTCAATCCAAGCTTGAATCGACCCAGGAAGCAAATTTGTTGACGTTTTGTGAAAAAATGAAGAACACCATATTCGAAATTTTAGATATGAGTTGAGTTGTTTGATATGTTTTTGAGCTTCGGTGATTCCAGATTTCACTAAGTTATATGAATTAGAAAGTACACCAAGTTTTGTTTTGGATCTATCATGATGAAGATGAAGGAAAAAAGATACTCCGTATATGTGAGGTTAAAGAAATTATGATATAAATTATAAATTTATATATGATATAATATATTTTGTTTTTATTTTTATAAATTTAAAAATTATAAATTAAATATATATAAATTATATTTTGTGCCGGTAGTCCCTCGTTTATATTAAAAGATGATTTTACCCTCACATGTATGGCACATGTCAAGGGTTAACGGTCAATTTAGACGGCAGGAAGATGGAGGGACTCGGATTGCTAAATTTTGAAATTTAAAGGACTCGAAAATCCAAAAAAAAACTTGAGGGACTCGGATTGCAATTTCGTGTATAAATGAAGGACCAACGGAGCAAAAAAGTCTTTGATGAATGTGGCAAGCTAATTTGCCATCGGTGCCAAGGAATTGGTCACAAGGCCAACGATTGTAAAAGTGCTGCCCCTGTCGCACGAAAGGGGCCCAATACACCAAAGACGGTCATTTGTTACGAATGTGGTCAAACGGGTCATTATAGAAATGTATACCCAAAGAAGAAAGATAACCCCAATACGCGCGACCGAGGAAGCCCGAGATGACAATGAACTAGTCACGGGTACGTTACTTCTCAACAATTCTTATGTCTATTGCTTATTCGATTCGGGTGCCGATAAGAGTTTTGTATCCAAGAATTTGACTCATTCTTTTAGCACTCCACCACTCCCACTAGATACTACTTATACCATTGATGTGGCCAACGGAAAACTATTGAGTGCCGATAAATTTTACCGGTGGTGTCAGTTAAACTTAACGGGTAAAGAGTTTGAAATTGACTTGATACCTATAGAACTAGGGAGCTTCGATGTAATCATTGGTATGGATTGGTTAGCCAAAACTAAATCTCACATCCTTTGTGATCTTAAAGCGATTCAAATTCTTATCAAGAATGGTGAACCCTTGATTGTCTATGGCGATAAGAGTTGCACTGGACTTAACCTCGTCTCGTGCCTTAAAGTTGAAAAATACCTTCGTAAAGGTTGTTTCGCGATTCTAACCCATGTTAAGAAAGTCGAGATCAACGAGAAGCATATCGATGATGTGCCAATTGTTAGTGACTTTTTCGATGTTTTTCCACGAATTGCCAGGCCTTCCACCTCATCGACCGGTAGAATTCCAAATCGATCTTATTCCAGGAGCCGCACCCGTAGCACGTGCACCGTATAGACTTGCTCCATCCGAAATGCAAGAATTACAAAGTCAAATCCAAGAACTACTTGACCGTGGTTTTATCCAACCTAGCCATTCACCATGGGGCGCTCCGATTTTGTTCGTTAAGAAGAAAGATGGATCCCTACGAATGTGCATTGATTATCGTGAACTAAATAAATTGACGATTAAGAACCGATATCCTCTTCCACGCATCGATGACCTCTTTGATCAACTACAAGGGTCTTGTGTATATTCAAAAATCGATCTCCGCTCGGGTTATCATCAACTAAGGGTTAAGGGGGAAGATGTCTCCAAAACCGCCTTCCGGACTCGTTATGGTAGTTATGAACTTGTAATGCCATTTGGTCTCACTAATGCACTGGCGGTGTTCATGGATCTTATGAACCGCGTGTGCAAACCATACCTCGACAAATTCGTTATCGTGTTCATCGATGATATTTTGGTCTATTCTAAAAGCGAAGAAGAGCACGAACAACATCTCCGACTTGTGCTTGAACTCTTGAGACAAGAACGACTCTATGCCAAATTCTCCAAGTGTGAATTTTGGTTGAAGGAAGTTCAATTTCTTGGTCATGTTGTAAGTGATCAAGGTATTAAAGTCGATCCCGCGAAAATCGAAGCCATAAGCAAATAGGAAACTCCTACTACTCCTACTCACATTCGTCAATTCTTGGGTCTCGCCGGATACTATCGTAGATTTATCAAGGATTTCTCTTTGGTTGCTCGTCCCCTTACCGTATTAACTCACATGGGAAATAAATTCATTTGGGCAATCGAACAAGAATCCGCATTTCAAATCTTGAAGACAAATCTAACCACCTCTCCTATCTTGTCTTTTTCCGAAGGCAATGATGATTTTGTTGTATATTGCGATGCCTCGAAACATGGTTTTGGGTGTGTATTGATGCAACGAAAGAAAGTCATTGCTTATGCCTCTCGACAACTCAAAATTCATGAACGAAACTACACGACACATGATCTTGAACTCGGAGCCGTTGTCTTTGCACTTAAAATGTGGAGACACTATCTTTATGGAACCAAGAGTACTATCTTCACCGATCACAAAAGCCTCCAACACATCTTCGACCAAAAGCAACTAAACATGAGACAACGACGATGAATTGAAACTTTAAACGATTATGATTGTGAGCTTCGTTACCATCCCGGAAAGGCAAACGTAGTAGCCGATCCCTTAAGTCGAAAAGAAAGAGCGGTGCCTCTTCGTGTCCGAGCTTTAAACATCACCATTCACACCAATCTTAATAATCAAATTCGGGTAGCCCAAGATGAGGCTCTCAAGGATGAAAATATTTCTCATGAACATTTGAACATCCTCGCCTCTCGATTCAAAGTTAAGGAGACCGGGCTCCAATTTTTTGCCGGAAGGATTTGGGTGCCTAGTTATGGGAATTTACGAAAGCTTATTCTAGACGAAGCCCATAAGTCAAGATACTCGATTCACCCCGGCGCCAATAAGATGTACCACGACCTTAAAGAACAATATTGTTGGCCGAATATTAAGAGGGACGTCGCTACTTATGTTGGAAAGTGCCTAACTTGCTCCAAAGTCAAAGCCGAACTCCAAAGACTGTCCGGGCTACTTCAACAACCCAAAATCCCACAATGGAAGTGGGAGAGAATAACGATGGATTTTATCACAAAACTACCAAAAACGGCGAGCGGTTATGATACTATTTGGGTTATTGTAGACCGTCTCACCAAATCCGCCCACTTCTTAGCCATGAAGGAAACCGACAAAATGGAGAAACTTGCACAACTTTACATTAAAGAGATCGTAGCACGTCACGGTGTACCCTTATCGATTATTTTGGACCGAGATGGCCGTTTTGTTTCTAGATTTTGGCATACCTTGCAAGAAGCGTTGGGAACACGTTTAGACATGAGCACCGTATACCATCCATAAACCGACGGACAAAGCGAACGCACAATCCAAACCTTGGAAGACATATTACGAGCTTGCGTTGTTGATTTTGGAAAAGCTTGGGATAAGCATTTTCCACTAGCCGAGTTCTCTTACAACAATAGTTACCACGCGAGTATTAAAGCCGCACCTTTTGAAGCGTTATATGGCCGAAAATGTCGTTCTCCTCTTTGTTGGGCCGAAGTAGGCGACACAAAAATCACCGGACCCGAACTCATTCATGAAACGACCGAGAAGATCGTTCAAATCCGAGATACGCTCCGGACGGCCCGTAGTAGTCAAAAGAGCTATACCGACAAAAGACGCAACGACTTCGAATTTCAAATCGGTGACCGTGTAATGTTAAAAGTCGCATCTTGGAAAGGTGTAATTCGTTTCGAGAAATGCGGGAAACTAAATCCGCGGTATATTGGTCCTTTCGAAATCTTGGAGCGTGTTGGAACCGTTGCTTATCGTTTAGATCTTCCGCCTCAACCGAGCTCCGTCCATCCTACTTTCCATGTATCAAACTTGAAGAAGTGTTTTGCCGAACCCGAACTCGTCATCCCTCTCGAGGAGCTTACTATTGATGACAAACTTCATTTTGTGGAGGAACCAGTTGAAATTGTGGACACCTCCGTCAAGACGCTAAAACAAAGTAGAATCCCGATCGTTAAGGTCCGTTCGAATGCCAAAAGGGGACCCGAGTTTACTTGGGAAAGGCAAGATCAAATGCAAAGGAAATACCCCCATTTATTCGTGGATTCGGAAATGCAAGATCTCGAGGAAGAAACAACGACTACTACGCCTACTTAAATTTCAGGACGAAATTTCTTTTAAGGAATAGGTAATGTAACATCCCGCCTTTTTCCGTTTACCTTCCGCTTAACTATTTTAAAGTCCGTTATATAATTATAACATCTTCCGTTAACACGCGTTTAGGTAATACCCGCACCCGCTTTAAACTTGAGGCACCAATTTTGCCATTTGACCAAAGGTGTGACTAGGTCAAAGAGTCAACTCTTTCCTTATCCATTCATTTCATCCTCTTTTCTCTAACACTTTCAACTTTTCTCTCAAAACTCCAATTCAAAGATTCATCATCCATTTTCAAGTTAGCAATCAAACATCGAAACAAATTACATATTTGGAATCCTTGCATCTTCCTCTTCAATTCTATACCGATTTCATCAAGTTTGGGTAACTTTCTAAAATTACTAGATTCTTGGTTCTTGATGTTTTTAACTTATAAAAGTTTTAATTAGTGTCTATGGCTCAAGTCTAACATGAATATATGATTTATATGCATGTTCTTGTCATTTTGATGTAACTAGCTTAAACTTGAAATGGGTATGTTTGATCTTGAGATTTGGTTGCTTAAATGTTGTTAGATGTTAAAAGTGCATGTATTAAATGTGTTACTAACATTACTAGCTTCAATTTAATGTGTAGGTTAACTTAGAAAGACTCCATAAACTTAATTGCTAAATTTGTGATTTTGAATTAGGGTTTGATAAAAGTAAAATGTATTTTTGATGCATTGAATGCTTTGCAATGTTAATTAGGGGTGTTCAAAACCGAATATCCGAATTTTCGTTTCGGATAGTGGATCTAGCCATCCGATATCCGAATCCGAAATTTCGGATATCCGATTGTCGGATATCCGAAATTTCGGATTCGGATATCGGATTATCCGATTATCCGAACTTTTTTTTAAGTGAAATCAAATACAATATATCTATATATAAAATGGTGCAAATGCATTATAACTTAAAAAGTTCATACTTCATATTATATCCATTATTTGTTAAAGTTAATAAACAACCAAATGCAGAGAATCAATACATATGTTAATAACTTTGTGTGGAAATGCTATCTTAAGGAACAAAAACGTTGAATACCCATATACAGAAGTATAACTTACATTGCGAACTCACATATCAGTATATCAGTACTCGTGCTTACAAACATTTTAACTCAGCTTCTATCTAAATTCCAACAGAGGTGTTTGTGTGACTTTATTACAATTTACAATAAAATTAAAAAGTAAATATCATTACCTCAGAGAGAATGAATATGGGATTATATATCAGATGGAGCCTCATAGAGAATAAATTAGTGATATCTTTAGATATATTATTTTTTACTTGTTGTGTGTTTCTACGGTACCACTCAACAGCTAAACACCCATCTCTTTTAGTTTTATAAATATTAATAAACTAATAAATTTTAATTATTAATATATAATTTCGGATATTCGGATATCCGAATATCCGAATTTTTTGAAAAGTGCTATCCGAAACCCGAATCCGAAATATCGGATATCCGATTTTCGGATATCCGAAAATCCGAATATCCGATTTTTCGGATATTTTCGGATCAGATTTTCGGATTATTCGGATTGCGGATTCGGATTTGGATATTATGAACACCCCTAATGTTAATTGTAAGTGTTTAGTTGTATTGTATGCATAATTACCTACGAAATGGCGTAATATATGTGTGCATTCGGGTTCCGAATCATTGGTTGTATTTATGAGCTTGAATATCATTAATGATGAACATTTAATGTGGTTTTGTTTGTTGTAAATTCAAAAATTGATTGATGATATGTGTTTAGTTGTACTCCTCGTTAAATTACCTTTCCAACGATGCATAGTATGCGTTTTAGGTATTTACGGTTCATTAGTTATGATAATTTGAAGTTTGGATGATACTTGAACAATTGAAACAGCCCAGGTACCAGCTCCCGCACATTGTCGCGGCGCGGCCCTTCTGTGTCGCGGCGCGGCAATAGCCGCGTTCAGGGACTGATCAACCTTGTCAATTTACGAAAAATGTTTGCTATGCTACGCAACTCCGATTCACATGTAACTTGTTCTAACATGCTTATATATGATTAAAAACCTCAGAAAAATAGTTCGGGACCCGACCCGAACGTGTTGACTTTTTCGTTGACTTTAACTTGAACAAAGTTGACTTTTATTCAAACTTAACCAAACACTTATGCAATCGTTCTAACATGCTTTTATACTTTTATCTTGCATGAAACTTGACAATTTGATTCACATGTTATATAATCGAGTCGTAACGAGCCATAGGACTAATTGAACAACTTTGACCTATCGTGTTTACCGTTATTGATACAACCTACTTGTTTAGGTCAATAATAGTAATTGTCCTTGCACACGTTTACTTATGAAGTACTTTATTACTCGTGCACTAAAGGTGAGATCAAAGTCCCACCTTTACTCTTTTAAACTTACATTTGGGATGAGAAAACATAAATGTTTCATTTTACAAAGCGAGCACAAGTACGAAAACAAACATTCTACATACGAGTTAGAACAAAATCCTCAATTCGATTATCATTAGTTACACTTGCCGGGTGTAAGGGAGAACTTATGTTGTATGGCCATATGGGTTTGACAAACCCTCATTCGGACGGTTCGCTATCGTTATTCGGATGAAATATATTTTCGAGAAACAGTGTATGTTCTAACACTATTGTGATGGGGTTCTATGGATGGAAAGTTAAGCCTTGATAATTGGGTGCTTGTGATAACAAATTTTAGAATGGTTTACTATCATTTCAATGTTATAAATCTTGTAGTTCATTTGTACTTACTTACTTACTTAAACCTATGATTTCACCAACGTTTTTCGTTGACAGATTTCTATATTTTTCTCAGGTCCTTGAACGTTTTGTGATACATGCTTCCGCTCACTATTTTTGATACTTGCTTGGATGTCGAGTATACATGCATACATGGAACATCTTTTGACTTACTTTTAAATGGTGTCGCATAGGTTTCATTTGTACGTTAAACGTTGTAATGTAACTAGTCGTTGAACTACTTTTGTAAACTTGAAACATCTTTACATTTGAAATGAACGCGACATATTTTGGTCAAACGTCATTTTAAAGACTTATGACCACGTAACGGGACCTAAGTAGACGACGCCATCAATGACGATTTTGTCGGGTCGCTACACGGCCATTCCTCAATTGTCATCACATTATGGTACCTGCAATGATTATACAAAACAAAACACAAAAAGAAAAATATTTTTGGATTTTTGGGTTTTTTCAAATTTTTATGATTTTTAGTTTTAAAACACACGCATTATACAAGGTTACAAGGATATACATTGTACAAGTTTATTAAGGAGTCTTGCACTAGACTCCACCTCCATCTCAACTGATGCCTAGATGATACGCGGTTGCATCTTTTAACCCACCGGAACCTTTAATCGAATCTCTATACCCAGTTGCATTTAATAACCAAACATCTACCATTTTGACTCCTTGGTCAACTCCCTAAGCTTTTCCTTTTCCTTTCTAGAAAGATTTGACACCAATCTGTTCCTAACATGCTCATCTTTCTCAGACATTGAATTCCTAAGCTGAGTATACAACTTCCTCATTAATTTATCAATAACACTATCCTCGGGAGGTTTATCAACAAAATTTTCCTCTACCGTTCCCCCACACTTATTCGGTTTACTAGCTTCAGTTTCAACACTAGTAATTACATTCACGCAATCTACAGGTGTGGGTGGTGGTTTAACACTAAACTTTGTTTGAAAACTCAAAGTTTTATCGCTATCCCTCAAAATCAATTTACAAGTCCTCCAGTCAGTTAATGCACCTACAGTTGCTAAAAATAGTCTACCTAAAACAATGGGTACAACCTTATCTTCTGGCATATCAACAACCACAAAGTCACCCGGGAACTCTAATTCACCTATTTTAACCACCAAATTTTCAGCAATCCCTATGAGTTTACTAACCAATTGGTTAACCAATCTAACTCAAGTATTAGTTAACCTAAGCTCTTTCAAACCCAGACGTGAATAAACAGATAATGACATAAGATTGATACTAACACCTGAATCAGTTAAACATCTAAAAAGTTTGATGTGTGCGAGGTGTAGTACGAAATACTATTAATTTTATTACGAAATAATATTAAATACGATACAATTTTACACAAGTTATTTATTTATTTATTGAATTGATATACCTAAACCTTGCTACAACACTTATAGGCAGTGTACCTAATCGTAAAGTAGTGTAGTTTTTAGTAAGTCCGGTTCGTTCCACAGGGATCTGCTGAGTTTAACGCTATATTTTTATTAACTATATTTGTATAAATATATATATAAGTATTATTATTATTATTATTATTATTATTATTATTATTATTATAAAAGGGGGTTTTACCGTTTAATGACCGGTTTGTCGATTTTAAGTCCTAATGCAAAATAATAACTTAATTTAAAGCGTAAAGTAAATGACGATAAATAAAAGTGCGATAAAATAAAAGTACGATAATTAAAAGTGCAATAATTTAAAGTACGAAAAATAAAATGACGATAAATAAAAGTGCGATGAGATATAAAATAAAGGAATTATGCTTATTTAAACTTCCGTACGTGTTGATTTTAATTTATTACCATGGGTTAATTGTCCTTTGTCCTGGATTATTCGATATGTCCATCTGGTTTTGGCCATAATAGTCCATCGGTCATAATTATAAAGTACGAAAGTCTTCGTCAAATTACTCTTATACCCGAAGTCAAATATTCCAACTAATTAGGGATTCAAACTGTAACAAGGTCTTAATACTTTGTTTAATGAATACACCAGGTTATCGACTGCTTGTAATTCAAGGTCTTAATACTTTATTAACAATTACACCAATTACCCTTGAATGTAATCCACCCCTGTTTTAATGAGTCCATTGACTATTAATCCATCCCCGTGTCCTGTCAAATGAACAATTATCAGTATTTATAGATATCCCGCCTACCGTACCCAATCAAGCGTATGTGGTTAGATATAAATACGTCAAATTATAAATCTCTATATTAAATAAACGAGATATTATTTAATTAATATAAAGCCCATTAATAGGCCATAGTCCAATTTCCACAAGTGTCGGTCTTTTTTCCATACCCCAATTATGGTCCAAAGCCCAATAACCCAGTCTTAATATTTAGTCCAACATCACAATTACTTCGGCTTAAATAAGCATAATAATAACTTAGCTACGAGACATTAATTTAAAAAGGTTGAACATAACTTACAATGAGTATTTATCGCGTAGTGTTACACTGACAGAGTTTCGACTTACAAACTTAAAACATTCGCTACTATAACCTTATTATTATTATTATTAACTTAATATTAAAATTATAATTAAAATATAAATATAAATAAAGACAGAGAGTGAGTAATGATATTGATGAAGGTGTGTTTAAAACGTCCGAAATACGTTGTTATTTATAGATGTGGCCAGGTACTGGGTGCCATGTGATCGCATGGGAATAAGGCACCCAGGCCATGCGATAGCATGGCCTGCTTTTCCAGCTCCAAATGCTTCCAAAACGTGGGCTGCTGCGATTTATTTAATATATAATATAATATATATAATTTTATATAATTATATATATATTATATTATATTCTTGTGCAATGTTGACTTGTAATTTTAGGTCCATTGCATCGCGCGTTGATATCTTGTACTTTGCTTTTCACGGCTTGTACTCTTGTAATTTTTAGACGTTTCTCATCAATAAGTTGAACCACTTGGATTGTACTTTGTACTTTTTAGCGTTTTGGTCATTTGCGCCTTCAAATCGTCGAATCTGTCTTTTGTCTTCACCTTTTATTATTTAAACGATAATCACTTAGAAATAGAACAATTGTAACTAAAAGCTTGTCTTTCTTGAAGGATAATGCTATGAAATATATGTTCGTTTTTAGCATTATCAAAGTTCTGAGTCATCAATCCTACAGGGCACTATGAATACCCCGGGATCACCTAACTTTGGTGGCATATCACTCTTCTTCAAAATGGAAGCACATTCCGCTTCAAGAAACGCGGAGGATGCATGCTCATGCTCACCCTTCTTTGCCATTAAATCCTTCAAAAATTTCCCATGATTGGGCCTACCTGCAAGAGCATCAACCAAAGGTACATGCACATAAATATTATCATTAGTATTAATAGACTTACAAAGAGTGTCCTTTGGTTGCTCGGATGGAATAGCTCTCGGATATGGAATGGGCGGCTTGTAAAATTTCAATTTAGGTGAAGGTTTCACCTCTTCTTCCACTTTAATCTCAGCAACATTAAGCTTAGGAGACTCGGTAGTCTCAATACACTTTACTTCCGACTATTGATTATCCAAACTAGAAGAACTCCCTGTCATCAAACTCATCAAGTAATTACCATACGCGGGAGTTATATCACTGACTCGGATCCAGCCGTCTTCACCATTATGAGTATAATTCGGAATAACCTCATCGGACTCATAACCCTCAAAACTAGAAATAGCATTCACCTGGGATAAGTAGAAACCTGAGGATCTTTATTCTTCACATTACTTCGGTTGTTATTAGTCAAGATTGTTTAGGGTGGCCCATTGATATTCAGATTAGCTTGCGTATTCGAAGGGAGAGCACCCGGTGGTCTCTTCATTAGCGATTAAGCTATACGCCCCACATCCTGTTCCAAATTCTGTATCGAGGCATGCTGACTTCTCACTTGCTGTTTTGCCGAATCACTATCTTGCCTCAAAGCTGATATACTTTCATCAGTCTTAATTATAAAACCCTTAACAACTCCTCTAATGAATGCATCTTATCTATATACGACTGATTTTGATTTTGATTAACGAACCCTGGTGGTCCATTCCTTTGATAACCCAAACTACCTCCTTGATACTGATTATTGTATTGATTACCCAAGTAGTTCACATGTTCTTCCATAGTTTCCTGATTACAATCCTTTATACTATGTGGTCCCTGACATAATTCACAACCAACCCTTATAGCATGCATCTCTTTAGTCATCGATTCCATTTGTCTTTTAACAGTTGCTAGTTGTACCTTGACTGAAGCGAGTTCGTCACTAGTTTCGGTACTAGCGACATGAGAACATCGAGAAACATCCATCTCTTGGTGCCAATCATATGAATGAGTAGCTGTTTCGGAGATGATTATGTAAGCTTCATCCAGAGTCTTTTTCACTAAAGAACCACCTGCAGCAATATCTATTTCTTTCCTTGTTGGCACATTAACACCCTTGTAAAAAATCTGGACCTTGTTAAAATTGTTCATCCCGTGTTGAGGACAATTGCGAAGCATTTTACCAAAACGGATCCAAGCATCATAGAGTGTCTCATTTGACTTCTGAACAAAGTGAATAATGTCACTCTGTAGTTTCGCGGCCTTTGAAGCTGGAAAGAAACGCTGCAAAAATATGTCTTCCATCGTAGTGTAAGATCCTGTTTCTAGTGGTATGGGACACCGTCCAAAATGGTGGGATGCCGTCCAATTGTAAAGGACTGGATGCCGTCCAAATGGCTGGATGCCATCCAGATGAACTGACGGGCCAGCTGTTGGTTTTTAGATATTTTAAGGGGTAAATTGGTATTTCCACATGGAGGACGACTTTAATGCCCAAGATCAGTTTTGGTGGGTGACTTTACTCCATTTTCACCAACCTTATCTCATCCACTTAAATTCTAGTGAGAGAAGCACTTTTGAGAGAGAGAAAGCTCAAATCAAGGATGAAGAAGTTGATTTCGGGCTAAAGCGCGGGTATTAAAGTAGTTCATCTATCCACTAGCTACGTTTTGATTGTGGTGGTATGTTCTAACTTTGATTTCCTTACTTTAATTTATATAAGGGTTAGGGTTTGGATAAATGGTGAACATAAAACCTATATTTGGTGATTTTGGGTGTTCTTGGGTAAGATTGAGTCATGAGGACTCAATAGTAACTAACCTAGGGTTTCAAAGTGTTAATTGATGAATATTGATGTGCGTAGAGGTATATATGAAATAGTTATATATTTACTAGGAAATACTATTAAATACGATACAATTTTACACAAGTTATTTATTTATTTATAGAGTGGATATATACCTAAACCTTGCTACAACACTTATAGGCAGTGTACCTAATCGTACAGTAGTGTAGTTTTTAGTAAGTCCAGTTAGTTCCACAGGGAGCTAGCCAAGTTTAACGCTATATTTTTAAAACTATATTTGTAAATATATAAATATATATATAAGTAGTATTATTATTATAAAAGGGGGTTTTTACCGTTTAATGACCGGTTTGTCGATTTTAAAACTTTAGTCACAGTTAAAACCTAATGTAAAATATTAAAAATAAATATAACTTAATTTAAAGCGTAAAGTAAATAACAATAATTAAAGTGCGATAAATTAAAGTGCTATAAATAAAATGACAATAAATAAAATTGCGATAATTAAAAAGTACGATAATTAAAAGTGCAATTAAATAAAATGATAGTAAATAAAAATGCGATGAAATATGAAATAAAGAAATTATGCTTATTTAAACTTCCGTAATCATGATGTTTGACGTGTTGATTTTAGTTTATTACCATGGGTTAATTGTCCTTTGTCCTGGATTATTCAATATGTCCATCTGGTTTTTTGTCCATAACAGCCCATCAGTCATAAATATAAAGTGCGAGTGTCCTCGTCAAATTATCCTTATATCCGAAGTCAAATATTCCAACTAATTGGGGACTTAAACTATAATTACACCAATTTTCCTTGTATGTAATTCACCCCTGTTTTAATAAATCCATTGACTATTAATCCATTCCCGTGTCTGGTTAAATGAACGATTATTAGTACTTATAAATATCCCGTCCATCGTGTCCGATCGAGTGTATATGGTTATTTATAGGTACATCCAATTGTAAATCTTTATATTAAATTAACGAATATCATTCAATTAAACAAATATAAAGCCCATTAATAGCCCATAGTCTAATTTCCACAAGTGTCGTTCTTTTGTCCAAACCCCAATTATGGTACAAAGCCCAATAACCCCGTCTTTAATATTTTGGCCCAACATCACAATTATTTCGATTTAAATAAGCATAATAATAACTTAGTACGAGACATTAATTTAAAAAGGTTGAACATAACTTACAATGATTAATAATAGCGTAGCGTTACACGGACAGAATTTTGACTTACACACTTACAACATTCGCTAACATACCCTTATTATTATTAATCTTAAATTAAAATTAAAATATTATATATATATATATATATATATATATATATATATATATATATATATATATATATATATATATATATATATATATATATATATATATATATATATATATATATATATATATATCTGTGAGAGATAGAGAGTGAATTAGGTGTAAAACATTCGACTGAATTCGTTGCTTTTTATAAGATGTGGCCTGATATTGTTCACCATGCGATCGCATGGCATTTGTGCCTTCTGGCTATGCGATCGCATGGCCTGGGAATCCAGCTCACATTTGATTGTTTTCTTCTTGCCGACGGTTTTAATATATAATATAATATATATATAATTTTAAGAACTAATTGTATATTATATTATATTCATGTGCATAGTTGACTTGTAATTTTTAGTCCGTTGCGTCGATCGTTGAGAGTTGACTCTGGTCCCGGTTCCGGATTTTCGAACGTCCTTTCGTACTATTTAATATCTTGTACTTTGCGTTTTGCGGCTCGTACTCTTGTAACTTTTAGACGTTTCTCATCAATAATTTGAACCACTTTGATTGTACTTTGTACTTTTGAGCTTTTTGGTCATTTGCGTCTTCAATTCGTCGAATCTGTCTTTTGTCTTCACCTTTTATTATTTAAATGAATATCACTTGTAAATAGAACAATTGCAACTAAAAGCTTGTCTTTCTTGAGGGATAATGCTATGAAATATATGTTCGTTTTTAGCATTATCAAATATTCTCACACTTGAGCGTTGCTTGTCCTCAAGCAATACAATCTTGAAATAAAAATACTAGAATCACTTCTTTATTCTTCACACTTTGTACATCAGTGATTTTAATTTGGCGGTATGAACAATGGTAGTAACATTGTGGTTTACAGTCCCACATGACTATGAAAATTTAGATCCTTTAGGAAATTGGATCTTTATAAAAACATTTGATCTTTTTGAAAATTCAATCTAGCTTTTACCCTAGATAAGTTTTTCAGAATAACCCTTCACCGGTGTTTGCAAATTGTTTTTGTGGGTTTGGTGGGTTTCAGATTTGAAAATTTTAGCTTAAAACTTGCGGTTTTGTGTCACCCACTTGCTAACCTTGTATTAGGAAAGCAACACATCCAGTATACTTGCTCCGTATATTACCTTTCGGTAAACTACCGTCCGGTTGTAAAGGAAAGCGTTGAACAAGCAACTGTTAAGGCAATGTCCCGTGACATGCTTTTGATTATGGTCTATATCGTGTCGGATGCAATTACTATCCTTTGTAGGAGCAATAGTAAAGCTCACCCTATGGTTTTTCGGTCTGGCACAAGGTCCTGTCTTCGACCATGCTATGCAACCACCGTTCTTACGGTTGACACCCAATTTGATTCAGGTGACCTAATGAATTCTAGGTGAATTCCTAGGATTTTACGTTCAATGGTAATGAACGCATTAAAAATGGGTTTTCAGAAAACAAATCGGTTTGTAATTTGATCAAAATATTTTCTCGTTCAAGCTCGAGTTCAGATATCATCGAATTCCATGAGTTTGAATTCTCAATCTTTAAGGTCAATCTCAAGGATTGAGTAATATCAGTCTTAAAAGCTGATTTTTGATCTTTAAGGAGATTATCCTTTCTGGGGATCTGATTCATTAGTCTTATAAGCTAATTTGCACGATGCCCCCCATTGTACGAGACAGATCCTCTCAAGGTTAGGATAAGTCTGACCACTTGGTGACCCTGTTTGATGCTGAGGTCCGTGGATTTCTAGCTGATTTTCGAGATGACTTTTCTAGATTTTTTGTCAACCTACAGCTGGTCTGGAAGACAACTTCTTGACCTAAATCAAGAAGCGCGTGTCTTTTTCGGAAGACTTTACTTCCTTTTAATGATGGAATTGATTCATCGTGTAGATCCATCTTTCTTTCAAATATATTACAATTTACCGGGTAAAACGGTTAATTTTGTCCAAAACAAAAGTATCTTCAATTATTTGTACAAAAATATGTGATATATGTTTTAAATAACTTGGTAAATTTTTCCCACACTTGGTTTTTATTTTCCTTTCTTTGCCTTTTTATTGTCCTCTATTCCATTTTAAATGAATTCTAACATTTTGGGTTATTTCTCAATTTATGTCCTTTCCGAGGTAACAATAATTTCGATGTTAACACCTAGTTTTATCGTTCATAAATAAGTATAAACATGATTTTGAATTCATTTATTTGAAAATTTTGAAAATTTTTACTAAAATTGGGTAGTCGGTATATAAGACTAGGGCTATTCTTTATTATCAGAGAGCACTAGATTCTAATACAACTACTGTGTTACTAGTATTTTTAATGGTAACCAAGTATTTAAATTAAAATTTTAAAAATCCGTAAATTAAAATTTTAAAAATCCGAAAGAATTTAACCCCTTCCCACACTTAAGATCTTGCAATGCCCTCATTTGCAAGAAATCGGTAATAATTTAAATTATTGAGGGTGATTAGCGTAGAAAAATGATTAAATTTTACAAAAGTTTCCAAACATATTGGCGTTTGTTTGTTGAATGATAAATGGTGCACATCATTTGTTCATTCCGTCTTGTTGTTACATCACATTTGTTTTTCGTTTTGACATCAAATTAGTAGCTTTTGCTGAACTTAATGCCAGTCTTTGAAAATGCGCTGTTTTACCCTGTTGTGTACATGAAATAAAATACATACAAAACAAATATAAACATGCATGGTAATTTGAAATGGGACTTAACATCCCACTTTCAAATCAAATATGAAATATTAATACAACATAATAAAAATGTTAAAACTTACATAAAAGTATCACAATATTATATGTTTAAACATAAATAAATAAAAATAATAAAAAGATAAAAATCATAGAAATCACCAACGGAATTATATCAATCTGGATAGGGGTTCCAGTTCATTTCGTCGGGCGGGTTCCATGGTTGGTTATAGGTGTACTGATAGGCCTGGTTAAGGTCGTAGAGAGTAAATGGTGGTAGTATATCGGGCTAGTGTAGAGGATAGTAAGCGGGTCGGGTCGGTACGTAGTTATTTGGTACCTGAGGTGATAGTTGGTTCATTATCTGATGCTGATGATAGTGCCATCTATCATGCTGTCGTTGCCTGGAATGCTCGTATACATTCTCGGCTTGCCAGTGCTCGTACTGACTATGTCCATCCTGGTTTGTCATTTCTACCTCATCTATACGCTGGTAGACGTCATTCATAGCCTCCCTAATGACATCCCTAATGTCATCCGCTTCCTCCATTTCCTCATCTGATCCTCTCTCTACCTGAGGATGATGACCATCATATGGTACTGCTTGATTGCGTCTGCTCTTTAATACTTTAGCACCCTGATAGACCTTCAATCCTAAAGTATCCACATGTTCCCTACACACCATCAGTGAAACCCCTTGATCCATATCTACACCCAAATACTCTCCAATGAGAGTAACAAAAATACCTCCTCCTATTACTCCCCCGTCCTGTATTCCTGCCACTGCTTTGGACAGATAAAAACCAACACAGTAGGGGATATTAACAAAGCTTCTAGGGTTTCGAATACACTTAAGGTAAAATAAATTGTGTAAGGTCATCTTCTCCTTGTTTTTACCTCTTTGTGTAATCGAATTAGCTAAAAATCTATGTATAATACGTAGCTCTGCTTTGTTAATATCTAAATAGGAGTGTCTTCCCCCCCAGCGTAAAAACATTATAATCTGACATATGCCTCCAGATGGCGTCTGCATCAAAATTCCTATCTACCCGCTCCCCATGATAAATCAAATTTGTACAATCGGGTAGTAGTAATTCACCAGAAGTGTAAATCTGTAAAGCCCTGGCCATGTCCAGCATGGACATTCTGTACATCCTACGGCCAAGTAAAAATCTAAGAAAACTTTTATCATCTAACCTAACTACATCCGCATTAAGTGAAATAGTACTCATAAGCTCAACACACCATTACTTATATACAGGCCTACGAATGGTGAATAAACGTTCCCAATCGGGAAAAGAAGAGCTGCCATACCTTTGGATCAGATGCTGTCTAACTGAGTTAACTAGTTGGACCCTTTCCAAAGGCTCCCAATCAATTGCCCTCGGCACTTCTACATTTTTCGTTACCAGTTTGTATTTGTTACTTTGGTACGTCGGGTAATCTCTCCAACTTCGATCAAATCTCAAATTCGGATGCAACTGTTCTTCATGAATCGTTGGGTGTGCTATTATCGGATGAATCAGAAATTGTATGTAGGCATTAACATATTCTAGTTGCTGATCATAATATGGTACATGTTGATCAGGTTGTTGTTGTTGTTCCTGTTGTTGCTCCTGTTCAGGTTCTGGTTCATATTGTGGCTCATATTGCATTTCTGGATCAGGTTCTGGAGCAGGTTGCCTAGATGATGATGATGCACCATCAGTATCACTATTTTTCTGCAAAACAAATTAAACACAAAATTTGTGCATCCAAATATGCATTAGTGTTAGCAAAATAACAACTTGAAACAATTACAATAACATGTTCAATCAAAATTAAACTTATACACATTTTCTCTATTTTTACATTTAAGTATATATGAAAATGTTTACAAAGTTCATAAGCATTTAACTCAAATAACATGTTAAAATAACCATTACTAGCAATTAAACAAGTTTCAAATGGCATTTATATCAAATTAATCAATTTCATGAATTTTAGACCTAAAAAGTCTACTTTAATTCTCAAAAAATCATGTTTAGGATTAAAGTTTGGATCATTTAGCTACCTAAACATGTTACACTACTTAATTTAGCAATAATTCATGACAAAAATCGGCCATAACCTGTTTATATCAAAAAGCCCCAAATTGCTCAAGAACACAAACCCTATATTCCTAAAAATTTTGAAGTTTTTGGCTTCAAATCATGTTAAATAGCATCAATCTAGGTTATACATGCATAATATACTACCAATTTAACTCTAATTACACTAGAAATTAACAAAATCAAATTAGGTAAAATATTGGTAATTATCACAAAAACTAGGAAATTTAATAGTTTAGGGGTGTAATTTTTACCTTCTTGCTAAAAAATCCAAACCTAGGCATGATTGTAGCGAAGTTTTGTGAGAAATTTGGAGTAATTTGGTGAAAAATTGATGAAAATTGAGAGGATTTTGTGTGTGTGTGTTCGTATATTGTGTGTGTGTTTAATAGAGACAGAGAACAGTCTCTGGAAGTTTTGATCATGTCCAGATTTTTAAGTCCATGCGATCGCATGGTTCTGAAGGCCAAACTCCATGCGATCGCATGGAGTATATTTTTTATTTTTTGTAATAAAAACCTTTACTTAATAAAACATAAATTAATAAATTTTTAAAAATTTGTTTCTTTTAAGAATGAGGGCGTTTCGGATCGTTGTCCTAGTCCGCCCCTCGAAAATTTTTTAAAATTTGTCATTTTTTAAGCGTTGTTTTTAAAAGCAAAGATTTTTGGGTTTTTTTAATTTTTTTGGCATACTTTAATTCAATAACATTAAAAATAATGATAATAAAAGTTCTCGTCCCGCCCTCGGGTAAAGTAATTTCGGTTCAACGACCTAGTTTTCAACTTACGACGAATTTTAAAATCAAATTTTTAACTTAATGAAATAAAGTAAATTTTGTTTTTTTAAAATTCACACCAAACTTATATTTAAAATGCATAAAATTTCATATTAATATTATTAATATTTTTGTACATTAATTTTACAAACTTATATTAAAAATATTAATTTTTAAAATACTTACAAACTTAAATATATTGATTTTAAAAAGTTTACAATATTAATTTAATATTTATATTAATTTTAAAAACATGGTAAAAATTTAAATTAAAAATCTTTTTGGTCTTTTATCCCACTTTAATCAATCAAATATTATCAAAAATATACGCCCCTCTTTTGGGTAAAGTAATTTCGGCTATATTACCTAGTTTTACTCGTGACGAATTTCTAAAATATTTTGGATTGATTGATTAAAGATATTTATACCTTAAGAATAAACGGTAAATTTCGCAGTGATGTAATAAATTTTTGTATGATATCAATAATTTCGGTTACGCATACCTAATTTTATTGAATACCAATTTAATACTTTATAGCGAACGATTCAGCGTTTATTATCAAAAGATTAAAAGCAATAAAAAAAAACTGTACATACTTACCTGTGAGATAGAATTCTCAGAGACCTGCTTTAGCCGACTCATAGGAGAGTCGTATGATTTGGTTCTCCATAGCTACATAAGCATAACCTCGACTCTTCAATATCCTTTCTTATAAACATATGAACAGTCCTTCTCTACATAGAGTAACAAATTCGGTATTTGAATAGGTTTGATTATTTGAACATTTACCTTCGTGTGACCATTTTCCGCATTTATAACATCTTTCAAGGTGTCGTGCTCTTCTTTTTGTTGCGGATTTTGATTTTCCTTTACCAAAATGTATCTTATGATGATCTTTCCTGAGTTCTTTTCTTACTCCGTCCATTTTGCCTCTTATGAAGGATACCAGTTCACTCGGAAGGGTGTCATTATTACGTTTAGTAATCATAGCATGTAGCATTAAACCATGGTTCAGATCAAAGGAATTCTTCATCTCGTAAAACCCAAAAAAAAAAAAAAATCAGAATGGAGGGAGAAGACTAGTTCTTTAGGGTCTGCTAGGGAAAGACCATTCGGATTCCATTCTCGGAAACTACATGAAAACAGAATATCTAACTCTAACAGAAATATATATATTACCCTAAAAAGATTCGAACCTTCCCACACTTAGTTAGCTGTGGTGTCGAAATTGTGATTAACTTCATCTTCAACTTCCATTGGATTATCTATGTAATGTTTAACTCTGTGACCATTAACCTTAAATTCAACTCCATTTGAATTTATTAACTCTATTGTTCCGTACGGAAAAACTCTTTTGACTATGAATGGTCCAGACCATCTTGATTTCAATTTTCTAGGAAATAGCTTGAATCGTGAATTGAAAAGAAGAACTCTGTCACCTTCTTTAAATTCTTTTGAATTTCTGATTCTTTTATCATGCCATTTCTTCATTTTTTTTCCTTATAGATTAACGAATTTTCGTATGCTTCATGTCTTAATTCTTCTAATTCGTTTAATTGGCATAACCGTAGACTTCCAGCTTCATGCAAATCAAGATTACATGTCTTCAAAGCCCAAAATGCTTTGTGCTCAATTTCTACTGGAAGTTGACATGCTTTTCCGTAAACAAGTCTAAAAGGTGTGGTTCTAATTGGAGTTTTGTAGGTTGTTCTAAAAGCCCAGAGTGCATCCTCAAATTTCATGGACCATTCCTTCGGATTTGATCCTACAGTTTTCTCTAGAATACGTTTTAATGCTCGGTTGGTATTTTCAACTTGTCCACTTGTTTGTGGATGATAATCGGTTGAGATTTTATGAGTTACTCCATATCTTTTGAGAACTTTCTCAAGTTGATTATTACAAAAATGAGTACCCCGATCACTTATTAAAGCTTTCGGTGTTCCAAACCTTGCAAAAAGACGTTTTAAGAAGTTGACTACAACTCGTGCATCGTTAGTTGGGAGAGCTTGTGCTTCCGCCCATTTAGATACATAATCAATGGCCACGAGAATGTAGAGATTATTATGAGATTTTGGAAATAGACCCATAAAGTCAATACCCCAAATGTCAAATAATTCATATACTTGAATGACATTTTGTGGCATTTCATCACGTTGACTTATTTTTCCGGCCCTTTGACAAGCATCACAGGATTTGCAAAGAAGGTGTGCGTCTTTGAAAATTGTAGGCCAATAGAATCCAGCGTCGTAGACTTTTCTTGCTGTGAGTTGAGGCCCATAATGCCCTCCTGTTGGTCCTGTGTGACAATGGCTTAAGATTTAACTGGCTTCATCTCCGAATACACATCGGTTCCATCGGGACAACTTTTAAACAAATGTGGATCTTCCCAGAAATAGTGTTTTATATCACTAAAGAATTTCTTTCATTTTTGGTACGACAACCCTTTTTCAAGGAATCCACATACTAAGTAGTTTGCGTTGTCTGTAAACCATGGTATTTCATTATAATCTATCTTCAATAAATATTCATCAGGAAAGTTATCTTGTATGGCCGATTCATTTAGAACTTCTAATTCGGGATTTTCAAGACGAGAAAGATGATCAGCGGCGAGATTTTCTGCTCCCTTTTTATCTCGGATTTCAATATCAAACTCTTGTAAGAGTAAGATCCAACAGATTAATCGTGGTTTAGCATCTTGTTTTGAAAATAGATATCTAAGAGCAGAATGGTCAGTATAGACCACCGTTTTAGCTAGAACGTGATATGAACGAAATTTGTCAAAGGCAAAGACAATAGCAAGGAGTTCTTTTTCAATAGTTGTGTAATTCGTTAGTGCTCCTTGTAACGTCTTACTTGCGTAATAAATAGGTTGAAATCATTTTTCAATCCTTTGTCCTAAAACGGCTCCCATTGCAAAATCACTTGCATCGCACATTAGTTCAAACGGTAGATTCCAATTTGGAGTTATCATGATCGGCGCATTAGTGAGTTTTTCTTTAAGAATATTAAAAGATTTGATGCATTCATCTGAAAAGATGAATGGAGCATCCTTTTCTAAGAGTTTATTCATAGGAGTGGCAATTTTAGAAAAATCTTTTATGAAACGTCGGTAAAAACCGGCATGCCCTAGAAAACTCCTAACTCCTCTAACATTGGTGGGATGTGGAAGTTTAGCAATTACATCTACTTTAGCTCTATCCACTTCAATTCCTTCCTTTGAAATTTTATGACCAAGAACGATGCCTTCTTTAACCAAGAAATGGCATTTCTCCGAATTAAGTACTAGATTTGATTGTTCGCATCTAATTAGCATTCGTTCAAGATTAACTAGACATGTTTCAAAAGTATCACCGAAGACTGAAAAGTCATCCTTGAAAACTTCCATGCATTCTTCTATCATGTCGTGAAAAATCGCCATCATGCACCTTTGAAAAGTTGCAGGGGCGTTGCAAAGTCCAAATGGCATGCGTTTTTAAGCAAAAGTACCATAAGGGCACGTGAATGTGGTTTTCCCTTGATCCTCGGGTGCTATTGGAATTTGAAAGTATCCGGAAAAACTGTCAAGAAAACAATAGTAACTATTTCCGGCTAATCTTTCCAACATTTGATCAATGAAAGGTAAGGGAAAGTGATCTTTTCTGGTGACGTCATTTAATTTTCTATAATCAATACAAACACGCCATCTTGTTACAGTCCTAGTAGGAATAAGCTCATTTTTCTCATTTGTAATGACAGTCATGCCACCCTTCTTAGGGATAAATTAATCCTGCATCTAGTAGTTTAATAATTTCTTTCTTAACAACATCTTGCATATTAGGATTTAGTCTTCGTTGGTGTTGCACATACATTTTATGACCTTCTTCCATAAGGATTTTATGTGTGCAATATGAAGGACTTATGCCATTAATGTCATGAATCTTCCATGCAATAGCTGGGTTATGAGCTTTTAGCACAGAAATGAGTTAAGATTTTTCATTTTCAGTAAGAGAAGACGATATAATTACAGGTAATTCAGATTCACCATGTAAATAAGCATATTCCAAATGGTTTGGAAGTGGCTTTAACTCTAATGTCGGTGGTTCCTATCGATGATTTGTATTGATATCTGTCTTCTTCTTTTAGCATTTGAATTTCTTCTGTTGTTGGTTCATATCCATTAGCCATGAGTGCGGCTAACATTTCAGCTTCATCAATTGGTTCAGTTCCTTCTCCTAAAGAACATTCTCCTGTTCCTTGTAATTCTGAAAATTCTTCTAACAATTCTGCATGTGAATCTATAGTTTGAATATAATAACATGTATCATCTGCAGATTGTGGTTATTGCATGGCTCTATCAACAGAGAAGGTAACACTCTCGTCCTCTATACTTAGGGTCAGTTTCTTACCGAACACGTCTATTATTGCTTTAGGCGTGTTTAAGAATGGTCTTCCTAATATGAGAGGAACTCGAGAATCTTCTTCCATGTCCAGAATAACAAAATCTACTGGAAATACTAAAGTACCAACTTTAACTAGCATGTTTTCCATTATCCCTCTAGGATATTTTACTGATCGATCGGCTAGTTGTATGCTTATTCGTGTTGGTTTCAATTCTTCAAGGTCTAGTTTAGTGTATAATGAATACGGCATTAGATTTATAATAGCACCTAAGTCTGTCAATGCTTCTATTGAATTAAGACTACCCAGAAAACATGGAATTGTGAAACATCCTGGATCTGAAAGTTTTTCTGGTATCTTATTCAACAGCACTGCAGAACAATTTGCATTCATAGTAACAGCCAAGAGTTCTTCCATTTTTTTCTATTTGTGATTAGATCTTTCAAGAATGTGGCATATCTTGGCATTCCTGAAATTACATCAATGAAAGGAAGATTTACATTTATTTGTTTAAACATATCCAAGAATTTGGATTGCTCGGCTTCAAGTTTTTCTTTTCTCATCTTACTCGGGTAAGGAAGTGGTGGTTGGTATGGTTTAACATAAGGTTTAGCCTTAACTGTGTTATCTTCATTAACCTTTTCAACTACCGGTTCTGTTTCCTTATCTTGTTCAGATTGTGGTTCTTATGGAGTAGGAATAGCGTCATCAGAAATTACAGGCATTTCAGGTGGTTTAAGTGTAACACCACTTCTCGTGGTAATGGCTTTAGCTATTTCATTCCGGGGGTTAGCATTTGTATCGCTAGGTAGACTTCCCGGTTTTCTTTCACCTATCAACCTTGCTAGGTTGCTTACTTCTTGTTCCAAATTTTGAATATAAGCTTGTTGATTTCTAAATGCTTGAGCATTTTGTTCATTGGTTTGTTTCTGAGATGTGAAAAATTGAGTTTGAGATTCAACTAGCTTCGACATCATGTCTTCTAAATTTGGCTTTTTATCATCGGTTTGTGGTGGTTTGTTTTGAAAAATAGGTCTTTGCTGATTGTAAGTATTGTTAGATACTTGTTGATTGCTAGGACCTTGTTGGTTGTTGTATGCAACATTTTGGTTAGAATTATAGTTTTGATTATAGATTGGTCTTTGCAGTTGATAATTATTTTGATAATTATTTCCAGGCCTTTGGTTCATATATGAAACATTCTCTCTTTGTTCCATTGTTTGTTCAATACTGAGACAACCTTTTGTCAAATGTGGTCCTCCACACTGCTCACAACTAATTCGTATTGAGTGAATATCTTTAGTCATCTTTTCCATTCGTCTCTCGACAGCATCTATCTTTGCGGAAATGGAATCAAAGTCATGGCTAGAATCGGCTCTAGCTGCTTTAGATGATCTAACAATATCTTTTTCTTGATGCCACTCATGTGAGTGGGAAGCAGTGTTATCAATAATTTTGTAAGCTTCAGTTGCGGTTTTCTTCATAATGGAACCACCAGCTGCTATATCGATGTCTTTTCGTGTAGTGATGTCGCATCCTTGGTAGAATATTTGTACTATTTGATAAGTGTCTAAACCATGTTGCGGACATCCTCTCAATAACTTTCCAAATCTTGTCCACGCCTCATATAGAGTTTCATTTAGCTTTTGTGTGAACGTAACAATTTATCCTTGAAGTCTCACGGCTTTAGATGCCGGAAAGAATTGTTTAAGAAATTTTTCAACTAAGACATCCCATGTATCAATCGCCCCTTCAGGTAACGATTCTAACCAATCTTTGGCTTCTCCCTTTAAAGTCCAGGGAAATACCATGAGATATATCTGTTCATCCTCCACTTCTCGGATTTTAAATAGAGTACAGATCCTATTAAAGGTACGAAGATGTTTGTTTGGATCTTCCTTCGGCGCACCACTAAATTGGCATTGATTAGTCACCATGTGTAGGATTTGTCCTTTGATTTCATAATCTGACGCATTAATGTCTGGTTGAGTAATTGCCTAACCTTGGCCAGTGCGTTTAGCACTCATTCGGTCTTCCATACTTAGAGGTTCCAGATTTTTCATGATTGAATTTGTTGAATCTGAATTACTAGATGATTCTGATTTAATGGTTTGTTCCTCGACAATCTCTGTTTGAATGATTGGTGGTTCTGGAGGAAAGATTAATGGTTCAGGATCTCTGAATTGTCCCTGAATATCCTCCGGATTCTCAATTGTGAGGTCGGGTTCAAAAAATGGATTATCGGAAATTTGAATTGGAGTACTTGGTCGATTGGATGACGATTCTAAAGAAAAATCAACGGTGACAATATTGGTTAGATGTCTTGATCGAGTTACAGGTGGTGAACGTATGAAAGGTGGTGAATGTTTTGCTCGGTGCATTCACTGAATATCCTATTAGTTATAAAAGATAAAAATTATATAAGTTATCAAATTAATAGACTTTTCTGATTTTGCCCACGTTTCGAATAGCCAATAGATGCAGCAGGTAGCCAGGACCCTTTAAATCGGAAGCCCACAACTCGCCACTAACAAATCCAACTATTACTACGAACCAGAAAATTTTGGATGTCTATCAATTTAACCACTTAAAATAATTTTTCGTTGAAATTTAAAGAAATTTTAGAGAAGAAATAGAAAATTCTATGTCCTAAAAACTAGAGCGTCGAGAAATAAGAAAGAAAAAGAGCGCGTCGGAAAACGTCGAAAAATAAAAGGTCAAAAAATAATAAAAAGAACGTAGCGCGTCGAAACTTAAAAGTCTAAAAACTAAATATTAAAAGGTACGTCTAAAGGTATTAAAGCTTAAAGGAATTCTAAATCCAAAACAACAATAACTTAAAAAGTACTAAAATCTTAAAACGGCGTCGCAAAATTCTAAAGCACTTAAATCTTAGTCTAAAGAGAAAGTACTTAAGAGATTTTACGGCAAGGCCTAAAAATCTAGAAATAAAAATAACTACGGCAAAATACTAAGTTACGAACTAATTATGAACGAAAAATATAAATATTACAAATAAATGATTAAAAAGATACAAAATTTAAAAATAAAACTTAAATTATAATAATACAATTTTTACAAAAACATTATTTTTATATTATTATTTTATAAAAGTATTAATTTATATATTTAATAAAACTAATTATAAAATAAATTACAAATTAAAACTAAAAACTAAACTAATTAATATTATAATTAACCCTAATTAGGGGTTATAATAATAATTATTATTAATATTCCGTAATCATTGCTATACCAGGTTCAGTTGGGCGTGTCAGAAGGGACCATGCGGTCGCATGGGTTTCACGACTTGGGCTTATGCGATCGCATGAGATCGGATACCAGATCTGATCTTGGGCTGCTACAGTACGGCCCGTTTATAGTTTTATATATATATATTTTTTAAATATATAAGATAAAAATATATTTAGTATATAAATATTACTTATTAGTTTTATAACTTTTTCACAATAAATAAAAATATAAACTTTTTAATTTAACTAAACTTAAAAATATAGATATATTTTTCTTTTTCTTGTTTTTGTATTTTTAAATTTTTAAAACTTATTTTTACAAAAAGAAATTAAACTTAATAAAAATCTTTTTTTTATTTTATATATATAGCGTTTCGCTTCCGGCGTTGTTTGTCCCCGGCAGCGGCGCCAAAAATACTTGATGTGTGCAGCGTGGGGTGTATACGAAATAGTTATATATTTACTAGGAAATACTATTAAATACGATACAATTTTACACAAGTTATTTATTTATTTATAGAGTGGATATACCTAAACCTTGCTACAACACTTATAGGCAGTGTACCAAATCGTACAGTAGTGTAGTTTTTAGTAAGTCCGGTTCGTTTCACAGGGAGCTAGCCAAGTTTAACGCTATATTTTTAAAACTATATTTGTAAATATATATATAAGTAGTATTATTATTATAAAAGGGGGTTTTTACCGTTTAATAACCGGTTTGTCGATTTTAAAACTTTAGTCGCAGTTAAAACCTAATGTAAAATATTAAAAATAAATATAACTTAATTTAAAGCGTAAAGTAAATAACAATAATTAAAGTGCGATAAATTAAAGTGCGATAAATAAAATGACAATAAATAAAATTGCGATAATTAAAAAGTACGATAATTAAAAGTGCAATTAAATAAAATGACAGTAAATAAAAATGTGATGAAATATGAAATAAAGAAATTATGCTTAGTTAAACTTCCGTAATCATGATGTTTGACGTGTTGATTTTAGTTTATTACCATGGGTTAATTGTCCTTTGTCTTGGATTATTCAATATGTCCATCTGGTTTTTTGTCCATAACAGTCCATCAGTCATAAATATAAAGTGCGAGTGTCCTCGTCAAATTATCCTTATATCCGAAGTCAAATATTCCAACTAATTGGGGACTTAAACTATAATTACACCAATTTTCCTTGTATGTAATTCACCCCTATTTTAATAAATCCATTGACTATTAATCTATTCCCGTGTCCGGTTAAATGAACGATTATTAGTACTTATAAATATCCCGCCCATCGTGTCTGATCGAGTGTATATGGTTATTTATAGGTACATCCAATTGCAAATATTTATATTAAATTAACGAACTATCATTCAATTAAACAAATATAAAGCTCATTAATAGCCCATAGTCTAATTTCCACAAGTGTCGTTCTTTTGTCCAAACCTCAATTATGGTACAAAGCCCAATAACCCCGTCTTTAATATTTTAGCCTAACATCACGATTACTTCGATTTAAATAAGCATAATAATAACTTAGCTACGAGACATTAATTTAAAAAGGTTGAACATAACTTACAATGATTAATAATAGCGTAGCGTTACACGGACAGAATTTCGACTTACACACTTACAACATTCGCTAACATACCCTTATTATTATTAATCTTAAATTAAAATTAAAATTAAAATATTATATATATATATATATATATATATATATATATATATATATATATCTGTGAGAGATAGAGAGTGAATTAGGTGTAAAACATTTGACTGAATTCGTTGCTTTTTATAGGATGTGGCCTGATACTGTTCACCATGTGATCGCATGGCATTTGTGCCTTCTGGCCATGCGATCGCATGGCCTGGGAATCCAGCTCACATTTGCTTGTTTTCTTCTTGCCGACGGTTTTAATATATAATATAATATATATAATTTTAAGAATTAATTATATATTATATTATATTCATGTGCGTAGTTGACTTGTAATTTTTAGTTCGTTGCGTCGAGCGTTGAGAGTTGACTCTGGTCCCGGTTCCGGATTTTTGAACGTCCTTTCGTACTATTTAATATCTTGTACTTTGCGTTTTGCGGCTCGTAATCTTGTAACTTTTAGATGTTTCTCATCAATAATTTGAACCACTTTGATTGTACTTTGTACTTTTGAGCTTTTTGGTCATTTGCGTCTTCAATTCGTCGAATCTGTCTTTTGTCTTCACCTTTTATTATTTAAACGAATATCACTTGTAAATAGAACAATTGCAACTAAAAGCTTGTCTTTCTTGAGGGATAATGCTATGAAATATATGTTCGTTTTTAGCATTATCAATTATGAGTCTTAAAAGGTCAATTAATCACTAGCACACTTGGTTGTTATGTGAATGGATGTTATGTGGATTAGTGAATGACCCGAAATGGGTGTGTTGACTTTAAAATGGTCAAATGGGTAATGATTAACCTAGTTGGGAAAGATGGGTATGAAATACCCCAATTTTGGTATTAGTTAGTGTTGTTGGACCTTAATCACTAGCTTTTAGTGATTTATGATGGTCTTGACCTTAAATGGACAGTTTTGGTATAAATGGGTCATTTAATGCGTTTAAGTCATTAAAAGCACATGAGTGAATTGTTGGTGTTTAGTCCAACTAGTTTGTGTGTTTGATTGAGTACTTAATGTATTAGGTACTTTGCTTGAAGCTTGCGGAAGTATAAAACTGTCACTGAAGCGTTGAGGTGAGTGGAATAATTATGCATGTGTGTATATAATGTATTTATTTGTGTGGCATGAAATGTGGGGTAGTCGCGGTGTTAAGACACCACATAATACGTAACGAGTGGGTTAGTCGCGGTGTTAAGACACCACTCCGGAAATTGATGAAATGTAGGGTAGTCGCGGTGTTAAGACATCACATAATACGTAACGAGTGGGTTAGTCGCGGTGTTAAGACACCACTCCAGAAATTAATGAAATGTGGGGTAGTCGCGGTGTTAAGACACCACATAATATGTATCGAGTGGGTTAGTCGTGGTGTTAAGACACTACTCCAGAATTTAATGACATGTGGGTTAGTCGCGGTGTTAAGACACTACATTGTCATAAAGGGTGGGTTAGTGCCTTAGTGATACGCGGTGTTAAGTACGCTAATGAATGTTACGAACTCCGATGGTCTTTTGCGAGCACCATCTCCTTGAAGGATTAGTTAACCTTGATTTTGTGTAGTAGCATAACATATTGTATTGTTTGGAATATATGCTAATATTTGTGCTAGCTCGTGATTTGGAGACTTAGCGTATTATGGTACGATAGTATGCTATTTAGTTGCTAGCGTGTATTCGGTAATGTGTAAGTGTTTGCAAGTAGGTATATTATATATGTATGTGTATAACTATTGCATTCACTAAGCGTTTTGCTTACCCTCTCGTTGTTTATCTTTTTAGGCTCCGGCTTGGATAAAGGCAAGGGTATTCAATTGGATTAGTGGCCTCCAGCTTTGTTTTGATAGGGGATGCTCTTGGGTGATTAGCTTTTGAAGTTTGACCAAGAATTGGGTAGTTTAACCGGTCGAGTGAGAGTAACCGATGGTCTTTTCCGTTTGTTCGAACCATCGAGTGTGAGTAACCAGTCCCCCGGTCCCATCAAAAGTATGAGGTTTGCACCCCATGAAGGCTTTATAGGAGCATCCCTCGCTTGAGCTAACGGCTCCTTGATTGTTGTTGTTGTGGTTGTTGTTATTGTTGTTGTTGGAGGAGTGACCGGCCATGGCCGCATCCACGGCGGTGGCTATCATTCGTTGTAGAGCTTGTTCGGGAGCCTCATGGCGTGGCACACGACGAGGAGGCATTGTTCCTTCAAAACACAAGAATACCGTTGATTAGTATTTTCAATAATACTAATCATGATATGGAATAAGGATAGAGGGAAAAATTTTCCTTGACTCCCCTTAAATTCTTTATGCCACAATGTCGGAATGTTCATATGAGTCACCGTAATATAATCCCGGAAATTATATTACCCTGATTCATATGTGCATTCGACATCATTTCATATAGTCAAGGTGGCGTGTCAATCAAATTAAACAACGTGAGATTAAGATGAACAAAGAGTAGATATGAGTAGAAACGTTCGAGTATAAATGCACAAGTAGTCAAGTAATTCCTACTTCAAGTCTATATGCCGGTTGTAGTCTAGACTCACTAATGTACCCAATGACTCGGGGTTGACACCAATGAACTCCAAATCCCTACAACCAACGCTCTGATACCATCTGTAGCGACCCGACAAAATCGTCATTGACGGCGCCATCTACTTAGGTCCCGTTACGTGGTCATAAGTCTTTAAAACAACGTTTGACCAAAAGTATGTCGCATTCATTTCAAAAGTAAAGATGTTTCAAGGTTTACAAAGTAGTTCGACAACTAGTTACATAACAAAGTTTAAAGTACAATTGAAACATATGCGACACAATTAAAAGTAGCCAAAAGACGCTACACGTTTGCATGTATACTCGACATCCAAGCAAGTATCAAAAGTAATGAGCGGAAGCATGTATCACAAAACGTTCAAGGACCTGAGAAAAACATAGAAATCTGTGATAGGTCAGATCATGTTGAGATTGAGAGAAATGATAAGATAAAGAGAGATTCGGCATGAAAGCATGAGACTCGGTATTAGAGAGAATCGGTACAATTACATTCCACAGCTTCAATAACTCAGTTACAATGCAATGGCTATCTAATTAGGACTACTTAGGTTCCTTATATAGCCCTCTTCTAAGGAACCTTCAATTAAGCTTATTTCACATTAACACTATACAACTTCGGGGTCCTAACAATCTCCCCCTTAGTGTTAAATGTGAACTTTACAACATAATCCTATTTAAAATATCTAAAGGAACTTTGTTCCTCTGAAGTGAACTTTTGATTTGAATCCCTTGAGATTCTCATATCTTCGTATGTTCACTCTTGTTTTGAGATGACTTTTTAATCTTGTGAGAATGTATTTGACAATCTCAATATCTTCAGTTGAATAGCAGTTATTGATCAATCTCCATCTCATGTACTTGAAAGCATACATCAACGTTCCATCTGAGTATCTTCTGAAATCTGAGACTCTGATGAAGATCTTTGTATAGTGAGAATTGACAAATATAAATCCATATGGACAGTCGCTCACTTCAAGTAAGGACATGTATCTTAGCTCTTCAATCACTTGATTTGGTGGTTTGATTCCGAGCTTTTTGTGTCCAGATTCCAATCCCAACTGAAAATCATGAACTGACATCCATCTCATCGAATCAAGAATAAACCTGTAGACTGCCTTCATTGCAGTAGCATGATAAATTGTTGCAGATTCATTCAAGTTAATCAGATAGTTGTAAATGAAAATAATGTCATCCATCTTCAGTTTATCAAAATCCGCTTCTGAGAATTGGTAATCCTCATCATCCATTCTTGTAACTTGAAATAATGGCATCTTCACTCCATCCTTATTGATCATCAAAATCTTATTTATGCTTTTAATTTCTGAACTCCGCTGAATTTGAAGTTTCTCTTCATTCTTCAATTTGAATTTGTCACAAACACTCAGATAAGCTTTGAGATATTATGGTTTCTTATGAAATTTCCATGCACCCAGAACACTCATTGATGCAGAAAGGACGAGATCAGAATCACCATAAATTCTATATGCTTGTTGTTCAATGAATGGTGAACGAAGAATATCTTTCTCTTCATCCTCACTCAGTTGGTAATTAGCATCACATTCAAGAACAATCTCTGCAATTTGAAAAGGAACATTCAAATGGGAGGAGTCGTGGTATCTTCTTTGCCATTAGAGAAGATCTCCTTTTCGAAGTGTATTCCAAATTCGTCAGTTGGAGATGTCAAATTAACAAATTGATGATCATTGAATTCATTGGCGACACTTGATGACCCCTTCAAAATATCTTCAATGTTGTCAAATTTTTGATTGTCCTCTTGAGTTAACTTTTTCTCTGATTGATCAGCTAAATCCATAGTCATTAACATTCCTAAATCACCCTCTCTCTGACTTTCCGATTCATCTAGAAAACTTTCACACTGAATTTCTTCAATTTCATCACTGGAATCAGATATATCAACAACATCTTTATCCTGCTGTTGATTAGATGTACCAGCTTCATAAGTTGATCTTTGAAAAACACTGGATCGATAACCACCTTGTCTATTCTCCCCCTCATGAAGATTGTCGGGATCAAAATCATCATGATCAGGTATGTGAATTGGTCCAGGTGACTTGCATGGAGATAAAGGATACACTATCCTTGCTTGCTCAAGATAAATCATCATAGTTTCGCGAACTTCATCAAGATCAGTTCGTTTAGCAAACTCAGCAAGATAGAGCTCCTCTACCTCATTGTCAGAGAGATACTGTAATCCATATCTATTTTAACTTCGAGAAGGTGACCTAGTTGGTGAAACAACAGTATAACCATGAACAAAAGCAGCATCAGCAGCAACTGTTGAAGGCGATGTTGGTGGAAGTGTTTGAGTTGCCGTGAGGGCAGGTAAGGATGATTGTACGGTATTATTCTTATATGTAGGGCTATACATACTACTAGTCAGATTCGTGATATCCCCTTCTGATGGAGGTTGGGTAACAACCGGAGTTGTCACCGGCGAAGTTTCTTTCGAAGCATCCGCCTCCATGACTTTGGTCTCATGGGACTCTGACAAAGTAGCCGGACTACCAGTCAGTTTAGTTCTCGTAGAGATATTGCTATCCCCGACTCCTGAAATCATTGATATACCATGAGGTGGCACATCTCTTTCAGTTAAAGACTCTTCCTCCAGACCCTGAGATTCAGAATCCGGAAGAGAAGTGGTTTGAACCAATGGATCACTTTCATGAACCAAGGGAACAGTCTGCTGGAAGTCTGATAAATATCCCGAAGGATTGTCATGTTGACTCGTTTCCATGGGACGCGGCAGATCTTCCTCATCAAGATAAGCCGAACCTCGAGACCCTGTTGTACGTTGAGGTACAGGAGGATTTCTAGCCGATACGCAGGGTGCCTTTTCAAGATTTTTCAGCCCCCCTTCGGCCGTTCTGGACTTCAATGATTGAGTTTCCTAAATCGATTGAGTCAATGCAGACTTTACTGCAGAGGAAGACTTTACTTCCTTAGATGCCGAAGCACCTTGTTTTATAGGATTTATTATTAAGTCCTGTTTAGATTGGATGGGCTTAGTGGTCTTTTTACCATCCGTGCGTTTAGATCTCTTGCCTACCGAAGCTTGCGCTTCATTTAGCGTAGGGGTTACTGTTATTCTTGGATGTGATACGGAGATAGGTGAGGGTGACCTAATTGGCTCTTGGTCTTGGTCCGTATCACCAATGGTTGGAGTAACTGTTTGGCGGACGATGGGTGTCGAAGTCCTAGATCTAGTTACTCGTTGGGTTGGCGGAGTCTGAATCATCTCATCAGGCATGTATCGAGTTCTCTTAGGAGAATGTTCAGGAGATGATTCAGATGCTGTTGCTGAAGTGTCACTGCTTACTTCGGGTGTTGTGGAAAGGGTTGGTCCAATCCTAGTTGGACTAGGTTCCCTAATCCTCACGGGTTGAGCTTGGTATGCTACCCTAGATCGTTTGAGGTTCACCCTAAGTGGAGGATTAGCTGGCTCGGGTGGTTAAACTACAGGTTCCTCTACAACCTCTGGGGCTGGAACCACGGCAGATTCAACTTGTTCTTGTTGTACCGGGTTCGGAAGAGGTATTCCTACAGCCTGAAAATAAGAACGCATACGAGCGTCTTGGGGTTCAGCTAGCCTCACTAGCCAATTTGGAATTGGTGCAGTGAATTGATTATCAGACACCATAGGGGTGTTCATCTTCAGCTCTCCAAACATTTTCATCTGTAATCCATGTGTACCTGGTACAAATATATTTGCATTTCTGCAAGCATTTATAGCATCATGGATAAAGATACAGAAAAACCTTTCGCAAGGGATGTATGAACCCCTTGGCTTATCAACTTGAGCTTGAACCAGATCCCATAAAAGCTCAGCATAGTCAGGAGCCTCTACTCTTATGAAAGAGTAGAATACTTTCAGCATTGGCACAGTCAAGCTATCAGATCCACTCCTTGTCATCAGCAAGCATCTGTTGATGATTGAGAAGATCACATACCACCTTGAGTGCAGATATTTCTTCTGAAACTTAGCTGGTGGAACGTTGGTAACTCTAACATAACCAAGATCAAAGACAGAAGTCATCATTTGCTGAGTAGCAGGAAAAACAGGAGCATTCTGTACAAGAGGAAGTCTGAGACCCTCCTGAAATCAGCTTTAGTGAAACTCCTCCTCCCTTGAACTCCTCTTAGTTGAAATTCAAAACGAGCTTGTGTTCCCTCTGGATTTGCAGTAGTAGGTTGTGTAGCTTCCACAAACCTAATTGTTATGTTAAGTAACTCCAGATCTGTTATAGCTACACTGGCAGTAGTATTAAGAGCAGGCCACAGTGTGTGCCTCTCTAGAATTGCTGTCCAGTAATTGCAGGGTATACTGGTTTCAGAGTTGATGAAGTGATTGTTCGCCATTTAGCTGTATAAATAAGAAATAGAAGACCACAAGATATTTAATAAAAAGCATATATCTCTATTCTTATTTGCCTTTGAAATCCTTTTTATATTTTTAAATTTTAAGATTTTTATGGTTTTTCAAGAAAATATAAAAGTCTTTTATTCTCAAATATGAACAAATAATTGACAACCATGACATTCATATGATATTCATCTTAGTACAAAATCATCATGCAAAGTCAATTATATAACACAAGGACTCAGAAAAACACTTAGTCAATTTTTAAACACATTTCAAGCAGATTCGGTAGTTATGAAAACTTTAGATTCTGTAACCAAATAAGCTTGAGTTTTCATATCAGAAAGATATAGAATAAACATGTTAAGTGTTTGAAGATAAAAATCAGAAAATTTCAAGGTACCAAATTTCAGACTCAGTATCAAGAAAAAAAAACCAGATTCGGTATCTTCAACAATTAACAGAAAGTCACTCAAACATGCATATTCTATCACATATCAAGTAATATCACAACCATGATCAATTAACCATTCAATTACAAGTATATTAACATGTTAATTGTATGAACAAACTCGGTATCAAGATAAGAACACATTTGGTAGATACAGAATTCATCAAATAAGCAATTAAACATGTAATCAGACTCGGTCAAATGATAGATCAGTCAATTTAACTCAGATTAGACAAGATTTCATGTTGATTTTCCAAATCAATTGAGTTTAATCAAAGATTAATTGAAATCGACTCAGAATCGGTATAATTAACAAGATTTCAAAAATTGAAGGTCATAATCCAGTTATTTTGATCTTTTCTGGTTGATAAAAACTTAATTATCTCAGATCTACAATTATATATCTTAAACATTGATTAAAATGAACAATTACCAAGAATTTGAAGAAACATAATGATGGACTCGGTAGAATTAGGCAGATTCGGTATAATCAACAGACTCGGTAGGTAATTAATAACAGTAAGAGAGTAATGTTTGACTTTGACTCTCTTTTTATAGATACCGAAAGTAAAATACCGAATGAGCTTTACAGAATGGGCTAAATATACCGAATACAGTCCAATTTTTCAAAACTTTAACAATTTAACTCCAAATTTTGACAAATTGATTTTTCCTCTTGAAATCCATTTCAATCTTTTCATGAAAAACAATTCTGAGACAATTTCTGAAAACTTTAAACTTACCGAATCTGTACTGTTGGTTGTCAGACTCAGTAAAATGCTAAAAATAGTATTTATTCAGTAAAATTTAAATATTTTTGGATTTTATCTTTTCCAATTTTTATGAATTTTTCAAAATAAGATTTGTACTTAAAAGAACTTTGAATTTTATACAAAGTACAAATCTTTAGTGATACCAATTATTGACACGGGTTGCATACTGAGATGTATACAAGCCATAGTGAATTATTTCAGATAAAAACAAAGAAATTTTGAATTCACTTTTGAAAAACAATATTTTTGAATTATCTTCTCATTTTCTCCCTTTTTCTCCCCCTCAAAATGTGATATACAAGGAAGTAAATCAGCATTTTGATTATATTCCCAAGAAAATGAATTAACTCCCCCTTGAAATAGGATATCAATGAGTTACCTCCCCCTTGCGTAACCATTGAACAAATATAACTAGGAAGTTATCATGAATCTAAAGGCAGTCCCTTAAAGAAAAATTATCTAAAGCACTGAAACTTAGTAGCTCCCCCTAGAAAGTATCTACTCCCCCTAAACACAAGATCCCAAAAATAAGTTCCAACAGATATAAGGAATATCAAGCACTATACTCTACCATGCCAATCTCTTTGATCAAGAAATTTAGCCTAAGGTCATCTAAAGGTTTAGTGAACATGTCAGCTAATTGCACTTTAGTAGGCACAAAGTATAACTCTATATCCCCTTTCTCTACATGGTCCTTAATGAAATGATAACGAATATCTATGTGTTTAGTTTTAGAATGCTGAACTGGGTTGCTTGTTATTGTAATAGCACTTTGTGAATCACAATATATCGGGGTCTTAGAAATCTTAAAGCCATAGTCCAAGAGTTGAGTTTGCATCCACAAAACTTGTGAACAACAGTGAGCAGCAGCAATGTACTCAGACTCAGCTGTTGATAAAGATACACAGTTCTGCTTTTTGGATGACCAACCAACTAGTCTATTCCCCAACATCTGAATTGATCCAGATGTGCTCTTTCTATCAACATGGCAACCACCATGATCTGCATCAGTATAAGCAGTGAGATTGAAATCGGATCCATGAGGATACAAGATCCCAAGGTTAGGTGTACCTTTAAGGTATTGAAAAATCCTAACAACCGCTTTGGAGTGAGATTTCTTAGGATTGGACTGAAAACGGGCACAGACAGTTACAGCAAGTGTAATGTCTGGTCGACTCGCAGTCAGATACATTAAAGAACCAACCATGCTTCGATAAAGCGTAATATCAAAGGGTTCCCCATTAGTATCAGCATCCAGTAAAGTCCTCATTGGGGTTGTCATTGGTTTTAAAGCAGTCATTTTAAAACGTTTTAGCATATCATTGATATACTTTGTTTGACTGATAAAAATCCCATTTGGTAATTGTTTTACTTGTAACCCCAAGAAGAAAGTTAACTGGTCAAGATGCTCATTTCGAATTTGCTGGTCATAAGGTCACCAAATTCTTTGCATAAGGCTAGGGATGTGGAACCAAAAATAATATCATCAACGTAAATTTGAACTAAGAGAATGTGACCGTGGTTTTTACGGATGAATAGAGTTGTATCAATCGTTCCACGAGAGAAGCCATTGTCCAGTAAATACTTTGTTAAGGTCTCGTACCATGCACGCGGTGCTTGCTTCAGACCGTATAAAGCTTTCTCCAAGTAGTAAACGTGATTTGGATGAATGGGATCGACAAAGCCTTCTGGTTGATCAACATAGACTTCCTCTTGAAGATAACCATTCAAAAAAGCAGTTTTGATATCCATTTGAAACACCGTGAACTTCATATGAGAAGCAAATGCAAGGAAAAGACAAATTGCCTTAATCCTAGCAACCGGAGCAAACGTTTCGTCATAATCAATGCCCTCTTGTTGTCGATATCCTTTGGCCGCAAGACGTGCCTTATTTCAAACCACAATTCCATCAGAATCCTTCTTGTTCTTGAAAATCCACTTAACCCCTATTGGTCGATGACCCGTTGGTCTTGGAACTAATCGCCATACTTTCAATCGTTCAAATTGATTGATCTTGTCTTGCATTGCAACTACCCAGTATGGATCTAGTAAAGCTTGAGCAACCGTTATTGGTTCAATCTTACTAAGAAAGGCTGTGAATAGACACATATTCTGAGTAGCCCTTTGAGTTGAAACTGGAGCAGATGCGTCACCAATAATAAGATCTATTGGATGACTTTTAGTCCATCGGGTGTGTGGAAGAGATTGTACATCAATTGTATCCATCAGAACATTAACCGTTGTTGACATTGAGCCTTGATCTGCTTGATCTGATGTAACATTATCTAATGGATTCAATAGAGTATCTGGAGAAACAGCTGGAGTTGTATCAAATGATGAATCTTGATCTTGTTCAAGATTATCAATAACAGGAGGTTGGAGGGACGATGAAGAAGCAACAGGTGAATCAGTTGGTGTTGAATCTTCATCAAAAAGACTTTGAAGAGTCTCCACAGTAGTTGACTGTGATGGTGTAACCGGTACGGTTTGAACATTTGAATCCCGTTGAGGAGTATAAAGACTATCAAACAAGATATCCAGTTCCTCTGATGTAACCGTAGGAACACCCTTCTTCGAGAAAATTGAGTTTTGCGCAGAAAAAGTAGTAGCCAAGTTAGGATCGGGTTTTGAACTGAGTTGTTCAAAAGCCATTCCCGAAAATTCATCTAACTTGACGTTAATGCTCTCTTTAACCATCTTTGTCCGCTTATGAAAAACATGATAAGCAACTTTGTTCGAGGAATAACCAAGAAATATGGCCTGATCACCATGAGGATCAAACTTTCCAGGGCTGTCAAAATCGTTAAGCACATAGCATATACAACCAAAAACACGGAAATATTTGACATTCGGTCGTCTACCATATAATAACTCATATGGAGTTTTGTCAAAACGTTTGTGTACAATACAATGATTTTGGGTATAGCATGCAGTTGAAATGGCCTCCCCCCACATTTTTGGAGGTAATTTGGAGTATGCAAGCATCGTTCATGCTGCCTCGCACAATGTACGATTACGTCGTTCGACTACTCCATTTTGTTAGGGGGTCCGAGCAGCAGAGAACTGATGTTCAATGCCTTGGTCTTTCAAATAACTATCAAGCAGGTCATTCTTAAATTCCGTCCCATTATCAGTTCTGATGCTCTTAACATGTTTGTTAAAAAAGCGCTGAATCTTTTTAATGAATTCAATGATAATGGCGGGGGTTTCTGACTTAGTTCGCAAAAGAAAAATCCATGTAAACCGGGTATAGTCATCAACAATGACAAGCACATGTTTTTTGCCACCGAGGCTAGAAATACGCATGGGTCCACATAAGTCCATATGCAATAATTGCAAAGACGATGAAGTACTGGGGTTTTGCTTAAGCGGATGATTAGTCTGTTTCAGCTTACCCATCGCACATGATGGACACACATGATGCTTATCATGTTGAAAGGTTGGAATACCATCAACTAAATCTTTAGAGACTAATCGATTGATACCCTTGTAATTCAGGTGTGACATCCGATGATGCCATAACCATGAATTTTCTTTGGTAGAATGAGTGGCCAAACATATGGTTGCATGTGATGGTGCATCATTGAGGTCAATAGTATATAGTGAAGCACAACGTTTACCAACAAGAAGATCATTCCCTTCGGTGGATTGCACCGAGCATTGTCGACGTTCAAACAAAACTTTGAGATCTCCATCGCAGAATTGGCTCACACTAAATAAACTGCACCCCAAACCCTCAACATATGAAACCCGTTTGATTGTTATGCCATTTTACACAAAATCTCCTTAACCCGTTATTGCTGCAATCTCATTGTTTCCGAATGTAACCGTTCCTAGGAATTTGTCAATGAAGTTGACAAGCAAGGATTTATCGCCCGTCATGTGTCGAGAACAACCGGAATCGATATACCAAACACAGACGTTGAAACCCTGTAAATGTGAATTCCCTAGAGTTTAGGTACCCAAAGTTTCTTGGGTCCTTTTCGGTTAGTACCAGCAATAAACTTTTGATTAACAACAAACTTTGGATCAATGAAGAAATAATCACGTAAAGCATCATGCAGTTTAGACAATAAAGCATCATTTAAAACCACATTACATGAAGCATCATACGCAATATCAATCTTTACATCGTTATCAGAAGTCTTAACACACAATTTATTCCAAGTAGATGTTTTGTTCACAGACGAAAATTGAAAAACATGAGATGATTTCCTAGGCCAACTAGCAGATTGCTTTGGTTTGGTTGCTACTTTCTTAGTCGTGGACTTAGGAACCCATACAAATTTGTAATTCAAGTTTGGATTATGACCTGTGACACGAAAAACACCTTTGTTAGTTAGACGTCCAAACTTTTCAGTTGACACATGAGATGACTGATTTTGCAGAATTTCCAATTTGATTGAACGTTCTTTTGCATCATACTCACTTAAATCAGGTTTAGAACTTGTGTGTGTTATGGACTTAACTGATTTCTTTAAAAGACTCGCTTTTGAAGTTTTTGTCATAGGAATCATAGGAATCTTTTCAGTTAACACAGAACCATTTGGAGAATGAACCTTTTTAACAATATACTGAGTTGTAGAAATGACTTTCGAACCATGATTGCCAAATTGAGAACGTAGAGGATTTTTAAGAATATTAATGGGTTTTACATCCTTAGATGTTGTTGTTCCCTTCCCCTTCTTAGTAATCCCACCAGTACATTCAAGCACATTAGTTGCAACATTAGACGTTTGCTTAAGTGTGTTAGCCTGTTTCATTTGAATTATCTTTTGTTTTAAGCTTTTAATCTCAAGACATAATTCTTCAGCAGAAACTATCACTTCACCCTCCTTAAAAGCATAAGTACATTCTTTCTTAGGCAGTGAAGGCAATTTATAGTGAAGGCAATTTATCACACAAAGCAAGCATTTGTTCTAATGATTGGCACTTAATTTTGCAAGTCAATATTCTCCTGTTCAAGTTGAGCTACTATACGATTCAAATTACGTACAGCAGGTAAATGCAAGTAATAATCATGCAAAGGATCAAGTTGACTTTCAAAATCTATCAAAGGTTCAATGTTCGGTTCATCCTGAGGTTCTACTTTTTCATCTAAAGAATTTTAACCTAGAGAATCTGTCTCAAAGAAGACAGTTAGTTCATGTGCTAGGTCTTCACGGAAAACATCATCTGGACATGCAGGTAAAGTTGGTAGAATTGGTTTCACATCAAAAATTGGTTCATCAAACACCTCATCTATTGCAGTAATGCTAGAACTAGGTTTGTTAAACACTTCATTCTCAAGCATTAAAATGTATTTCTCTATCATGAGTGTTGGAATATAAACCAGTCTACGCTTAGGCACATAATCTTCATGTTGCATGTTCTTTTCAGTTTCAACAAGATTTTTCAAGAAATCAGGATTCGATTTACCTATCTTAGCATTGATTTTTTCATACATTAAGCTAATTTGATGGTATTTCCTAGATTTACGATTTACAATAATATCATCAAAATCAGCATCAGAAGCATGTACAAAATGCGATGGTAAACCGGCTTGAAAATAATCAGAATGATATAATCCTGGAATCTTTTTGGAAGCATCTTCCAAAATTTTCGGATCTTCATAACCCAACCCCCACTTTTCACCATGAATCATTTTTGATCTATTCATGAAAATCGTTTGTTTTGAAAGTTCCATATCCATGATAGCTTTAGATTGCTCTGTTCGATAGAGTTTTTCCTCATATCGAGCAAGTTGAGCTTTCATTTGAAAAGATTCTTTTGACAATAAAGAAATTTCAGTGTTCTTTTCAATTATGGTGTTTTCCAATTGAATGATTTTCTTGTTTAGTTTTGAAAGTGTGGGTTCATGTTGGTTTTTCAAATCAGAAAGATCTTTTTCTAAAAATTGAACTTTTTCTGCAAGTCGTTCCGATTTTAAACGATAATCAGTTCTTTCAACTTTAATTGGATGAATTGTCTTTTTCAGATCTTCCAACTCAGTTTCTGTAGAGTTGAGTTGGAGAGTCAGTTGTTGCACATCCATTTGCAATTTGGATGAGGAAGGTCTGGTCTCATTCATTTTGATTTATCTTTTAAAATCTTGTTTTCAGATTTTAAGCCTTTGACTTCTTTTGACATTGAGACCAGATTCTTCATCAAGTCATTTTGCATTTTTATAAAATTAGGTGAGATTTCAGTTGATTGTACCTCATCATCATCGGATGTCGTGTCAGAATTCTCCATTGCTTCCTTAGCTTTGATGAGCTTTGTCACCTTGCAAACATTTGCATGTTCCACCTCTGAATCTGAATCGTCAGTCCAGTTAAACCAAGTATCATCAACCGGTTTTAGCTCTCCCCCAGTTTCCACAATCTTAGCCATCAACATTTTCTTCTTGTAGTAAGCTGCGTCCTTCTTCTTAGGCATCTTGCACTCACGAGAGTAATGACCAGCTTTGCCACAATTGAAACAAATTGAATCTTCCTTCTTGGAATCATCAGCACGTTATTGTTTAGATTGATCAGCTTTCTTGTAGTACGAGGAAGATGACGAGTTTTTGCGTTGATTGCTTGATTTGCCTTTAAACTTGTGTTTGTTCAAGACTTTTGTGAACATGGCTGCCATCTTGACTAATTCAAGGTGAGAATCATCAACATCAGAAAGATTCAAATCTTCTGAATCAGTTGATTCTTCTACAAGCACTTTCTTGGACAAGCTTTTGGAAGACGTCAATGATTTGCTCCTCCTTTTGGCAATTAGGGCAAGTGGATCGCCCGGAGAAGACTCTTTCCTTCCTTCTTGAATTTTAGACACTTCAGGTTGGTAATGCATAAGAACTCCAACAAGCTCATGAATAGTCAACTTGTCAATCTCTTTAGTAGATCGAACAATGGTTCCATAAGGAAGTCAATCAGCATTGAGCTTTTTGAGAAACTTCATGTTGACTTCAGCATTTACTTTTATGATCTTGCACCTTTTCAACTCATTGAGAACACCATTGAAACGACGATAGGTATCCTTGAGTGGTTCATCAGTTTCCTGCTTGAAATCTTCATAGAATCCCAGAGCCTTATTCAATTTAGTAACGTCTGACATGTCATAACCTTCTTGCTGTCGTTTGATCTCATACCATATATCTTTTGCTGTTGTGTTGCTATCAACATTTTCAAACAATTCATACGGGATAGCTTGCATAACAATATTCTTTGCCTCTATGTCACCCTGAGCTCTCTCACGCTTATCACCAGAAAGTTCATAGACTGGAATTGGCATACCAGTATCCGGATGATAATCAACAACTGGACCATCTCTCAGAGAATCCCAAATGTATTTTGCTTTCTCACCCTTATAGTCTATGTACTGAGTGATACGGTGAAGCCACTGAGTATACTTTCCATCAAACAACACTGGAGGACGGGAATCTGATCCAATGATCAAAGTATCTTGAGTAGACATCTTGAAATTGAGGTAGATTCGGTAAAGATTCTGTATTACACAAATCTAAGATGAAAAATCACAACAATCTGATCAGAATGTCAGATTCTGTATCAGATTCGGTACTGTAGCAGATTCGGTACTGTAGCAGATTCGGTAAAGATTCTGTATATCAGATTCTGTAAAAGAAACTGATCAGAAATACAAGAGACACACCCAGATTCAGTATAGATTCGGTAATCACAAGAATTGTAGCCTGTAACCACTTAAAACAATGGATTAAGTGATACAGAAACTCAGATTCTGTATTTGATTCGGTAGTCAGATTCTGTATGAATTTGAAGTTCAAACTCAATTCAATCCTTTTGAATTAGATTCTGTAACCTTGCTGCACAAGGAACCACGTTAGTATCACACAAAATATCAAAGATACCGAAAGTATAGGATACCGAATGTCAACTGTAGCAGTTGACAATACCGAGTCTAAGTTTAAAACTTAGAAATATGATAGAATCCTTTCTTAAACCACACCAAGTAGCTGCGTATAATCAAACCGAATGTGATAGAATCACAATCACACCACAATCTGCAACACTTAAGATGAATTTAAGTAATGAAGGAGACTCGGTATGATAGTTACGATACTGAGTGTTGATCAAATCTTCAAAACTTGATGAATTGAAGAAATTGAACCGTCAGAAATGTGATTTAACACCTCACGAACACAACTGAATCCTTAAATCTTCACAAAAATCCAGAATCAAGCTTGAATTAAGCAATACCGAGAGTTTTAGCCACAAACTCTAAAAATCAACTTGATTCTCCATAATTGAAGTTAAAAAGCTGTAATGATGATCGAAACTCTTTCTAAAATACCTAATGCACCTTCGCTGAACTTATCACAAGAATCTGAACGTCAGATTATCAAATTCGATAGTACCGAATGTGATTCAAAATACCGAGAGTATTCAGATTCTGTAATCTACAATCTCTGGATCGATATAGTGATGTAGAATCACTTCCTGGAAGCTCTGATACCAAATGATAGGTCAGATCATGTTGAGATTGAGAGAAATGATAAGATAAAGAGAGATTCGGTATGAAAACATGAGACTCGGTATTAGAGAGAATCGGTACAATTACATTCCACAGCTTCTAGAACTCAGTTACAATGCAATGGCTATCTAATTAGGACTACTTAGGTTCCTTATATAGCCCTCTTCTAAGGAACCTTCAATTAAGCTTATTTCACATTAACACTATACAACTTCGGGGTCCTAACAATCTGTCAACGAAAACATTGGTGAAATCATAGGTTTAAGTAAGTAAGTACAAGTGAACCACAAGATTTGTAACATTGATATAATAGTAATACATTCCAAAAGTTTGTTTCCCAAGCACCCAATTATCAATGCTTAACATTCCTTCCATAGAACCCCATCACAATAGTGTTAGAACATACACTGTTTCTGGAAAATATATTCCATTCGTAAACGGTAGCGAACCGTTTGAATGAGGGTTTGTCAAACCCATATGGCCATATAACATAAGTTCTCGCTTACACCCGGCACGTGTAACTAATGATAATCGAATTGAGGATTTTTGTTCAAACTCGTATGTAGAATGTTTATTTTCCTGTACTTATGTTCACTTAGTAAAAAGAAACATTTATGTTTTCTCATCCCAAATATAAGTTCAAAAGAGTAAAAGTGGGACTATGATCTCACCTTGAGTGTACGTATGTAAAAGTACCTCAACAAGTAAACGTGTGCAAGAACGAATGCTAGTCTTGACCTAAACAAATAGGTTTGTATCAATATCGGTAAACACGATAGGTCAAAGTGTTCAATAAGTCCTATGGCTCTTTACGACTCGATTATTATAGCATGTGGATCAAATTGTCAAGTTTCATGCAAGGTACAAGTGTAAAAGCATGTTAGAACGATTGCATAAGTATTTGGTTAAGTTTGATTAAAAGTCCACTTTGATCGGGTCAAAGTCAACGAAAAAGTCAACACGTTCGGGTCGGGTCCCGAACTATTTTTCTGAGGTTTTTATTCATATATAAGCATGTTAGAACAAGTTACATGTGAATCGGAGGTGAGTAGCATAGCAAACATTTTTTGAATTTTGACCATGTAGGTCCGAACCCAAACACGGTAAATGCCGCGCCGCGACCAAGGAGGGCCGCGCCTCGACATTTAACGTGGTTTGGTGCCTGGTCAGTCTCAATTGTTCAAGTCAAAATTAAATCTTCAAATTAGCACAATTCACAAACAGTAAACACTTAGAACACGTATCTTATATCATTGGAAAGGTAATTTGACGAGGAACACAACTAAACACGTTTCATCAATCAAAAACATCATTTTCAAATATCGAGTTTCCAAATTAAATGATCAAATAAATGCTCATCATTAATGTTCAAGTTCATCAATGCACATTCTTGATTCGGGCATTTAATGCATACATATAACATGCCGTTTTGTAGGTAATCAAGCATACAATATAACTAACTACCTACCAACAACAATTCATGGCATTCAATACATTAAATGTTCACATTTAAATCTATCGAATCCTAACCAACATCATCAAAGCCACTAATTGAGTTTATGAAGTTTTCTAAAGCAACCTACACATCAAATTGAAGCTAATGATACTAGGAACACATTTAATACTTGCACTTTATCATAACAACAACATTTAAGCAACCAAATCATCAATCAAACACACCAAACTTTCAAGTTCATGCTAGTTACTAAAAATAACAAGATCGAACATATAAATCATATATTCATGTTAGACTTGAGCCATAGACACTAATTAACAACTTTATAAGTTAAAAACACCAAGAACAAAAAATCTAGCGATTTTAAAAAGTTACCCAAATTAGATGTAATCGGTATGGAATCGAAGAGGAAGTTGCAAGGATTCCAAATATGTAATTTGTTTGGATTGAAGCTTGCTAGATTTGAAATGGATGATGATTTTTTGTGATGAAGTTTGAGAGAAATTGTGAAAGTAGTAAAACAAAATGGAAATGAAAATGAAAAAGTAAGGGAGGTGGGGGTTGACTAGTCAAAAGCTAGTCACATCTTTGCTCCCTTGGTGAAACTAGTCCCTCGAGTTCAGTTGAGGGTGCGTGAATTACCTAAACGAGATATTTTAAATACGCGTCTTAACGAAGGATGTTATAATCATATAACGGACTTTAAATAAATAAACGGAAAAGTAAACGGATAAAGGCGGGATGTTACATTACCTACTCCTTAGAAGAAATTTCGTCCCGAAATTTAAGTAGGCGTAGTAGTCGTTGTTTCTTCCTCGGGATCTTGCGTTTCCGGAACTGGGAACAAGTGAGGGTATTTCTTTTGCATTTGATATTACCTTTCCCAAGTAAACTCGGGTCCTCTTTTGGCATTCCAAAGAACCTTGACAATCGGGATTCGGCTTTGTTTCAACGTCTTGACGGAGGTGTCCACAATTTCAACCGGTTCTTCTACAAAATAAAGTTTATCATCAATAGTAAGTTCCTCGAGAGGGATGACGATATCGGGTTCGGCAAGACACTTTTTCAAGTTAGATACATGGAAGGTAGGATGAACGGAGTTCAATTGAGGTGGAAGATCTAAACGATAAGCAACGGTTCCAATACGCTCCAAGATTTCGAAAGGACCAATATACCGCGTATTTAGCTTCCCGCGTTTCCCAAAACGGATTACACCTTTCCAAGGTGCGAATTTTAACATTACTCGGTCACCGACTTGAAATTCAAGGTCGTTGCGTCGTTTGTCGGTATAGCTCTTTTGACGACTTCGGGCCGTCCTAAGCCTATCTCGGATTTGAACGATTTTCTCGGTTGTTTCATGAATGAGTTCGGGTCCAGTGATTTTTGTGTCACCTACTTCGGCCCAACAAAGAGGTGAACGACATTTTCGGCCATATAAAGCTTCGAATGGTACGGCGTTAATACTCGCGTGATAACTATTATTGTAGGAGAATTCGGCGAGAGGCAAGTGCTTATCCCAAGCTTTTCCAAAGTCGATAACGCAAGCTCATAGCATGTCTTCCAAGGTTTGAATTATGCGTTCGCTTTGTCCGTCGGTTTGCGGATGGTACGCGGTGCTCATGTCTAAACGCGTCCCCAACGCTTCTTGTAAGGTACACCAAAATCTAGAAACAAAACGGCCATCTTGGTCGGAGATAATCGATAAGGGTACACCGTGTCGGGCTACGATTTCTTTAATGTAAAGTTGTGCGAGTTTCTCCATGTTGTCGGTTTCCTTCATGGCTAGAAAATGCGCGGATTTGGTGAGACGGTCAACAATAACCCAAATAGTATCATAACCGCCAACCGTCTTTGGTAGTTTGGTGATAAAATCCATCGTTATCCTTTTCCACTTCCATTGCGGGATTTCGGGTTGTTGAAGTAGTCCGGACGGTCTTTGATGTTCGGCTTTGACCTTGGAGCAAGTTAGGCATTTTCCAACATAAGTAGCAACGTCCCTTTTAATGTTCGGCCACCAATATTGTTCTTTAAGGTCATGGTACATCTTATTAGCACCGGGTGAATCGAATATCTTGACTTATGGGCTTCGTCTAAAATAAGGCTTCGCAAGCCCCCATATCTAGGTACCTAAATTCTTCCGGTGAAATATCGGAGTCCGGTTTCCTTAACTTCGAATTGAGAGGTGAGGACGTTCAAGTGTTCGAGAGAGATGTTTTCATCCTTAAGAGCCTCGTCTTGGGCTACACGAATTTGGCTATTGAGGTTGGTGTGAATGGTGATGTTTAAAGCTCGGACACGAAGAGACACCGCTCTTTCTTTTTGACTCAAGGCGTCGGCTACTACGTTTGCCTTCCCGGGATGGTAACGAAGCTCACAATCATAATTGGTTAAAGTTTCAATCCACAGTCGTTGTCTCATGTTTAGTTGTTTTTGATCGAAGATGTGTTGAAGGCTTTTGTGATCGGTGAAGATGGTACTTTTGGTTCCATAAGGATAGTGTCTCCACATTTTAAGTGCGAAGACAACGGCTTCGAGTTCGAGATCATGTGTCGTATAGTTCCGTTCATGAATTTTGAGTTGTCGAGAGGCATAAGCAATGACTTTCTTTCATTGCATCAATACACACCCAAAACCATGTTTCGAGGCGTTACAATATACAACAAAGTCATCATTACCTTCGAAAAGTGATAAGATAGGAGCGGTGGTTAGCTTTGTCTTCAAGATTTGAAATGCGGATTCTTGTTCGGTCGCCCAAATGAATTTCTTTCCCTTGTGAGTTAACGCTGTTAGAGGACGAGCAACCAAAGAGAAATCCTTGATGAATCTACGATAGTATCCGGCGAGACCAAAAAATTAACGAATGTGAGTAGGAGTAGTAGGAGTCTCCCATTTACTAATGGCTTCGATTTTCGTTGGATCGACTTTAATACCTTGATCACTTACAACTTGACCAAGAAATTGAACTTCCTTCAACCAAAATTCACACTTGAAGAATTTGGCATATAGTCGTTCTTGTCTCAAGAATTCGAGCATAAGTCGGAGATGTTGTTCGTGCTCTTCTTCGCTTTTAGAATAGACCAAGATGTCATCGATGAACACAATGATGAATTTATCGAGATACGATTTGCACACGAAGTTCATAAGGTCCATGAATACCGCCGGTGTGTCAGTGAGACCAAATGGCATGACAAGGAATTCATAACTACCATAACGAGTTCGGAAAGTGGTTTTGGAGACATCTTCCCCCTTAACCCTTAATTGATGATAACCCGAGCGGAGATCAATTTTTGAATATACACGTGATCCTTGTAATTGATCAAAGAGGTCATCGATGTGCGGAAGAGGATATCGGTTCTTAACCGTCAATTTGTTTAGTTCACGATAGTCAATGCACATTCGTAGGGATCCATCTTTCTTCTTAACGAATAAAATCGGAGCGCCCCAAGGTGAATGGCTAGGTTGGATAAAACCATGATCAAGTAGTTCTTGGATTTGACTTTGTAATTCTTGCATTTCGGATGGAGCGAGTCTATATGGTGCACGTGCTACGGGTGCGGCTCCCGGAACAAGATCGATTTGGAATTCAACCGGTCGATGAGGTGGAAGACCAGGAAATTCGTCGGGAAATACATCGAAAAAGTCACTAACAATTGGCACATCATCGATATGCTTCTCATCGGACTCGACTTTCTTAACATGGGCAAGGATTGCAAAACAACCCTTACGGAGTAGTTTTCTAACTTTAAGGCACGAAACAAGGTTGAGTCCGGTGCAACTCTTATCGCCATAAACAATCAAGGGTTCACCATTCTCGATAGGAATTCGGATTGTGTTAAGATCACAAAGGATGTGAGATTTCGTTTTGGCTAACCTATTCATACCGATTATTACATCGAAGCTTCCTAGTTCCATGGGTATCAAGTCAATTTCAAACTCATTACCCAAAATATTTAACGTACACCCCCGATAATATGTGTCGGCACTCAATAGTTTCCCGTTGGCCACTTCAATGGTATAAGTGGTATCTAGTGGGAGTGGTGGAGTGCTAAAAGAATGAATCAAAGTCTTGGATACAAAGCATTTATCGGCACCCGAATTGAATAAACAAGTAACATAAGTGTTGTTGAGAAGAAACGTACCCGTGACTAATTCATTGTCATCTCAGGCTTCCTCGGTGTTGATGTTGAAAGCTCGGCCCGCGCATTGGGGTTATCTTTCTTCTTCGGGCATGCATTTCTATAATGGCCCGTTTGGCCACATTCGTAACAAGTGCCCGTTTTTGGTGCATTGGGCCCCTTTCGAGCGATGGGGGCGACACTTTTACATTCGTTGGCCTTATGACCAACTCCTTGGCACCGATGGCAAATTAGCTTCCACATTCACCAAAGTGGTGTTTGTTGCATTTGTTGCAAAGAGGTAGGTTTCCGGCATAACCTTTCTTGCCGTCGGAGGTGTAAGGCTTCTTGGCAAAGTTGTTGTTGCTTGATTGGGGGGCTTCCCATTTTCTTTTGTTGTTACCCGACTTATCCTCGGCTTTAGGTGCCGGCACTACAATTTCGTCCACCGTTTCTATCAACTTGCGGGCCATGTTTAAAGCTTCTTGATGATTAGTGGGTTTGGATGACATTACCCCGTGTTTGATGCTCTTTGGGAGACCATCCATGTAAAGTTCAACCCTTAAAGCTTCGAGGTTCACAAGGTTTGGGCACATCAAGGCTAGTTCGGAAAATCATTGATTATAAGCCTTGAGATCGTTTTCGACCGCTTTCAAAGTTCTTAGCTCTTGTTCGAGCCTTCGGGTTTCTTCACGAGGGAAATATTTGACGATCATCTTTTCCATTAGGTCAGCCCAAGAGAGGGCGTGAGCTTCATCGGTACCCACCGATTGTACATAAGTGTTCCACCATGTGAGGGCGACACCGGCGAAAGTGTGAGTGGAGTATTTGACCTTATCTTGGTCCCGACAACCGCTTATGCTAAAGACGGCCTCCGTTTGTTCAAACCATCGAGTGAGAGTAACCGGTCCCCCGGTCCCATCAAAATTATGAGATTTGCACCCCATGTAGGCTTTATAGGAGCATCCCTCGCTTGAGTTACCGGCTCCTTGATTGTTGTTGTTGTGGTTGTTGTTATTGTTGTTGTTGGAAGAGTGACCGGCCATGGCCGCATCCACGGCAGTGGCTATCATTCGTTGTAGAGCTTGTTCAGGAGTCTCATGGTGTGGCACACGACGAGGAGGCATTGTTCCTTCAAAACACAAGAATACCGTTGATTAGTATTTTCAATAATACTAATCATGATATGGAATAAGGATAGAGGGAAAAATTTTCCTTGACTCACCTTAAATTCTTTATGCCACAATGTCGGAACGTTCATATGAGTCACCGTAATATAATCCCGAAAATTATATTACCCTGATTCATATGTGCATTCGACATCATTTCATATAGTCAAGGTGGCGTGTCAATCAAATTAAACAACGTGAGATTAAGATGAACAAAGAGTAGATATGAGTAGAAACGTTCGAGTATAAATGCATAAGTAGTCAAGTAATTCCTACTTCAAGTCTATATGCCGGTTGTAGTCTAGACTCACTAATGTACCCTATGACTTGGGGTTGACACCAATGAACTCCAAATCCCTACAACCAACACTCTGATACCATCTGTAGCGACCCGACAAAATTGTCATTGACGGCGCCGTCTACTTAGGTTCCGTTACGTGGTCATAAGTCTTTAAAACAACGTTTGACCAAAAGTATGTCGCATTCATTTCAAAAGTAAAGATGTTTCAAGGTTTACAACGTAGTTCGACAACTAGTTACATAACAAAGTTTAAAGTACAATTGAAACATATGTGACACAATTGAAAGTAGCCAAAAGACGCTCCACGTATGCATGTATACTCGACATCCAAGCAAGTATCAAAAGTAATGAGCGGAAGCATGTATCACAAAACGTTCAAGGACCTGAGAAAAACATAGAAATCTGTCAACGAAAACGTTGGTGAAATCATAGGTTTAAGTAAGTAAGTACAAGTGAACCACAAGATTTGTAACATTGATATAATAGTAATACATTCTAAAAGTTTGTTTCAAGAGCACCCAATTATCAATGCTTAACATTCCTTCCATAGAACCCCATCACAATAGTGTTAGAACATACACCGTTTCTCGAAAATATATTCCATTCGTAAACGGTAGCGAACCGTTTGAATGAGGGTTTGTCAAACCCATATGGCCATATAACATAAGTTCTCGCTTACACCCGGCAAGTGTAACTAATGATAATCGAATTGAGGATTTTTGTTCAAACTCGTATGTAGAATGTTTGTTTTCCTATACTTGTGTTCACTTAGTAAAAAGAAACGTTTATGTTTTCTCATCCCAAATGTAAGTTCAAAAGAGTAAAAGTGGGACTATGATCTCACCTTGAGTGCATGTATGTAAAAGTACTTCAACAAGTAAACGTGTGCAAGAACGAATGCTAGTCTTGACCTAAACAAATAGGTTTGTATCAATATCGGTAAACATGATAGGTCAAAGTGTTTAATTAGTCCTATGGCTCTTTACGACTCGATTATTATAGCATGTGGATCAAATTGTCAAGTTTCATGCAAGGTACAAGTGTAAAAGCATGTTAGAACGATTGCATAAGTATTTGGTTAAGTTTGATTAAAAGTCCACTTTGATCGGGTCAAAGTCAACAAAAAAGTCAACACATTTGGGTCGGGTCCCGAACTATTTTTCTGAGGTTTTTATTCATATATAAGCATGTTAGAACAAGTTACATGTGAATCGGAGGTGCGTAGCATAGCAAACACTTTTTGAATTTTGACCATGTAGGTTAGAACCCAAACACGGCAAATGCCGCGCCGCGACCAAGGAGGGCCGCGCCGCGACATTTAACGTGGTCTGGTGCCTGGTCAATCTAAATTGTTCAAGTCAAAATTAAATCTTCAAATTAGCACAATTCACAAACCGTAAACACTTAGAACACGTATCTTATATCATTGGAAAGGTAATTTGACGAGGAACACAACTAAGCATGTTTCATCAATCAAAAACATCATTTTCAAATATCGAGTTCCCAAATTAAATGATCAAATAAATGCTCATCATTAATGTTCAAGTTCATCAATGCACATTCTTGATTCGGGCATTTAATGCATACATATAACACGCTATTTTGTAGGTAATCAAGCATATCATACAACTAATTACCTACCAACAACAATTCATGGCATTCAATACATTAAATGTTCACATTTAAATCTATCAAATCCTAACCAACATCATCAAAGCCACTAATCGAGTTTATGAAGTTTTCTAAAGCAACCTACACATCAAATTGAAGCTAATGATACTAGGAACACATTTAATACTTGCACTTTATCATAACAACAACATTTAAGCAACCAAATCATCAATCAAACACACTAAACTTTCAAGTTCATGCTAGTTACTAAAAATAACAAGATCAAACATATAAATCATATATTCATGTTAGACTTGAGCCGTAGACACTAATTAACAACTTTATAAGTTAAAAACATCAAGAACACAAAATCTTGCGATTTTAGAAAGTTACCCAAATTAGATGTAATCGGTATGGAATAGAAGAGGAACTTGCAAGGATTCCAAATATGTAATTTGTTTGGATTGAAGCTTGCTAGATTTGAAATGGATGATGATTCTTTGTGATGAAGTTTGAGAGAAATTGTGAAAGTAGTAAAAGAAAATGGAAATGAAAATGAAAAAGAAAGGGAGGTGGGGATTGACTAGTCAATATCTAGTCACATCTTTGCTCCCTTGGCGAAACTAGTCCCTCGAGTTCAGTTGCGGGTGCGTGAATTACCTAAACGAGATATTTTAAATACGCGTCTTAACGAATGATGTTATAATCATATAACGGACTTTAAATAAATAAACGGAAAAGTAAACGGAAAAAGGCGGGATGTTACAGTGGGCTCGGTGATGTAAAACTTGGTTTTATTGTGAAAACTTCTTAGTTTTACTTATTATAAAGTATGTGATAATTGGTTTCGTGAAAAAGTGTCGGGAAGCGGGTTTTTCGCTCGCGTGAAATGGGAAAACTGGTCAGTAACTTACAGTTCATTTGGACGCCGTCCAAGATGCTGGGACGCCGTCCTGGCCTTCAATACTGGATGCCGTCCAGATAACTGGACGCCATCCAGATAACTGGACGCCGTCCAGATGCACTGTACTACAAATTTTTTTTTTTAGGTCGTGTTTTCGGTTGAATAATGGGTTGGGTCATTACACGTAGTCCAACTGTCAATTTCACCTTCGGCCAATGATTCCAACCAGTCCTTGGCATCGTCTTTCGAAGACCAAGGGAACGCTCTCAAATAGATAACAGTATCCGCAATTTGTGCAGTCTTGAACAAATTACAGATGCTTTTGAAAGATCGACGATACTCAAATGCATCCTCTTTCGGTGTACCCCTGAACTGTCACTGGTGAGTGATCATATTTAGAATCTACCCCTTAACCTCAAAATCTGTATTGACTACTGGTTGTCTAATGGCATGGCCATTACCAGCCCTCGTGGCTTTCACCATTGCTTCCATGAATTGACCTTCCGCTGGTTCACTCATTGTATCTTCTTCCTTCTTGATATATTCAATATCCGGAATATAAAAAGGTAATTCTGAGAAACCTTTGGCGATTTCATGTTCTTCTTTAGCTTTGCTGCGTGTATGGTAAACTCTAGACGGTTCCAGAGTTGTTTAATACCTAGCCTGCGATCACACCACAACAAAATCGTGCGTAAATCCAAACAAAAATAACAGAAAAGTAACTTTTGCAAGAATTGCTTCTTACAAAAGGATCGAATTATTAAAAGTAAGCTTAAAATCCCAATGTAAAACCGCTCCTCGACAGCGGCGTCAAAAATTTGATATGTGAAATCGTACCTCAAAATAACTAGCTAAAAACTTAACATCACACAATTACAGGCAACTATAACCTGATCATGCAGTAACCTATAAGTAATTTGACAGATCGTTCCACATAGAGCAGTTTAATCAAGATCTTAAAACTAGTAATTATCCTAAGAGTTTAATAGAAGATGTTTGAGTTGTATTTTAATTCACGCAATTAACGTAAAGCAAATGAAACGAATTAACAATTAAGAGAAAACGATGTCTACTTGAATGATTCACTATCGATATGGATTGTTCATGCAGTTATTATCGATTGTTATGTCCCTAATATAGTCTTATGACTTCTCACAAAGTCCAAATCAATTAAAGTTAGTAAACTCACATAAACCTTCTTCAAAAGATTAAACTATATTTGATAAAACTAATGAGACTTGATTTGGACTAAACTCACGTAAAATTCTGACTATAACAATCACTTGAAATAGTTACAGTTCACAACCCTTTCAATTACCAATTAAACTAATGACAAAATAACAACAACAACAACAACAACAACAACAACAACAACAACAACAACAAAAAACAACAACAACAACAACAACAACAAAAAAAAAAAAAAAACAACAACAACAACAACAACAAAACATACCACATGAGTGGTGTATAGGAGAGGTGATATGTAGACAATCCTTCCCCTATCCGAGAATAAAGACAAGTCATTTCTCCACCCAGAGTGAAACACTCTCAAGAGTAGAGAAAATCATCCCTCTCTTTATTCCACGGATAAAGAGATTGTTTCCGAGAGGACCTCCGGCCTTTAAGTAGGTAAAAGTTTTTTTATAAAAAAAAAACTAAAATAAAAATAATAATAGACAAAATCACTTGAAATCAATTATCTAATTGTCTAGATCACCTTGGTGTTGAAGCATAAATTGCATCTCAATTTAACTCACACCAAACGATTAACAACCTATGTAATTGATTTAAGAATATAGAACATGCATAACAATGGTTTTTTAATCAAACATGATTAATGTAAATCATAAGACATTAAATCCATATGATAGAACAATCGCATATCTCTAGTTTCACATTCAAGTAAACACACAAAATATTTAGCCTAGCATATTAAAGTTGCAAGAAACAAAGTAATAAAAACGAGAAGCATTCATGATTACAATGATAAAATTAATGAAGAAATCTAGTACCGAAAGTAATAAATGATGAAACGGAATTAAGAGATGAACTAATCTTCAAAGGAATGATAAAAGTCTTCAAAACCTCCACCAATTCGTAGCCTAAATATAACGACCCTCACTTTTCCATTCTGAATTTATCAAATTGCCCTTAGGGTTTCATTATCATATTCTGTGTAATATCATTAGGGTTGCTATTCAGGCATAATAAGTACCCGAGTAATTAAACGCTCTGTAAATTAATGCTTGTAATTAATAATCTGAAACCTCAACCTCAGACATTAATTAAAATCCTAATATGATAAACCCTAACCCTAATATTAAATTAATAATATAAACTATATATTAATTGTGACAACATATATACATTTAAAAATAAATGAGTAAATAAAATGTATTTAAAATAAAAGTTGTATTTATAAAATATATATATATATATAAAATACATATATAAATATAAAATACCGAATAAAAAAATAAAATAAATATAGATATTAATAATAAATCGGTTTTTATTAAAAAAAGGGGGGGGGGGGAATACTTGATCATTAAGTAAACAACAATCCTAATTAACTTCAAACTATTCCATCCTAATCCAATTCAAGTACTTGATCATCAAGTAAACCTAAGGTGATTAGGACTCCAATCCACACCCTATAAAAAGGATCTCTTGGCTCATTCTCTTCATTCACAAAATCAATTAAAAACCTCTTCTTTTTTTCTCCTTGTTGGCATCGCAAGAACACACCACCACCACCCTCCCACCTTCAGTTTTCAACAACCAAACCACACCACCACCTGCTGCCATCGTTGCAGACTACCACCACCATGAAACGAGCTCTTTTTTTGCTGCAAAACCCCACGCAAATAGGTCCTGAGCTGCTGCCTTGTTCGTGACCCAACAACAACCAAAGTTGACCCATATTGCAACCTTTTTGAGTTCGTTTTATTACTGCTGCTTTGCTGCTCGTTTTTCACATTCAACCCACTCCTAATCTTGCTCTTAACATCCCTAAGGTACCCTAGATCCTTACTTACTCATGCTTTCATTTACATAAAAATTATATATATATATATATATATATATATATATATATATATATATATATATATATATATATATATATATATATATATATATATATATATATATAATTATATAAAAATTATGTGTGTGTGTGTGTGTGTACGTGTGCATGTATGCATGCATACGTTATATATGTATAAAAACATGATTAATAAGTATTTAAGTATATATTATGAAGTATTGTACGTATGATTTTGGTTAAAAAGCAAAGAAACTATTTTATGTAAATATATATGTATATCGATGAGTATATATAAGGATAAATTGGTTTAAATTGTTATAAATATTTAAAATTGGTTTTGATAATTTTCACAGAGGTTTTTATATTTATTAAAGTTTTTGGATGAGAAAAATTGATTTTTATAACATTATATACAATTATTCTATAATTAATGGTATTATTGTATAATTTTAATAGGTAAAAATGAAATTAATATATATATATAATATGGATATCAGTAATATTTATATAAAAAGTATTTAGAATAGTAAAAGATCATTTAAAAACAATTATAATGGTTTTTGGAATTTTATTTATAATTAAAAAACGAATTATGTAGTATTTAAGTATAAAAATAATGCAAAATTCGTAATAAAAATATATAATAATAATAATAAAAATATATATATATAACTTTTCTGAGGTTAATAAACATCAATAAGTCTGTAAAAATTATAAATAATAATATTGGAGTCGAATTAGTATTTATTCTATATTTAAAACACTATTATAATATAATTAAAGGATAAATAAGTAATAAATATTAAAATAATAAAAATAATATAATATATATTTTTCTACAGATTTTTAAGATAGAATAAACTTATAAAAATTATAAAAGTAATTATCTATGTTTATTTAATAATTATGTGGAATTTAACTTGATTTTATGACTAAATAAAGGGGAAGAACAAAAATAAATACAAAATTTTGATAAAAATGATTTTTAATATTTTTATACTGATTTATATGATTAATTAAGTTTATAAAAATTATGTATATGATTTTTAGGTATTTAATTAATTATTAAGATATTTATGGATAATATAAGATTAATAGAATACTAATTAAGTAATTGTGTATAATATAAATATATATTGTAAACTAAAACTTATGTATGAATAACATGTAATGATAATATGTACAAGTAACCTACTAAGTGATGTATTCCTATACACACATATAACTAGTGAATATTATAATCAGAACGATAACGTACAACTTATGTGAATTTCATTGTTATTAACGGCCTAGTTTGATCCTTGTTGCCTTAAGGGAATTGCTTGTGGATCTCGAATGTCAGACTTAGATTCTGATCAAGAGTCCTGGGCCCCGGTAACAACTGGTCATTCGAGTGACTCGTTTGGTAGCAATGAGGTTTAAGCAAAGTAGTATAAATATCAAGATGATTATGTTTGACACGCAAACTTTTATAATTCCATACTTAAGTTCTTTAGAGGTTTCCATTGTCATTTGGACAATTTCTAATTTAAATCCTTATATCTCTAGGTTGAGATCATTGCCGTTCATTTCTTGCTTCTTGATTATTTTGGAGGATATACTTCTGTGCTATTAAGGTGAACTTCATAGCCCCTCTTTTTACTATTTCTTAACTTCTTTTTAAACTTTGGGGTGAGACACATGCTTGCTTTTAAATGATTTACAATTTAGACACAAGTACCTAAACTATTTGATATGCAACTTCGTGAGACTTTTGTTAAACATGTATTTATTGTTAGATGCAAATCCCCACCATAATATCGTTAATTGCTAGAATTAGAATTTTGCAAGCTTAATTATTGTGAGTAGGCCTATTGAGAGTAACGTCTCTACCCATTGGCGTGATCGTCAAGGGGGTACATAATAATGATTGTCGAAACCCGTACAGTGTCTGGGGTTAATGTTTAGTTCGATATTATAACTCATGGCATATTAAATATTTTGATGTTTTGAACTAAATCTTGTGATCTAAAACTTATTATGATTGTTAAACCTATGATGTTCACTCAACCATTGTGTTGACATTTTAAGCATGTTTATCTCAGGTGAATATTAGCTTGTGTGCTGCTCTATGATGCTTAGTTAGCTGTTGCATTGGAGTCCACATATTAGACTTTTCATTTGTTATTTACATATGAATCTCATTATGTAAAACATTATTATATTTCCGCTGCAAAATTAAAATTTTGTTAAAACGTCTCATTTAGAGTCGTTCTCGTCTATACATACTTGTGTTGTGATATTGTGAAGTCATATTTCCCCGGCCCTATTTGGGGGTATGACACTAAAAACTACATAACCCTAATTAGGTGAAAAACCCGTATATTTATAGTAAGGGAAAAAGTGGCCAGACCGACCCTGGATCGCGGCCGGGATCGGGGATCGCGACCGCGATCGGCTTCTTTAATCGCGACCGCGATTGTGGTATTGCGACCGGGATTGGACTGTTTTTGAAATCTTCAAGTTCTGCCAAGATATCACGGCCGCATTTATCCCTATCGCGACCCCGATCAGCTCCAGCTTCAGAAATTCTTTATTTTTTTGCATTTAATCTTGCTTTAAGCTTATATGAAGCTAAAACTTTGCCGGAACCAATCAAAACACTAACCCAAAGACCTCTTAAGCTAAAAGTATCAATTCCACTCAAATAACCACAAAAGTCTTCAAGTCTTCGCAAATAAATAACAATAGAGACCCAATATCGTGATATAATATATGTATAATTGGAGCGATATAAGAGACTATATCATGTCATCCTATATATCATGTCATATGATTTAAAAAATTAGCCATACCAGTTTTATAAAAATTACATATTAAACATTCACTAACATAATTTTATCTTGTTCACCTAATGTGGAAGTGACAAGTGACCCCGAAGGCAACGGCAAATGTACATAATATTGCACATAATATTAATTTCAAAGTGACGATTATAAATTATATATTTTTTTGCACTTTATTGACATTTTAGAGTTGCCGTTAAAAAATCATTTATTAAATAATATGTTATCATTGATTACAAATAAAATAGTTATGTTATAGATAATATCTTCGGTTATCAATTTTAAAAATATGTAATATGTGACTATAGATGAGATGGTTAATTGGTGATCAATAAAATTTGAAAAAAAAAAGAAGAGTAATTATTTAAAGTCCATCTGGAACAGTAGCGAGGAATGACTTTTTCTTTTCTTGGGTAGAGAAATCTTTCTCTAGAAGTGGGTAAAGAAACGACTTCTCATATATTCTAGGCCACATGAAGGATTGTCTACATCTCAGCTCTCACATACCTCGCAAGCGCGGGATTAGGTATTGTTGTTGTTGTTATTGTTGCTGTTTAAAGGATACATATGGGTATTTTTTATTCTATTTGTTATTTTTTTTGCACTAGGCATTAAAAAGTTCAGGACCGGCCATTAATAGAACCACAAGCGTTATAGATCAAAATAATTAAGAGTTTATATGGGGATTCGGGCGAGTTGGGTTGTGTTTTTAATCGCAACAGTTGTTCGGGGTATACTTGGCTGAACATATCATTGGTTTGGCATATATTAACAGCTTGAACATACCATTCACTAACTCGTTTAGTAAGAAAATTGGAGATGGAAGGTCTAGAAGTTTTGGTGCACATCTGGATAGGAAATTCTCAACTCAAGGACAAATACATAAGACTTTTCAGTTGGAGCAAGAGAAGACAACAAGGGTTGCTGACAAGATTCGATGGACAT